>NC_049566.1:2489196-3111495 GCF_013368755.1 Talaromyces rugulosus | reverse complement strand
ATTGGGCGCAGCTTCGCGGTGAGATCTGATATCCATTTTAAGAAGAGTGATAGTGCTAACCTTCAAAGCCAATATTGTGCGAGACACCATTTACCTTGACGGCGGGGATATTTGGTGGCAGATGTAAGAAAGTTTTTGTCGATTGTTTGTTTGAAGGTAGCTGATCTAGCCAGTGGACTGTCTGACGGGACTTATGGAAGTCCTCAGAGTAACAGTACGACACCATGGCCAACATGATTCCGATGAGATGAAACTGACTGATTTATCTAGATGAAGATGGCGGCTCAATGTACAGCCTCGCTCTGGGCAGTTCCTTCAACCAGCAAACAAACATGACAGGCCTGCTTCAGGCTATGGCTAAGAATGGAGGCACCTCAACGGCCAACGTGAACCCCAACTACGACGACGGGGTGATGTTTGCCAACGACGATGAATTCATACTATATGGGTATGAGGAATGACGAATAGTTACTTTGAAAGTAATAGCTAATTTTTTTTGTCATAGAGGACTAGCTCGGTTGACCAACAGCGAGAATCCCCCACCTGCAGACGTGATCTTGGGATATGAAGTCCACGAATATTCCACGAATATTCCCAACTGGGAGTCAGGATTCCTACAAAAGAGTATCGACAACGATGTGACTAGATACGTCACTAATGGTGCCGGCGTCTCTGCTCCAAGCGAAAACCTGGGCTTCTACTTTAGCGGCATGCGTGGGCCAGGCTGGGGGAGGATCGAAGGAGGCGATGAGTCGGCCAACACGACTGCGGAGAGTTTTATTACTGTTAATATGGAGACCATGAGACTTGAGACATGGAAAAATATGAGTTTGCCGACGAGTGTTGCGCCCCGAGCAAATGCAGAGCTAGTCTGGCTTCCGGTGTCCGAGTCAGGGGTATTAGTCGCAATTGGAGGAGTCATCAATCCTGAAATTCTGACTGCTGATCGGAATTTGACGGCAGAACAATTCAAAGCAAGTGTAAGCGTTTGAAGTTTGTTCTGTGTTGTTATGGTACCTGACCAAAGCAGAATAAGACAAGTCCGACGTTCATGTCCGAAATCCCGGTCTACGATGTTGCCTCTCAGACATGGTAAGAGAAGACATACGCTAGCTATGGATGATGCTAACACTTTGGAATTCAGGTTCTCGCAGAGTACAACTGGTGACATTCCACCTCAGTTGACAATGTTCTGCTCAGTCGTCGCAGCGGCAGCAGACCGCAGTTCTTTCAACATTTACATATACGGAGGCTATGACGGAGTCAGTGCTGAGAGTCTGCCGTCAGATGACGTTTACATCCTTTCGATTCCATCATTTACTTGGATCAAGGCGTATTCCGGGAAGTACGCTCACGGTCGTAGTGGGCACAAGTGCTTGCAGGTATACCCAGACCAGATGTTTGTTCTCGGCGGCATCTTCAAGAATGACCCAACAATATGTCTGGACGGAGCATTTGTGCAAGTATTCAACCTCAACACACTTGAGTTTCAGAAGACGTATAGTCCACAGAACTGGAGCAATTACTCTGTTCCAGCAGCTGTTACTTCTCGAATTGGGGGCACGTAAGTCATCCAGGTGTCTGTCCTTGGTCCGAATTAAATACTAACAGCCAACCACACAGTGGAAATGGTGGTGCTACCAAGATGTCACCTCCTTCATGGAACAACAACAATTTGTCGAATATATTTTCCACCGCTTACACAAAGCCTATCAACACATACTATCCGTACTTGTTAGAAATCACAAACTCAACAAAACCGGGCACAGAAACGAAATCTTCAGGATTATTAATGCCGCTCTGGGTCAAAGCAATCATCGGAGTCTTTGCAGGGCTCGGTTGTATTGCCCTTGGACTAGCTGCATGGTTTATATATCAGTGGATTCAGCGGCGCAAGCAATCGGATATAGCAACCACTATCATGTCTTCTTCTATACGAAAGAGTAGTCCGGACATCTCGTCAACGACGGAGGAAACAAATACAAACTACTCCAGCCTGTCGACGACGCCAATGACCGGCGTATCCTCTCTTTCTCGAGAAAAGGGATCAGAGACTAGCAACACAGAGATAAGCGTGGGAATGCCAGTGAGCCAGGCCGATAGCGTGCCAATATTTGAACTAGATTGTAAGTATATCCGACCTCATATTAGTGTCTACGTGACTGACTCTTATGACCAGCGCGGTCGAGGAAATGGGTCGAATTGCCAGCTGAAGGGTGCGAAGTAGGACGGCCATCTTCAACCGGCCGCAACCACCGAGATCTCAAGAATCTCAAGATCAGCCTACCGCCTGAAAGCAAGCCTACCATGTCCGAATCGGTTCAAAACACGCCAATAAAATTGCAAGAACAAGGGTTTGGTGAGAAAGTGCCAACACCGATGTGGGCACCGACGCCGATTTTTTCGCAGGAAAATTTCCCAGTTGGGAGCACAACGGGGAGTGTGTCGATATCCGACATTACTGAGCACAGCAACGATAGTGAGAGTAAGCATGAGACGCCATCAACGGTGGAATCTTTCGTGCAGTATTATGATCCTCAAGCGCGAGCGCAGGCGCAGGCGCAGCGGAGTTCGTTCGGAAGGAAGTGCGGAGGAGAACAGGAGTAGCTGAGGGTATCTGCCTGTGTTTTGAATATTGAATAATCTTAATACGTGGATCTTCTTAGGGTAGAAGATATTAAATGAAAAAGCTTGCAATTCTGACCCAGCAATTCAAACTGGACGCATTGAGTTTTATGTAGACTGAATGATATCACAGAAGGGAGAAGGTGGGGCTATTGCGGGACATCAACGCAGAACAAACGTCGATACTAATAATCACAACAACCACATTCCAATATCTAGGGATTACTTCTTAGTCACTGCTTATCATGCTCATCAAGGAATCCCACGTGGACGTGCCCACCAAGGCATCTGGCCAGGATGGGTCAATGCGTGAGTCTGCTCTGCCGATATCACTTAATTCGTGCTCCGTGCTAACCCGTGTAAAACAGGCATATACGTCTTCCATCCAACGGTACCGGGATACCCAAACGCCAGATTCCCTGGTGTGGTCGTGTTTAGCGAAATCTACCAAGGCAAATTCCTCTTTCTTTGCTTGGCTTGAGGAGCTCAGCTAAAAGAAAAGAACAGTGACTGGCCCAGTCGCCAGGTTCGCAAGACAAATAGCCGGCCAGGGCTATATTTGCGTCGCCCCGTCGAGTTACCACGAATTCACGGGTCCTGAAGCTCTCAAGTACGATGCTGAGGATACCGACAAGGGCAATTTGTGGAAGATTTCCAAGGTGAGAACCTCTACTCCACAACTCTTAGTAACACAATGTCTAATGCTGATGATGTGTTGATAGAAAGTCGCAGCTTACGACGAAGATGCCTCGTTGTCTGTAGACTACCTCTTGTCGCTGCCAACATGCAACGGCCGCGTCGGCGCTACTGGAATGTGTCTCGGTGGACACCTGGCATATCGATGTGCGCTTGACCAGCGAGTCAAGGCTGCGGTGTGTTATTTTGCGACTGATGTTCATAGTGGGACGCTTGGCGAGGGGAAGAAAGATGATAGTCTGGCGCGCGCTGGAGATATCAAGGGAGAATTGGCTATGGTAAATAACGTTTCTCGAGACTGCAATGGAAATTTGTGGACTGTCAACTGACGATACGATAGATATTCGGAAAGAGTGACAACCACGTCCCTCCAGAAGGACGGGATTTGATCCGCAAGACATTGCATGAGAAGGGCGTCTTGTTCAGTTTCTATGAAGTTGCCTGGGCTCAACGTAAGTATAACTCTGTCTGCAAAAAAAGAAAGAAGAGGGGCTAATCTTGGTAGACGCCTTCATCCGCGATGAACTCAGCAAAGGACGTTACGATCCAGCCATTTCAAAGACCTGTTTCGAAATGCTGTTGGAACTGTTTGGTCGGACTCTGAAGCTGGATTTGGGAGATCATGATGGAAAGGAGATTCAAATAGAGAACGTTTGCTAGTGCAGATTGCTATGAGACGAGTTTAATAAAAAAATGGTGTTTGAATCCATAGCACTTCATGTTTTGTTGTTTTGCTGTATAATTCATTGTGGTTGGTATCGTTGGTCTTATTCATCTCTGAATAAGATACACGATGGGATCTGATTGTGCCAGGATTGTTCACACCGACTCCGTTTACTGCCTTCTTCCACACCTTCGACACTCTAAAATCCAACACTCGGTTATCTTCGTCTGCTGATCAAAGTGGTCAGCGCCCAGTCAAAATGAGGGTAAATATCAATTTCCACGTCTTTGACATGGCTCAAATAGTAATGACAACCAGGACCCCCTCGCCCAAGAGGAAATCCTCTCTCGCCAGGCCGACATCCTATACCAGCGAGACCAGTACCGCATCCAGCGCGGCCCACGAATCGTCTATCTCTCCATCTACGGCTTCGACGTCCTCCCCTCTCAACGAGGCGGTACCTACGACGACATTCTACAAGACCTGAGCGACCTTGTGCCCGCAATCTGGCGCCACAACGAATGGCGCACCGCCATCCTGCGCAAAAACACGGTTTCGGGAGAAATCGATTGTCAGACAGACCCGGTGGCGCCTCATTGTATGGACTGCAACGTGCTGCGCGTGCTGGAGCTGTGTCCCGTGTACATCAACGTGCTGGATTTGATCGAGGTGAAGCGGCTAAAGGACAGGGTATCGCGTGTGGCTCTGCTGCAGGAACCGACCAACATACCGATTTTCATGATCATGAAGATGGCCAGTTTCCCGCGCGATGTGTGTGCGATGCAGCGCGAGGTTGAAGTGTATGCGCATTTGTTTGCCACGGCAGCAAACAATCTCGCCCCTGATTTCCTGGGGTATGTCTACGAAGAACACCAGGACCGAGTAGTCGGGTTTTTAATGGAGGATTTCGAGGGTCGATGGGCAAGCGCTGATGACCTGGAAGAGTGCTTTGACATAGTCACAGACCTGCACAATGTTGGCGTGATCCACGGCGACTTGCGTCCGAGCAATTTCATTGTGCATGAGGATTTCGGTGTGCGTTTAGTGGATTTTGAGTCTGCGGTGATATATCGAACGGGCAATGCGTTTGTGGACCAGGAGGCGCTGCAGGAAAAGAAGGATGATGAGATTCGTCAGATTGAGACGCTTCTCCTTGGGAGCCCGGGGCCGTCGGTGTCTTAAGAGGTTTTCATTTGCATATCTCACCGCTTGTATTGGTGAAATATGCAAAGCAGTTGAAAAAGATGTAGGTCTGAAATGCATATCTGAAACTTTCCCGTTTAGGCAAATACAGTGCATATCAAGCGATGTGGAGGTAGCACTTTGCATGCAGCTGGCACATGCACCAGTCGATACATGTTACGTACAGCGTACTCAGTACTCACTACTCAGTAGCTTACTTACTAGTACTTGGTAATTACTAACATGAACAACCTAGAGCTGACGATCCTCAAATCGCCGTCGAATAATACACTCCGGCAAGGAGACGCGATGGGCCGACTATCGATCATAGTCGCAACTAACCTTGAAATTTCACCTCGTTCCTCACTAGTTACCCCCGCTTCCGCCTTTTTTTTTTTTTTCAGTCTAATTATTTCATCTCCTCGAGGGGACTTTGATTAAGAAATAGATAAAAAGGCTGAAAGATCAGCAAGGAGAAAGGGCAGGGCTGGCCAGCTCATTGGCGGCAAGGGCAGAAGCCTAATTTCCTGGTTAGCGTGCGCCCTAGGGCTGCAAGGCCAATCGGTTACAGCTTACGGATCATATCCATGTAGGAATGTTTCTTTCTTTATGGCATTGGTATTACGGAGGTTAATTGATATTGCAATAATAAAATCTGTTGCGGGAGTAGAAACAGGTCTGTAACAATGTGAAACGCGGTCGCCGTTGACAAGCGACACCCCGGTTTGTTAGTTGTTATTGATGTCACACCCAGCTGGTCCTTCGGGCCAAAAATAGAATTGCATGAGACTATTGCCATGTGTGTAGCCATTCCAGGGCTTGTGTGACAGGGGAGTACATTTCCTAAAGGGGCTGATCGGAGGCGCTTCAGATTGCTTGATATTCATCCCTATATAAAATCATGCCCGCGAAGTATACAGGACGTACATTGCACAGGATAAACATCAAGAGGGACCGTAAAATCAATACGCATAGATTACGAAACACCTTACCGTATGCGGTGCGATTACGGGCTAGCGAGGCCTAGTGCCTGCCTAGCGTATGGCACTAGCCCCAAACAGGCAAGCGAGCTCCGGGGGCGGTGGCTGCCGAGGCAGGCGTGCCTGGGAAGGAGCATGTCGGGTGGCTGAGCGACCCCGATCTGCCGCCAATTCGGGAATAGCGCCTGCGATGGCTGGTACCGGCCACGTATTTAATACGCGGCGGCCCACGCAGCAACGCATCCAGCGGCGCCCCCGCTGCTACAGCAGTTACAGCAGTTACATAAGTTACGGCGATGAGACTTGGCTAGTGCCGTATTTGGAGCCTGTTACTTGCTGGCTCGTCTGGTCGACCCGAAGAACTTCTCTTTCGTGTTTCGCTCTCTCCTCTTTCTCTTGCTCCCCGTTCGACGACGCTGCTCTCGCCATCCTCTCCCCAAACGACTCTCTCGCTGCGTCCGCTCTGGTCGTCGATATCCTTCGCCATTCACGCCGCTCGTTCGCCTACCTCGTCAACTGCTCTTCGCTCCACAAAATCCGACCGCGTGGTCGGTCGCAGTTTCCCTCGGGGGCCGCTTCACACCCGGCACGCAGCAGCAGCAGTCGTCGTTTTCTCGTCGCTCGAATTTATATAATTAATTACCACCACCATGGGGTCGACTCAGTTTGGGAAATTTCATGTGAGTTCGGGAATTCGATATCGCAGCCTGTGATGTCAAACGTGCTTGTGGCTTGGGCCACACGAGGGGCTTGCGTGAGACTAATAGTGTACCGCCCTATCAACAGGACTTTTGTCGCGATACCACTCTTCCCGTGTGCAATGTAAGTCGAGTCTTTTCTTCCCTCTCTTGAGAACTCACTAACATGCGCCCAGCTATTCGTTCCTTCCAATCAACCCCCTAATGCCCCCTTCGGCGGCTGCGCGTTGACCGGTATCTCGCTGAGCAATGGCCGGCATTTGGGTAACCTGGGTATGCATTTCCTGATTGGGTTCTGCTTGTCGACATGGTGCTAACGAAGAACTAGGTTCTATCCTTATTGCCTTTATCGCCATTATTACTTGTGCCTTCTTGATTTTCTTGTCCGACAAGAAGCGTGCTGCTGTCGGTCGAAGGTTGGTTCTATGGTCTTGACACTTGAAACGGCCTGAAAGAGACTGACATGTCTAGGGAAATTCAAATTTTCTTGCTTGGCTATGCTATTGTCTCTCTGTGTGAAATTTTTACCGTTGGCGCCTTTCCTTTAGGGGCCGATGTCCGCAAGGTTCGTCTATCCGGACCCTGTATCCTTGACTCAATTCTTACCTGTTTTAGGGATTTTCGGCTGTGCATGTTGCTGCCATCACTGCTACGGCATGGATTCTATTCCTCAATTCTCTTGTCGGCTTCCAGTTCTTGGACGACGGGACCCCACTATCAATGGCTCTGTTCTTCGGCTCAAGCGCTGCTCTTTTTATTGGAACAGGCTACATTGCCCTTGATACCGGCTTCAGCTGGACCGGGCATTTCGACCCGAGCTTATCAGGCGATAACCGGAACATCGGGCTCTACGTTCTGTACCTGCTGTTCCCGCTCATTTGTCTCTTCTTTTTCTACATCTTGGAGGCCCTTCTTGTCATTCGAGTGTTGGGTGAGAAGCGCCCGTTGAGTACGTATTCCATGCTTACCTGCAATTATAGAGTCTAGCTAACCCTTTTTCAGTCTACCTTACTGGCGCCACGCTGCTGTTCGCCATTGCCCAAGTGTTCAACTTTGTCATCAGCCCCCACATTTGTGGCCCAGTTGACGGCAAGATCAATGGTGCCCTATTTCAGACTCTCTTTTCATTGCTCTCAGTGGTATGTGTGTGGCTATTCTGGAGCAGCATTACCGAAGACGACTGGCCATCCGTGGCTGGTGGCTACACCTAACCTTAATCTCTTAATTCCTCAACATACATACAAAAAAAGGTGGAACAGGAGAGAGCAATCGACCTGCTTTCGAGCCGAGATGCTTGACACCGCCACATGAAGGAAAAAAAAAACGATTTCGATTCGATTTGTCTTCTCCGCTGCAGAGAATAATTTTACCGTGATTTATTTTAGCGATGCGGTTTCGTGCTTTGATGATACCTCCGTACATATACGCGTTTTGGTGGTTTGGTATGGTCATCGGATGAGATCTTCGTGAAAAATCTCTTTGATACGACCCAATGCTGTTGCTTATGATATATAATTATGGACTTAACCTTCTATGCGTACGTGAAATGTGGATGATTTTATGTATTTTACCGTAACCTTCATTTCAATTTGCATCTATTGACGTTTAAATTTATACCATGGTGCTAAACTTGAAGTTTGATATATTGACCAATTGTTGTGTAGTGCAGATGTAAGATCTGATTCGTAGGAGTGTAACACTAAAACATCAATTAATGTGCTTCAATTTTCAAGATGACTAGAAATATTAGGCAATTTTAGGCAACCTCCCTGTGGTGACTAGTTTGAACCGGGCATTCATAGTGTATTAAATCAATATAAAAAACCACGCTATAAACATGACAAACTGATTTTTCCCTTATTTCCCCCAAAATATACAAAACGTAAAGATTTACAATCGCACCTTGACATTAATGCAAGGTATCGTCCACTCCCGCTGTCCAACCATACTACGAAACCACGAGAGCCCAATACCAGTCCATTCCGCATGGCGCACCTCGACGCCCGCAGCATTCCCACTCAACAAAAACCTCTTTTTCGCCTCATCGAGAGCCGCGCCAGCGAGTGCTGTGGTTGTTGTATTCATCGTTTCCATGATGTAGTTTACCAGGGATTCGTCGGTGTTTGATATTGTTTGATAATTGTTGATCGCCGAAGAAGCGGCGGATGAGGTGTTGTTTGTCGGCACAGTGTACGTAAACGGCACAGAAGTAAAACGCGGCGAGTACCAGTCCCCCCGTAAATCAAAGTAGCAGCGATCTGACCAGTGGCATGACGATGCGAAAAGGATCAGGAGTAGGGCGGAGCAGTAGATGCATGGTCGGTGGAGGAGGTAGGTGAGGACGACGAAGGAGAGGATAAAGAGAGGGGAGGCGTTGGTCGGTATGAAGAGGAGGGGGAGCCAGCTGTTTGTGGAGTTTGTTAGTTATTGTTTTTTTTTTTATATTATCGAAATGGTCAAGATATTGTGAGGTTTTGGTGACGGTTCGATTTGAGGTGGAGAGGGCTCACCTGCGAAGGCAGAACATGACGCTGGTTATATTTTTCACAGCACGCTGTGTGTATTCTTCAGCTGAAATCGCAAAAAAGGAGAAGGGCTTTTTGTCGTGGCCTCTTTTTTATTCTCAGTTGTCAAGCCAAAGTTAATGCCTGGAGGCTGATGATGCTGCCACTGAGGGCGGCCGAGTTACTAATCGCCGCGCGCCACACCAGCCACACCAGCCACACTGCCGCTCTGCCCGAACGCTGCCGTTCCAGGACTAGCGCGTTGTTTTTCCGCTCGCTTACCTCAATCCGATCAGACACCTGGACCTCTGTTCGTCCTCACCCATCTATCTCTCTTCCCTTTCTCTCCGCATCAAAAGTTTTGCTGCTTTCTTCAATTTCTTTCATTTACCAATCGCTCACTTTTCTGCTCAGTCTTTGGACTTGCAGATTTAGTACTTTCTTGTGCAAGATCACTTCGATTGGAAGCTTGCTGGTCGTAGGTCTCTTGGAACAGAGCTCCCTCCCCAGCTCCGACAGCTGCCCAACCCCGTTTGTGCCTTGTGTTATCTGAAGCTTTGATTGTTATCGCTTGACGGGCGCCCGCCTCATTCATCTGGCAGGGCGAGTTGGCAGAAATGTCCACCCCAAGCGACCTTCAGGCTCTTTTTGCGAGCATCAAGCCGCGTCCTTCGCCATCGCAGGATGGTCAGCCATCACCTTACCCTCCCCCCGGTTCGCGGTCGTTCAGTCACCAGTCGTTTGACGGACAACAACGTGTAGCGCCTGGGCAACCGCCACAACAACAACATCCCCATTACTTCCCTCAGCATCAGCACGGTTATCTCAATCCCTCTGTTTCGTCGCCGCTCTACAGTCCTGGTCCCGCCAACACGCCGCCTCACCATGGATCAGACATCATCAGCCCCAACGTGTCGACGCCGCGTGGTGATGGTCAGCAACGTGCTGGCCCCGATCAGGCTACGAGTTTACTCAACCTTTTGAAGTTTAAACAAAACAAACCTGCCTCTTCGCAGCTCCCAAACACCTTCGACGCGTCTGCCTCGCTGCCGGTGGATTACCAGGAGACTGGTGCATCCGCGGGCCAGCAATCCCATTCAAGGGCCATCTCCGCTTCTGACCTGGTTGCCTCATTCAATTCGAAAGCTGCTGCTACCACAGATTCGGCACCGCCACAAACTGCGACTGCCGCGGGTTATGGTGGAGCTACTGAGAGCTCTGCAACAAACGCAGAGGCTCAGGACGTGCTTTTGCTTCTTTTGAATCGATCGCAGAACAAAACGGAAGATACCAACCGTGCCTTTCAGGATACTTCCGACTCTCAACCTCGGTCTCCTGAGCCTCAGGTTCACAGTGGTGCTTCCGCAGCCCAGCCATCGATGCACGTTTTTGGGTCTCCCGAGAACAAGGATTCCTTGAATTTTGAAGCGCCACAGCCAGGTCCGTCCCAGGGTACTCTATTCACGTACTCCAACCCTTTTGAGCAGCTCGCGCATCACACTCAACCAAAGTCTCGCAGCGACAGTCCTGTAGTCGACACAAATCGGCTAAAGAAAGAACCTACCAGCGTCCTGGATTCAAAACCCAAGTTTGATGCTCCAGTCAAATTCGAGGCGGCCGAACCAACTGCCGGGGAGAAACAACCCGAGCAGAAGGAGACCGTGCCATACACTGCTGGTGAAATTGCTCAGCAGTTGGGGGACGCCCTGAGCAGAGCTAATCGAGAAGAGACAGCTCGTGCAAAGGTTGACGAAGGTGGTTCCAAGAACGTTGGCTCGGCTGTCACGGAAGAGACTCGCACTACTGCCGTAAAGACAGAAGGTGAAGAGCACAAAGAAAAGGTGAAGGAAGTCACCCCCGTTCCCCATGTTGAACCCGTGAAACACGCAGTCAACGAGGGAAAAGCTGTCGATGGAAATGTCGCAGATAGCTGGGAGAGCGCTGAAGACAGTGCTGAGAAAACCGAAGAACGCATTATTCGCGTTTTCAACTTCCCTTTGAAGCCATTCATTTCTATTGTCGTGAAACCCGACAGCGGCAAGCTCCCCTCGTTCCGTGACGATGGTATCATGGACGTTGCCCGTCTGAAGAAAGATTTTGATCAGCTTGACCGTTGCTTGACTTCGGCAACTACTGAATACATTATCTATGCTTTGGCGAAGAATGGTGGTTTACGGATTATTCGTCAGGACGATGGACGCGACAAGCAGATCTTCCGTTTCGCCCGCGACCGTCTCTTCAACGTTGCTCTCAGTCACGCTGCACCCTCTGCCTCCAGCCCTTCGAAAGAGCAAGCTGTTCTGGCAATTGGTGTTAGTGGTTCTGTTTACTGGGCACCTATCTGTCGCGGAGATGATGACCTGTTTGAAATGGATTCTGTTGAAAGTGATTGCCTCATTTTCCCTCCGTACCCTTCATCCGACGAGAATACCTCTGGTGGTCAGCTGAAAACGCGCGCTAAACCAAGCTCTCGTCATACGGAATTCTTTGGCATTGGCCGCGGCAAGAATATCTACATTGTTTCCCCTCAGTTCGCCGCTCACCCGACCTATGGAGTTTCTGGCTCGCAGCGAATTGTTGACACTGAAAAGTTCTTCAAGGAGCATGCGTTGAAGATCTCCACTGGCAAGGCTGGAAAGGACTTTACCTTTAGTGAGGACGATACAGTCGTGGCATCTCTCGATAAGACCGGGAGATTGAGATTCTGGGACATTCGCGAGGTGGATCAGATCTTGACTGGCTCTCCTCCGCCTGAAGTGCGCACTCCTCTTACTACATTTGTCACCGGCTCTCCGAATGAGAAATCATGGCCTACTTCGGTTTTGTTCATAGACAAGTTACGTCCGTTTGTCAAGGCCCTTGCCCTTCGTTACGTGCTCGTTGGCTTGAAGCAGAACCACACTCTTCAACTGTGGGATATTGGCCTTGGAAAAGCTGTTCAAGAAGTCAACTTTCCTCATGGGAAGGAGTCCGATGCTATTTGCAGTGTCGCCTACCATCCCTCTTCGGGAATTATTGTCGTCGGCCACCCCACAAGGAACTCGGTTTACTTCCTTCATTTGTCGGCACCCAAATACAACTTGCAGCCCATGTCTCAAGCAAATTACATCAAGCGTGTCACCGAAAAGGACGCGACACTACCCAAACCAGACTCGACAGCTTGCTTGAGCGGCATCCGCGAGGTGTCTTTTGCTTCGAAGGGCCAATTGAGAAGCCTCGACATTCTTCCTATCAGCAAGTCTATGGGTAGCCAACGCAATGTGGAAGAGGAGGCTGGATTGTTTGAAATCTACGCCATGTATTCTCGGGGTGTCACTTGCTTGAACGTCAAGAAAGAGGACCTTGGCTGGACTCCTGAAAACAAAATTATTGAACCTGTCGATGCTTTGAAGGAGGGCTATATTGAGGCCAATGATCTCCAGACATTCCCCACTTACGTTGTTGACGAGCCTTCTATCAACGGCGACTCTGTTACTACCAGTACCACGCAAAAGACTGTCACCAAGGACACTGGCAAGAAGGCGACAGACCTGACAGTTGAGTCTGCTTCTAATGTTGTAGGTTCTCGTGCTGCATCGCCTGTGAAGCCGCTGGGCAAGGTCTCGGCCGATGAGCAATCAGAGGTGACCAGCGGCGCCGATAAGGCAAAGAAGAAAAAGAAGGAGAAAGCCAAGGAGACCAGCAAGGCAGCAGTGCCTCCGCCCAATGACCTTAACAAGTATTTCACGCCAGCCAAATCTACTCATCAAACTAAAGAGGAAGAAGTCAGCGACAAAGCTCGCGTCCCTACAACAAATGGCGAACCCATTAACGTGGGAATTACCAGTGAAATGATCAAACAGTTTGAGAAGGGCATTTCCGATGAGGTCATGCAGAAGATTAGTGGCGAGTTGAACCAGCTTCACACACGATTTGACGAAGAACGTCGCGCATGGGAAGCTGCATCAAACGCGAAGACCGACCAGGTACTTCGACTTGTGTCTAGCACTCTTTCTGAAAATGTCGAGAAGAACCTCTCTCGCATTATCAACGGTAGCATCAAAGACGATGTCTTGCCTGCGGTTGTCAGCTCGACTTCGACCGCTATCAACAAGCAAATCGGCGATGCTGTTTCGAAACAGCTTGGCCAAATCTTCCCGCGAGAGCTGCGTCAGGTGTTGCCTGAATACGTTTCCCGCGCAGTCAAGCAGCAGGACGTATTGCGTTCGATTTCAGATGCGGTAGGCGGCAAGATAGCGCACCACGTAGAGGCGGAGTTTACGAAGTCCACGCAGAATGTGGTGACTCCTGCGATCAAGACTGCCATTGCTCATCATTCGGAGACAGTTATCAAGGATCTTAAACAGGGCTTCCAGGCCCAGTCGAAGCAACTCGAATTACAACGCCAGCAAGATGCGGCTAAGATTGATCAGCTGACAAACCTGGTGCAGACATTGAACGAGTCTCACACCATGATGATCGCCTCGCACACTGCGCTGCAAAACGAAGTTGCGATGCTCCAGCGCCAACTGCGATCACAAGAGCCTGCGCAGCCTACTGCCCAACCACCTTTGCAGCCTGCACGTGCCCCGGCTCCGACCGGGGCCACTCCTGAGGAGGCTGAATTGAACGAGATTGTTCGTTTGGCAGAAGATGGAAACCTCGAAGAGGCATCAGTCAGAGTATGTGTTTTCCCTTACCGTTTGACAGCAGATTCTAATTGTTATCTAGTGGCTACAATCGTCCCAGCAGGCCGATCTTTTTGACAACTTTTTCGTCCGTCTGGATCCGCGATACCTCAGCACGCTGTCTCCGATCGTGTCTTTGTCCGTTGGAGTGGCTGTTAGCACCTCTCTAGATACAAATGTACAAGAGCGTCTCGCCTGGCTTGACTGTGTACTGAAGACCGTGAACCTCGCTGTATGTTTTCCCTCTCTGATTGTGGCCTAATCAAAGCTAATTTAAGTAGGACTCTGATATTCGCGACGTGGCGCCTCAAATTATGGAAATCCTCATCCAGCGTCTGAATGCTTTGTACATGACTGCTGCTCAGAAGAACCCCCACGATATCATACTTCGTCGCATTGCCCCGCTGGCTCGACGCGCACAAGATCTTCGTGGTTAACTTTAGTTGGGGGTAATGTTTAGATGGCTATTATTAGTTCACGAGGACATGATTGCTCGCAATATACCAGTTTCGTTATTAATTCCCACTTGGTTTTGGAGACGCGAAGGAGGAGTTAGTATAAATATCACATAATTGATGGTCTGCCTCTACATTTTTTGAATACATGCATGTATCATTAAGCCTCAAGCCACTAATACATGTATCCACGAGGCATGATTATTAGCAGCAACCCAATTTTATTTTCATTGCTATAATTGGTCCTTGAAATCTAGTATATTGAAAATACAAATCTATGTACATAGGTATGTAGTTCAAGCATGATACTCCCCAGGCTCTTCACAGCCTTCCACTTCTGTATCGTCCTCATCTTGGACAAACTCAAAACACATGGCCCGCCAGTTTAGCTCTTTTCGCCAGAATAATCCGTAATAATTATTCGCCCTGTTAGTATTTGCTTCACTACTGGGTTGAGCAGTAGCAGCAGCAGCTGGCTCAGAAGCTAGACCGCCAGTAACCAACCGGCCCCGACGCAGAAACGTCACTGCGCGGAATCGAGAGAGTAAAATACCCATGGAGCAAGAAAGACATGGCTCATGCGTGCTGTAAATGTCCAGATCGGTACAGAGATATCCACCAGCAGACCGAGGGAGAATCCGTGTCGTCGTCGTCGTCGTCGTCGTCGAACTCGTCGGCTCTGCAGGGGAAGTTGGTTGTTCGATAGTGGTAGTGGTAGTGGTAATGGCAGTGGTAGTAGAAGCAGGTTGATACAAATACCGCGTTTCCAGCGGCGACAACTCTGGATTGTGCTGTTCAGAGACGGAATTCAAAGTCGAAATATCCTCGCTCCGGCGCTGAATGGCAATCATCTCGACGACGCGCATGACGGCGTGGCATTCCGGTCCGCCTTCGCAGTTTGGATTGTAGCTGCTGCTGCTGTTGTTGTTTTCGATAGGTTTGTCGATCCCCGGCGCACAGAATCGCGCGTCGCCTGCGACAGCCACGATCCCATCCTCTTCCTCTTGTTCCGTACTATCACAGGAGCTGCTGCTACTCGCAATCGCCGGATCAACAACTACAACACCAACCCCTCTCCCTCTTTTTAGTTGTTTCGCTTCCCGCGCAACTTCACAAGCAAGACGCAAAAACCCCGCTGCCTTTGAAGAAATATCCGTTTGTGTTGCACTCAGCAATGGCGGCGGAGGCGCGATTGTGGCGCGCGCAAAGGCCGCGTTGTAGCCTGTTGGCCAGAGGGTTGTGGACCAGTGGTCTGCTTGAGCAGCAGAAAGAGGTGGGTATATGGGGATTGTGGTGGTGAGAAAGAATTTATCGAGAGATTGGTCTGAGCTTTCGGTAGATGTTGTTGTTGTTGTTGATGATGATGGAGGTGATGTTGGCACAAACGGTGCAAGCAGGGCCCTGAGCTGCGCCATCTCTGGTAGTGGGGGTTGAATCAAGGCGAATATCGTCGGTACACCAACATTCTCAGTATCACCACTACTGACACTGCTGCTGCTGGTTCCCCGTTGGTTTATCTCAATCTTGAGATGCCCAGGCAAAAAGACCTCCTTGACAAAACGACGCAGATGCGTAAAAGGTCGGCTCGGGTCTCTGGGATATGTAGCATCTATTAATCTTTTGACCTGTCAGTCTGTATTCTTTGTTCTTCAAAAAAAAAAAGTACATACTTGGATACTTGTGCCGCGCATTTCTGTCTGATTTGGACGACGTATGCGTCCGCTATAGCCATCAGTTTCTCTATCTTTTACTGCAAAGAGGATAGGACGTATATATACCAAACTCAATCTCCGGATTCGTTTCTTGAACCGTGCGCACAGGCACAATATGGCCTTTTAGCGGCTGTATTCGGCCGGCGTCATCAGTCATGCTGTTGGGCATTCCTTTTCATCAAAAAAAATATATATAAAAATAAATGTATAGAAAAACGATAGAGATTAAAGTCGGATATTTTCTGCCGCGCGCCCCCGCGTTACCCTGTGCCCTACGACCTAAACCCTAGTTTGACTACTTGATGTGGAATGGTGGCTTGGCATATATCCAATATATGTAATTATGTATATAGAACAGCATTTACATGACACCTCTAATAGATTGTATCTGTCTATTAGCAGTCAAACACGTATCTTGTATCCCCTGCCAAGACAGGGCGCTGCCAGCCACACGCCGGGCTATGTTGTGACTGTGCTACGTTACATGGAGCAACCACGCAAGGAGCGAAGGTTATAGGTAAAAATTCTTGATTCCGTCAAGCACGCGGCCAATATAGTTACACAAAGAAGTAGACGCCACCAATATATGCAGGAAATAAAAAAGAGTTTGAAAAAAACAAAAAACAAAAGAAAAGAAAAGATGACGGCCACACCACCTGGATATTTCTTCGTTGCATCAAGCCATGAATAAAAAATTAGGGATATATCTTGTCGGATCATATGGAAAATCATAACGAGAGCGATCCGTGTCGCGCTCTAATGAAGAGAAGAGAAGGAAGAAAGAATCATAAAAGGAATCTAATAGATGCTTTTTCAGGGTCGAATCAGAGGGTGCGGGTTCACTGGATCGAGACGCTGGTGGCGCTGGTGGCGGGGGTGTCGGCCTGAGGCTCCGGCTCTAGCGCATACAACTCGCATCGCTCAACGAGGCTCAAGTAGTAGTCGACTAGAACCTCGGGCTGAGGCACGATTTTCCACTCGACCCGCCACAGAAACTCGAGCTCTAGCAAGGCCAATTCGTTAAGGCTGATACCGCCGACTCGGGCGTAGGTCGTATTGGTCCAGAAGCTGTCACTGAGACCCTTGCTGGCAACAGTAGCACTCGTAATCAGAAATCGATGGACGGTCAAGCTAGACACGGTAAAGGCTGGGTAGAGCGCACACAGCCGGTCAATGTAGTAAACCATGCTTAGAAGAATTGGGGGAGATAGCGTGGCATGGGTGGTTAATCGCTGCAGGTAATCACGCACAGAAATGCGCGGCGGCGTTCGTGAATGGAAGCGCGTTAGTTTGCCTCCCTGCAGGGGAATCTTGTCGTTGTATGAAATCAACTCCATGATCATGCTCGAAATCAGAACCACCAGGTCGTTCGGATCGGCAAATTCATACTCGCGTGGCAACAGCTTGACGTCCGGCGCTGGCGGTCGTACTCGCTTAGCTCGATTCTGTTCTAGTTCGGCGGACTGGGACGCAGGCTGCGTCGAAGGCTGCTCGTCGGCGGCGGCATCGGCGAGCTGACGCTTGGTCGAGGCAGGTGAGGCTGACGGCACGGCGGCTTGTACATTGGCAGCAGCAGCATTCTCCGAAGGCTGGGGCGCAACAACAGAGGAGCCATTGATGATGTTGGATTGGCGGGTTTCGCCCCCAAGGGTCTCGGGTCCAGAGGACATGGAGCCGCGAGAAGGGACCCTCGAGGGCTCCGCGGCGGAAGAGTGTGAGGTGGCGTCAACGGTGTGCTTTCGCAGGGCGGCGCGGATCTCCTCGACAGTCGGGGACAAGAGGGCACGAGAGGAGGGCGAGGAGCGGTGCAGAGAAGAGTCGCAGCTGTTGGAAACGGCGGTTGGCGCGGGAGGAGCAGCGGAGGTAGGAGAATGCGATACAGAGTAGGAGGGCAGCTGGAGACGCGAGGAGGGAAATCGGGTTGGCGCAGCAGATGAAGGCGACGAGACAAGCATGGTCGGCATGCTGCGTCGTGCAACTGAGCGGGCGTAGGTCGGCCACGTGCTCAGGGAAGAGGCTCGTACAGGCCGGCAGGCGCGCCAGGGAGCATTGCTCCGGGGCTAGTCGGTACTATGGAAAATACTATAGACGAAATAGTACGCTATAGTGCGCCTTTATTGGATGTACTTGGTATGGATCGATGATAGCCCGGGGTAATAGTAAGGCAATAAGACAAAGAAAATAAAGATGAGAGCGAGAAGAAAAGTCGCGCACACAGGTGACAGGGGATGATCACTTGCCCCCGACGCACTAGCCTCTTCGGGCCTAGTCTCGCGGCCGTTGGAGCGTGGAGGTCTCTGTATTACTGCTATATCTTCTTGTATTTGCTAATAATTTATTTCCAGGCAAAGAAGTGGTAGACCGTCATTACTACTCCTACTACTATTATAACCACTACTACTACTATCCCTGTTTTTACTTCTAATCTCACATCAAAGGTGTCACTTTTGCGTATTCCGACCTATCCGTGTGGGGCCAGCGCATTCGCTGCCGCCCCATTGGCTGGGTACCAGTGGGCCAATGACATAATAGTTCTAGTTAAACTACCGTATAAGGCTGTTAAACATGTCTTGAATTTATTACTATTTACGAGATTATGCTGTGTTTGCAGACCAGTCCATGTATTTTGTGTGTACAGGGCAGTAGCGTCATGTGGTGCCCTGCTTGAACATTTCCACTCTTTCATCGCGTCATGATCTACTAGTCTTTATCGCTGGTTACTTCATAAGTTCATTCTGTTATTCTAGGGCACAAACCTAAAAGTTGCTATTCCAAGTAAGAGAAAGGCCTAGACCATATGGTGATATTACGAGCATATAATCTCGACCACCCTAGCTCGTTGAGTCGTTGAAAGTCAACGCTTGCAAAGAGATATGAAACAATAATTTCATATATTCATTCGAGTCCCCATGATTTCTTCTCTTTTCAAGCCTGGAGCAGTCTCCAAACCGTCAGTTTTATAATGCTCTTCGTATCAAGTAGTTCCGGCGCTGTGATTGGCAGAAACAAGACAGTTCACGTGACCTCTCTCGTACAGGTAATACCCCGGCGCCGCCACGCCCGCCATGCCCAACCTGTAATTTACTGTAAACGTCGAAACACACTTTATTTCCGGCGCATCTTGACCCCATCTTATCTCTGACCATCCGCCGAGGGAGTGCCATGAGATGATATAGACCGCGCGCCGTCGTCGCATGATATCTCGCCTTCAGACCACACATCGTGCGTGGTTGCGCCCATCGGTACTGTTCCGGTCGCCGCCACTCTCTTCAGCTCTGCCGTCGCAGTTGATCGATCGCCCTCACACTCTCACAAAAGGCTGCTCTGTTTATTGGAAAGGATAATCGATACGACTTTGGGCTTTGTTGCTGTCTTCATCCCCGCCATACTAGGACCGATATGAACCCAGAAACCTCGCCACTGCTGGCCCAACTGCTCAATGCCGAAACCGTCGCCGAACAAGTCACGACCTTGAGACTGCTGAAGCACGAGCTCATCGGATATGATCAGCGAAAGGAGGCCTGGGTTCATTGGGGTATCATACCGTTGCTTTCCAGGGTGTTATTATCAAAAACAGGAGGCAGCAAGAAGCCAGCTGTTGCAGGTGAACAGAACGGTGTGACAGACCGGAGTGATGCTATCAACGACCGCACCGAAGATGAAGAGGCTTGTTTACAGGCTACCATTATCGTCGGCAGCTTAGCTCAAGGTGACCACCACCCGCGGCAACAAAAATATAGGATAAAAAAAAAGGCTAATATGTGGTTGATTTATTATAGGTGGCCCGGCTTTCATCTCGCCCATTCTATCGAGCTCTATCGTCCCTTCGTTGTTGTCCATTCTTGCCTCCGACTGCTCCCAGTCCCTTACGCTTCCAATTCTCAAAACCTTCAACACCATTGCAGATCGATATATCCTTCAAAACGTAAATTGGCCCCAAGACAACCATCTTGCGGAGCTCTTGTTCGCACCCGACCACATCAGCTGTTATGCCCATATCATCGCCAGGTCGTCTCCGTCCCCGGCTACGCAGTCATGTATCTCGCTGGCTGCGACTCTAATAGCAAAAATATGCACAGACGAATCCCATAAAAATGCTCTGGCCGAATACGGTTCTTTGGATGCTTTGGCAATGAATCTTGCCTCGTTTGTCGTGGCACAAGGTTTTGTCCTACCCGGCGCAGAAAACCATCTCAATCAAGATGGAGCTCTATCCTCGCTCCCACCGCCAGCACCTTCAACGGCCAAATTGGCTCCGATTCTACGCGCCGCCTCCGTCCTTGTAGAGAACTCCAAGTCGCGGGCAGAACATTTCTTGTCTTCTCCGGGCATCCTTACCGTCTTCCCGGGGCGACTGCCCGAGTTCTCGCCTACGGACATCAAAAAGAATCCTTGGGGCATGCCATACCTGTCCGGCACAGCAGTTCCCCGCCAAATCCACTCGAATCCATTCGATGTCATCTTGCCTTCTGTTCCTCTCAATCAAAGCAGTGCGCTGTCAAACTTTCCCCCGCTTGTCCCGATGGGATCTTTCCACAAACGCTCCTTATCCTTTCTTGAATCATCGCCGTCTGACGAGGAGGAGAATGCAATAATCCCTTGGCTGATCCACCTGGTTCGCACCGAATCTGGTATGTCACGAGTCATGGCGGCGCGCCTTGTTACGGCCCTGTTCCGTCTTGAACTGGTGAAGAAACATCGAATTCCCATGTTTAGTTTTATTATAATACCGATCCTATTGCAAATGCTCGATAAGACTTACGACTTCAAGGCGGCTGCGGATCCAGAGTATGACGGCTTGATCAAGACGACCCTTCGCCTGAAGGAGGAAGTACCATTTATACTCGCCGCCCTTGTAATGGACACGAATGAACTGCAGAAGCATGCCGCCGAGGGAAATGCCATCAAGAAGCTCTCTCAGTTGCTCAAAGAGACATACAACACCCATCAAGTAAATGCCAAAGTCACCTGGTCTGCTGAGACTACGAAGAATGATTTACATTCAGAAATATCATCCGAAGTTCAGCTAGGGTCCGTCGGTTTTAGTCCAATGACCTGCCATATTCTTCGCTATCGGGAAGGTATTCTGAGAACTTTGGCCTCTCTTGCGCTTTTCAGTGATGATTACCGTAAATTGTTCTGCGAGAATGGAGTTGTACCATATGTTATCAACGCTCTGAAACCACGACCATCCACCACGACCGAAGATGCCACAGAGACCAAGAATGGCTCCTCAGATGGAAACCCTATCCCGACAATCCTTGCCGCTTGTGGTGCTACTAGAGCCTTGACGCGGTCTGTCAGCGTGCTGCGGACAAGCATGATTGACGCCGGAGTAGCTACTCCTCTGCTGGAGTTGTTTGTCCACCCTGATATTGAGGTACAGGTTGCTGCGACTTCGGTGTTGTGCAATCTTGCGCTTGACTTTAGTCCTATGAGAGAGGTAAGAATGTTTTTTTTCCTACCGTACTTTTATGCTAACAAGACTTTAGTCATTGGTGAGCCCCGAAACTCTTTCTACTCTATGTGATCATGCCCATTCTCCCAATGTGAAACTCCGCTTGGAGTCATTATGGGTTCTCAAACACATTGTGTACAATGCAGCCAATGATCTCCGAATCAAGATCATCAACGGCCTAGAGCCGTCATGGTTGGGTGAAGTTATGTCGACGGACCCCATCAACAAAGCAGGGTTTTTGCAAGATCCAGACACCGGCTCGCTATTGGGCATGGGGACGTCCAACTCAGCCGGCGAAAAGGTCGACTTGCTGAACCCATTGGAAGATGTCGAAAATGTAGACGAAACAATGGACTCTGCGCTGGAGGCCGGCAGTAATACCAGCAGCGAAGCATTCCTACCAGACGCGACACGACTCAAGAAACTGGCATTGAGCGGAGAGCTATATCGGAAAAACCAAGCCAGACTGGACGACTTTGCAGTGCAAGAGCAAGTACTCAACATAGTCCGAAACTCAATGGTCGGCAACGAATCATCGGAAATCGTCGACCTTCTTCTCAAGGAAATCGGCCACAACGACTTTTTGGACATTCTCGCCGACAAGGTACGACCGCGACCAGTTCCTACACGCCGCGACTCGCCGTCTCGTCCCACAACCCCGCCGATGCCCAGCGAGATCTTGCTCGCAGTCACCTATGTTATTATCAACATCGCAGCCGGCCCCCCGCGATACCGGGACCTGCTCTTCTCGCATCGCACCCTTTTAAAGGATCTCCAGTGCCTCTACGAGTACCCAAACAGCCAGATCCGAGTCAACTGTGTCTGGGTCGCTCTCAACCTGACTTTTGCAGATAACCACAGTGACCAACCTGGGTGTCGTGAACGCGCACTCAAGCTCAAGGCTCTTGGATACGTAGATCGACTACGCGCTCTCGAAAAGGATCCCGATTTGAACGTTCGAGAGCGTAACAAGACGGCGCTTGATCAGTTCCGCAGCTTGATTGATTTGTAGACATTCCCTGTGGTTTTGTTCTGCTATCCCTATTTGTTATTTTTTTATTGCTATCTTATGTGTCTTGATGCTAATCTGTATATTTGAGCCATCCCCCGTTTTGAGAGATTGGTGTAAAGCGGTTATTCAGGCGTTTCCGAAAATTGGCATCCAGCAAGCGATTTCTTGTATATATTATGATTATTTTTACTTGCAAGTTCAGATAATAAAACATCATGGATTATATATCAATATTAACGTATATTTTCATAGATAAGAGAACTAGTCAACTGGCGATTTAGTAATATACTTCTATAAAAAGTGATGCTGCAAGCACGTGCAACATTGGAAAGGGGATTTTTAGCTAGCATTGAGAGCATATTGACTGCCTAGCGGTTTGAATTATGTCAATATTTCGCACCTTTATTTCTTGCTTCTTAAAATATATATATATGATACGGCCTTGCAGCTGAGTGCCGCATCCTTGCCACACCTTCCCGCTCCCTAAGACGCCACCATCAGTCAAGCTCGATAACAATTCATTTTATTTCAAGAGGATGCACTTGTTAATTGTTATCTGATCTAGAGACTTTCGATGCCGCCAATGCCCGATTACACACCACCTTCGCGAGAACCTCACGCTGACAGTGTGTAGGAAAAACAATATTCTCCAATCTCTCCCTAGCATGGCACCACATGCTAATTCCCACAGTTTCAGCCCAAGTCTAGATATAATGATTGAAATTCGGTACGAGATCCAGAAGTCTTGTATAGCCTTACTCCAAAGTCTGCCAGGGGATCGACATGAGCCAAACTCAATGCTCCAAGAAATGCTTTCCAGAACCACAAATCCTGTGCAGCTGTGCCGTTTTTCATAACATTAGCGAAATTATCTTCTAGATCTTGCCTTTACCACGCGTGGGATATGGTGTAGAAGCCGATTCTCAGCAGGGTAACCCTGGTTCCAAACGTCGAGGACGCTGGTCAGGTACAAACCCATGTCTCTGATAGTGCTAACGACTAGAAAAAGATTGACAACGGAGTCCATACTCCCGTTGCAGACACGGACATTGATTAACTTCAACAGGGTGATGGATGTCAATACCAAGAGCCTGATGTTGTGTATTCGTGCCCAAGCAGCCGCAATGCGCAAGCAGCAGCCTAAAACATTCCAAAGCCGCAGCGGCGAGAGAGACATTGGGCGCGGAGTGATTGTCAACCTTGCTTCAGCCAACTCATTTGCAGGACTTCCTGGAAAGATGTGCTATACGGTCTCCAAGCATGCCGATATGGCCTTGACGAAGACGGCAGGTAAGATCAAAAGCTACAAATACGTGCGTGAATAGAGCTAAAGATTTCAATTAGCCATGGACCATGCAAGCGAGGGAATTCGCTGCAATGCCGTGTGCCCGATCTGGGTGCAAACTCCACTGCTCGATGTAGAATTGCAGAAGAACCTCCAAGTTCAAACCGAGATAGATGCAATTGTGCCGATCAAGCGAGCAGCCAAATGTGAAGAAGTGTCGGATGCCATTCCCTTTTTATGCAGTCCTGCAGCGAGCTATATCAATGGGACAAGTTTGGTTATTGATTCAGCTATCACGACCACTATTCGATTGCACTGAGGGAGCAATGCCACTAGACAATGTGGTCCAGCGTGTCTCTTGATTGACTGATTCTGACTAGCATTCACGAGATCCTCTGCTTGTCAATGAGCGTCCACCACTCATTCGTTGTTATTTCTGTATTTATACTCTATCCGAAAAACAAGAGGGCAGAACAATGAGGTGATTAACATTAGCATTTTTTCGTAGCTTTGAGCTGTGGGGAGTGGAAATGCACCAGTTGACAGCTTGAAAGAATTATCTCCTGCTGCAAAATCAAGAACCTCAAATATACGTTTATCGGCTCCCGATGTTTCCAATCCCAAACTCTTCTGGACATCTCCCATGAATGTCTTCGAGTCATTGACAAATTGCCTAATCGTATAATCAACGCTGTATTGACCAGGATAAAGATCAGGTTCATTTCCAACTGCGATTGCTACCAGAGGGCCTTTCCCGACATTCTTGTACGCCCGGTATATTCAAGATAATCGATCGTATGAGCTACAATCTACGCAGTCCCAAGACATGACGCGTACACACAATCTAACCTTTTCGACAAGTAGCCATCTCTCATATTTGCGGCAGAAAAATGGGAGGGAAAAGAACAAAAACAAATCGAAAAGCGCTTGCGATATCATGCTGAGGGTCGAACTAGCCATAGAACTGAAAAGAGGACATATTTTTTGGGGAGCCAGTCATGTGAATGCCAATTTGATTCATCAAACAGATGATCTTAGAGTCTAGAATTGTGGAAACAGGTAATCGTACTCGAGTCTTGGGAGCTTGAATATTATTGCATGGATCTACGTCTTATCGATAACCCCGCAACGTCATAGGACCCACGCGCATGAATTATAGCTATAGAGAACGTATTTCTGTCCAACATTCAACTCATATTCATTTATCTAATTAAACAACTCACTACAAGAAAAGAAAAAGAGAAGGGGAAAACATGTCACCTGTTCCCCAATCCATTATCCGCGCGCTTTCGCTTTCCCCTGACCCGTCAAAATCCAGCTTATCCGGTCTTGGATCTGGATTCTCGACAACAGGACGCATAACCGCACGTGTTTCATCTAACACAGGAGAAGAGGATAAGGAGAGAAAATTCTTTGTCAAAACTTCTCCCGATGGAGAAGAAATGTTTCGAGGCGAATACGCCTCTCTGAATGCCATTGCCGATAGTGTCCCAGGTTTCTGCCCCAGAGCGCTGGCATGGGGCTCTTTACTCGAAGAGAAGAAAAAAGGGCATTTCCTCGTTACGGAATTTTTGGATCTTGGAGGAGGTGGAGGAGCAAGGGGGAGCAAAAAGTCGACACTGGCGCAGAGTTTAGGAAAACTGCATACCACGCCTGCGCCTCCACCGCCAGACGGCGACAAACCAATGTTTGGATTTCCAGTAGCCACATTCTGCGGAGATTCAAGACAGCCAAACAAGTTCCGAGAATCCTGGGCTGATTTCTATGCAAATGAGCGATTAATGATGATTCTTGCGGAGTCGGAGAGACGAAATGGATCTGACAGGCATCTGCGCGATCTCGTTGAGCAGACGTCTTTTGTAGTCGTGCCACGGCTGTTGGGCGACGAGCATTTGGGATATGACAAGAAGAATGGAACTGGCCAGGGGATTTTCCCAGTCGTTGTGCATGGAGACTTGTGGAGTGGGAATGCGAGTAGAGGACGAATTGTTAGGGGGCCAGGCGAGGAAGAAACCGAAGTTTCTGACGTTGTCTACGACCCTTGTGCATGTTATGCACATAATGAATATGAGTTGGGCATTATGCACATGTTTGGTGGGTTTGGAAGGGCCTTTTTTGATGAATATCATAAAATCGTGCCCAAGACCGAGCCTGTAGAGGAATATGACGATCGAGTCAAGCTTTATGAGCTGTGAGTGTTTTTATTCCTATTCGTGCTTTTCTTGTCCTAATTACAACACAGATATCATCATCTTAACCACCATGCAATCTTTGGAGGAGGATACCGGTCTGGCGCTGTTTCTATCATGACGAGACTGATCAACAAATACGGCAAAGCATAGACATGTGAAACATTGAAGTAGATGCAATATCAACAATCTTACTACCATTAAATACATACCGACTACATTCCAACAACAATAAGACTTATAATCAAGGCACCCCCCGTCCTGTCCGCGTCGCCTTGGCCAACTCACTCTGCGCAACATTATCCGAATATCGCTTGTAGATGGGCAGATAATGCTCCGTTTCGCTCGTCGTCTGCTGAATGCTCTTCCGAGCCTCAATGGCCTTGAGCCACTTTCTCCAACGCTGCCAGGCCTGGTCATCGTCGACTGAGCCCTCGGCTGGCAATCCCAGTCCTCCCTTGAAATGATCGAACAACCACAATCGAACCCCCCAGGGTGCCAGCACAAGATCCGGTAGCGAGATATCCTTGCCCAAAAAGTACGGTCCTTCTGGATCGGCCTCGTTGATCCATGTTTTCAGAGCGCCCAAGAACTCAGTACGGACTTTCTCAAGTCCGGCCTCAGCGTCTTCCGGAGACGCGTTAGCTTCAGGCTGATACTGCAGAAAACGGTGAAAAGCCGGGATTACACGCGAGGTCACAAAATCGACCCAGATGCGCGCGCGCGCTTTTTCATATGGATTATTCTCCGGCAGGAAATGCGGCTTGTGATCCGGGTAGGCCTCTTCGAGATACTCGAGCACAATGTTTGACTCGTATAGTGGTTTCGGGTTGGATGGGTCTTGCGGATTGGGCACCTCGAGAGTCGGCACAAGCCCGCGTGGGTTGAGTTTGAGTAGCGAGTCGGGTTTGTTGTATGGGTTCACTTCGATGTATTGATAAGGGATTTGCTTTTCTTCGAGCGCGAGCCAGACTCGCTGCACTGTTGGGGGTTGATTAGCTGGTAGATTGCTACATATAGTAAACTAGCATACCGAATCTGGCACGTCGTTAGTATTGTGAATAAAAAAATTAGATGGCCATCAGACAACATTCGAGGCTAGAAAGAAAGAGAAAACATACGGACAAAACCAGCCAGCATAAAGCTTCAATGGCTGCTCGGCCTGGTGCTGGTCAACCAGGCCCTTGGCCAGCCCAGTCGCCACAGGGTGTAGTTGCGCGTCTGGATGCGCGGGCATTTTGATTGGGTTTTATTAATAGTATCTGTATATAGAATTGGGTAGAGAATTAATGGTGGGCTAGCTGTTGCTCCCAGGGGATCGGCTCGTTCTTATAATTATTGTGTCATAATAAGTGCAACCAACTAAGGTATACGAGGCTCAAGGAAACAGGCGAGAAGATTTTAGATTTGTAATCATGTCGTGATACGTGCAGTGAAACTATGAGACTATAACTAGGGAGTTTTTAGAAAGACACCCCACCACTGCGGTGACGTCACTGGCACTTCCCAAATATCTCATATTTCGACGAGATCGAACAGACCAACAGAAGCGATGAGAGAGCGGTGTGGTTAAGCAGGATGCCTGATTTTGAGGCTGAACTAGGAGTTTTGTTGTTGGACGGGAATAAATAGCTGGATCGCTACACTATAACAAATTCTTAGGTTTATACAAGCCTAGGACCAGGTAATTCTTATATACTTTATTCTAAAAGCTACACTTACTACACAGGAAAACCAGCAGTACACTCACCTTTTTATTTTGCTCCATCTTTCTCTCGGTAAAAGATCTCATCTCTGTTCGAGACATAAATTTCCCTTGGATGTGAATAATGTGCTCTTCCAGAAGGCTGTCGGCAGGTTCGGGGCGACTCTTGTCTATAATAGCCCGCATTAGTAAACCATGATCTTAAAAATCAATATGTATATTGTTATTAGTAGTATCCTTTCTCTTTCACCTATTAAGTGAAGCATTTGAAGAAGCCTTTAAGAAGGAAGTCCGCTCTGGTGGAGCTTCCAAAAATAGTGACCTGTATTTACCTGCATAGCTCGCATCAACTATCATTCTCCAAATTCACGTTCAAGTTGCTCATCATATGCTTTTTTGTCTGCAAGCTTGAGCTGTGCAACAGCAGCAATGTCCTGCATCCAGTACCATGGGACAATCTGATGAAAAGCATCGTGGTCGGGGCTCTTTTCGAT
This sequence comes from Talaromyces rugulosus, assembly GCF_013368755.1. NCBI lineage: Eukaryota > Fungi > Ascomycota > Eurotiomycetes > Eurotiales > Trichocomaceae > Talaromyces > Talaromyces rugulosus. The sequence continues at coordinate 3,083,169 of NC_049566.1, read as the reverse complement.
AAATCTCGGTTGAATCTCCTTGTGAAAAAGTTAGAAGATTCCCGTAGGACTTGACAGAGCAAGGCTATACCAAAAGGTGCCATTGTTCCAAGTCGTACGCATTACATCTGATAGTTTTAACGTTGCAGGAAAACCCCCGTGACGCGAACGGTGGTTTTCTTCTTCCTCGGTTGTTAGGATAGACATGAATTCCTGCCGAAATTTGTCATATTCCTCGGATACCATCTTATCCACAGCCAGAGCGGTGAACCAGTGAGGAGGCTGAACCATCTCAACAGGGAGAGAACATGCCCACTCTAGATCAACAAGCGACGTTATGTGCCAGTTCTCGTCAACAAAGATATTACTCTGGTGTAGATCTGTTAATGAAAAGATAAACGGACCACGACGAAGATCCCGACGGAAAAACGATGGGAAAAACGATGGGAAAACCGCCCGCATCATTGTCAGGGCGGATGTTTGATATATGTAGTCTCCAGTGTCATTTATAGCGTTAGGCTGATGGCGAATCCGGTTATCATGATAGGCCAACGTATCCACTACATATGACTCGACTGTGGAGTAAGTGTAGTCTCGAGGCATATCTGTCGGAATGCGCTCGTTCTCCAAATCTTGTATCCCTAGAGACAGTGGTCGATTTTGAAGGCGTATAAACCCATTTTGATCGATGATAAAAGACCCAATCCTCGAGACAGGTGTCTTGGATAAGCTCAAAAATATTCTGCTAAGGTCACGGAAAAAATTCGCCCGCAGCTTCGCGTCATCTCGCTTCAGAGACCAAGTGGATGACAGCATTTCCCCTTTGGATTGCTCGATGTACTCAATTAACAAATAGCCGACATTGAGCTCTTTTAAAGTCTCATTTTGAGGCTGGTGGCGACTATACCTCGATGGAGTTGGAGGGCCAAGAAACTGTAGCATTCGGTGGCGAAAGTACTGCATACAACGACTCACAATAGGCAGATTCTCAACTCGGGTGAACTACACAAAAAACAAATCAGTTGGCGGGTGTAGCAATCAAGGTCTGCAATACACTCATACAGTTTCTCCAGTAGCCATTCCAAATCCATAAAGACGTGGAATCGGTATATCAGGACAGTGCTCTTCTAACCAAGCATACGTTCCCGCCTCACATTGAACTTTTTCATCGCCATTTCCAGGTCGGAAATCCTCTCCAACCCGGTACGGCAAGGGGAAACGGATGAGAACACGGGCGCCGAGCTGAGGTTTTTGGTTCCACTCAAAAACGGTAATCGGAATACAAACATTGAAGCTTCCATGAAGCCATTCGTCTAAATCAGCAATTTGGCAGGCGTTGGGAGACTGCAGACCCAGGTGATGGGCGACAATATCTTGGATCAGGCTACGCTTGCTCTCGAGGAAGGCGAAGAATTGAGCCTTTTGCCTAGGATAGTTGAGCCGGTGGAGGATGTTTGTTTCTCTATTCTTGGCAATAGAGTATGTAAGTTCTTCGCGAAGTAACTGTCGCGTTTTTGGCATGGCGAAGTGCTGTTGTTTAAGGAAAGTCGGGACAGGAGGTCCCTTGAAGCAATGACAATCAGCCAATGAAAAGGCACTGCTGTAATAACGTTCTCGCTGTAGCTTCTTTTGGTTAGTGCAGATTGCACGTCAAGTCTGATTAGCTTGCTGGAACAGTGGAAACGAACAGTCAAATGAGCGATTCTCATAAATAATTATTTCGCCCGGAATAAAGTTCATCCACACAGACTCTAACCCGAATAGTAAGTACATACATAGTGAGCCTCTCACTGGTGTTCACTACACCTGCAAGATGACTGCTCTAGATATTATGGAATTTATTTTGATGTATTAATTATGTAAAAGCTAATCACTGTATGTAATTACAAAATAAAATACATATTCGTGTGTTTTTTTCAATACTGAATAAGCTATCCGCACGGGCCGCAAAGCAAGTTCAGCGAGCGGGCTAACTGCATTCTGCATTCTGCCTTCACCACCACGCAGCCAGCATCTCAAAAGTCAAGATGGCAGGCAACCAGCAGCGACCCAGAAGGGGAAATCACAATAACCATAACCATAATCACAACAACAATCATAACAACAACAACCACCATCCATCCGCCCGAAATGGCCCTCCTTCGCGTCCCGAGGCAGACTCGAAAGCCTTTGAGCCGCCACGAGGACCTAGGGCGATGCAGCCAATTCTACCGCATCCATCGTTCATCCAGGTCGCCAAACCGTATGTATTTGAGCACACGATCCAGGAATGCCTTGCTGCGTTGGCCGTGGACCCGCGGCGAGAAGATAGCATTCGCATTCTGGGCGTGACCTGGATTGACAATGTGCGCAAAGCGCTTCGACTGTAAGTTGCATTACCCACTAAAGGCTTTTTGTCGCTGACTCTGTTGCATCAGGCCTGTTCGTACATACAACACTGCGTGTGTGTATTACCACAAGTTCAGACTGGTTCATCCTGACGGCCAGTACAATTATATGGTATGTTTTCGCCAACTCCACGTAGCCTCGTCCGTCGTAGCTGACCAGATGATAAGGATGCCGCAGCTGCAGCGCTTTTCACTGCGTGCAAAATTGAGGACACGCTCAAAAAGTCTCGAGACATAGTATGCGCTGCATACAATTTGAACAGGTCGCCGTCTGAGCAGGTATCTCCTGATGACACAGTAAGCAACTCCATTCTCTAAACATTGTGAGTTTCTCCTTTAACACGACATATTCCAGATCTTCGACCAACAGCACAGAGGCATCATAATCCTAGAAAGATTAATGCTAGAAGCCTCTGGCTTCGACTTTCGAAACCGGCACCCCCAAAAGCTGCTCGTCAAGTTGGCGAAGCAGCACAGCATCAAGAAAGAGGACGAGGTTGGAGGCGTTGCCTATTGCATCTCCCTAGACCTTTACCGAACTTTTGCCCCGTTGAAACAGACGACGGGTGCTATGGCGTATGCCTGTCTTGAGCTGGCCTCTCGTCTGATTGGCGCTGGGTTGGAGGACGTCGAGGCCGGTCGAGACTATGACAAATGGCAGGTGGGACGGGCAGAAGTCATGGGTGAGTTAGACTCAAAATTCCTTTTTTTTTTTTTCTTCTTGATCTCACTGATGAATATAATCAGAAACACTCCTGGACTTGCTCGATCTGTATATCAACGATCGCGCTAGCACTGTCGTTGGACCCGACTTCCCCGTCGAAGCCTTTCTAGCAATCCGCATCCCACTCAACAAGGAAGCAGAAGATAACCAACTGCCGCGCTTCACCAACTGGAAAAACAGCAAACATGCAAATCTCAACAACCAGAAACAAGCGAACATGCCAAACGGCAAACAACACGGCGGCAACAAGCAACAACATCCTCACGGCCCCAACAAAGCCAAAGCCAAAGATGCAGCAGCAGACCTCCCTCTCGCCAACCCACTCACCCCAATCTCAGCAAACGGTGAACGTCTCGGATCCAGCGATCGTGCCCGAGACGGCACTGTGCGTTTCATGCTCGACCCGGAGCGTGCCGATGCTGAGAAGAGAGCCGTTTCGTCGTATTTCAAGGATGAAATGCACGAAGTTGCCGAGGAGTAGATTGAGACTACTATCAAAACTGTTGAATGTTTTTTCCCCCTCTGTATCAGGCCGTGTTCAGGTGCTTTTTGTGTGTATGTGTGTGATACCCTTGTTGTCATTTCATCGGCGTTGTAGATAATTCAAGTCTGAGAAAACATTGAAAAGAGTAGAAGAACCGAATATTGAAAAAAAAAAGTCATGCATTAAATTTTATATACTAAAGCAACTTCATATATGTGCCACAGCTACACATGACTAGCAACAGCAACAGACGGTAGGTAGCTCATCAATTGACATCAAATATCATGTTTATATCAATGTAGAAAAAAACTTCAACGTTGAATAGACCATTGGTCAAAAACCCTCCCAAAAACATTCCCAAGACACCCAAAAATAGAAAAGAAAAAAAACCCTTCTCTCCATAGAACGGCAGCCTCATTAAAAGGAAGGTTGAAGAACAAATTCTGGGCATTAAAAAATAAAATTTTTTGGTCATAATTTGACAGCCACAATCATGATCTTGGGCAAAAAAGAAAACAGTCGCTAAGGCTTGTTAATTTTCGAAGCTGTGAGCCTAAAATGAATGATGAGGTCATACGTGCGAATGCTGTAGTAGATGGATAAAATGCCAATACACAATTACTCATGTTTCGACAGAGGGAGGAGAAAAGAAGATCTTTTTTTTTAATTCATCACGAAAAGAGCGATAGGTGGTTTCATAGCTGGTCTATCGTCTCAGAAGATCACCATTAAGACATTCAAGAATCTGGGCTTGTCAGCATTTGCTTATAAAAGAAAGAAGTGAAAAGAGACTCACATTTTCCGAGACGATACCCTGGTTGTACAGGTACTTGCCGAGACCACGGACAACTTCATACTGCTCTTCCGGTGTCAATCCGGTAATGGCAGTCTCAATGACATCTCCAACGCTCGCCTTGTGCAAGGCGATGAAACTATGGTAATACATAAACGAGAAAAATCCCATGATAAACTGACAGTCCATGCGGTCTGTGATGCCGCCATGTCCGGGAATGGATTCTCCAAAGTCTTTGATTTTAAAGGTCCGCTTCAGGCCAGACGCAAAGAACCCTCCAAAGGGCGCGATCAGAGATGAAAAGGTCGCAAACACGAGGATGTGGAATTGCATTGGCGCAATATCAATGGTTTTTGGCAAAAGGGGCCAGTCGGGAAGAGTGTACGTCTGGGGAATAAAGACCGGGTTCGGCGTGCATTCCAGACCGGTGAGAATGCTGGAACCAAGGTCCGTGACGGGGCAAATGAAGTACTTGTATCGCACCAAGATGTTGGTCATGAAATAGCCGAAAATAATGGTGCAGACCCAGGCTCCGATAAAGCCCTCGACAGTCTTCTTCGGGGACAGCTTGATTAGCTGTGTCCGTCCGAACGTGATACCGCAAACGTAAGCGAAAATGTCGTTAGTAATGACAAGCGATGCTGGCAAGAAAAACCAGATCATGCCCTCAAAAATATTGTTCATGATGAAATGGGCTTGGACGACAATAAGGTAAAGCGCCATATGAGTCCACGCGAATTGGGTGAATTGGAAACGGTAGTGACCTTTTTGCAACGTAGCCACAAAAAAAACGAAACCTGAAAAAGTTGTTAGCTGCAACTTGTCGGTGGCATCTTGGAGGTTGTCACTTACCCATAACGTAGAGCATGAAGCTTAGGAATCGATGGTGAGTTGCAAAAGGCAGAAGCACTTTATCCACCAAGAGTATATGCTTGAAGTAGTAGAGCACGCTCTCTCCGTATAGAAAGTACATTGTCGTGGCCAGAAAATACCAGTTGAGAGATTTCGTGAAGCGCAGGTTCCTATCTTTACTAGGGACGTTGGCGATAGCAATGACTTCCTTGAAGGACACGATCTGAATAGCCGTCACAATAGCAATCAAGTAGATGTGGCCCGACAAAAGGGCGCTGAAGAATCCAGCAATCATGACAAACGTCCATATTGTGCGAGTGATGAATGTGGCCTTCTTCTTCTCATAGTCCGAGACAGCCGGGGGATCCGTTTTCTAAATTAAAAAAAAAACCAGGTTAACACAGGCTGGCTTGTTGTCCGAGAGCGCGTCAACTTGCCTCCTCTGCAATAGCTTCTGATACCGCCTGATTCCCAGTCCGTGTTGGACTGCCAGGATCAGATGGGCCATCGCTCATCTCTGAGAAGCTCGGTCGTCGCGCGTCGCCGTTTGAGCGGTGCGGAAACCTGACATTCCTTCGACCCATCGTTGCAGCGATAAAACCTGACCCAGCGCCCACTTCGAAGTTGCTTTTCCTTGGAGGTATCGGACTGGCGGAGTTTAAAGAGCGAGCGACAAGTTCGGTTGGTGTGCGAGGTAGAAAAAAGGAGGTGTGAGGAGAAGTGGTGTCGTTAGCAGCGGAGAACTGAGAGCAGACTTTCCATGCTTGCGGAGCCGACGTCAGTCGCACATGACGCCGGGGCTTGGCACTAGGGTTGCTCCCCGCAGGCCTGGGACTCTCTACTCCTGCTACTGGCCCGATCCAGTCGATCGCAGCAACCAAAACAATGCAGCCTTGGGCACAGCCTCCCAGTTAATTAACCCTCTCCCCAACCTGACAATTTCACCTCCAACGCGCCAGTCCAGGAAGCCATCGTCTCATGGCAGCCGTCCGATCGGGGGCATGGACAGTAGCGACGACGGGTTCTCTGACGACGGTTTCGATTCTCTCCCCGCAGGCGAGCTTCTGGAGCTCGAGCAGGGTGCCTGGCAGGCCACCCAGGCACCACGAAGTCAGCTCGCTGATGTCGTTCCCCGGAGGAATGTGAGTGCGTTCAATGGAGCGTCGCTCTTGAAACCCGTGCCTCTGCGGCGCCAAGCGTCCAGTCTCTACGAAAACACCGACCTTGGAGACTGGGACGCCGAGATCTTGGAAGACAACAACGACAACAACAACCAACATGTCGAGAATTTGACAGGTTTTGGTTCGAGTGATGCACAGTCTGGAAACTATCAAGCTATAGCTATAGCTACAGCCAATGCACAGCAGTTTGCTCGGCCTACCCAAAGATCAAATATAGTCGTGGAGGAGCAGGTATTAAGAACCAGGATCGAAGAGGTGAGATTTGGGAAAGGGTTTGCTGATCGGCTTGGCTGACATTATAGGCAGATTTCACGCAACCATGAGTCGACCATGCAAGAGATTGCTTCCGCCAAGGACGATGCAACCAAAAAATCGGGCGAAGTCGCCATTCTAAGGGCGAAACTTGCCAACCAAGAACGAGAATACGAGCGAACAATTTCTAGTCTGAGAGCCCAGCTAGCTGAACAGACTGCCAAAAACCAAGGAGCGCAGCAAGCTGCGACTGACGACAGGCAAAGACTCCAGACAGAAAATCTGTTCCTGCGAGATGAGCTACGGGGAGAAGCGTTACGGGTGAATAATTTGCGAGTCAGAAAACAAGCCGAAGAGAAAAATGCACCTTCGACGCCTCGGAAGCAGCGGACACTGCCCTATCGAGATGGGTTCGACGACGATGAAATCGGGATGGCATCCCCTACTAAATCATCTGGCGGCCGATCGAAAAGAGGAACGCCGTCTGCACAAGGGAAGCGGAAAAGGAAGGCCAGCGATGCCCCGGTGCCAATGCCTTCCCTTCAGCTGAGTCCGGCGAACAACATGCCCGTTGAAGCTGGCAGCCCGCCTTTGAACGATGAAACCACCAACAAGAAGACCGATGTGCTAGAGAGAGACGACAATTCCAGCATGCGCTACATGTCGCGGATCCTCAATCACAAAACACCTCCGAATACAGAACCTGATTTTGAAGTGATGGCCCGCATAACGTTTCCCTCCGATCCTACAAAAAAGATATCTTCTGTCGTGCTAGAGAAAATGCGTGCAACATCAGCCAACTACGCCGTGAACTACGCAATTTGCCTGGTTGATTTGTGGAAACGTGCCTTGACGGAAAAGTTTTATGAGCCAGTGCCACTATTCATGGCTTCTATTGAATTTATACTATTACTAGACTTGTATACGATTGGTCCGAAGCTTGCCGGCCATCTAACTCTTGCCATTCAAAACTCGGTCTTGGTCAACGCTGTTCCTCGGTTTGAACATTCACCGGTCTCGTCCAAAACAAAAGGCGAAAGCCGAAGAACTCCACGCAAGTTGCTGGAGGAAAAAGTCGACTCTACCAAGGCTTTGGAGATACTGTATCTCTTGGCACTGGCATGCCAACAGGATGACGAATCGTACGAGGCGCTCTGGGGGAACGTACATTTCGACATATTGTTGATGTCCTTGAATGCGCACCAACCGTTACAGGATATCATTCTCATTCTAAGGATATTATCGACCAGTCTTCGCCCAGGCGCGTTCGGGACTATCCAGCCCTCGGAGGCAGAGCAGAGGCAGGTTGAGCAGCACTTTATCGAACGCGCAACGAGCTTGCTCACGGAGCGTGTTAATCCGGATGAAGGCGCCGAAGAGTACCTTCCTTCGCAAATTTGCCAGATGCATATGGAGATTTTATCATTCCTGGAGATGTTGACATTCTACAACTCGGATATTGAAAAAGGTCCCAGCCAGAATGTGATCCTCTCTCACGAGCTGGTTCTTCCGCGGCTTTTCCGCAGAATGTACGAAGATATGGACTGTTTGTACACTCTCCGACCAGAACATAATCTGCGAACAGCGCTCGTCAACCGAGAAATGCATCTGATATACGAACTTATTCGAAAGGGAGGTGGCCAGGATCTCACGCGGGGATTATCGCGACTGAGCGGCGCGAGACAAAAGCATCGGCTTGTTTTGTCGCGACTAGCTTTTAGCGAAGGGCAATTCTTGGAGTCTGGCATATCAGAGGAAACCATGGAGATGGCGCGTCAGTTGCTGGAGGAAGAAGACATGAGTCCCGAGGAAGCGGAGGCCCTTTTCGAAGCTTTTCCGAACCAGTCGGCTTTTTTGAGTGGCAGGGAAGCTTCGCAGATTAGTTAAGACATAAATAAATATTCTTCGGAACTATAATAATATTAATGTGAATGAAATACATTGCTGCAGCTAACTAAGACTTGTGTAAAATAGAAGGCATCTAGGAGGCAATAGAAGCTTCTTACTGATAAACATGTGATTGACGTCAAGCAAGAGCTCCAACTTCGAGACACCATGTTTGCACTGCGCTAAACACAGAAACATGTTCGTGTCAACAATCTAGAGTGTAGACAGCCTACTATTCCTAAAGTTCTATCAAGTACAAGCTACGAATACATTTCTCTCTTCTCCAAACCCTCGCGCAAGGCCAAGGCATTGATGAAAAGAATAAGTACCACATAGTGGAGGTGAGCCAAAGAATACGCCTGCCAAAGACCCGAAGGCCGTTGGACAAACCAGTCCTCCGCGATGTGCAATGCAGGGACCAACTTGTGGTGGACCGCCTTTTTGATCGCAGCCACCCAAACAAGGTAAGTATGAAGAAAAGAAAGAAAAAAAAAAAACCAAAAGGACGGAGGGAGGACGCGGTATTTATGCTCCCCGTATCGCGCTAGTGGCTTAGCGCATGTTTCCGCCGAGTTTGCATAGTTTAGCAGCAGTGGCAAACAGCGCAAACATTGGTCACATGACACGCCGGCTGCGAGTTTGCTGTTTTTGAAGATTTGGCAAGGTCCGCGGAAGCAGCAGAGACGACAGGAGCTTGTGCTGGACGTCAATTGCTGCTGCCAACCATGAGGAACAGGGCCACAACGCCTTTGAGCAAGGCCGTAAGTACATGTCCTTTACTTATTTCTACATCATCTTTTATTTTGCTGTCATTCTTCCACCCCCCCTGAGTACACATCAACTGACCCGAGAAATATTTTTGATACTGCAGAAAATCCGCCAGTCATGGAGCAAATACAACCTGTATAACCTGCACCGATATCGCCAGCCGCCGACCGCCAACAGGACCTTTTTCCAGCAGAAATGGGCTGCCAAATCTATATCTCGAGCATACCACGGTGAACAGATCCGCGAGAGTCAATGGACTCGCATGTTCTCGCGCCGTCTGCGCAGCGTGGTGCCCATGAACCCTCGCAACCTTGCCACGGACGATGGTTCCGTGATTTCCGCTGGTCGTGGTTCTGGGCTGGGCAAGAGCCGGCCTGTGCCGCGAACGCCATATACACAGATGACTTTTGCCCCTATGGAGCGGCGGTTAGATGTTGCTATCTTCAGAGCTATGCTAGCAAGTAGCGCCAGACAGGCACGGCAGTTTGTCGTGCACGGCGCGGTAACTGTCAATGGGAAGAAGGTACTTGATACTTTATTGCTCATATAAAGGTGCTCTCACTAATTCGTCTCATCTACTAGATGCGACTCCCTGGTTATCTTCTCAACCCTGGCGATCTCTTTCAGGTAGAACCGGAACGTGTCATGTTCGCTACAGGAGCACCCAAGAATAAAATCGAGCGCCGAGAGGGACGTCTTGCGAAGAAAGCTACCGGTGAAGACGAAACCAAGAAAGCCAAGGAAGAGACGAAACCGGAAGAATTGACAGAACAAGAGGAGAAAGAACAGGCCAAGGAGTCTTTGAAGGATCTTCTCACCAAAGCAAAAACCATCATGTCGCGAGAAAAGACCGTCCTTCCGGCAAAGAAGAAACAGGAGCTTCGTTCATTCCAGAAATCGGTCCGCAGTGTACTTTCGAAATCTGCCACGAGTACAATTTTAACAGACAGTCTCGAAAATCAATTCTCAGAGCTCCTGGGTAGGCTTAAAGCGAAGGTGGCCACGACAAAGAGCAAGGGTGAACAACAAAAACGGACCCCGGCCCATCAAGAATCTCGCAACGAAGAATCCAGCAACGCTGCCAGCAGCCAACTAAGAGAAGCTTTCAATAAGGCTACCGAAGACCCCGAGTCCTTGGATACTTCAGAACTCTCAAAAGAAGAAGTCGGCATTTTGAAGCAAGCGCTAGCGCAGATGCGTGACAACCCGGTTGATTCCAGCAAGCCTTATGCCACGCCCTGGCGACCGCGAGACTACATGGCGGCCTTTGCCTTTGTTCCTCGCTATCTCGAGGTGCACCACAAAATCTGCGCTGCCGTTTATCTGCGTCACCCAGTTGCTCGTCCGGGCTTTTCAGAAGTCCCCAGTCCCTTTGGCGACAGCATCCTGACCCCAGCATTCGTATGGTATCTCCGCAGAAGGTGAATAACCATAATCCACTATTGTACTCATCCGCTAGAATTCTGTTGGATTTCTTCTCTGTATTATTGAGGCCTTTTTTTTTTCTCTTGTCTTTCCTCCGCTCCTGCATGGATTTTCGTCTGTGAGATATATGCATTCGAGAGCGAATTTTTTCAAGTCTTGTCGCTTTTCCGGCGTTGGGACTATATGAGGCTTACCTACACTGTATAAAAATGGAAGAATGAATCTTGAATTATATCAGAATTAATAATAAGATGATGGGGGTAGAGTCAATAATGCTGTATTATTTGTCATTTATTATTACTATTTTACGAAAACCCGTGTATCACCGTAATTTTGCGCAGTCAAGTGCCCGCATGCCAAGGTTTGGTAAATTGCAGAGCTGGCAGGTATCAACCAATAAGAGGTACATGATAGCGCATTTTTGACCCACTTGAGAATATTTTCGTAACCGGCGCGAATTTTTCATTTCGTCTGATTTCTAAAATTGACTGCAAATATTGTCGAATTTTATCAACTACGAGGGTATCGCAAGGCGGGCTTCTCAATACCTGAACATAAGGAAATAATAAAGAATTAAAAAGATCAACAGGGAATCTATTTTTTTGGGGCTTTAAAAAAAAAAAAAAAGATGTTCCCTTGGCAAGGCGAAGGGAAATCCAGCGTCATGGGCGTCACTAAAGCCCCTGCAAATGAATCTCAGCAACAGAAAGAGGCTCAGGGCACTGGACTGCGGTGGCGCGCGCCATCTTTCTTCCAACGGAATCGCTCCAAGGAAACACCTAATACATCTCCGGGAATCCAGCAAAAGACGACAAACATGCCTGAAGTTGTTGATGTTGATGTTGACGATAATGACGATAATTCCCCTAATGATGATACCCACATGTCAGACGCCCCTGGTGACGAGCAGCGCAGCTCTGAAAGTCGGGCTAGTCAGACTGACGGCGAAGAGGAAGGAGACGATATCGACAACGCCGAAGACGACGAGGCTTCAGAGGGCGGTGATATCCAGGATACCGCTAGTGATAATCAACCTGCAGTTGGGACGTCTACTTCAGCTGATGATGGTCATAACGACAACAACAACAATTCCACCAACGGTCCTCTTGCTGCAACGTCTGGTCCGTCATTCCCAGTTCAACCCGGGAGTTCGCAGCATGTGATTCTTGAGGCAAACCGTACTTACTACGGCAAACGACTCAACTTCAGAGAACAAGTCGTTCTGTTCGAGATCTGCAACAAGTACAAATCCACCTTTGGCGAACGCAGCAAATTGTGCGAATGGTGGCGAACCGTGACCGAGGAATTCTGCCGCGACATCAACGGCCCATACTCGTGGCATTCGGTACGTCGCAAGGTCGAGCAAGTAACCAAGCAGCGCATCAAGCAGCGTTCTGACGAGGAGAACCCCACCGACTCCTATCCAGATGACCTGTGCAAGGTCGTCGACGAATTCATCCCCGTGTGGTCCAAGTTTGAAGCTTCGGAAAAACGGCGCATCGAGGTTCGCGACTCGCGAGCAGCGTCTGCAAAGAAGAGAAAAGTGCCTCCTACGGGGGTAGCAACACCGAGAACAGCGCCAATGCCCCCGGGACCTGCTCCATGGCACGCGTCTGCGCAAAGATGGCGGCCTGCGAATTCTCAATATGCTGCTTCATCTTCGCCAATCCCACAGCCTCAGTTCTACACTCCGCCAGGTGTGAAAATGCCTGCTGGGTACGATACAATGTTTCATACTCCTCGTAATGGTCCACCAACACCCCAGTCAGGAGCTGCGCCAGGGCTGCCCTATCCTCCGCATACTTTGAGACCTCCACCACCGCCGCAGCCGCGTCCACAAACCTCTGTGCTTCCTCCTCCTCCTCATCCTAATGCGCCACCGCAGCAGCGTCCATTGTCAGGTGTTGAAAATGCAGCTTCCGGCGGTCTTGCTGAATCATCTGTGACATCAGCCGTCCTGGAAACGCTCTCCAAACTCAACAAGCATTTAGAACAAGCTGCTGCTGCCGCAGGCGGCGACAAACAAGCAGCCTCCTCTTCACCCATTGTCGCTGCTCTAGCAAGCGCCGTCAGCGGCGTAGCAAAGGTTCCTGAAAACAGCACTTCTGGAGAAACAGCAACAGAAAAATCTCCTGCTGCTGTTGAACAGCCAGCAGGTGAACCCACCAACACAGCACATTCTCCTACTACCACAAACCACGTCTCCATCCCATCATCATCGTCATCATCTTCTTCGCCTTCCTCTCCCTCTAGCAAGAACATCAATATCAACACATCCGCCCCAGCATCTACTACCTCTCCACTCACAGTATCCGATCTCTCCAAACTGAAAAACGAACTCAAACAAGAAATGCAGCGAGATTTCCTCACCGAGCTTTCGAAGATCCGCGACTCGTTCTCGGAGAGATTGAATTCTATGGAGCAAACACAGGCGATGATTATAGATATGTTGAAACAGGGACCCGGCAGGGATAAGGATTAAATTGACTTGACAGTCATACCACTTTTTTCTCTCTTTCGGTTCTTATTATGATACCTTCTTTTTCATGTATAGTGTGAATAGCCATATTTTAATAATAAGAATTAGGCCTAGGGTAGTAAACTACTGCTCTATTGATTATTAAAGAAACCACATAATGTTCGTAGTCTTGGAAATTTATGAGGGCGTGCGTTGAGCTAAATTACATATGTTGGATATTGAAAGTAAAAGAACAAATGAGAAGTTTAAAAGAGGCTTAGGCTCCATCCACCATGCTTTCTTCCACCAGTCATGTCTTTGTCACTCTGGAGAGAAGCTTGTCTTGTACAGATTCTCGCGTCATTACTCCAACAATACTAAGAAGATAGAAAAAATCTAGTAGTAGAAAGTCTCGTCGACAGTGCGGCCCCTCATCCAGAGAGGTTCACTGCCACGGACAAAGATGTCCTCGTACAGAATGCGGCGGTCGGGCTCGGGGGCGGCCATCTTCTCGGCTATGGCGACCTCGGCGTCGACAAGCGAGCGAGCCTCCTTGTCAATGGCCTTGAGCTCCTCCTCGGAGACAACGGACCAGTCGAGCAGCTTCTGCTTGAGGCCGGCGATGGCATCGTGGGTGCTGCGCATGCGCTGGATTTCCTCACGGGAACGGTATGTGGTACCGGGGTCAGACATGGAGTGTCCACCGTATCGGTAGGTGACGTATTCGTAGACAAGAGGACCCTTGCCAGAAATGGCGTATTCGCGGCCGTACTGGACGGCGGCCTTGATGGCCAGGACATCCATACCGTTGACCTTGATACCGGGGATGTACTGTCCGCGCTTGTAGTAGTCGGTGAGAGCGGAGGAACGGGCGGCTGAGGTACCCATACCGTACTTGTTGTCTAATCCATAGTCAGAATATTGTGTAAAAAGCACCAAATAGAATCAAGGGTAAACGTACTCTCACAGCCAAAGAGGACTGGCAGTTTCCAGAGCTTAGCCATGTTGAAGGCTTCGAAAACCTGACCCTGGTTGGAAGCACCGTCACCGTAGAGAGCGATAGAGCAGGCCTTCTCTTCGGAGTATTGCTGGGCAAAGGCGAGACCGGCACCGACAGGGACCTGGGCACCGACAATACCGTTTCCACCAAAGAAGTTGGGGGCGAACATGTGCATGGAGCCTCCCTTGCCATAAGCGATACCCTCACGGCGGCCAAGAAGTTCTCCGATAATGGACCTGACCGTGCCACCACGCATCAGAGCGTAACCGTGGCAGCGGTAGGCAGTGATAATTTTGTCCAGGGGGGTAATGGCGTGCTCGATACCGACAGCGACAGCTTCTTGACCGGTCGACAAGTGGCAGAAACCACGAATCTTCTTTTCCTTGTACAGACGGTCGGCAGCCATCTCCATTCGCCTAGTAGTTCCAATCGTAAGTATGCAGTCTTCATAAGCAAATCCAACAGTCATTCGTACCTAGTCGCAACCATGTCGTAGTACATCTGCTTCAGCTCCTTCTTGGTCGTCTCCAGGGTGTAGGGAGGTGGGTCGAGCTCGTATGTCTCGAAACTCTCATCAGAGAGTCGGACTGTGAATGGCTTGTCATCCTCCTGCAAAATAAACCAACGTTAGCCACTGTTTTCGGTATTGTTGAGCCTAGCAGACAAGTCTGAAAAATTGTTGGCTCACCTGGGGGATATTTTCAGCATGCGCAGAGGCAGCGTCAGTGGTGACTGAGCGGCGAGCAACGAAAGCTGCCTGGCGCCTCAGAGGCGCAACCTGGCGCGCCCACAACGATCTGGAAAGCATAGCTGTGGAGGAGAGAGCAATTGAGGTGGATGGAGAACAGAGAGCAGGAAAGGAAAGATTGTTGTTGGGACAATCTTCGCCGGCTTCCGGGAGGAGCTCCTTAGGTAAGCGCGCTGCTAGCCATTTGCGGTAAGGCTCGGAATCCGGACTCCCGTTCTGGCTCCGGTGTGGTGAAGCCGCTCTTTAGACCGTCCGCTATCACTTTGTTCTTTATCAATGGATTCATTCACCATTTGTACGACATTAAACTTGTCGGGTTGTTATCCACTGTACCAAAAGCAGACTCCTTAGTGAGGTTTCTGGTAACCTGAGCCATGATTGTTTGTCAAAGCCTCCAATTCTAGAATTCTAGAATTCTCCGCAGATGCCGGGCATGTATTTTTCTTATCGCGGGAGGATTGATGCCTCGAAAAGTTACATATCATGACTTCATGACGCTCTTTTCTTAGTGACACTGCACCAAAAGATCAGAGGTCCCTTGAGCAGCCAATCTACGGTATACACAGGTAGCAACGGTTCTCTATGATCCAGGTATTCCATCCATCTTTCTGCTTCTCTGTTCAGCTTGTCGCTATTAGTGCATTTCTCGATCCACCAGCTGTACCGCAGGTCCTCATGGGCGAGGCCTTTGGGCCTTGGAGAACATTAACCTCCCAAAGGGCTAATGCATAACGATGAGGACGAGGACAATCGAACCTCGCGCTCTAACAATATCCCAGAAG
Organism: Talaromyces rugulosus; assembly: GCF_013368755.1. Taxonomy (NCBI): domain Eukaryota; kingdom Fungi; phylum Ascomycota; class Eurotiomycetes; order Eurotiales; family Trichocomaceae; genus Talaromyces; species Talaromyces rugulosus. Next base: position 3,067,449 of record NC_049566.1, on the reverse strand, counting down.
AGCACTGGGTACTTGGCCCTGGCGAAAGTAGCAATAACGCAGCAAACCTTTATCAACATCTTTTTGCGAAGGGTGAAGTAGGTTAGCACGATTAGTGGTAGTTGATACCTGAGCCTTGTCTGGACAGGCCTGAAGAATCTCCAGGTCCTCCTCCATTTAATATAAATAATGCAGCTCGGGAGTCACCCCCAAAGGGGAATTGGGAGAGGAAAAGGAGAGTAATATGGTGTTGATATCAATCAATTACAGATCAAGTTGTCAATCTATGAGGCATTTCCAGTCAAGTTCTCTTAGTGTTGACCGTCCCACATGTGTAGAATTGTGTAAGATAGCCAAGATGCGGCGGAGTATATGCGGAGACTATGCGGGTATAATTGTACAATGCCATTGGGCTACCCTTGTATAGTCCGGCCAAGCTCTTGGCCGCAACAAGTAGCCCTAATTAGCAATGCACATCTTAGATAGGACGAGAGACACAATGAGCGGAAACTATCTCGCCAATTTGTTTGAGCCCCACGCTGGCAGATCCAATCCTCGGCAGCCGAGAGGAATTGGGCTATACTGTTGTAGAGATATCAATACTGCACGTACCATTCACCATTTGGACACGGTTCTAAAGGCGTAACAAGTCATACGATAAGACACTTTAGAATTATGCATGTAACTATCATGCCAATCCTTTTCCGGCACTTACTCCAGTCACACATACATGTGTCAACATTTGGATATATTTACTGTGGCCCCACATCCTACAACATTTAAATGCAACATATACGTCCACCACTTTATCTTCTACACTCAACTATAAATCAAAACCCGGCATTTTTCCTCGGTATTTGTGCTGTTTCTTCCCCACATCCACTTCGGAAATTGAACAAAATGGGGCCCCGCAGGAAAAAAAAAATGGAACAAGCCGGATAAAAACAACAAGGGCGCCGTTCTATACTAGTCTCTTGGTTTGAAGCTTCTGGTTGGTGCGTTGACTATAGTATGGCGCAGAAAATGCCATATTCTCCCCATAATGGCCTCGGGCTACAGACTACAGCACGCTTGGGCACGCCATGATCGACAGTCGTCGTTGTTTGCTTACGCATTTCGGCAGATGAGGACTACTCCCCCGCTTTTTCGATGTTTTTTTTTGGGGCTTATATAGGAGAGGAGTTGACGTATGTTTTGGCTTGATTATGTCTTTTTTTTCTTGTTCTTAGATTTGCGGGTTTGCTACGCGAAGCGGACCAGAAAACCAGAATCCAACGATGATGGCTTTCCACAAAAACTCTCTTGCATTGTCGGGCTTTTTGTTTTTGCTTGGATGCTGCTCTACCACAGTAGCAACTGGCCCCACAGTCTTAGTCGAGAATGGCACGTATGAAGGGGTTTATAGTAGTACCTATGACCAGGACTTTTTCTTGGGCATACCCTTTGCGCAGCCACCTTTGGGCTCGCTCAGGTTTCACCAGCCTGTGTCGTTGAATACTTCATGGGACGGACTTAAAAGGGCTACAGAGTATTATCCGGAATGTGTTGGTTATGGTGTATGTTGGATATTGCAGCTATTTCCATATGGTATATATATATATATATATATACTAAACAGGCTGACGAGACGTAGAGCGATGACTGGCCGTACCCGTTATCAGAGGACTGCCTAGCTCTCAATGTGATTCGTCCTGCAGGGTACGAGAATGAAAGCCTACCTGTGGCAGTGTGGATTCACGGGTCAGTCTAAGATATCCGCCTCAAAATGGTTTCAGCTCTATATACTATATACATGTAGACTGACAAACCCCAGTGGAGGATACTCAGAAGGCGGAACGCGAGATCAAAGATACAACCTCTCCTTCATCGTCCAAAACTCTGTTGAACTCGGCAAACCCATCATTGGCGCTGCAGTAGCCTACCGACTCAGCGGCTGGGGCTTTATCGACGGGAAAGAAATCCGCGACGCAGGCGCAACAAACATTGGAATCCATGACCAGCGTCTTGGCCTGCACTGGATCCAGGAGAACATTGCAGCCTTTGGAGGTGACCCGGACAAGGTAACCATCTGGGGCGAATCTGCGGGAGCTGGCAGTGTTGGGATTCATTTGACTGCTTACAATGGTCGAGATGACCACCTTTTCCGCGCAGCTATTTCTGAAAGTGGTGGGCCGATCTCGCTGGCTGGGGTTTATAATGCAACAGAAGCGCAGGGCTACTATGATGCAGCTGTTGCTACAGCTGGCTGCTCGTCTGCCAAATATACGCTCGAGTGTCTTCGACAGGCACCGTTTGACAAACTGAACACTGCATTTAATACATCAGCCGCCACAATGCCATACACCGATGGCGATATAATCGCCGGCCCCGCATCCGAGCAGCTCGCACGAGGCGAATTTGTGCATGTGCCGTATCTAATCGGCACAAACTTTGACGAAGGAGCCTCATTTTCGCCAACGGGGGTCAATAATGACAGCGATTTGGAAAGTGTGCTTCTTGCAGAAGGGCTTCCGCAGAAATCAGTGACTCGGCTTTTGGAACTTTACCCGGATATCCCAGACTTGGGCATCCCTGCAACGTACAAGGGTCGACCGGATTATCCAACGCCGGGACTTCAGTATAAACGCTCAGCAGCGATTGTGGGGGACTATGTGATGCATGCATGCAGACGTCTCTCGTCTCAGGCCTGGGCGAAAGCGAATGTGCCCAGCTATGCATACCATTTTAATGTGCTTGTCAACGGCATGACCAGTATCGAAGGCTCTGGTCACTTTATGGAGGTGGCCTTTGTGTATGATAATACCAATGGGCTGGGATACTATACCCAGCCGAATCCCTTTGCGAATGAACCAGAGAGTTTTGCCGCTTTGGCCAAGTTGATGAGTCGGAGCTGGGTTAGTTTTGTGCATGATTTGGATCCGAATAACCATGGAGGTGAGTTTTGCCATTTTAAAATATGTTTATATATATATTAGAGAGTAAGGCTGACACATCACAGTTCAAGGAATCCCCCACTGGCCAGTGTACCAGCTCGACAAGGATGGATACGGCCAGGACTTTGTCTTTGAGACGAATGCGACCAGTCACCCGGAAGCCGATACCTGGCGGAAGGAGGGCATTGCTTATTTGAATAGTATCTGGTCTGAGCTGGGTAAATAGTGTTGGCTAGCAAAATAAACGACCTTGCCAAAATTCGTTTTTTTGTTTGCGCAGGTTAAACCCAAATAGGACTAGCAACATTTTTGCGGGAAGACCTTTCCTAACGCAGTTAGTACTATCAACTATCCAAAATAATGTAAAGGAGCAGCTTTCTATACTAATTACTCTAGAAAAAGACTCAAAAATATTTTATCAATTAGTAAATAAGATAAAATATCTGAAAGCTAGAAAGCCCCACATAGGAAAAAAAATATCTTATCTTTTCCTTTCTCTCCTCTTCTTCTTCCCGCTTCTTCACCCATCCTCTCTTCGCTCAATCTGTCTATCTTGAGCATCCAAAATCCATCAAAATTTATCCATTTTCATCAAAATTCTGTTTTCTAGAGCTGTTTCCTATCGAGACATTGTCTTCAAAGGTTTTCTTCCCTATGATATTGCCAAAAAGCCGTTCTGACAGTTGGAATCAGCGATCGCAAAGCAGGCACCCAAATCGTAGTGAGCGAGGCGTAGAACGCTTTTTCTAGAGGCCCTGGTGGGGGGATCTGCGACAGGCGGTAGAGCATTCTGAACGCTTTTTCTAGAGCTCCTAGGGCTATTCAACAAGTCAACCAATCACGGAGCGCTTTAAATGCTTTTTCCAGAGGCCCTGGTGGGGGGATCTGCGACAGGCGGCAGAGCATTCTGAACGCTTTTTCCAGAGCTCCTAGGGGTGTCATTCAACCCTCTACACACAGTGGCAAACAAGAGGCAACCAACACACCACGTCCTAAGAAAAGCTTAGGGCTCTTCTTCCAACGTCTCCAACAACGATGGTGTGGCTTCTGATTCTGAAGATGATGGGAAAGAGTTTAGCCTGATGCAGCTCGACTTAAGCGAAAGTGACATGGCTCTCGCTACAGAATTGAGTGAGTTCATGACCACCAGTTTGCAAGAATCATGGAAGAAAATGATCCCCGCCTCAGATGACACCCAAATGCCAACAAAGATTTCGGAACAATTCAATCCCAATGAATCCTACTGGCAATTGATGTTTTGCAGGACAGCATGCAAGTTAGCACAGGAGGGTGTCGAAGCTGATGACAACGCAATGTCTACAGGTGATAATGGAGATGCCATGGAGCAAGCATCAGATGAAGATTCAGACGACAAAGATTCTGAAGATGAAGACTTACAGGGTCCATTGCCATCCAGTGAAGGCGATGAGGACTGGGAAGATGCAGAAGTGGACGATGTGCAGGAAGTAGCCGAAGATGGCCTACCTCTCCAACAATCTCTTGATGATGAAGAGAATAAGCTATATCAATCCCTATCCCATCTTGCTGCAGACGAATATGCTTGGTCAGAGGTCACTGAGAACACTGCGACTGAGGAAGATGTGCCCCCATCGCATCTAATCAGAATAACTCCAGAGAAATTGAAGCAATACCAGCGAGAGCTGGAATGGCTTGATGATCAAAGTTACCAACCAAAGGACTGGCAGAAGGCTGTTAAATCGCTTTGTGTCACAACCCCTCGTCCGGACCCTGACAGTATCATTCGTACAAGGCACAGATATATGAAACAGAATACACGATTGGAACCTTGGCAGGTCCTAGGGGTTGCTCGATTATTGGAAATGCGTGAGGCGAAGCGGAAGTCTGGTAGGCCTATGCAACGGGGGGCGTTCCTCGCTGACGTTATGGGCCTTGGAAAAACTTATGAGGCCATCGCATACATGCTAGAGGTACGTTCAAGTGTCCATGGTAAAAGGGTTCCAAACCCTTTTACAGGAGCCTCTACTAATTGTCCCAGATTTCAAAGCGTCAGAAGGACATACATAACGCATGGAAAGAAGTACACGAAAACGACAGCAATGCAGCTGGCCCTTCTCCAGCACACAAGCCTTTCCTACTTGTTGTCCCATCAGCTATCCTCCCTCAATGGTGTAAAGAGATCCAGGCCATCACTACCCAGTTGAAAATCAAGATCTTGTTTGGGGATAAGCGGTCGAACCGGCTATCCACTTGGAAGGACGCTGAAGTAGTGACCGAAAAACTAACAAAGTCACATGAGCTTTTTGATGGATCTCTGGAGCGGGCAAGCACAGTGGTGGTCACCACATGTGAAACATTCAGAAATCGTCATGGGCCCCCAGCGGCGAATTCTTGGGTTACAAAGGAGCGGAAAAGACTGGGGGATCCGAAGGCTTTTTCAAATCGTCCTAAGGACGTTAAACCTCAAGGTTGGCCTGGCGACCTTGCTGGACTATTTTCTGATGCCATTCTTGATGAAGGTCACTATATCAGGAATAAGGACAGCGGAATTTCTACTGCTATTCGATGGAGCGACGCTGATTTCTACCTTATCATGTCAGCGACTATTTTATTCAACAGCATTCATGATTTTACGGGGTATGTCGATTTGGTACTACCAAAGGAAAGTGACGATGAATGGCATAATGATAATCTTGAAGACCTCGATGTCACTGCCAGTTGCGATCCATTCTCTCTCGCTGATGATCATCCTGCGACCAGTTTGGTATTGACTCATCGCGTGGTCCAAAAGAAGATCTTGACAAACAAGGTGACTGTCACTGTTGCCTCTGTTTACACGAAAAAATTGCTCTCGAAGTTGATGGTTCGTCGGACATTGTCTTCCATCATAGAAATCAACGACAAAAGGGTTGTTATTGGGGCTCGCATCCCTCCTTCTCATACCGTGATGGTGAATGTTAATTTTTCGGAAAAGGAGAAGCTCATTTACGACAAACTTGTTATCCCCCATTACCGAAAATTGATCTTTGAAATCGAAGATAACAAGTTTGCCATAAATATGGCAAAGCTGCGAATGCTAACTCTGCTTACCTCCTACGTCGGCTTTGAGTATTGCGAGAAATTGCTCACATCGAAAAATATGCTTGACGTTTTGAAACTGTTCAAGCTCAAAACTATGGCCCAGAGTCTGGCGGAGACCATTGGCGACTAAGAGTATATCAGATTGCCTAAAAAGTGGATCAAAAAGGCTCGTATCAAGGGCAAACGGCGTAGCCCGGATATCAACGCTATCAGAACCCTTTTGCGGGGGTCTCCCAAGATGAGGGCAATGTTCCCACTAGTTACCTACAACGTTCTTGTTCGGGGCAAGAAGCAGTTGATTTGGTGTAATTTTACAGGCAACCAGATTCACATTGCTGCCATTCTCCGTGAATGTGGGATTAAAGCGGCAATCTTCCACGCAAAATTGGATATGAAAGAAAGGGAACGGCTGATACGAGAATTTACCAGCGAAGGTGGTTGTATGGTCTTGATCATCTCAGTAGCGGTGAATTGCTTCGGCCTGAACCTACACGGAAAGTGCAATGAAATGCACTTTTACGAATATCCCCATGACGAAGGCATTACTGGAACAAGCTATTGGCCGTCTTAGACGATTTGGACAGCTATGGGTTGTCATTGTTCACATCTACGTGGTGAAGGATAGCTGGAACATGCGACAGATTGCCAAGGCTGGGGAAAAGGCCATGGCCTCTGTTATTTGTGATTTGAACATGAACATCTTCAAGATGAGCGTTGAAAGCTCGGATGATGTTAACTTCTCCAACTGGGTGATTCGTGAGGGAGTTCTCGTTCGTTTGGGGAGATCTTGGGGGTAATAGACTATCATATAGATAAATACATAATATTCGCGGTATATTAGATCTTATTTTTATTTTTATTTTTGAGGAATGTGACTTTCTGAAAGGAATTATAAATAGAGAACTAAAAACATTTCCTTAGTCAGTTGTCGTCTTAGTTAGAAATTGAACTATGCCCTCGTTCTTCTGACTTCCTGCATCCAGTCCGTAACGATATCAACCTTGAAATTTTTAACCAAATACATTGACTCTTTTCTCGGTCCATTCTCCTGTTTGGGCCGACACATGCGAACTTCGACGTCAACAATCCCTAACAATCAAATGCTTAGGCCTCCAGAACCGTAGGAAAACTTTCCTTTTACGGAAGGTAACCTGAGGTAAGCTGAACATTATTGTCTATCGCCACTATTGGTCCATAAAATCCTTATTTTAGGCGTGATCAATAACTCCTCATCCCTTGCTTCCCCCTTACTTCCCAGCAGGCCCACTCCACTAATAACGTCACAGATGGATACACATCATGGCCATGCGATGGATCTGTGCAACACGTGGGATTGGCTTTGCGAGGACTAACCAAGCAAACACCTAATAATACTCCATACAATTACAAAGAGACTAAGAGTCCATATGGTTGACCAAAACAAACCCGTACCCACTAGCCATTAATTGGCTAATAGTTGTAGCTAACTAACTAACTAGGAGTTCACGGTAAGTAATAGTAGCAGTATCTGTCGATCAGGTCGATCACTGAGCCACAGAGTAGCATTCCTCGCCCGCCGTGCGTGGCGGCCTGACTCTCAGCGTCTGACTCTGGACCCCTAGCCATTGAAAGAAAGTGGAGAATGAGATTAGCGATTGCTTAGCATTTCATCCTGTGATGCAGGTGCACACTGCATAGTTACTGCATATGGCATTCTCCGTCCGAGCCCTGAACCAGAACCACAACGTTGGTTTTTTTTTTTTTTTTTTTTTTTTTTTTGAAACGGCCCATAAGAAATAAGAAAGAGTTTGCGGTGGAGTCCTGATCCATGAACTATTTGATCTGCGCTGGGTTGGCCTGGCAGGGCTGCAGCAAAGTTGCAACCATGGAATCGCACACCACATACGGAGTATCCGTAATTAACCAGAAAAAAGGCCGAAGCGAGTGTAGCATCATTGGTTCGTGGTGGAGGTGAAGTGGGTTCTGGGTTCTGGGTTATTTTGGGGCTGGATCGGCACATGTTAAGGTTAGAACGGTACTCTGTATGCTAGATGTATTAATGCTGTTATTTGCTGTACCAGACTTGTGAAAGTTGGTACATCTACAAATATAGTAATAAGTCCTTCACGTGGAGAATAATGGGGGGGGGAGGTGAACCATGGATAGAGGAAAAGGCTTACCTGTCTGCCGGGATTCCGTGCTCTTGTTTTTGTTGTCATAAAATTATGCAAAATGATTTTCCTGGGAGGACTGAATTTCTGGCTCCTTCTGGAGAAAAAAGGCTATTAGCCAGACTATTGAAGATTGCGCTTCAGAAGCGCACGTGCGTCGCAAATATGCACGTTGTCAACCACCATGTGGCATCTGGCAAGTGTATTTTACTGTTACGTCTTTTACAGAGTAAATAGTACGTACGTAGTAAATCCTCTGAGTATCAAAGGAATGCGGTATCCAACTATTGATAGACTATCGGCTTTTTTCCCTGTCACTGACGACCTGCAGGATGCGGCTCGAGCGGCTTTACCTTGTTCGGCCGTGAAAAAAACACATGGCCATCCTTCTCAGGCTTTTAGTCTTGGAGATCGTCAAATGGCGTTTTAGCTAGAGAAATGGAGACTGGAGACTTGACTCGACGGAAGGCGAATGAATTAGTCGCGTCCACGCCTTCTACGTAGGTATGAATCATTGAAGTGTCCTCCGTATCCTATCCGTACAGTGAGCATTCAAGAAGCCGAGGGGCCGAAAATTCCTAGTACGTAGGTGGCATGCCGATGTGATCGACGCCCGGACGCATGCTGTTAGGTATTGGCATTTCATAGGTGTGGCTGCTGTAGGTGGCTGCTGCAGAGCTGTAGCATCGGGGGCCATATGCATCTCCCGCGATACCTATCACCGTATTTGGAATGAGAAAACAGTTGGTCTCTCCAATTATTCAGGTCACAAAGAGTACAGGGAACAGATCACTCGCATCGATCTGCCGGGTTGCCAATCCTTTTGATCGCTCAGACCAGTGTGGGGGCCGGGCTGATACACCACGTTCCCTCGGAAGATAGATGGTGAACTTTGAAGACACACCAACACCGTATAGCATACAATAGTTACGTAGTTGGCGTTGGCACTCCGAAATTAAGCATCCTGATGACGAGGGAACGTGGTGTATCAGAGTCGGACAGATCTCTGGCCCCTTTGGCGGATGCTCCCGCTGCGTTGGCATCAATACCAACCCATTGACGATCGATCACCGGTTTGTTGAATGTTCTGTAGAGTTCGCCATATGAACCATGGCACATGGCAGAGTTATCCCCATATGGAGCGAGCTAGAGAGAGAACGAATTCCATTCCGTGTATGCATATGCAAGCGAGCTATGTTGTGCGACGATACGACGCCAGCCACACGTTAGGATAGACGAGCGATGGGGCCAAACGGCATTTCGGGAATGTGGTGGTTCGTGAGGAGATGGTCCGAAGTAGTATGTAGCCAGGGTGTGAGTGTTTTCAAGGACTGTTCTTTTTGGGTTGTTATCGGTGATGCTGGCGAGAGGAATAATTAATAATAATGAGAGAGAAACGGAAGGTGTTGAGCGGGACTGCTGTTTATTATTACCTAAGCGAGGGCTCTATTCAGGATTAACTATTCTTATTGTCCGACCATTCTATATATCACTAATACGCACTCACTCTGTACTCGGTACTTTATTGTAATTACGGAATATAGCTGCATATAGCAGCTGTCAGCACCCAGTGGAATATTTGCCATCTCCTACCCCCTATGTACGGAGTACTCCGTATATCCATAAAGGAACCAAAAAAATTCAAGTCTGTGCTGCTTGACGCGTCAAAACTTAGTAGTACTCGTGGCCTTAATTCTCCGGCTCCCCCGGGGTAGGGCATGTCATGTAGTAATTAATTGGTTGGGCCCGTACTCATGTTATATACTCCACAATAATGCCTCCTGGACGTATCACTATCTGGCCAGTGTCGGTGGTCATAGCATTCCGCCAATGACTCAAGAGTCAAGAACGATGTTTAAAAAATGGAATGGTCATAGCATAAAATCAATAAAAAGTTCGCGCACGTCCAGCAGTTAGTTTGAGCCCGTTGACTGGGACTTTGGCGATCTCTGCAGGACCAATAAATGGGCATTTACTCGGTCAACGACTCAACACAAGGTACATATCATATGGCGGCCCATGGTACTGGGCTTCCCAAGTTTGGGTCGGCGGGGTCGCTGCTATATCATTATTGACAAAGTGAATAAAATAATACCATTCAATATTGAGTCACTACCATTAATAATTGGTTGTTATGGTCATGGTTAGTTCTGCCGTCCGTTGCTGTGGTTTATCCCCCCTGTTCCCCGAGGGGTCTAGGCTCTGCTAGTGTGTCAAGAAGTTGAGATTGTCGGTTAGGAATAATCTAGTCAGAGACAATAGCAAGGCTCGACCCATGGCGTCTCTGTAGAGAGTACTCTGTATGGAGCGCAGGAGTTACTGAATACTCGGTACCATCGTATCTGGTATACATAGTATGCACAAGTACTTTGCATACAGTACAGAGTACACATAATACCGAGTACATACAGAGTAAGCGATCGGCTGCACTAGCCCACGCTACCGAATCCTTCCGCTCCGCACTAGCAAGTAGCGCATCCTGCAACCGACTCTTGCCTGTCACTGCGCAACCCGTTGTGCCTGGCGCTGCTTTAGACAGCAATCATCGTTATATGCAAGTTACACAGAGTCACTCACTCGCCACAGCTAAATGGTTGCATACAGTCAGTCGTATTCCACAAGGCATTGTATAATAGCATTAAATACCGGAGCAGCCGCGTCCCGCCTGATGGCCAAGGCTCTGACCAGGCCCGATCAGCCTTAATATTACTCCGTATTCTTCAGCCATGGTCAATAATCCCAAACTAAACCAACATATAGCCCCCCATCGCTATAGTGCTAGGTAGTAAGTAGTACTCCGTGCTGTCGCATGAAACCGCGAAACGGGGCTGGCGCGGTCACGTGGCCCCTGCTAAAGCGGCGGGGCGCCTCTTTCCCCCCCGTGAAGAGTTGAAGCTGCAGTAGTAGTTAATGATACACTTCCTCCTCCTCCTCTTCTTCTCCTCCTCCTAATATCCCCTCCTCTTCCTCTCTCTCCCAGGGCTCATGTGGAAGCACCGGTTCTCCGCCAGAGAAGATCAAGCGTCTCGAAGCGAATCGGGTCTCCATCTCTCGGATCTTGGTCTTTTCGGGCGCTCTAGCAAGAAAAAGTCTCCATCCGGTACGTCTCATTCATTCTCCTTCCCCTGTGACTGGTACAACAACAGCCTGGGAGTCATCCTTTGTTGCTCCCACCACCACATCCGTCATTGTCTTTTGTTTCCTTCTTTCACTCTCTTCCCCGCCCGCTTGGTTCTCATCCAATTCCTGCCCCATCGGAGAGTTTAGTCTCATTGTCCTCCTCGGCCCCGACTGACTCAATTTCCTCTGATCTGTTAAATAGACTACAACTCGGACGCCAATTCGCATCGTTCGCGGGCTGACTCGGTTTCCACTACACGGTCTTTCCGCTCTTCGTTGCGATTCCCCCAGAGTAACCATCGCCAACAACAACAACAACCACAACCACAACCACCTCCACAACAACTACGCCCGGAGAGCGCCTTGTCGCGCCAGTCATACCGGTCGAGCCACAATCGCACGCCTGCTCTCCCTGCTCTCCGTGCTCCTCCCGTCGACACCACCTCGGTCGCCGCATCGGCACACTCCAATCGCTCCCAGACCTCTTTTAACTCGCGCTCTGGCCGCGTCACCACAGGCATGATGGACGGAGACCGCTCGCGCAGCCGTCGAGAGCGCACTTTCGTCGGCTCTGCCTGCGCTGTTTGCGAGGAGCCGCTGGAACACACCCTTCGCGGCGAGCGCGTGTTGCAGTTCTCCTGCACCCACGTCTCCCACGAGGCCTGCTTTTACGAGTACATTAAAGAATTCGAATCGCAATTCTGCCCAACCTGCAATGCGCCGCTGGGCCTGGACACTAGTAGAGGCGGCAACGTCTTGGATCTGGGTAAGTTGACCCAATACTCGACCCGCCCAGTCCAGCTGCCTAATAATCCTCTTGTTGCAGAGAAACTAAGCAACATTGTCCGCTCCCAATCCGTCAGTGATGGCGCAACCCTGCGTAGCGGTCTCACCACCCCCACGCCGTGGGATAACCGTAGTCAACCAAGTGCTGCGCACGATGGACACCGCTCCATGCATCAAGATTCTCTTTACAACAACCGGCGGGACAGCCAGACGACCAGTAACAGCCAAAGAGACAGCCAAAGAGAAAGGATTGAGCGCTTGACCACCGGACCTTCTCGCCAGCATCACGCTCGCCAGGATAGTGGTGCCACGGGAGTTGCTTCATCCGGTGAGTATACTGATGGACAGCACCACAGCACTGGCAGGCGGCACGACTATGATCTACAGGCCATGGAATCCGACCTCAGTCCGCGCGCTACTCATATCAAGAACCCGATTCCAGCTCCTATCGTGACTGTTCGTTCCGAGTTCCCCACACTCAACCGCTCGCGACAACAGCAGCCATTGACCTGTCTGGTTACCGTCGAAGTCCCAGATGGCCATTGGCGACCGGATATGGAAGACCTGCGTTTTACGCCGCTCAACTCGCAGCTACCGGCAGAAGACATTTACAACCCAATTCGATCACCCACCATGCCGCCATCGCGACCACCTCCCCCTGAGCCTCGCGAGAACATGGACGAGATTGCAGAGGAGCTCCGGTTGCGCGTGGATAACTGGCATGGTCTAGAATTTTCTCGGTAGGTTTTAACCCCCTCTTCTTCTGCATGCAAGGGGTGCTAACAAGATCCAGTTTCGGAAAGTTACGCCTGTACGGAACAATGCACGTGGGCAAAGACCGAGAGTCTTGGCAGGAACTAGAATGTTACTTGTTTGGGGAGATGCTCATTTGCGTCAAAGAAAAGAAAAACGCCGCCGAACCCGTCCAATTGGATTCGAAGCGCAAGGGCACTCGCTGCACTCTGAAGGGTTCTATTCTCATCAAGAAACACCTGCGCGAGGTCGAGGTCGTGTCAGGTACGATGACAGCGGGACAAAAAGTGAACGTGCTGACTGGGTTAGACGAGCCCATCCTGACACTTAACCTATCGGTCAACGAGTTGCCCTGCTTTCACCTGCGTTTCCAAAACAAAGGTCAGCTGGAACTCTGGAAGCGGGCGTTAGGAGACTTGAACAATCCCGAACCATCAGTCTCCATCCGCACCGGCGATTACGACTCAGAAAACAACATTCCCGAGGATGACGACTACCGCACGACCAAGACAAACAAGCGGCAGTCTTCGACTACCTCATCGTATGGTGCCGGCAAGTCCAACAACACAGCTCTGACAGAGTACACCAACACTGCCAACATTGCTCCTACTACTTTCCACGTGCCACTTGACTTGGTGGTGGTTATCCCTGTATCGTCATCGATGCAAGGTCTGAAGATCACACTCTTGCGTGACAGCTTGAAGTTCTTGGTCCAGAATCTAGGCCCACGCGACAGGATGGGCCTGGTGACCTTTGGCTCCAGCGGCGGTGGAGTGCCTCTTGTCGGAATGACTACCAAAGCCTGGAACGGCTGGGGGAAAATACTGAACTCCTTGCGCCCCGTTGGCCAGAAGAGTCTGCGCGCGGATGTTGTCGAAGGTGCCAATGTCGCAATGGACCTCCTCATGCAACGAAAATCGAACAACCCTATTTCTACCATCCTTTTGATCAGCGATTCTTCCACTTCGGACCCTGACAGTGTCGACTTTGTCGTGTCTAGAGCTGAAGCAGCCAAGTATGTTATTTTTTAAATAGCACGAACAATCTCTCATCGCCAATGCTAACTACTTCTTGCACAGGGTTGGAATTCATTCTTTCGGCTTGGGGCTCACTCACAAGCCAGATACACTGATCGAGTTGTCGACCCGCACCAAGGCCTGCTACACCTATGTAAAGGATTGGATGATGCTCCGGGAATGCGTTGCCGGCTGTCTTGGTTCCCTACAGTCGACGTCTCACCAAAATGTCAAGCTCAAACTGCGACTGCCAGAAGGTTCACCCGCCAAGTTTGTCAAGATCAGCGGAGCTCTTCACACAACCAAGCGTGCTACTGGAAAAGACGCCGAAGCAGCACTTGGCGACTTGCGGTTTGGCGACAAACGAGGTAAGTAAAGCTATTCAAGTCTGTTGGCCTAGCGACTAATAAACATACCCAGATATTCTCGTCCAGCTTGTCATTCAGCCAGATAATGCATCCCAGGAGCACGTTCCTCAAGATCCTTGGCAGAGCATTGTTTCCGGGTTAGAAGCACTGGGTGGTGGTTCCGATGGGGACGAACAGCGCGTTGTCAGCGTTGAAGAGGTCCCACTGATCCAAGCCGATCTCAGCTATGGAGATATCCTTCGCGAAGGCCACTTTACCCATTCTCCAAGACCGTCCCTGCTGGCCATCACTATGCTTCCCCCTAGCTCAAAGAAGCAAGGTCGACCAATTACGCCTCCCATTCCCCCGCACCCTTCGATTGTGCAGCGGAGGATGGAATTGCTCGCGTCCGATATGCTGACAAGAGCCCTTACCCTTGTCTCCCGCGGGCAACATGACCGTGCCCAACATCTCCTTTCGGAAACGCGTAGTATTCTGAAGGGGCTAGGAAAGGGAGGACTTCCTCCTCTCCCGCCTGCAGCTGCTGGCAAGTCAAGTGGCACTGGATTTAGCAGTCCTACCGATACCCCAAATTCGTCTTCTCCTCGGTCATCCAGCTTTCCGGAGAATTCATCAGGTGGATCTGAGACTGCGACTATTACACCTATTACTACTGTGGATCAACATGTCATGTCAGCCCTTGACGCCGATCTAGAGTCTGCTTTGGAGTGGATCAACCATCCTGCAGTGTTTGGCAGGGACTCCCGCAAAGCCGTCCTCCAGGGGATTGGCGTCATTTCTTCGCAAAGAGCATTCACATACAGGACCCCGTCGGAATCGCTTTGGTCCGAACGCGTGGGCGGCGTCAAGCGACTCACTGATCGGTCAAAAGACTGGCGAGATATGGGTGACGATGCATTGACTGAAGAGTGATGTTTTACCAAGATCGACTCGAGATGAATTCCTTTTGATAACCAACTAAGCTATCGACCTTTTGATTTCAAGTTCTCACATTTTTCTTTTTCATGATACCATTTTGTTTGGATGCGCATTCCTTGCTCGAGGGGTTCATATTTTATACGTATTGATTTTATTTCAGTATGTATATTTTCTTTTTTTTCTTATTATGAGAAGGTGGTGGTGGGGTATGGATATTGTATATTTGGACACAGCTCGTGAGAGCCATGATTTTTTTATTGTCTGCATTCTTTGGAGATTTATTTTTGATACTGGACTGGTCTCATTTGTTGATACTTCTTGGACTATGTATGTACATAGCATGCCATCGAGGCGTCCTCTCACTGGTTGTGAATATGACGATTTATGCATCGACTTTGAAATGCGACGTAGTACTTTTTTCTCTCGCAAGTTTGACTCACTCGAACATTGAATAATGCATGGGTTTGGGTTTAGGACGTTAATTACTAGCGCGTTTTTTGTAGTTTGCGGAATACATATTAGTTACAAACCTGGGGTAACCGTCAGTCTTGCGACACCCCGAACTCGATTTTGAGCTGACCGACTCAAGGACATACGATAGACTACAATGTGACATGCTATAAATGATTCTCTTGGCAGCGCTTTTAAACCGAAACTCGGTTGCCGCCGCCGCAGACTCGCAATGGCTGCGTTGCGAGGAGCAGCAGCAGCAGCAAGTTCCGCGGGCCGTGTGATTACTAGCATTCGACCTCGTCCTTTTTCTGCGTCGTCGACATGTAGCTTCTCGACATATCATTGTTTTTCCGAGGAAACAGGTTTATTACTATCGTCGGCGACGACGATGACGACGACGTTTGGAAGAAGCAGGTACAAGTATAGACCGAATACATATGCGCAGCGGAACACGCGATGCGCGCGACAGAGAAGGAGGCTGTTTTCGAGCACACGCGGTCGCGGCGAGCACAGAGATAAAGATTATGATGTCAACCATGGTAGTGTAAGGTGGACGATGGCAGGAATGGTACAGCGGAGGATCAATGGCATACGAAATGTGCTCTCTTCTCGTGTGGTGCAGGCGCTTATAGCGTGCGGGCTGTTGGGGTATATACTCAATTTGGAGACGGTCGAGGTATAGCCTTCCCGCATGGAAAAAGAAAGAAATAAAAAAGTTTAGGCTGATTAGTGAGTCAAAGCAAACTGGTCGTCGTCGCTTCAACATCGTGCATCCCGAACAAGAAGCCAACGCTGGCGAGAACCTGTATCGGCAGTACATGCGCACATCATTTCGGGGCAGCATTCTTCCGCCGAATCATCCGCAGGCTCTGATTGTGGAGGAAGTCATGGAGCGATTGATTCCGCATGTTGATTTGGAGTATGCGGATTGGAAGGTACATGTTATCAAGGATGACAGTACCGCTAATGCATTTGTGCTTCCGTCGTGGGTTTCCCTCCCGTCCCCTTTTAAGAGAGACGGTGGTACTGATTTCGGTAGAGGAAAAGTATTCGTCTATACGGGCTTGCTCCCCATTGCCAAAGATCAAGATGGACTGGCAGTCATCCTGGGCCATGAGATTGCGCATGCAGTGGCACATCATTCCGCGGAGCGTCTGAGTTCCTGGTGGATTGTGGTAGCTGGCGTCACGGCTATTGTGGGTCTTTTTGATGGCTCTGGTCGGATTACCACCTTTTTTATGAATTTTTTATATCAATTGCCGAATTCGAGGACTATGGAGGTATGTATTTACTAGAGTTAACGTTTATGTGTGTTTTCTGATAGCTGGTTAGTCGGAAGCTGATAGGATTGGATTGAGTATGTTCTGTTGTTTCCTGTGGGTTTTACTCTTTTACTGATATGTAAATGATTCAGTGCTCATGGCAGAGGCTTGTTTTGATCCCAATGCCGCCTATGCAGTGCAAGTTTTCTTTTCCTGCTACTTACATACTCTCCTGACACCCGGCTTACATTTCTTTAGATGGGACCGTCTCATTAGATTTGAAAACAAAAGGAGCTCATCTGAGTTTCTCTCAACACATCCCTCGGTACGCAATTATCCTGCTTAACTACATGCATTGTGATTAATGAATGTAGAACTTTGACCGGCTACAAGCTCTCCGCGAATTGTAACTCAGTTCTTGATTTATATGAGAGAATATTGTCTAATGATTTAATAGGATGCCAGACGCCGAGACGCGGTATAGAGCAAGCGGATGTGGATTTTCTGGTCGTTATGGTAGGTAAAATCAACAGCATAAATAAGGAAATGCAGCGTGGCTGATGTTGAATTTAGCCAAAGGGTTTCATGATACGTATAGAAAAACGGATTGGCTTGCGGAGATCAAAAATGATGTTACCAGCAAATACTAATACAAAGATCACATTATCGAATATAATTAATAATATTGTCAAGTCGACGTGATGTAGAATCGGCTAATCGATAAGTCTCGAGTTTGCACTGTTTGCAAGCCACCAGCGGCAGCTCGACCAAAAATTAGGAGGAGCATTCCCCGCCGAGTTATTATCAAAAGTGACATCTCCCCTGTCAAAAGAAAGGTACGTCCGATTCACGCGAGTGGAAATTATCTGGATTCTAATATATTCGAAACAGTGAACCTTTCTTTCTTTTTTTCTATCTGGCAGTCGCTCTCAGGAGCTTTGTGTGAATCATGTCCTTGTCGATACCCGGCCCCTCCCAGGCCGGACTCTTCAAGCAGGGCTACCAAAGGTGAGGTCTATACTTTCAATTTATTTATTGAATTTTACTAATCAATATATAATACAGCCACGATGCCGAAGATGGCGCTGTCATCCGCAACATCGAAGCCTGCCGCGCCATTTCTCAAACCGTCCAGTCGTCACTCGGCCCATATGGCCGCAACAAGATCGTGATCAACCACCTGCAAAAGATGTTCCTCACCTCGGACGCCGCGACAATCCTGCGAGAACTGGATGTGGTGCACCCAGCTGCCAAGTTGCTTGTCATGGCCAGCCAGCAGCAGGACTCGGAAATGGGCGATGCGACCAACCTGGTTATTGTCTTTGCCGGCGAGCTGTTGAAGAAGGCAGAGGAGTTGCTCAGGATGGGTCTCAAGACGAGTGATATTGTGCAGGGTTACGAGAAGGCGCAGAATGTTGCGTTGAGTGTCCTGGAGGGTGAGTTTTTTTATTCCCCTAAAATTTTGGGATAAGAAAAAAGATGCTAATTGATGCAGACCTCGAAGTCGACCGCCTAAAGGAAATGCGTTCACAAACAGAGCTCAGCAAAGCCCTCCGCACCGTCATCGCTAGCAAACAGTCCGGATCCGAAGATGCTCTTGCCGCCCTCGTTTCCGAAGCCGTGCTCGCCGTTCTCCCCAAAAACCCCGTCAACTTCAATGTTGACAATGTCCGTGTAGTCAAGATCATGGGTGGAAGTCTGGAGCAGTCGCGAGTGATTAAGGGTATGGTCTTTGGCCGGGAGCCCGATGGACAGATTAAAAAGGCGCGCAAGGCCAAAGTTGGTGTCTTTAGCTGCCCGATCGATACCTCGCAGACGGAAACCAAGGGCACGGTTCTGTTGAAGAACGCCCAGGAGATGCTCGACTTTACCAAGGGCGAGGAAGACCGCTTGGAGGAGGCTATCAAGGAGCTGTACGATTCTGGCTTGCGTGTCGTTGTTGCTGGTTCTACCGTGGGCGAGTTGGCTCTTCACTACCTCAATCGTTTCAACATCCTCGTCATTAAGATCCTCTCCAAATTCGAACTGCGCCGCCTCTGCCGTGTCGTGGGTGCCACGCCGCTCGCCCGGCTGGGTGCTCCCATGCCAGATGAAATGGGAAGCATCGATGTTGTCGAAACCACAGAGATTGGAGGCGACCGAGTCACAGTTTTCCGTCAAGAGGACGCCAACACCGTCACCCGCACTGCCACCATTGTTCTCCGCGGAGCTACCCAGAACCACCTCGACGATGTTGAGCGAGCCATCGACGACGGCGTAAACGTTGTCAAGGCCGTCACCAAGGACCCCCGCTTGATCCCCGGTGCCGGCGCCTCAGAAATCCAACTCGCAGAACGAGTCTCTGCTTTTGCAGACAAAACCCCTGGCCTGGCACAGTACGCTATCAAAAAGTACGCCGAAGCCTTTGAAGTCGTGCCCCGCACTCTCGCCGAATCTGCCGGTCTCGATGCCACCGAAGTGCTCTCGCGCTTGTACACTGCACACCAACGCACCGACGAATCATCCGAGGGATCTGACGGATCCGACGAGGGCTCAGACGAGTCTTCTTCTTCGTCTGATGACGAGCCATACTGGACAACCGGCATTGACTTGTTCTCAACCTCAACCACCGGCACCATCGACGCAGTCGAAGAAGGTATTCTGGATCTGATGGTATCCAAGAACTGGGCAATCCGTCTCGCCACCGAAGCCGCTCGCACCGTTTTGAGCGTGGACCAGATTATTGTTGCGCGTCAAGCTGGTGGACCAAAACCGCCTGGTCAGAATCCTAATTGGGATGAGGATTAGTCGATTAAAATAAAATTAAAAAAAGTTGAGTCTTTTTTTTAATAATGGAATAGGTTGTTAATTTTTTTTTCTGTTATTTTTATTTTTTTCTTGTCCTGAAATGGATATGAATAGATAATGTGACCAATTGATGAAATTATATTGTGAATTAGAGGTATTTCGAATGATAGATAGTAAGAGATCATGAGTAATCCAAAGCCATAAATAATCACGACCAAAAACATAAAATGAAACGCCCTGGCCATCCATTTATAAAACCATATATTAAAGAAGTTCAAGAATATCAACACAAGGTCAACAACCGTCCAGCGGTTTGGCTGTGCTAAATGTATTGACAGGGAATAAAGCAGAGAATCGTCGTTTGATGTATTTTTCGAGATATTCCACGTTGCTGCGTCAGAAATTTGAGGGAATATGTGAGTTTTGAATGATATAGACACGACAAGTGTCGTGAGAAGTAAGCTTGTCGAGCCAAGTTGGATTGCGGATTGTGAAATATCCCTCTTTCACTGTGTATATGAACGCCCGTCTGGTAAAGAGAAAAGCGATATTCATGTCGGCCATGAGAAGTCGTCTTAGGCCAATGTCGACTTGATTACGGCTTGCATTCGCATCCGTATTATGCTATAGAACGCACATCTTCTTTTGTTCTTTTTTTATTCTCTCTCTTTCCATTAAATGGCCTCACGCATAAGCCCAGTTCGTATTGGCGCGCGTCCTGAAACCGCCACCATGTAGTCTGTCCTTGTGGGCTGAGGCCCGCATCGTCCATCGCAGATAGCTCGAAAAGAGTGTATGAGAGTGCAGCGTGATCCAGATGAGGATCAAGCAACTGGCGAAGTATTTTTCTTCGGGGGAAAAAGATAGATCCATGGTGATGAATTAATTGATGATTTTTCTTCCAAAGAATGATGAAAAGAAGAAGAGAAGAAGAGATGGGGAGAAGGAGGAAGTAAGGGAGAGTCAGGATGCGTAATAATACGGAGAGATGAAACACTGGCGAATAAGAGGGGCAAAAACTAGTATAGAGTGAGTCTTCTCAGTTGCAATTTCTAAGAGAAAGAAATCCCAAGCAAGAGTAATTTAAATAGACGATTGTCGCTTAAGCAGGGACATCAAGACATTCCATCTTCATGCTTTGGTATCTCGACATGTGAGGTGTAAGTGGTAAGACGGTAATCTGCGGGTAATAAATTACAGCGGCCCACGTGACCACAGAAAATTAGTTTCTGAGCGGAAGTCCGACAGTCAACAAGACCAAACTCCAGCTTGCGCCGTTTGCCCTTTGTTGAACCTATCCCTGTTCTCCAGATTCTCCAGTTTTCTTGGTTCCTTAATTGGCAATACCATCACACACAAACACCATGTCAATTGCTTCTCAAGCCGCAGCCCGATGCTGCAGACAGGCTGCTCGCCCGTCGTCCTTCTTGCGCATCTCGACTTCATCCTCCACATGCCTTTACAAGCAACAACAGACGACGCCTGCTCGCCGATGGCAATCGACTGACGCTGCTGCGACTCCTACGAATCCCAAGATTTCACAGATTGTCGACCAGATCAGCCAATTGACCTTGTTGGAGACTGCGGACCTTGTTTCCAGCTTGAAGGTTGGTGGCCCTTTTTTTTCCCTCTCCTAGTCGTCAAAGAAAACCGCATATCTCGCTATAGAAATGCGATCGGGTGGTCTATTTCTGAATGATACTAACATATCCCTAGTCTCGCCTGAACATTCCCGACCTCCCAGTTGGCGGCTTCGCCGTCCAAGCAGGCCCAGCTGGTGGTGCCGCAGCCGCCGCCGAGGAAGAAGAAGCAGAACCCGCCGCTGCTGAAAAGACCCTTTTCAACCTGAAGCTCGAGGGATTCGAGGCCGGCTCGAAGCCCAAGATCATCAAGGAAATCAAATCCATGCTCGGTCTCTCGTTGGTCGACAGCAAGAAGTTCGTCGAGTCCGTGCCCAAGGTCATGAAGGAGAACGTGCCCAAGGAGGAAGCCGAGAAGATTATTGAGACACTCAAGGGTCTTGGTGCTAAGGCTATTATGGAGTAAATGGGGGGTCACCCAACGTTGTTTTGATAATCCCAGACACCTAGCGAGCGAACCCGGAAGACCGACTATACAAGGAAAAGCTGCCTGAGGAGATTAGAGCTGCGGAGATATAATTGTACATTATCGTGGAAGGGAGCAAGAAATCTGTTTGGGCCTCTCGACTCTTTCCGGAGTCGCTGGAGTATCCTTCTGATGGACTATGTCTTACTATAAACTGTTTATTACCTGTCACAATTCATTCCGTTTCGATTTTTAGTGCATGATTGCAGTTTTATTTAATTTAGCTGCATAGCAAAGCCATTTTAATGAAGACGTGTTTCTTTAACCATTGCATAACTATTCATTGCACAGTTGGGTTGGAGATTCTACAATCATTCTCGTCAGCAGAATTACAATCGGCATAGAACCAACGCAACGAAACTCACTCTATCAAATTACCATCTGGATCCCTCACGTAAACACTTCTCAACGGGCTTCTCGCCCCCGTCCTCTTCACCACCTGCCCACCCTCCAGCACTTCAATACCTCTCTCGCTCAGCTTCTTCAGTACTTCGCCTACATCGTCATTGGCCAAAAAACACAAATCCGCAGTCCCCGGGAGAGCAGTGCGAGCCTTGGGCTCAAACTCTTTCCCGGCCTGGTGAAGATTGATCTTCTGGCTTCCAAACAGAAGGGCGTGTCGCGTTGTGCCGGGATCTGACGGCGATGTGAAGGACTGATGCGCCATCCCCAGAACTTCCGTGTAGAATTTGATAGTGTCGGGCAGAGAGCGGACAGTTAATACAAGATGGTCCAGCGATGCCAGAGTGCACGCAGGCTTATCAGAGGCAGCTGCTGTAATGGTGGACATGCTGCGGCGCAGTAGTATGGCTTTGGAGGGAAGAAGAGGCCTGCTTGGAATAGATGCAATTCGGGATCTCGAAATTGCGAATGCCAAGGACAATGACTTCATTTCCGTCACGTCTCAAATTTGTATTTTTTTTCTCTAGTTGTTTATCTCCAATTACTTCAAGTTGAGAGAAGTAGTTGTAAGTTAACTTAGTTATACACTCGTGAGCCAATCGGAAAGCCGCAGGACCCACTTGTGTTTTCTTGACGCTCAACCGACCGTTCACCTTCGCGAGTCTCGTACAAGCATATTATTCCTCCACTTTACTGCGCACATGTTCGCAGCACTGCTTAGGGCACGTCATGTCCTCTGGGTGCAGATCGATCTCTCAATGGTCGCCCCGTCTGCGACTACACAGCCATGTCTGCCGCCGCATTAATCAACCGCTTTCCTCGCGCTTCGTCCTTCCTTTTCCAATCACCACCACCACAACAATCGATTCATGCACAGTGAGGCACTATGCATCGAAGAAGCCCCGACCTGCTCCAACCAGGGCACCAGCGGTCTCTCATCGTAAATTCGAAGCGGATACGGAAGAAGGCAGGCAAAGGATAGAAAGAGCACATCGGGTCTTGCTCACCGAATCGGATACCATCTACAAAACCGCTATACAGCACGGCGTGATTGAAAAGAAGTTGACGCAGGATACTTTTGAAGATATCGCGCGGCGGTTAATCGATGTATCGGGGAGAGACTATGCTGATGCTGTCTCCTTGAGGAACGTATACAAAGGTGATCCCAATACAGTCCTTGCCGTGGCTTCGGCGCTGAACAGGTGGATTCCGTGGTATCCCTTTCTCTATCGTTGGGCTGCGCAATCGACAGCGGATGCCGGAGCCACGATTTCAGTGGTGTTGTATGTTAAAAATGAACTCAAGAAGCCATTTACCACCTACCAAACAAGGGAATTCAAGCAGCTCGAGGTTTTGGCCAACAGGGGCATTCCACTCGCAATGCGAGTGCAAGCCGATGTCTATTGGGATCAAAAGAGATACGAAAAGGCCATCGAGTTGCTGAAACAACTTGACAGTCGTACATATCCCTCAAATACTGCTGTCGGACACAAGGACGATATAACCATGCAAGGTGACGTTACTGCGCCCTGGAATCGTCTCGCCGAATTCTACATTCACCTTGATTTACAAGACAAGGCCAACGCCATGATGAAAACCGGCGCTCTCGATTACCAAGACCCTGACGCCCTGATGGCATACGCATTTCTAATGAAAGCGCAAGAAGATTGGGAATCATATGAGCAATGTGTCTCCATCGCTGCCACAGCAGGAAATGGGGAAGCCTGTTGGCGACTTGGCAATTTCTACTACCAAATATTCCAAGGCAGGATTCCTTCGGCAGACGCACTGCCCCAGAACACCTCCTGGTTTCATTCCTTTTTCCACGGATTGCTTGGTAAATCTCGCACCCTGCAAGAGTTTCGGAAGCTAGCTATAGATTGGTACGAACTGGCCCTACTACATGGCGATAAAAAGGCAACCAGGAATTACGTGATCCTTTGCCGCGAGGACGGCCGCATACAAAACGCCCTGGAAGCTCTCCACTCACTTGAGAAAAGTCAAGAGGACTGGAATAGCCCGAACATTATCAAGTTACGGGCGAGGTTCGATGATGCGAATTTCCAACCCAAGATACCACAATCCTGGCTTGAGTTATGAGCTATACTGTCCGGGAATTTCTCCATGCTTTGGCGAAAGCCTGTTAGTCAATTATAGCATTAGCGTTTTGGTTGTGCTCGGGGTCTGCATATAAGGAGAAGTCAAACTTCTAGTGTATCATATAATAAAAAAGGACAATGGCAATCATTGTAACGTGAAGCGTGCGAATCCAATATAGTACCAAAACACTCCCTCCCCGCACATGAATCCTAGCGCTATCTTTTAACGTATCTCTACCGCACAAATATACCTTGACTAGCTGCGTGCTGGAAAAATATGGAAAATGGATAGACTGTTAGTAATGACAGAGATTCCAGAAGAAAGAAAAAAAAACTTTCATTTACCTATCCATATCCATTATTTTCATCTTCAGCCCTCCGCTTCCCTTTCCCCTTTCCCGAGCGAGGCTTCAACTCAAACATTCCCATATTCTTGAGTTTCCAAGTCAACGCCGACGACTCCCTCATGCCCGGAAAGTCCTTTGACGAAAAAACGCGAAACGGCTCCGACAGCGTCTCGGCCAGGA
The DNA here is from genome assembly GCF_013368755.1 of Talaromyces rugulosus. Taxonomy (NCBI): domain Eukaryota; kingdom Fungi; phylum Ascomycota; class Eurotiomycetes; order Eurotiales; family Trichocomaceae; genus Talaromyces; species Talaromyces rugulosus. The sequence goes on along the minus strand of NC_049566.1, from coordinate 3,042,730 downwards.
TGGGCTGTGCTTTGCCCGTTTCAAACGCCACGCCCCAATCCACGAGTCGGAATTTCAAGCGATAAACTCCCGCTGTGCGCACAGAAAGGTCTGCAAATACGAAAAAGGTTGCAGGGATCGAGCTGGTGGTTTCTGTCAATGATGTATAGGAGCTTCGCCCGGGTTGGCTGGATGGATGGCCCGGTGCGGTTTCCGGGTCTGGCTCGATCGGTGCGTAAAAGGGGGATACATATGTTTTACCAGATAACACTTGAACAGACCGCGGGTGTGGTGAAGAGGCACTATCTGAAGGGGAAGTCATACTGTCTTCGTGGCTTTCTCTTCGCCTTTTCACATGATTTTCAACAATGTGGGTGCTATGGACAAGTATTTCGTCCTCGTCTTCTAGCCCCGGTTTCCGCACAGCATACAACAGACAAGCGACAGCATACCTTGGGTTTTGTAGAAGTTCCAAGTCGTCATTAGATTGTGAATTGAAGTCAACTAGAAGCATTTGTAGAATTGGAGGGGGATCAATGGGACGACGATCTTTCTCGCCAGCGGCACATGCCCTAGTCGCGACGGGTTGTTGCCGGATATGGAGTCGGAATCTGGAAAATGGGTCTGACGAGTCCGTGCTGGATGACTGGGTTGATGTACGTCTTGGGGTTTCCGTCTTTGCGTTCTGGGGATGAAGCAGATGCTCGAATCCGAGAGGAATACCGTTGCCGCGGGTTGGTTGCTTTGAAGTTGGCGATTTTGAGGTCATTATGTTCATTCTCTAAAGCAGGTTCTGAATAATATCCACTCTATAATGGATTATATCCCAGTGACGCTTTATAATAGTGTGTTGTTATAAACAGCTTCTCGAAAATGTATAGATATGTGCGAGACCTGAGCCAATTGCCTTGTAGCTTGGTGAACAAAAAGCCCTGGGAGATTTATTCGTGAACGACAGTTGATTGATAGAGAGAGTTGAGTCAAGTTGAACAATCTAAGAAACCACAGTTAGTTAATATGCTAGAAAATTCCATGAAAATTGGTAGTTTTTCTCAATCGAATTTACCTACAGGTTGACCTAAAACCTTTCTACAAATATTTGTGTTGAAAATGGCGAATAGATAATTGGTAGAAAGCCGAAATTGCCCGAAACTACACGAGGTTCTCTGATAGTTTCCTTCCGGTGTGGTGACCCTTGTAAAATGAGATAAAATGACGCGTGTATTGGAACCTAGGGCACGAAAAATTCTTTCAAATGGGGAAGTTCTTCCACGAGGACTCTTATCAGACATGTGGCTTTGTTTCGGAGATGTGTAGCCATGAAGACATTCGAAAGAAAAAATCGGTCCTTAGAGCTCCTATGGTTAACTATTGCTGATGCACAAACACATTCTGTAAAAATCAAGAGGACCTTTCTTGTCCTACTCAGTTAGAGTGTACAAATGTGTTTTGGTAGAAACGGACAGTTTATTGGCTGTACGGTTGTTCGAGAATCGTAACCAGCCACAGGATATCAGGGGTCGTTTCTTTTCTCAAACAAAGGAGCCTATACCGGGTGTTGATTCGCAAGGATAATGATTCCCCCGAGGACTCGACGACGCTTGAAATCTGTTTCCGGTTTTTGGCTGCCCAACTGTCAACCTCATTTGTTCCGGCTTGTGATTGCTCCCCAATGACCGGGGTATAGGCGGACCGGTCGGGGAAATCTCGATCAACCTTGCATACCCGTAAGCAATGCAAGTGAGACAACCTAGGTACTTCTCTACGGAGGCGTTATGATGTTAGAGAGACACTTGGTCCACTGCAAGTGGATACCGACAATATGGGTCGAAAAAGCAAAGTTGACAGCTGCGTGTTCAATTAATTTAAGCTTGGGCAGCGAAAAGAGTCCTCTGCTAAGATTGTTCATTGACAGCTGACAGTAGACAAAGTGATTTATGGCGTCGAATGAATTTTGTGTTGGTGGAGTTTCAAATCAGTACGAGGCTGCCATTTTGCCTCACGCAAGAGGGTAGATGAAATCAAGCGAGGCGAGCTTGGCACCGGTCTCGGAGAGATTTGCTGGACATGCCCAATAGGATCGTAAGTCTTCCTATAGTTCATTAATTTGCCACTCTACCATGAGCTATGAGCCACCGGGGTAACGTAGTAACACTGGCTTCTCCAGCCACGTATTGGCGTGTGATGATTCGACAAAGAGGAAGACGTGGAGCGCTGAGAGAGGCCAAAGAGCCAATTATGGCGCAACGACAATACCCTCTTTCGATTTAGTTGCAGATAAGTCTGGGCTCCGTTAAGGATCATGATCCTCACTTACGGGCCGTAGCCGCCGCACCTTGTCCCTAGACACAGTTGGACTGTGCCCAAAATCCACTCTAAAGTTGCCATGACTCGTGGATCGGTAGTCCTGAATTATATTGGCCGGGGCTGTGATAAAGGGCAATGACTATCATTACTCGCACAGAGTCATGAACCAGAATCTCCCCCAGCATCGACTGATTTCAAACCCCGAAGGTCATAGCAACGGAGGCTTGGAGATGGCCGAGTCTTCCTTGAAGGTAAGGGCATAATTTGGTGTTAAAGACACCGAGTAACAACAACCTGTAGAAGCACTTCTCCACTTGGATGCAGTACGAGCGTAATTCAGCGTTGTATAAAGCAGGGTTTTCAAAAGCAGTTATGAAAACATTGCGCCCTCGGTATCCATAGACCATTATGTATCAACCTTTCGGTCTGAGTATGGCCAAAATCTCTTTTTCTTCCTTTAATATATAAAAAACGTCAAAACTTTGGAACAGAAGCCGACATACATATATAGTCCACTGTTGAAGAAATCGTCATCGGTTCACCGCTAGTAATCTACGCGTATAGTTACAGCCTCTTTAGGCAAGGCTATTGCTTGACAGGTGACCTATCGAGTCATAGATTGGCCCTCAGGACCCTCTTGGGCGAAGCGAGAAAATGACAGGTCGGTGGCGCTGCTGACGAGACCAGGGCCGCAGTTTTAGAGGGCGCAAGCCGACCAATTGGCATCCGAGGCTAGGTCCGTACAAGCCTCGGTTAGGCTAGGGAAAACCTATGGACAAGTTGGCGTGGTTGATATGCGTATCGAAATAACGGTTTGTTGGTATCTGGTCGCCGAAGCTGGAGCGTTGTTGCATGAGGTATATGCACACCACCTACGTACTTGGATAGGGGACCAACCGAGGTGGCGACACCTGATTCAGGGCAACATCGGCCAAGCACAGCAACATCGCCGATCTTGGTTCGTCGCTTGCTGCCTACGCCGCCGCAGGGGTGGGTTTGAGAACGATCACAACAACCACATTTGTAATAGCGCGCTAACCTTCTCTGGTAAAAGAAGACATGTCGATCTCGGCGACAGAAAACGGTATTTCCACCTTTCACGGACAATGATTACCATGATTTGCGTCTGTAGTAGGTAAAGGGTAAAGGGTGCATGATTCGTAACACTGCGAATTTATCTTCCCCGCCTCGACGCTATTGACAGGTCAGGTTGGTGGATCGCCGGCCCACCAGGGAAAGAACTGCGTCGATTTTCCCCCAGGCATAGAGACAACAAGCGGCGAAATTGAAGGCAATATCAAGTCCATGAAGATATGAATGTCTAGCGCAAAACAGTAATATCTATGTTGCCATCAGTGAAGAAATAGCTTGGCAAGATGACGATCCGTTCCACGTCCGACTGTTTAGGTAGTAGGTGCCAAATGACTAGTACTAACATGCAATGTTAGGCTCGTGCTTAGAATGCAAGACGTGTCACATCACCGAAGAATCGCTGAGGTAGTAGATAGTAGTGTTGGTTACTTATACGCTCATGATATTTCCTTGTCCAACTGAAAGCGGTATTATGTCACGAGTAGAACCCACAACCTCTGCAGGACTTGTCGACGCTCGTCGCATGAAGACAACCAGTGAATATTCCGCAGCACTGATCAATCGCACACAGGGGCGGGGTCCAAGCAATTATGAGAGAGACAGCAATGGCTTGAAGAATTGGGTATGCGTTGAAGCGACTCATGGACTTTTGACAAAAAAAAATAGGTGGAAACGTTGGATGAAGAAGATTTACATTGAGCGATCTGCGGGGTTACGAGGAAGCCGCGAGTGCACGCCGCGTCGAAGCCCAGTGGCAATTGGCAGTTCTCAGCCTCAGGCAGACTTGAACAGTTGGTAATGGTAGCCTGTGCGCGATCTACTAACTCGAGGGATGCTCTTATGTGCATTGTGAAAATAATTATAGTATGCTGAAAGTTATAACCAAGAAGGGCAGAAAATATGCCCAGATCGCTCAGGCTATAAGCGCTAATTCTATCAACATGACCATATCGTCGTCATTCAAACTAAATAATCAATATGTAAGAAGCTTGGGGTCAATATCAAAGATATATCGAGACCCGGCATTCTCCACAGGGAAAGTGGCATGTTCGATGTCTCTGTGGAAGTCTTGCGGACTGCTCGGCATGGTCAGAGTCGATAGAGAGCCGATCAGTGGATGCTGCTGCAACGTCTCGGTTACATCTTTATCGGTAGGTGAGAGATGGTCAGACCCGAAGAGGGTAGAATCCTCGCCTACGAAGAGGAGAACAAATTCAGACGACAGACGATCGAACGCCACGACATATCCTGTCTGCACCCAGTCTTCTGCGTAAACTTCCCCTGTAGAATTAATGTCATCCGTCGAGAGAAGTTCTCGCTGGACGAGATATCCAAGTTGAAAGAGATTTCGACTGCGTTCTGGAGTGACGAGAGTATCAGCCGAAAATGCTATCCGAGCACGAAGCAAGCCTATTGCGGAAGAAGAATCCGGGAGATCCTCAGATTGTCTCGCCACTGGAATCCATTTGGGGAGCCAAGCAAACTCTTGGATGCCGCTTTCTAGACTATGGGTAAATAATGGTATAGAAAAGCCTTCGAAGTCACTGAGAGCATCAATGACAATACCGATCTCTGATGTGGAAAGGGAATTGCCGTATTGGTTGATTTGAAGCATCAAACTTTCAACTGAAGAAAAATCCATTGTTTCTCCATCCATTTGTAAGCTTTGAATTCCCACGTCGCCATCCTGTTCCTTCGTTGGTTGACCTTCCGCTGCACGAAGCAAACTTTCAACGTCCCAGTTATCGGCTAGGCCATGAATTTTTAAATTATCCAATAGCTGCGACGATACACTCGAGGAAGCATGGATATTGCTGGTGTTCTTCATAATCTGCAACAGCGGCTTTAGACAGACTTGGACATGATCAACTTCGCCGGTTTTGAGAAGCGTCGAAAGACAAGAATAAATATCATTGGCAAGGCCGGGAGAAGAACTCTTCGACAAACGTTCTAGAAGGGAGGCTGATATTGTTTTTAGGCGCTGCGGTGCGCCGAGTAATTGCAAGAGCTCAATCGCCGTAGAATAAGATTCATCGTTCAGCAACAAATTGTCAAATAAAGCCACGGGGCAAAGTTGCTCTTGGGGACCTTCACCTGCCACTACAGCTAGAAGTACCTCGTTATCATACTCCAAGTCGTTAAACCGAAGGGTTTGTAATGTTTTCAGGAGGCTGTTGATGATTATATCGGCGTCATCTCCTTGCACCGGCCCTGATAATTTCGAGACATGGTAAAGCAAGGCAGGAGGTAGGATAATCTGTGAAGCGCATCGTAATCCTTCAATGTGGATTATGTTGGGTGCTGCTATGCCGGACTTGTTGCATCTGCGAGCGAATGCGTTTAACGTTGATAAGATCTCTTGAGAAGAGTGATATTTTTCGCATTTGTTAAGAGCAATTCTCAGAGAATGTCGGTCAATGGGGGCCACAAAGCCAGAAGCTGCATGTTTTTCAAGCCACAATTGAAGGTCTTGCAAATTGGATACGTTATGCAAATCTTCAGGAGGCTGTATGACAAGGAGTGATCCGTCTGGATATAGTAGCCTTCTAGTGTTGATGTTTTGAACGTTTTGGAACCTTAGTAAAAACTCGGCATCTTCGTGACACTGTGTGCCAGTCGGGTTTCCTTGATTGTCGAGATCTCGACCGAGTAAATACCGCGATAGTTGGGATGGCGCCAATGTGGAGCTGGCCGCGTCGTAGCTGTCACTCCTGGCACCAGCGGCGACATGAGTAAACCCGGAGAGAAAACGTGTGTGACAGACCCGTCGGCTTGGTAGGGAGCGAGCAGCAAAGCCTCGAGGCTTCAGAAGCTGCTGTGCCATGGCGCTCCTCAGTTGATGGCAGCTTGATGCCATTTCCAAACACAAGTGGAGTAGGAGCGTGTCATGACAGCCGCAGGATTGGGCGGGGAAGGTGCCAGTGAACCAGTCCTATTTAGATACTAGCGCAGCACTAGTGCTGCCCCACTGACTTCCGTCTCCAACTCTGTCTTTTCACCGCACGACGAAAGACCTGAGAATCCTCGATTTTGGCACCACAGTGACTGCGTGTTCGGGATACAGTATTATCGCCATGTCGTCTTCCAAGGCCGTCAAGTCTCACACAGACGAACCCGTAGAGACTGTGCCGCAGGACAGCGAACCCGCGCGCCCAAATGACGAAAGCGACTCACCTTCCGGCGGCGACCTTGCAAAGGCCTCTGCAGACTCTACGGAGCAAGATACAACAAATGAGGCCGGTGACACCGCAAGCAAGGCCCAGGACAGGCTAGCGAGATTCAAAGCCCTCAAAGCCCGCGCAGTGAGTCTAGAATACTGGAGAAATACGAATCTGTCGACATCGCTAACCCTGTGTAGAAAACCGCCACAGACAGCAATCTGAAAGAAACGGCTGCAGAATCTCAACGACTTTCCACCGATCCAGCTTTACTGTCTAGCCTGTCGCGCAAGCATGCGTTTGCCTCCCATAACCTCCTTAAGGCTGATACGGAGGAAGCTGGTGAAGATTTCGAACGCAAGCGAGCCTGGGACTGGACGGTCGATGAGTCTGAGAAGTGGGATAAGCGTATAGAAAAAAAGCAACGCCATCGCGATGATGTAGCGTTTCAAGATTATCGTCAAGACGCCCGCAAAGTTTACAAGAGACAACTGAGAGGATTGCAGCCTGATCTAGAGGCGTACGGACGCGAAAAAATGGCTGCTGTAGAGCGCGCCGCGGCAAGTGGGGGGTTGGAAATCGTGGAAACTAACGATGGCGAATTGGTCGCGGTGGACAAGAACGGGACCTTTTATTCTACTGCTGACTCGACTGATTTTGTCGAGAACAAACCGGATCGGGCAGCGGTCGACAAGCTCGTTGCCGACCTGCAAAAGGCGGAGGAAGTTCGTTTGAAGAAGCGACGAGATCGCCGTGGTGGTGATGACGACCCAGACGTCACGTACATCAATGAAAAGAACAAGCAATTCAACCAGAAGCTTGGTCGGTTCTACGACAAGGTAAGTTTGCAAATCATGGGGTGTGTCATTGAAGGACCTTTTTCTAATATTGTTCATATAGTACACGAAGGAGATTAGGGATAGTTTTGAGCGTGGTACAGCATTGTGAAATAGCCTGTCGACTTCTCACGACCATGGGTATATAGGTAGACGTCTTTCCAGATGAGAATCGGACGACCCAGTGTGACAGATTCAAAGCATAGCTTTTCGCCATGCTTTGGTCGCCAAGTTCTCGATCTTCTTTGTTCCAACCACCCCGCTTATGGATTCATCCTCAATGGCTTCCACCACTGCCTGTGCCACGACATCAGCCTTGAGCGGCTTCTCTGTCATGGAACCGGCCAAGGATTGAAGGCGTCCGCCGAGGAGCGAGTTAACCTCTGAGCCGATCATCCCGCCCAGAGCAATGGGCAATGTGAACTTTCTACTGGAATCGTATAGGAAACCCGGCCGAATGAAGACACTTCGAATGTTGGGAAATGCCGATGATATGGTCGTCTCGGCTTCTCTTTTTGTTGTGATGTATCTGCTGGGGAGCATTGGCGCTCCTGCAGCAGCTGAAATATAGACAAAGGCTGGAACGTGTTCATTGGAACTTTCCTGTGCCAGTGCGATAGCTAGCATAAACTTGTGAGCAAACAATTGAAGAAATTCTCAAACCGAACAACATACCCGTATCTCTATTCATGACCTCGTACGTCAATTGACCGTCTTCTTCTTGAGGCCGTAGATCCTCCTCTGTCCCTCGTTTTAGGGGATCCTGAGTTCCAAGTTTTGACGAGCTAAACGCTCTTTGTAAGCCACTAACAAGCGACTCCCTCCCTTGTACAACTCTTTTGTAGTCGGCCTCCAGAAGAATTCCCATGGTGTGTATAACCGCCGTTGCGTCTTTGAGAAATGGCTTGTACGTCGAAGGCTTCAAGATATCGGCCTTTGCCCACTCGACTGAGCTTGCCCAGCCCGGTCGTTCTTTTGAAGCTGTCACGGCATCCCATTGTGGTTCTCCAGAGCGACTAAAAAAATGAAGTTAGATCTGTAATACCTTCTTTGTTTTTGATGACGATGAAAGAGCTTACCTAAGGGACGTCACAGCCCAGCCTCGCACACTAGCATGTTTACATATCCTTGAGCCTATTCAAATAGTTAAAGAAAAAAAACCAGATCTCCGGGTTATATCGCTCAATGGTATGGTTCTGGCCGAACTCACCGAGAAACCCGCTTCCGCCTGCGACGATGATTCTTTTGGACGCCATCTCAATGGTTATGAAAGTAGGAAGAAAGGGAGAAAGGAAAAGGATCGAAGCTCGCTACACCTTTTTTTCAAACAGGCATACTCGTAGAGTTCTCTCGACGACAGCTGTTTTTTCGACTTGTATCTTCCTTTCCGGAACAGCTCCAAGCCGAATGACGACACTTTCGGTCAGCGGAGGTCACGTGCACCGACCGCGATAGGAGCTTATCGCAACGCGCGCCTGCGTTTTGTTACTTTTCATACATCAAAGAACTTTTGTTGATATCGAGAATTTGTCGAGACAATGCCCGCTCCTACTGGGACCAAACGCGTTAGGGTAGGAAATTTGGGATTTCGCTCCTACAATTTTTAGCTACAAGCTAACACACTGAAACTAGGGCGTATCTGCTTACCGACCATTCGGTATGCGCTTTGACTTCTATCCTTTTTGTGACACGAGTTATGGATAGATACTAACTGTTCAAAGTGTTTGGAAGTGAAGCAATCCCCTTCGACCCCGAGAAGCGACCCGCAAATGCCCCTGTAGACCACACACACCAATGGCGCGTTTTCGTCAAGGGCGTCAACGACGAGGACATTTCATACTGGCTGAAAAAGGTGCAATTCAAACTCCACGAAACCTATGCGCAATCAGTCCGAACGATCGAACAGCCGCCGTTTGAGGTGACGGAGACGGGATGGGGCGAGTTTGAAATCCAGATCAAGCTCTACTTTGTCCCCGAGTCGACGGAGAAGCCGCAGACGCTTTGGCACAGTCTAAAGCTGCACCCTTACGGCGATGATATTGAAGGGAAGCGCGAGCGACGGGAAAGGGTTATTAGTCAGAACTACGAGGAAGTCATCTTCAACGAGCCTGTTGAGCAGTTCTACGACATGCTTACGGGGGGGCCCAGCAACCAGCCATCCAAGGGGAAGAGTGGCAAAGCCAAACAATTACAGCATGGAGGCGGGAGAACGGCAGAAATTCCAGATAATGACAGCCCTGGAAACCCTTATAGCAGAGCAACGGAACACGCTGAGCTGGGAAGGCTCGACGAAGCTTTGAAGACGGTTGACCAGATGATCAAGGAAGAAAAGACGAAGCTGGTCGAGAGAGAAAAGACATTGACCGAGCTGAAGGAGGTTGAGGGTGTTCCGGTCGTCACGAAAAAGAAATGATCATGCAAAGCAAGCTTAGATGATTTTAAGACCTGAATCTTGGAAGGGATGTCGCACGGCTTTCGACGCTTCGACATCGTATCGTCTCACCTCAGACCAGATAATCGACCTGCAGGGACCTCGGTCGCCATCTGGCAGCGACGATACGCGCTCGAGCTACCATGGGGACTTGTTATTATCTGCAGTCCCAGCTAGGAGCTGAAGAAGGCAGTACTAGTTGAGATATTCAAGTTGAGATATTCAAATACACTCACCAGATGTACTTTGACTATCTCTACGTGATAGCTAGGACATTTGTCGTACTAGATATGAATAATGAGAACCGATAATATTTTCAAATCAAACAAATATAACCACGGTACTTGCGACAACAACTGTATAGAGGCGCAGCAACAGCGGGCTGCGGGGCCTCGCCCCGTCAAGTCAACTAGCTGACGACTCCTTCGAGGCTGCGTAGGGCCCCGACGCGGTCGCTAAGCCAGCCCTATTCTTAGCATGTCGTGTTTGCCTGCCAATCGGCCTAGAATAATACATTGTTATTATTCATGGGAATTTGACTGGGGAGACCAGACTGTATCAGAAATGTGAGACACGGGCCGTGCGCTGATCAATGTCCTGTCAACAAGGATAATTTAACCAACGCAACAACTGTCAATCATTGCTTTATTCTTCACTCTTTTCTTTTGCCGGACCGATCAACATCAGGGGTCGCTCTGCTATTCTTATTATTACTGACCGCAGAGTTCCTGTCGCCTGTACTCAACAAACGTTTCCACTGCCACAAATTATTGAACGAATGCGCTCTTTTCTACGTGTGGTCCGATAACCAAGTCACCCAGAACGCAAGCTGCTCGACTTCAGGATCCTTTCACGATGCATGCGCTCAAACTGCTCTCATTCTTCGTTCCTGCAGTGCTCGCCTCGTCAGAGCTCGCGCAGCGAAGCACAACCGTCTGCAACAACTCTCCGGACCTGTGCAGCAAATCATGGGGAGATATTACCCACCTCGGAGCCCACGACAGTCCGTTTCTTAGAGATTCGTCGACCTCTTACTCCGTAGCAGGGAACCAGTGAGTATCGCAGTCTCGGGCTTTCACAAGGCGTTTCAGTGCGCTGACGGCCTCGTTAGGTACTACAACACAACCGTCCAGCTGTCCGCCGGCGTCCGCTTGGTAACGGGTCAAATACACCAGAACGATAATGAGTGGCACCTTTGCCATACTAGTTGCAGCTTGCTGGATGCTGGTACCTTGGAAGCGTGGTTGTCTGAGATCAAGACCTGGCTTGACAACAATCCCAATGATGGTAATGCTGTTCTACTCACTCCCGAGAGATAATGTGAAGCTGACTCGTTTGTCGGTTCTTAGTGGTGACTGTTCTTCTTGTAAACAACGGCGCATCTGCCTCGGACCTCAACACGATCTTCGAAGCGGCGAAACTCACGTCCTACGCTTATAAACCCTCGTCGACGAGTGCAACAACGTCATGGCCCACCCTGCAAGAACTCATTTCTGATAATACCCGGCTCATGACCTTTGTGGCCTCCTTGTCCTCAAACACCGGTGCTACGTATCTGATGGACGAGTTTACATATATCTGGGAGAATCCGTACGAGGTCACAACGGCATCAAACTTCTCCTGCAAGCCAGACCGTCCAAGTTCCGTGCAAGGAGACACTGCAAGCGCGCTGTCTTCTAACCGTCTTCCCTTTATGAACCATTTCCTTGACCAGGACATCGGCCTCGGAATCGTGGAGCCCAATTCGGACGCAGCCAACACAACGAATGGACAAAGCGGCACCGGCAACCTGCTCACTGCTGCAAACGAGTGCAAGGACGCCTACGGACGGCAACCTGCCTTTATCCTAGTTGACTTTTTCGACAAGGGACCTGCCATCGACACCGTGGACAAACTGAACAACGTGACCAACGCAAGTGGCCGTACCCCCGTTCCCGGTACCAATACCGAGGCCAGCAGCAGCAGCACCACTACCAGCAGTGGCACCTACGTGGGCTTAATCGATCTCGCAAAAGAGGCAAAGAGTGGCGCTAACCCGAGCACAGGCAACTGGATCTGGGCCGGCGGCAACTGGGAAAGCATCCTCGGAGGGGGCATCGACCTCTAGCTCGCCCACTGAATCTCCAACTTTGTCTGCGACTGGCACGTCTGCAGCGTCTGTTTACCTGGCTTCTCCGTTTTGCATAGCATTGGTGTTGATTTCTTTTTCCTGGAATGGGGTTTGATCTCGGCCTAGATGAATGATTATAATGACTGTTTTGGTCCTTGTTTATAGATTTATACAAAATTGAAATCTACCTGGAATAATCAAATCACCCGACAAGGCTTGTCTTGGATAGACCCAGTACTGGCATTATTACATTACTCCTTACCCAACAACTTATTGACAGCAGCTACCTTGTCCTCGAAAGACTGGATTTTGTCCGTCCTGAACTCAGCACCGCATGGTTAGTGCCAAGACAAAGCGGAGAATACTTGGTTAAAAAAATAAATAAAAAATAGACAGGTCAACTTTACCTTGAACCGCTTCGGATATCAGATTGGATCCTAACCACACCCTGCTGATGCAGAACAGTGTGGGCCTGTCCAATGACTCGATGCACCCTGTCCCACGGTCCTTCTAAAACACGAGCAGTCAGATTAGCAATCCTGGTCGACACGCACGCGCTCACACTATTCCCAAAAAGAAATCCGTGCATACCTAAGGTTGTCCCGGCTGAATGCATCACATATTTGAGACCGGACCTCTCGACCAACCTCTGGACGTCGGCGATCTGCGCGGAGACAGACGCGGAACTTGTTCCGATCTGCATGAGAACACACATTGAGTTAGATAAAAAAAAAAAAAGCTCAATTGACTATGCAAAAGAAAGTGAGGCGGTTTACAGGAATCAAGCAGAAGTCGGCGGTGCAATGATCGGGGGTGGGGATTGAGTCAATAGACGAAAAGTCGCTGCCGGTCGAAGCCATGAGTCCTGATACTGGCTGGTTATCGCAAAAAGTATTTCCAGTTCTGGTCAGTGGCATGAAAATGCAGATAGCGGGGGCTTATGGTTGTGGTTTGATGTTGCGTGGTTGACAGCGGTGGTAGTAGTAGTAGTGGTCGTCAATGATGCAAGCGGGGCAAGCACGACGAACGACTACAACAAACAACAACAACAACAGACAACGCTTGTTTCTTTTTCACCTATACCAAAGACTTCATCCCCCTCTTCCAGAAAACAACACTGCGTCGCATCATCCACAATTTACGCATTTCGCATCGAGACAACACCCGCCACAGTATCCCAGTATCGACCTTCTCATACACCAGCCAATCCGGTTTTGCCTCGATTTTACAGCCTGGCAGGGCAAAGCAGTCTTACTCAGATCAGCTGATCGTGTGCGCGCTCAGATCGTGGCTTTGTCCCATCGTTTATCGTTTTTTGAGCTGCTGGCTGCTGCTCTGGCCGGACGACGCCGACGGGCTGAGTCTGCTTGCTGCTATAACAGCAGGGATAATTCCTGCATTCTTTGTGGTCTGTCCCTCCTGGTTGGTTTATTATTATCCTCCAGCCGGCGAAAAACAACCACACACCCCTGTGACACGGCCAGGTTTTTGCCCATCTGTTTGTCTGACCAGTCAGACCGACCCCGCATAGATCTACTCGCCAGGCTAAGCCAGGGGTCTTCTTAGCTCCGCGGTCCTGGTTGGGTGCGTTGTGCGGATAGCTGCATCATCCACGCCGCCCCGTTGGCGATATCACTGGTCGACTGCTGATCGCCTCGAGTTGATCGTGGGACAACAGCTGTCTACACCCAGGCTTCCATAATATCTATTCTTTTCTTTTCAAATAATCCTCGGCACCTGTGTTTCGCTCTTTTCGTGCGTTCTTTTTGGGAGGCTATTTGTGTTTTTTGTTTTTTTTTTTTTTTTTCCTTATACAAATTGCATTTAAGCCTTTGTTTCTCAGCCTGCATGCTAAAGTTTCGTCGTTTTGTTGACTGATCTCATAACAAGGTGCAGATCTGCTAGGAATAGTTGCTTTTGTTCGTTGCATCAGTACAGGGGTATAAAATTTCCCTGCATTGGCTTTTCTTCCTGTGGAGTATTTGTTTCTTGTCCATTTCGATCGCTCGCCTGCTTTCAGTATCATGGTCTTACCAATGGCTTCGGGGTATGGACTGGATCTACCAAAAGATGCTCAGCTGCAATATCTCGCTGAGGGAGGTGCCAACGTGGTATACCGCATTACCCTGCCGTTATCCGAGGTGCCACCGTCAGAGATTGAATACTATGGCGACAATACGCCTCCTCCAACAGAGATTAAGGATTCTTTACAATTCCAGCAGCGGCTTTGTGGAAACCTACTTCGTCTAAGAAAGGATGTTCAGTTTGGTCTTCCATATCGGGATACTGCCAACAACTTTAACACTTTAATCCGGCACTTATTTCGGCCTGAGGATCTGGTCGATCAGATCCTCGTGAGAATACCACCAGCAGTTATCCAGCGTTGCAACGAACAGTTGCGTCTCAGCGAAAAACTAGGGAAACGACCGTCAGCTCGCCATGGCGTCTTCCTCGCTACCAATGAACCCTTTGGCATGCTCATCACGGACATGACCAACTTTGCCGATCCAACAGCTACTGTCGCCGAATTGAAACCCAAATGGCTTGTACCATCTCCATCTGCCCCAGTTGGTGCGAAACGATGTCGTACGTGCGCACTACGCGATATGAAAAATGCAGATAGCAGCTGCAAAACAGTAGCAACAGCACCACCGTCGTCACTCTTAGAGCCTAAGGTGACGTTTTGTCCCCTAGACTTGATATCAGACAAAATAGAAGACGTCCAATGGGCCATGCGAATCTTCAAGGGCCGCTCCGATCAGATCCGTATTGCCAAAGCTCTCTATCATCACCCAACACTGAAGAAGCTTGTCTCACTGCAACTCTCACACAACGAAGTCGGGCTTCATGGTCCAGCGGCACATTCAAGAGAGATGTCCCTCGGGATGACTCTACGAGACTGCACTGTTTACGTCAAGGTATGCCTACATCCTCACCCTGCTTTCGAAAAGAAGCAAAAAAAAAGGCAACTAATAGAAGAAAATAGATACCCCCGGGTCAGAGTCCCATTGAAGTACGCCTCGGAGATCTTGACCTAAAAACCGCAGCAAGCGGCAAATCAGCTTACTGGCGGACTCTTGAAACCCGACTCATTCAAGAAGGATGGTATATGGGAGAAAACCCAAGCCAGCTGCAAATGAATAGCGAATGTGCTTTGAGTTGGTCACGTAGATAGATGATAATGGCCTTGGGCTTACACGACTTTATGCTTCCATGCTTCTCCTTTTTCAGTCTTTTCGTTTGTAGTTTTTTTTTTCTCTCATGACATATTATTAATTAATATGCACTTGATGTGCCGGCAGTCTCTTCTCTTTTTGACATGAAACCATGAATTCAACACTTTTGCCAATATCAAACCCAGCAGGACAAACATTTCGTTCATTTTATGATTATACAATAAGAAGACAAAAAATAAAACCCACCATTCCTCCTCCCCAGCGTTTTAAAATAAACATTAAGATTCTACTCTCCCAGAGAAAAGAAGAAGAAAGAAGAAAAAATTCTACCCCCGTCGAGAACTCTTCTTCAACAACTTCCTCTGCTCCTTCTCCTTCTCCCTCTCAAGATACTTCCTCTGCTCTTCCGCACTCATACCACGCAACACACGCTCGCGCTCATCCTTTTTAATCTTCTCTGCGGCAATCTTGCGCTCTTCGGCTTTCTCTTCTTCGTCGAGCTTGCGCAGGCGGCGAATCTCTTCGTCGCGGGTGTTGCGCAGTTTGCGTGAGACTTCGGGACGGAAGTGCGCAGACGAGACGAGGGTGTCGGGGAGACGCAGGAAGTAGCGGTACAGAGCGAGAGTGGATTCGTAGCCGCCTGAGGGGAGGCGGAGGGATAGCTGGATTCGCTTTTTGGGTACTGTTTCTTCGAGTCTGTTTGTTTTAAGCAATTTGTTAGTTTGCTTTTACTGGAGAAAAGCAGGAGAGAGATAAAAAAAAAAAAAAAAAAAAAAGGGGAAAACGCACTTGACAGGCCTGTCGACAGGCTGGTCGCTAATGATCAAATACTCGAGATCGTCACCGGCTTCTTCAATAGCCTTGATCAATGCGGGCGTGAGGAGGAGATCGGTAATCTCGGCACTCTCGGTCATCACGGTAACCCAGCTGGGGAGCTTGGGGTTTTCCTTGGTAAAGGTGATCGAGGCATCGTATCGGTCAACACGGAGTCGGCGCATGGCGTTTTTGTGCACGATAGCCCAGATAAATCCATCATAAGTAGAATTGGGGGCCTTGATCGAGGAAGCGTCTCCAGCTGGCGCGGGGACGAGGTCCTTCTCCTTGCCATCGAAAGTATACAGAGTGGACTCGACCCGCTCAACTGGTGGGGGGAAGCTCTCGAAGAAAAGGCCCAAGACGGTGTCCACGATGAAAACGATCGGGTTGTATCGCTTGACAAGCTTGATAGACACGTCTAGGAAAGCGATGTTCTGGCGACCAGTTGCATAGGACTGAAACTCCTGCGCGGTCTTCTCCTTCAACAACTTCTCGGGGTCGACGAGCTCGGATTCAACACCCTCAGTCGAAGCCCCATGGGCGATACCGCTGTACCCAACCACCGCGAATTCGCTCTGGAGCACGGGAGAATGAGAAATCGCCCATGCCTTGGCCTTTCTCCTGTTCTTGCGCGTGCCCCAGAAGTGGAATGCGATGATAAAGATGAGGAATGGAAGAACGAATGCCTCTTGCCAGAAATCGCTCGGGCTCGTCCGCTCCCAAACGCGATACCACTTGGTAAAGGGAGCGTTGGCACCTCCGGTTATGGCAGCGTCTGGAGCAAATCCGGACGTTGTCAGAGGGACAGGCACTGGGTCAGGGGCACCGGCAAAATCGGCGAAATCTGCATAGCGATTGGGTATTAGTCAATTGGATCGATATCGGCTTGCCAATGATTGATTGATTCATTTGCGGGAAAAGGGCAGAAATTTAGGAGAGCACCTACCATCGTCGCCCTGGGAAGCGCCAGATGGGGCAGCACCACCGAATATGTTCTTGAAAACGTCGGCCATCTTGAGGGGGAAACAAAACGACAAAAACCTATGGCGAGTTGTCGTAACGTGGCGTTGAGCAGGGGAAGAGGACGGCGGAGGAGAAGCGAAGCGACGGCCGGAGATGGCGAGTCGGGCGTCCGTGCGCGGGAGCTCTGCTGTTCCTTCTAGAAGGCCGCTAGAAGGCTTGAACTGCTGCTTTCTTCTTTCGTCTTCCACAGCAACATTTCTGGTGCTTTTCATGTTTTCTTTATTTAAAAAAAAGATTTATAATATTGATTATTCTAAGTTTCTTTATTTCGTTACACGATGGATTTAATTCGCCTGCTACAATGCCACAACAATATTAATCAACATACCGAGCTGCAGCTTTAGTCTCGTCTCTCGTTGCCTTCAGAAAAGGTATCAAGGCAGTACCACCAGTTCCATAAAAGATCCTGTCTTCACTGATTTCTGTAAAAGAGGGCTGCTCCGAGACCTCGGAGTCAGAAACCGAAGTTATCGAGCTTGCTGCTGACTTGACTGACAGCTCTGGCGACGTCGATGAGATAGAATTAACGCTTTCAGTAGATCGTGACGTGGCTGAAGCCAAATTCACTCTCTGGACAGAACCAGACACGGCTTTGTCGTTTTGTCGCATGCGGGACTGTTTTGCTGGATTGATGACATATCTGGTGACTATCTGAATGTGCTTATCGCGAAAGCCACCCAGTTTCATGACAACCATGTTATAGGCCTGTCTCACGTCAGAAGACGCGGGGAGACTCATGGCGTATGTCCGAATGTTGGTGATCTTCCCAAGATATTCAAGAAACCGGCGATGGGGACCGGGCATGTAGTTTCTCATTTCCTACAAGCCCGTCATCAGTCAGCCAACACTGATTGATACTACTCGAGAGAGAGGTTGACATACCTTCATGAACGCCCTATGTCCAGCTTCCTTATTTGCAACCTCGCCACTGGCGATATGCTCAATGCCCAAAGCAATATCAAACATTTGAATCAATGAGCTTTGCGCATTGCTTCCACCGCTATACTGACGCCAGTTTCCCTTACCGTCCCCAACATCATAAAAAACACCATTTGGCAATCCCGCACCAGCCATGTTCTTGGATCCTGCCAACAATGGACGAATTTGGTGGTAAAATACTGTGGGCCGGTTTCTCTCGTACATTCTCTCTAGCAAGCAACCCAACTCGTCTATGCAGGCCGTCATCCCATTCAGGATTCGAACGACGCTATCTCTATCGTCAATCCCCGCGGCGTTGATTCCATTTAAAATCAGCGGAATCATTTTGGCGCCGCATGCTTCCATCGCGACAGATATGACCAGGAACCAGCGCTCATCGTCGGTATTGGTGAGAGAGTTGACGAGTACAAGGTTGTCCGGGTTGGTGAGATCTACCTCGCCTCCAGTCGTCGAAGCAAAATTCCAGAGGTTCAGGGCTGCATATGTCGCACAGGGAGGCAGTTCCAAGCGATCACAGACTTGCAGAAAGGGGCTTGTAATAGGAGGTGGGAGTACCTATTGATGGTCATCAGGGGTTAGCTCGGGTATTACCAGGACTTTTCTTTAAAGAAAACTAACACCTTCAGGTTGTGTTCCGCCCCAAATGTAGGCATGTGTTAAAAACGCAAGGATAAGATATGCTCGTTGCCACTCGGCTTCCTGGTTGAGCTTTTCTGTCGAAAGCACGGGTAAGCTCAACACTTCTTGTCGGATGCGTTCCGTTTGTATAAGTGCTGGCAAGTCTGTCATAACTGCTTCCCATGGGGCATAATAAGGATCTGAAAGTCGCCGCAGGGGCTGTTCACTGGGCAAAAAGCCATTATGCAATGAGACGCCGAACTCGTCGAGGGATATGTGTGACGATTCCAACATATTGGGAGATGTTTGTGATGAAGGACGTAGTGAAGAATAAGAAATGTGCATTCAATATTCAAGGTTGATTATATCCGTATGATCGTAAGGTCGAATTTTCGAATTTTATCGTTTGGAAAGGGTTATGGGTTATGGATTACGGGTAGTTAAAGTGAACATTCACAAGGGAATAATATGGCCGGCCTTCTAAACCCGGTCTTTGGCGGACCTTTCAAATAATTCGGCAACTCAAAGAGCACCGCCAACGCGATTCTACAGTCCTCATTCGTCAAACATCATCCTTTTATGATAATAGACGTTAGGGCTTGAGGCGGCAAAACACGGTTACCACCACGGAAGCGGGAGCGGAAGCGGATACGGGTAACACCACGGAGATATCTTTTGGGTGGGGTGCAAGTGATAAGCGATGGCTGTATGAAAAGTACGTAGTCATGTCTTGAATTGTTTGGTTCTGCCTCTTCTTCACATAGCCAAAGGAATTATAATTCTGGAACTAATACAAGTCCAAGTCGTATATACATTTCCCCTCCAAGTGGTGACATCCACAGGACTATATACAAAATGGCCCCAGGTTTGGTAGTTCCGACATATGAAGGGCAGAGGGAACCTTCAAAATTCCCAAGCAACGCAACCAGTCGACAGTATGCAGAATCGCTCGATGGCGCCGACCCATTGCGCTCATTTCGTGAAAAGTTCATCATCCCATCGAAGGCTAACCTGAAGACCACAAAACTAGCGAAGCCAGGTATGCCGCTTTTCCTATCGTTTGGAAACTTTCCTCTTCGTTAACAAGCCTTAAGGCCTTTCTTCAGAACCTAGTATCTATTTCTGTGGAAACTCTCTTGGTCTGCAGCCACGCGCTACGGCAAAATATCTCGAGGCACACCTCGATACGTGGTCGTCAATTGGAGTTTGCGGCCATTTCAGAGATCTGGAAGGGTCGCCCTTGAAGCAATGGCAGCTTCTGTCAGAGCAAGCCGCAGCAGACATGTCACGGATTGTGGGTGCTGCTCCAGAAGAGGTTGCTGCTATGGGAACCCTTACGTCGAATTTGCACCACTTGCTTGCCAGTTTTTATACGCCGACGGATTCCAAGCACAAGATTTTGCTTGACTGGAAGGCCTTTCCTAGTGACCATGTAAGATGAGATTTTGCGGAGAAAAAAGGTTAACGTTCGATTCTAACTAACGACATACAGTATGCCATTGAATCACAAGTCAAGTGGCACGGCCGCAATCCTGAAGACTCCATGGTCTTGATCGGCCCAAACGAGGGCGAGTATGCCATTTCGACGGAAAAGATTCTGTCGACTATTGACGAGCATGCTTCCGATGCCGCATTGCTTTTACTGCCCGGAATTCAATACTATAGCGGGCAGCTCTTTGACATTCCAAAGATTACCGCACACGCCCAGGCCCGCGGCCTCGTGGTGGGATGGGATCTTGCACATGCCTATGGAAATGTAGATGTCAAGTTGCATGACTGGAATGTCGACTTTGCAGTATGGTGCACGTATAAGTACGGCAATGCAGGTCCCGGTGCAATCGGAGGCTTGTTTGTTCATGAGCGACATGGAACTGTCGATTATAGCCAGGGAGAAGATAAGCCCGTCTTTCGTAACCGCTTAGCAGGCTGGTACGGTGGCGATCGATCAGTGAGGTTCAATATGGACAACAGTACGCCGGTTCCTTTTTTTTTTTTTTTTTTTTTGTCCCATCATGGAAAAGACTGCTAATATAAAAATACAGAATTCAAACCTATTCCTGGCGCCGGCGGATTCCAAGTCTCGAATCCGTCTGCCGTAGATTTGGCTTCGTTGTGCTCTGCATTATCCGTCTTTAACGAGACATCCATTGCTGAAGTCAGAGCCAAATCACTCGCTATAACTGGGTACCTCGAGTATTTGTTACTTGCTGGAACCACCGACGAAACGAGACAGTTCACTATCATAACACCGACAGACCCGCATGCACGCGGCGCACAGTTGAGTCTGTTGCTCAAACCCGGTCTTCTCGATCGCGTCTCGCAGCGATTGGAAGATGCTGGAATCATCTGTGACAAGAGGCAGCCCGATGTCGTTCGTGCGGCTCCTGCGCCGTTGTACAATACTTTTACGGAGGTCTGGGAATTTGTGAACGAGTTCAAGACGGCTCTGCAGGGTTGACGAATTTGTAATGATTGAGGATGAGTTGTGAAAAAAGAAAGAATGAAAATATAATAACTACAAGTTCCCTGTACTAAACCAATCCTCCGAACTGCGAAGGAAATCTTGCCCCTGCGTGAAAAAGTTTTCAGCAAGCATAGAGAATTGCTCATCATAAGAATCGATCGGCACCGTCAATAACCCAACATCATTCATATTCTCATTCACTCCTTGAGCCGTCGACTCAAGATCGTGAGGCGTCCGTTGTGGTGTATTATGAGACGAACTTCCTATGCCTATCCTCGTCGGCTGAGGCAGAGGTGAAGTGTTTGAGACCTCGGGCACTCGCTTCGTACTTGCCGAGTAGAGTGAAGGTCCAAATAGGCTATTCGCTGTACCTGATAAGCCTGATGAATAGTCGAGGATTTCCCAGAATCGGGATAGGTCAATCAAAAGACCTTTGTTTTGGGTCTGTGCGTATGGTACGTATGATGCTTCGACTGCTCCGTTTAGGGCTTGCAGTTTTGATGCCTGTTTTTTTTTTTGTTAATTATCGCCCCTTGATTTTATTATATAAAGAGTGTACGTACCAGACTCGCCATGTGTGGCCATTCTTCCCCCAGGCTACGTACAAATTTCGTACAGCTTTCGAATCGCTCCTGTTTGCTTTTCCGAATGGCCGCATCTTCTGTGTAGCTCAGTTGAAGTTCAATAGTAGCCACAACAGCCACACAATACCCCAAGAACGGATCAGACACTTTAAAGTTTCTTTCCTCAAAGTATCTCACAAAGTAGACAATCCACGTCGTATGAGACGATATCATGTCTGATGAATGCTGGAGAAAGATTTCCGGAATCACGCTTCGATGGCTCCGCAAATTCAAAGAAAGTAAAAGTGGGTGA
Organism: Talaromyces rugulosus; assembly: GCF_013368755.1. Lineage (NCBI taxonomy): Eukaryota > Fungi > Ascomycota > Eurotiomycetes > Eurotiales > Trichocomaceae > Talaromyces > Talaromyces rugulosus. Next base: position 3,020,905 of record NC_049566.1, on the reverse strand, counting down.
TTGAGGAGGCAAAGGATGGTATGATACATGAATTGATTCAGAAACCACGGACCCCAGTAATCGCGATTCGATTGCAGATCTTCTAGAGTCCGTTCATCAAGATTGGAGTACTTGAAGCGATGAGTATATGGCATACGCGTCTCGCCATCCATCTGCAGAGCAATTATCTTCGAGTACTCTGATTCTGGGGACCAGGGAGGAAAGTTGTTCGGTTTACCGCGCCGCTTGACGTAGGCTGCTGTCCGGGAAAATGTCTCACTTAGTAATAGTACATATGATACAATCCCTTCATCTTTCATTCTGCGGATTATCCGAGCTTCAACACCCGAAGGGTCGAGATTGTCGATACTTGGTGCAGCCCCTGTACTCTTGGGATACTTTGGAAGGTTGTCTTGACTGGTGAAATCAAGGATGTGAACCTCTTCCCCATGAAGCCGGCGCAAGAGGCATATGCTCCAGAAACAGCGTCGGCGTTCTTCCTTGGTTACGTGGTTTTGAGCGGGTGACGACTCTGACACAAGATTGGCGCATCTAGCTAAATCTAGAGCGAGTCCGCTGTGTATCGTGGCTTGATGGGTATTCCCATCTACCGCTTGGTTAGTAGATCACTCAAGGTAGAAGCAATATCAAGGTAGGCCATACTGGAAAATTCTATCAGACTCAAAAGACAAAGACTCTGAAGCGTCGAGATTTCAACTGGCCCACCAAGGACCAACCTAGTGACCCTTTCTCGAGCAGCCTCCGTATAAGAAGCCGCTGTGCGCGAGATATCCTCTAGGTCGTCCACTATAGGCAGTGGGCAGAATCTCAAGGCCAAACCCAAGACGGCATAAATGATCTCGGGATCGCGTTGGTTGAGGGTATTAAGGAAGGTTTGACGATGAAATAGAGGAAGAGGTTGGCAGTCACAATAGATCAAGTAGATTCGCGCAATATCAAGCACCTTATCCCATGAAGGCATAGGAAACGGACTCTGCGGATTTCCATGTGCGATTAGATGACTGTAACTTGGGGGAGACCCTGGGTGATTTGACGGTTGCCGCTCGCGATTCCTGCAAGATGTATCAGAATATTGAAACTATAGCCCCGAGAAATTCCTACTACCCACTGAAGATTCTGCAGAACTTCTGTCATTTGCGTTTCCAAATGGCCCAAACGTCGCTCCTAAAACAATCAAAGTTCAGCGTCACGTTCATGTTTAGGGGCAAAATAAATGTAATCAAACATACTACACCCAAAGGAGCATCGGACGAAGTCTCGGACTGTGCATCAATAGCTGGCGAGCCTGAATCCCGCCATGACGGCCGTCGATCTGTGATGTAGGTGCAGGTCTGGCGAAGACGAGCACAGTAGGAGCATACTGGCTGCTCGCCAGGGCACTTTGTTTTCTTGCGTCTAGCATTTTTTTTCTTGATTAGGTTATAGATCGCCTTTTCTGTTGTACCATGGAAAGAGCTATTACGTACCTGCAAGGCTCGCAGGCCAGCCGGACGCGCTTCCGGCGCTCAGGCGGCATCTCAGCCCATCTACCCCGGATGCCTATCTTCCTCGGTGACGTGACTAACGTTTTTGGCAATCGTTTACGGGGCCAAAGACAACGTTGAACGTCGTGGGTGTGGAGGAAGCATGGATGGAGGTCATTCCAACCGGAGGAGAGACGAGCCGGAACAAAAGGCGGAACGAGCCGGGTTTGTGGGGCAGTACGTACTTCAGTCTTCAGCTGCATGTTTTTGCTTTAGGATTTTCTGCATTCTCTTTGCAGAGTCACATTTAGGAACTGTTTGCCAAGTGGAATGTGCCTGAAAGGTTTTTTTATATCTGAAAACCGGGTTGGCGAAAAACACTACAATCATGCTAAAGCCTTTGGGTAATGCGACACCTAGATACAGGAATGCGAGCATTCACAATATTAGTACTTTCAAAAAAAAAGAAAAAAAAATCCAAGATCGTATACCGACAAACTATTGCAGCTGATGATCGCCCTTAGGGCAAAATCTAGTCTTTCCCAAGAGGGAAATTCTGCGCCTGTGAAGCTTATTACCCAAATAGGAAGTATCATACGACCAATGACAACACCACGCAACTTTGCTCCCGACCAATCAATGAAGTAATAAGGCGATCATGTGGCGACAAAAAAATGGAACTGCCATGAGAAAAAAAATAAATCCTCGGGTAGAGTATGCCGGATTTTAGCATGTAAAGCTAGGATCGGCAGGTCATGCCGTTTGAGGTTTCCTATGGAGTGGCACTGAGGGCATTTAACTTTCGCATCAAACTATAAGAAACAGCCCACTACCCTTTTTTAAACGTGTTTGAATATACTTTCAATGGTCAAACACACAACACCACGAGCACATAAATCATCAACCAAAACACAATAACATCTATTGATACGATACCAACCAATCTCTAAATAGTTTGTACCTCGCCATGGCAACCACATCTACCCCGACCCCAGCTCACGAAAAGCTCGACCCACAATCAGAATCGTCATCGCAACAAAACTCGACGCATGTATCCTTCTTTGGCAAGATAAAGCATCGTTTTAGCAACAAGTATGCGGAATGGGCACCGCTCATGAAGGCGAAGAGCAACCTCGACTCGGAATATAGCTTTGCACCTGGCAGATATGCCGGACAGGGGAGTGGCCCAAATGGAAAACACTAAGCTTGTTAATTAACTTGAATTTTCATGAAGAGGTGAGTCCCAAGAGCCTGTGATACCTGCGGGGGTTGAGAATGGTGGTTCTGACTGCGGCTATTAAATGATAGATGGCTCCATCTCGTGCACAATTTTGAATCAACGCAAAGCTGGTCATTGGGTTATGTTCACTACGGGCGATTCTTATTCATGCAATTTTATGAGACACACGCAGAGATGACAACAAACTATACAAAATACATTACATTAATGAAACCGACAAACACTTGAACAGCAGCAAGGACGGCAATTCGAGATATTCTTTTTACTGTGCAACCGTAATATACCCACGACGTTATGTATTATCATATACTACATACGTTAGCTGGTATATGTTCCAATGTTGATATCTTCAAGCCATGCAGATTGAATCTATTCTACATCTACTTTGTCCTAAAGTCCCGCTTATGTACAACTTTAAAAAAAAATCAAATAACGCTCCGCAAGTGATTCGGTAGTCACTTGGCACCAAAGATCTTGACGCGCTCCTCAACAGGCTTGAAAGTCTTCTCGGATGCTGGCGACTCAATGGAGCCAAAGACCAGCTGGGCCTTCAGCTGCCACTCGGCGGGGACATCAAAGGCCTTGGACAGACCGGGGTCGACCAGAGGGTTGTAGTGCTGAAGGTTGGCGCCGAAGCCAAGGGTTTCCAGACCGGACCAGACTGTTTCAGGGGTTAGTTTGAGTCCAAAAACAGCCAATTAAGCAGAAGGATAACCTACTGAACCATTGGTGCATGGCGTTGGAGTGGTCGGCCCACTCGGGGAATTTGGAAGCAAAGGCAGGGAACTTTTCACCCAAGGGCTTGATGTGGGCGGGGTCTTCGTAAAAGAGGACCTGTGTGGCGTTAGTTAATCCAAACAGCAGCAAGGTGGGAAACAATAAAAGGAAAAGCAAACAAGAGACATACAGTTCCGTAGGCAGCCTTGAAAGAGTCAAGCTTGGGCTTGGTCTGGTTGTCATACGTCTCTTGGGGGACGGCGCCGGTGGCAACGAGCCCCTTCAAAGCATCGGCAGCAATGTCCCAGACCTTCTCGTGGTCAGCACCCAGGGCAACAACCAGGCGCGTAGACTGGGTGTTGAAAGAGCTAGGGACGTGCAGAATAGCTTCGTTCACGAGGCTGACAACCTCGGAGTCTGGGACAGGCGCATTGCGGCCCAGAGCATAGTAGGTGCGGCGGGACTTGGCCACCTCGATCAAAGCTTGAGTGCTGGGAGACATGCTGGCTGTAGTAGACGAGAATTGCCTGGAGGATCTAGAGAATGATGACTGCTGAGGAGAGAACTTGAGAGGTCTTGAGTGAGCAGCAGTAGCAAAGGTAGCGGGGTAGACAGCAGTAGATATAGTCGACGCCCTAACGACCGATGTCCCGCTGTGCCAACACCTGGTCAGTATGGCGTTAGAAGACGATCGAAGCACGCCGGAGGTGGAGCTCAAAGACATGGCAGCAAAAGACGAGTGTGGTTTGCTGTGGAGATTATTAATAAAAGGCCACAGGTGCCTGAAATACTGTAACAAATGACGGGAAAGGACCTCTGTGGTGGGGTCTAGTAGCAAATCGCAATGTCTTTTCACCTCTGCAAAGCGCTGGCCCTGGGAGGTAATCGCGGAATTAAAAGACAAAGTCTGGCTTCATAAAGCAGCAAAGGTGGAGAGCGGAATTAGTCCTCGTAATGCTGACTGGTCCGGACATCCGATATGATAAGCATTAGTTAAGCAGGGGCCGAGAGCTTTGTCCGGTGGTGCGAGTTTGCCCTGGTCGGATATACAGCAACTTTTAGTCTTTTCGTGTGTTTTTACTCCTTGGATTAGTCCAGCCGATTGGTGCAGCTCGAAAAAAACCGGTATAGTAGACTGTGGTTGGCTCTCGTTTGTACCTGTGGGTCGCCCGGATATTGCAATTTGCCTCTGTATTTCCGGGATGACAAAAAAAATGCAAGTCTTAACAATAGCAATGGAAAGATAAAAACATTCTCCAAAAAGTTTATTTATCATACACGGGTATCAAAACTGGTGCCAAATAGATTACTACTAGTATACAAAATGTACATGGGCAGAATGGGGTATGGGTGTTTCCAAATCACTTATTGCGCCACTGCTCGAACCACTCATACTCATGCTTGCTAGTGAGTTTCCGAGCTTGAAATGCTGTCAGGGGCCGGTCAATGAACTTGTGAATGTCGTTTCTTTCCTCTTCTTTAAGGAGTGTTGGCCAAATCTTTAGCATGTCGCCCAGAACCCGAGATAGTTTAAATGGGTTGTGTTGCCGAAAGGTGCGGTTCCACGACCGGTCCGAGTATCGCTCCTGGCCGTAGAGAATCTGCAGGCGTTCACGGCATGCCTGGCGTATGAAGCTGCTGTGCATTTGAACGCCCATGCGGTCTAGGTCTCGCAAGAGAATTAGTCCCCGAACCCAGCGGAGAACAGTGTCACTGTGACCATCAGACATGTCCTGGTCTTTCAGATCCCAGAGGTTCAGCTTGAAACCCCATGAGACTAGAGCCATCTGTAGGCGCGGGTTGAAGATGCGCGGAGAGTCTTTTCGGCGTTGGGCGAGAAGTACATCCCCCTCAACTCCGTTGGACCTGGAAATGCTTTGGAGGATTGGCGAGTCCTTTGCGCCATAGTGGTATGCAAGCCAGAGACACAGGTTGCGAATTCTTTCCCACTGGTCATGCCTGTGAGTGCCTAAACGTATCAGGAGTTCGACCCAGTACTTAGGGTTAAAGCTCGTTTGCATTTTGAAGGCTATTTTCAAAATCCGCTCCGCATAATACACCTCATCCACGTCACGATCTACGGCGTATGTCGGATGTTTGCCCTTGATCCGAGGGAGGAGGAAGCATTTCATCATGTAGCTGATGCTAAATGTCGAAATCACGTTGCCATCGAGAAATATTTTATCCACAACAGTAGCAGCACTTGACCACTGGCCCGCCGCTATCAGGGCGCGGAATTGTATGTTGTCCAAGTCATCCTTGGCTATATCGCTAAGAATCGCCTTGGTCATGTTATAGAGGCGCCAGTCCCGGGCGATCATATAGGAGCACAAAAACTCCTCCTGTAAAGTGACATCTTCGAGTACATCAGGGTGTTGATCACTGTGAAGAAAGTCTTCCAAAACGATATCTTTATTGTCAGCCGCGAGTTTCTCGAGAACCCTCGAAAATGTGCAGTCTCGTATGGTGACACCTGCACCGCGCAATGTCTTTATTTTCTCCAAAATGTCTTTTGGCCCTTCTGCTCTGACCGCCATTTCCTTGAGAGATAGTGGCCCAATAGACGTAACCCCGAACATCTGCAGACCATTTGTAATAGTGTCTACGGAAAGAGCTTTGGTCGCAAAAAGACGCGCTCCGAATTCATCTCGGAAAGTTTTTTCCTTAACCCAAGCAGTTTCATTGGGCTGTTCTGGTGCCTGTTTATGCTCTTCCGTAGCAGGAATAGAAGGAACTTCTTCCGAATCGTCGCTTGAGGGGGGAAGTTTATCTCGTAAACCCTCAAGTTCTGCCCTGATTTGTCGAATTTTAGCCCTTGTTCTTCTGGAGAAATTATCTTGCTCATTATTGGCAGAAAGCAGTAGTTGTTCAATTAACGTAGCATCAGAAGGCAGATCACCTTGTTTAATGAGAAATTCACTCATGTATAAGGCATCCAAGAGGTAGCCGCGACTCAACAGGGTATTAATCAGGGGCTCAAAGATTCTGTGGCCCGGTGTTGCAAGACAAATCTCGCCAAAGGCCCTCAAGCCATGGCGGAATCCCAAGGTCTTGACTTCTGCAGAAAATGAATCCCCGGCGGGTGGTTGTTGAGGCTCACACGATAAGGCGGCATCCAGAAGTAGAACAATGTCATTGGCGTGGCTTAGGTGAAATGGTTGCAGTTTGCGATGCCAAGCTACGGCCTCGACAGGAAATCCCCGTGCTAAAAAGCCTCCAACAATGCTCGGATAAAAAGCATTCCAGTGTTTTCCTGTGATAGACAATATTTTTTCGGAATAGCTTGTCAAGTCATCCAAGAACTGCTTGTTCCTCAGTCCGACGTCGATAAAAGTCTGCCAGAAGAAATCCGCATCATCCCCTTCATGAGGTAATTGAACGCTTTTAATTCTAGAGACGAGACCGTTGTGTATATCAATAACCCCTTGGTCTCCATAATGCCGCTTCCGATAGCGAAGAACCTCCTTCCATAATCTGAAATCTCGGCTTCTTCTTGGATCGTCCAACAGTCGGCTGCCAATTGTGTTCTGATGACCAAAGTCAGACTCGTATTCTAACATTTCTCCATCTATGGACAATTGTAATTTTCGATCCTCCTCAGTTGTTATTTGATACTGCGCTTCAGGTGCGTGCCGTGGGGCTGTATGGTCGAGATCAGGACGGATGATATCATGAAAATGGAGCTTCGCTGGCGTGGCAGAGTGCTTCGTTGCAGAGCTGGTGGCCCTATATTGTGTTGCATTTTTCCAAGGAAGTCGGCAAGTCGTGCATTGCTCGGTGACGCTGAGCTGTTCAATTCCTGCGGCCGAAGAGTTGAGCTCGTTGAGCAACGAGAGAGTTGAAGGCCGCTTCAACAGCCGCAGCAAAGCTGGGCGCATCTGATACAGAGGCGGTGGGTCAAATCACTTGATTTAGTTAAAGAGCGGCATTTTCATTGCTTCAGCACAATCATCACAGTGATCAAGCAGGGACAGCTTGTTCGTCTCTCTCTCCGCGTACATAAAACTATTTTGGTGACTCTGTTTGCACCGTTTGCACCACTGACCAGCTACTCACGTGACCCGGGCCATGGACCAATGCGGCGGCGAGGAAAGAGGTGACGGGCGGGCCGAGCAATTGCCGGTCGAACCTCACCCGACGACGGGCGTCACGATATCACTGCTGTCTCTCTCTGCCCGCCATTGCCTCCCAATCTCCCCTCCCGACACGCCAACCTTCTATCTGAAGCTCGCCAAAATGGTTTCCCGCACCATTCCGCGTCTCGCTGGGTGAGTAACAATTGCCAATTCCAGTGCACCAGCGCCCCGCCAAACTGTTCTCCCGATCGCTTTCTTGAATCGGATGCGTCAAATGTGGTGGAAAAGCACGACAACGAGCTCAGCACACACACACCCACAACAATATGCCTTGCGGTCCATGGAATTTTTGAGCTGACGAATAATTGGTTCTTCTAGTTTCGTCTACCGCGAAAACCGCGTCCCTTATTTCCAGCGTCTGTTCCAGCAGCACGACGGCAAGCGTCAGTGGTGGAAGGTAAATCCTACAGCTCTCGAAAGCCCTCGGATTGAATTTGTCTGACGATATTTTTTAAACACATAGACTGGCCGCTCTGGAGCTCTTCTCTACCCCTACTACGTCTCTCTCTGGGGTACCGCCTTGAGTAAGTTGTGCAATATGGGACAAGGGTTGTGGGACAAATTGCTGATAGAATACAGTTACCACATATGCCATGGGCCGCATGGTTTTTGTAAGTCTTTACAACCTTGATGTCGCGCCGACAGATGCTTACTTTTCCACAGGGCAAAAAGACTTTCTTCGGCAAGGAATAAATTGATCGCCATGCTTTCACAACATCCATTCTAGTCTAGCATACTCCGTCAACCATACATTTGTGTATTTTTATTTGACAGAGATAACAAGAAAAACGAAGAAAATGGTGGTCGACGGTGTATATAACATAGAGCTCTCAAGTCATTGATAATTTCCTTTGTTTTTGCAAAACATACGTCCAAGCTAGAACATTTCTTATAGGAAAAACACAACTACTTCTTCTACTACTTTCGACATATTATCTCACCATGAAGAATGGTAAACCATCCGTTTTCATCTCTCCCCCAGTTCTCCCAGGCATTGGCCATATTAAACAGATCCTCTTTGGTACAGTAACCACCTCTGTCAACCGCATTTTCGATAGACCTAGGTGTCACAACCCTCTGAGTCCAGACACTGCTCCACCACTTCCTATCCTCAGGCGTATTAAAGCACCACGTCCCCGCAGTACAAGTGATATCCTTCCTCGCGAACCCAGCCTCCTGAGCCCACACATGAATATAGGAACCCGGATCCGGGCTCCCCCCTAGTAGCTCCTTTCCAACTTTGATATGCAAAGTATACCATTGCTCAATCTCAGGAACTTTAGGGTACCAAGTCATGGCAGCCGACTCCCTCGCAGCGATGATCCCACCGGGCTTCGCAACTCTCCTCATCTCCTTCAACGCTTTGACCGGATCCGGTACATGCTGCAGTACCTGATGTGCATGCACCACATCGAAGCTGTCATCAGCATACTTGTTGAGGTCCAGTGCATCTGCAATCGCAAACTGCACATTGGTTACCTTTTCTGACTCGGCAAGTTCCCGCGCTGCAGTCAATGGTTTGTTGGCGTACTCGACACCAATGACATACCCTTCCGGAACGTATCGGGCAAGGTCGATGGTGATGGTTCCAGGACCACAGCCGACATCTAGGATTTTCATGTCTGGCTTGAGATATGGTACAAGGTATGCAGCTGAGTTGGCGACATTGCGCCACTTGTGAGTGCGCAGAGTCGCGGGGTCATGGCTGGATGCGTAGACGGATGATGATGTTCCAGTCCGAGAACTGGGTAAAACAGTTGTCATTTTTCAATCTTTGTTTCTTCTTCCAGAGTGTTATGCTTTATCAAAGTTGGCGAATAGTTGACGACAAGCGATGGTGATCTAAATATGATACGTAGTCTCTCAAATGTTGAGATGATAGAATACCGGTTGTCTCGAGTTTGTAGAAACTTGCTGTTTCTCAAAGAAGAGTCCCTAGTATTTCTACCCTTTGATGCAGAATGGTAAACCCTCGAATAATTACACTATTATCAATTGATTACTTTATACTCAAGAATGACATGATTGGCATACGTTCCCCCACCCTGCCGGAGGTCCGCACCCGATGCTTCGGAATTCCGGGATATTTTGATACTTACCAAACATGCTACTATACGAACATGTTCGTGAAAGGATTTCAGCACTTTTTTTTTTGGTGCCATAGAGTTTTAAATGAGCAGCAGCAGCCAACACTCTTTTTCCTATTGCAACAAATTTGGCAGATAATCATTCCCAATAGCTTTTGAATTCTCTCCATGACATCATCACTATCAAGTTGGCCGCCAGAAGCGTATTTCCATTATTTGCTTAAAGGTGATATAATAATGACCATTCACGCGTGTCTCTAGTCAAAGCTAGTTAGTTCTAGGAGAAAAAGTAACCTTAAATCCCATGTTCAATATATAAAGTGTATCAGATCAAATTATACCCAGAGCACCCCGGTTCTAAATACTTCACCAGAATGCTGTATATACAACAGAACAAAGGAAAGAGTACCTCAGAAAGAGAGACAGTATTAAAAGACAAAAAACAGAAACGATAGCTTCCGTCAATCTGGAGGGGAGTTTCAGCAGAGTATCAAATCAAGGCAGTAAAAAAAAATTTGCAAGCTGAAATGAATGAAATAAATTGAAACGGAAATTGAAAGGTTTCTCCCAGTCGTTAAAAAAATAGTGATAAGAAAAAAAGCCGGTATAACAGAATTCCAGAACCGCTGATGGTATCATTCAAAGAGTAGAAAAAACCCAGAAAAAAAAACATGGAATAAACACCAATATCCCCCAAACCGCTTTTGATAATAATAATACAAACGCATGCTAAAACAATCAATACAACTCAATCAAGAGGTAAAAATGCTGATTACAAAGAGGTAAAAGTCGCTTTCCAGAAAACGAAAATGTAGTCGTAACGGTCGTGATTCTGCAAACCGGCGCAGATTGACTAGGAGAAACGTATGAGAGTATATATAACGTGACAAAGGAAATATATCTTAGTGGCCATAAGCAGGGGGAGGAGGTTCTTCGCGACCATGACTGTCCCAAAAGTCTGGGAACTGGTCGCCTTTGAAAGAACTCATCTTTTGCTCCTGCATTCTGCGGGCCATTTCGCCGGCCACTTTGTTAACCCAGGCTTGTTCGAGAATTCCTCTGTGAGGCATTTCAGTGTATTGAATTGCAGAGCTGGGAAGGTGGCGTTCAGGGGATTTGCTATTCGTCCGCGCTGTTGTGGAAGAGAGGCGGATGCTATTCCGGGGAGTCGCATCAGGATCCGCAAATGGGTTGACACCTCGGGGATCGACACTTGATGATGGCTCCCCAGATTCGAGGCCCAACGCAAAAGCTCTTGAGCGTTGGGTCAAGGTTCGGTTTCCCTGGCTCATTTTTCGACGCTCAGGGACTGCAGGGAGATGAATATCGCTCTGGGGAGACAGTGGTGGGGTGACAGGGTCATCGTTCTTTTCGTCGGGGAAATGAGCAGGGGACGAGTACACAGTCGGGGCGCTCATTGTTGTTTCCAAATAGGAACTGTCTCCGCTGACACTTTCAACATCGTCCGTAGTCTTTGGCCGGCGCAAGTCGACTACACGCTTCTTGCGTTTCTTTGCATGAGACCGTGAGTGTCGACCGGATCTCAAATGTAGGCCATAGCTGCTAAAATTGCTTGATCCTCCGCTTTGCATCGACACAGTGCTAGCATTATCAACGAACGAGTGTAAAGAGCCGATGTGCGATTGCGTTCTTGATAGTGCCGGGCTCATAGGTGATGTCAATGTATTGCTTTCCCCCAAATCCGACGATGCCGTCCATGCTCTGTACACTACATCTTGGATTGATGGTGTAAACAAAGACAAAGTGCGCTGGGAGTCTGTCAACGCTGCTAGACGTAACAAGTTCTTCTGCGAGAATAGAGAATGTATCTCAACACCGGAGTCTAGTGACAGTGAAGCGATTTCGGATGCATTCAGAGCGTTTCCTGAGGCGTCGACTGGATCTTGAGGTGGACTAGCCAAGGGATCTTGGCCTGGACCGGCTTCCGATGGCTTATCTATACCGTTTGCTTCCGCCGCTTCTCGATCACGATACTCCGGTACCCACAGGCGCAAAGAAAGCCGGTGGATAATGGCGGGGAGCTCGTCCATAAACAGTATTCTCAGCTGACCTTCAATAGCTTTCTGCAGGTAGTCGCGCACAAATGGGATCGAATCGAAAGTGGACGAGACTTTCAGCGACTCCAAAGGATCGTTGCGAAACACGACGGTGATGCCCTTTTGTTTCGAGAAAACGAGGACAACGAAGCCCGACAACCGAAATTCCGACAGCGTTATTTGAAGAGGTATCGTTAAACCAGCGGCGGCAGCGAGCGGCTTCGGGGACGCGAAAGACGGTCGCGTCAAGAGGAGCGTGTTCATGGGGTTGGCTTGAACTCTTGTCTTTAACGTCAAGAAAGCGTCTCCCACATAAGACATCTTGAAGATACCGCGGAAACGGTCTTCGGCGAGGTCGCCGACTTCCAAAATCTCCAGGTCGGGCGGTATCGAGCCCAAGTTCAGTTCGGTGACGCGAATGTCGTCGACAATAATGGGGGGCTTTGGCGATTTATTGAGCGCGGCCGTCAACAGGTCCTGGGCGCGGGTATAGAAACCCGCGTCGGCCATCAACGGCGACCAGTTGAAGTTGAACGCCATCGCGAGGCATCGACTGCTGACAGGAGGCTATCGAAAAGAGCCCCTCCAACCCGGTAGTTCGATCGATTCGAAAGTGGTGATGATGGAGTTGCTGGAGCCTGAGGTGTGAAAAATGCAGCAAGTGGCCTCGGCTCGGGCGGCGACGGGGGGACTGGCGCGTGAAAAAAACGGCGATCGGCTCAGCTCTGGCCACCGGACGCGCCCGCTTCGGGTTAGGCGTCGGGTGCGAGGCTTGGCACATTTCTATACGATTATTAAGGGGCTTTTATTTAATGGCATCTGCTGACCATTAATCAGTGTTTATAAAGCCTTTTGGAAGAAAATTTACATGGAATACTGCTGTTTGAATATCCATTTATGCAGCTCAACTCCATATATAGTTCTTTATGTCTCTTATCAATAGCACTTTGCGATCTATGACATGCACGTCATTATGCAAGCTCTGCAGTCGACGCCACAACTATGGACTAATTAGTACCTAGTAAAACAACGAGCTTGGAATAATTAAAAGCAGCAAAATCGCTCCACCTGCCCCTTTTCGATTGGAGACATGTACAGTCAGACTCAGACATTTAGAAACAAAGTGTTTCCTATTATTACACTCGGTTATAACCAGAACTGGCCAATTGTAAACAATAAATTACGAGCCGTCATACGGTCTCGTCACGTGTAAAAATGGGTGTGAAATACGGAGCTATCCCAATACGGAATAGCGCCAGCGTTGCCGTCGCAGCTTCCCTGGGATGTAGGCTAAACCGTATCGGGAAATAGATCAATAATGCGCAAGTATGCAGCCCGCTTCTTCGTCTTCTCACATCCCTCTCTCTACAGCAACCCAATCAACCAGAACAAATAAAGATGCCGAAAACAAGGACCGTCCAGCAAAAACGTGTATATGGCAAGCGAAGGGCCAACGCACCGAGAGTGGTATTGGAAAATGGGAGCCCTCTCAAGTTCGCAGACGACGAAAGCACCTCTGTCGACCAGTCCACAGATACTGAGGTTGAAGAAGATGTTATTAAAGAAATGGAAACGGAGCTTGCAGCATTAACCATTGAATATGAAGTCTCGGAAAACCCCGAAACAGCAGAACAGACCGTCCCTGCAACGCCTCCCGTTCGAAAAACCCGTCGGAAATCTGTCATGAAAACGCCCATAAATAGACTGCAGGAACAAGCAGCAAGAAACCTATCATCGCCAAAATTTGACGCCCCAGGAGCTATCAAGCGCGGAACCTCTTTTGACCAGGAAGAGCAAAGGCGGCTTTCGTTTACACCAAGACAGTCACGTCCCAAGCCAGCGCAAACGAGACGACCGGCAACACGGCTATCCTCTGGCTGCGTGGAGGATGAAAAACTAAATGCATACGTTGGTCCAGTTATTCATGAAGCTTTGTCGTCGTTCTCGGCACAAGGTGTTCAAAAATTCAATTCATGGGCAGCTAGATGTGAAAGAGCGTTTGATCCTATAAAGATTGCCGAGGGATCGTACGGAGAAGTATATAAGCTACGGCTACGCGACGACATCTCCAAGAGCGACATTTCGAAATCAAAACTGAAAAAATTACGAGCCTACGGAGAAGGCGTGTTCAAAATAGTCCCACTGCGTGCACAGAAAGGACCAGGTTCCAAGAAATTTACAAGCATCGATGAAATGGCGGCGGAAGTGAAATTGCTCAAGTTATTGGACCCTGTTCCCGGGTTTGCAAGGTTCCGGGAAATCCATGTCGTTCAGGGTCGGTTTCCAGAGTCTTTTCAAAAAGCATGGGACGCATACAAGGATACCAGGGATGATTGCATGAACCCAAACCCCGCCAACAAGAGAGCGTACAACAACAACCAGCTGTGGGCAATCCTGGAGATGGACGACGCTGGCGTCGAGCTGGAAAAATTCTCGTGGTCTTCTGTATTTCAGGTTTACGATATTTTCTGGGGGGTAGCAATGGGATTAGCAAGGGCTGAAGAGTTCGCTCTCTTTGAGCACCGAGATCTGCACCTCGGTAATATTTGTCTACGATCGACAAGGCCGGATGGGGATATGCAGTCACTGGCCGAGGTAGATGCAAGCGTATTGGAATCATCCAGCGGTCTCGGCATCAGTTCTTTGGAGACGACAATCATCGATTATTCACTTTCCCGCGCCGAGCTTCGGTTTACCGACGATCCTGAAGAAAAGGTAGATATTGCGTCAACAGACCTCGACAGCAAGCAGTTGTTCGACGATGTTGGTCGCGATGAAGATGAAATCCTTTTACGAAACACTTATAGATAGTATGTATCACCCTGCTTATGCAATATACCCCGAAAGCTTACCATCTCTTTAGCATGCGATCACAGCTATACACTGGGGATTCCCAAGTTAGCGAAAAGCCGCCGAACATATCAGGCATATGGGCTGAATACGCCCCAAAAACAAACCTTATTTGGTTACTCTTCATTCTTAAAAACATGATGAAAAACATCCAACTCGAAGACTTTACCAAGCAAGGATCAAGAAAGCCGCTCCAACCAAGCCAACAGAAAGCCAATCAAAAAATTGACTCATCCACCAACTGTGGCAGCTCCAAACCGAAGTCAAAAGCTACCTCTTCGGATGTGATTGGCAACATGCTCATGACTTTTCAGAAAACGATAAATGATCGACTGAACAAGGTAATGCAAGTACTCGATTTGGAGCATGGAAGGGAGGACATGTGCTGTGCCACGGACTTGGTTGCATATGCAATCGATCAGGGCTGGCTAGACGGAAGAGACTTTTTCCTTTCGTAGATTTATTGATTTGTGAATGTTGTACTTGTTTCCATGTTATGTCTTATTTTGAATATATGATTAATCACGATTTTCAATTCTGATTCCCGCTCCTACTTGATAAACCCCGCCGCTAAAATCTCTAAAATCCGCTAGCCATGATGTGATTCTATATCACTGGGTTGCTAATTTTTGTATATACACCAGGATAGTCGTCATTGGCGCAGCCTTTGCCAAAGGAAATGATTCCAACTTGTACACCATGTATAACAACAGGACCACCATAATCTCCTTGGCAAGCACCCTTCCCCTGTATCTCGAAGCAATGCATACTGGATGTAATAGATGTAATATTACCATATGCTTCCTGGCATTGTTTGTCGCTTATTTTGGCTACTTCGGCCTCCTGTAACTGAGAAGGTTGGGATCCACCACTGCTTAAAATGCCCCATCCAGTAATTGTCCCAAGGGTACCTACCGACACCTCGGCTCCTTCAGGCTGGAGACCTATCGGGTGTGCTTCAGCTCCATGAATCCTTCCGCTGAGGATCAAAACGGAGACATCATTGTCGTGAGTTTGGGGATTATAGAGGGGATGCTGGGATATTTTCGAGACTTGGAGGACTTGTCCCCCTTGCCCTCTAAAGCTAGAGCCGGCTCTGACAGTCAGGGATGATGCGGATAAACCATCGGTACAGTGCGCAGAGGTCAGGGCCATATTGCTGGATAAAATGGTAGCGCCGCATGCTGAACGCCCATAATGTTGAAGACTCAGTTGAAAAGGGTGCTCTTCGATGGTGGTATCTCTGCCGCCCACAATAGAGTCCTCGGCTTGG
This sequence comes from Talaromyces rugulosus, assembly GCF_013368755.1. Taxonomy (NCBI): domain Eukaryota; kingdom Fungi; phylum Ascomycota; class Eurotiomycetes; order Eurotiales; family Trichocomaceae; genus Talaromyces; species Talaromyces rugulosus. Next base: position 3,005,082 of record NC_049566.1, on the reverse strand, counting down.
ACGAGGTCAAGTATGAATAGAAAGACGGCGAGGAGTGAGATTTGCATGATGCAATAATAATAGGTGGGCTTTTTAATAATAAATGGTGATGATGATCTATGGGCGATGTCACTTTATACTGCGAAGCACTCTGTATACTTATCTACACCAGCTGACAATATTGAAAACAATATCAGGTGACATGTATGTAGCCCTCAGAAAGACATTAGACGAAAACATGTAGTTAGTGTCAATAAATATGCGTTAGTTTATCGCCGGAAAAAGAAATAAGGCAATAGTGTGTTGTAGATCATTGGTTTGAATAACTATGCGCGATATGGTTGTTTGTTTGATTTGTGGTAGTTAGAAAATACATGTGTATTTAAGTTCAGTCTATGTAATAATTTATTATTTTAGCCATAATAATGGTGTTGTTAATTAAATAGTGTCAAATAGAGGTTTCAGTGAATCTTATTTATTGCCTAACTAGGGGATTGATGCATACCCTGTAAGTACCGCACTCATCACCCTCTTTAAATAGCCTGTCGTACTCCGTAGGGATCCTTGCTTGGAATGCCTGCTTATAAGTGGATAATTCAGGTAAGATCTCATCCATGGCCTTACCTAGGGTACCTAGGGCTTTACTACTCCGTAGTTTACCTGGTGCTTTGGGCATTGCCCCTTGCGTCCTCTAATGCCTTTTCGAGTTAGTTTATCTTTTGGGCCTAGTGCCGTAATATGTTCCCTTCAATGACCACCGGATTCCGAAACTAGGTGTTCGTATTATTCCAGTAATCGGATTTTGAAGATCAGAGTATAATTTGTAATGAGCAGCTGGGCTTCAGCCCGGGCGAGACCAAGATACGCTATCAGATAGTAGTTGACTTGCAACCATTCCACCTAGAAGTAAGCTTTTAAGTACTTTAGGAGGCTTTAAATACGCACTGATGCACATGTTCCTTCTAGCAGCAGGGATTCCAACCAGTACATTTTGATCATGCCCATCTTGTTTTTCTATTTCAATACTAAATCGTGTATTTTTGGACTTGCTTCTCTCGTCATGGTCGAGATGATTGCGCAATTAAATTCGAGTTATTTTCATTTGCCGAGTAGCAGTCACAGTATCATGACAATCAGTCAATCTAATCCCGGGAAACGAAGCATTATAATATGCATCTAGATCTAGTAGCTTGTCGAACGAGCAGTTACTCGAGCACTGGAATGAGCTGGCTGACTTTATAACGCCCCCCCTGGAGCGCCTAAGTTGAAGTCATGAGAATTAGAAATAACGAGTTTCAATTAGTCAAGATTTAGAGGGTGTTTTGAGTCTTTTGACTGAATATTTTGTGGAAGTAACATACTCAAGACCAATCAATCCAGGATGTACCCCTGCTCGGATAATTTAGCAATAAAACTAAGGATAATACCATCAGTTATGACCGTCCAAAATGCACTGTCTCGTGCCTGGTTGATATCCTTGTTGCTGTGATTAGAGGATGCATTAAAGACGGACACTATCTTTAGACTCGCATAAGAGCGTACGCGTGTCGAGTGTTTATCCATGCTTGTGTCGTGCAATCATTAGGTATGGCCTCTAAGATGTCACATAAAATTGACAGGTCATTCTCTTCTAACAAAGATAGGCATATGGTTCATGTAGTGAGGGGATATGATAGGCAATAGTGCCCAGCTGGCAAAATATTCTTCAGTTTTTGCTGCGATCAGTATTCTAAGTCTTGGGTCAATAGTAACGTGGAACGGGTAAGTTGAAAGGGTCATTATGCCTTCAGGCTACTAATAAAAGACAGAAACAGCTACTGGGGGGCTCTACTCAAATCAGAAATGTATCATTGTCGGGAGTTCGGGGACTATAGGAGGGATAATACATAACACGCCGGCGCTGCCATTGGACGAAGAGGTCTGACGCGGGGTCGGTGCTACTTGGTACCTAATTTAGGCATTTGACCGCGTGCTCAAATGTGTAATATAATCCTTCGCGCAATATAATTTAGTCAGAAGATACGATATGATCATTGATGTTTAGGATCAAGCCAATCCAGATCTAGTTTAACAATCTTCTTTTTTCTTAAAAGACAATAATAGAAACATTGAGTCATCTTGTCGGTTTCCATGGCATCGACTATCAAGACGGATATAATCATCTCAATCCGCCAGCCTCATCTTGACCACATCGTCAGCATGAAGAAGAAACATGAATTCCGAGGATACCTGCTTCCTAGCACCGTTACACGTTTCTGGATATATGAACCGAGCCCAGTATCTGCTATTAAGTATACAGCAGAAGTTAGCAATGGAAAGCGGCCTGGAGAGGTTGTTGATGGTGGATTTATTCGTAATTCCGACTTCAACGAAGGCAAGATCGCGGATGGAAAATTCGCATATGAGATTCTAAAACTGAAAGTTTTGGAAAGTCCAATCACCCTGCAGCAGTTGAAAGATAAAGGTTGGCTTGCTAGTGCGCCACAGAAATACTGCTATGTCAAAGAAGAGATGGCTCTTGGCTTGAGAGATATCAAAACTACCGCCATATCGTCTCATTCTAGCAAAATATGGCTTAATGATGCCTCTGAGAAAGCGAAATCGGAGAGTCAGTCTGAAACTCAAGGTAGTCTTACCACCAGTTTACCTATATACCTGTCACGTCATTGACTATTCTAGACATTCGTGCTTTTTTCCCAAAGCAACCATCCACTTAGAGGAAGCGATCGATTACGCTCTCTAGCTGTGTTCCCAAGCAGGCTACGAGGAGGGGTAAATATAGAATATCACAGACACCGAGAGACTGTATATCATAATTATTCTAGAAAGGCCGTCAACTTTTCCGTATTTACCGTGAGTGGACTAGGGTTATTTTGAAGGGAAGTGTATATGAGCAGTCAATCTTTTCTACGTATACTAAAACGTTCAAATTAAGACTTAGATTGATTTGACCTATAGGAAATTAGGAGGGCCTCTTTTTAATGCTGGAGCGAAACGTTTAATTTGCTAGATAAGTTCATGGCATACACTAATATCCTCTCCAAATATAAACTTACACCCAATGTCTGAGGGAATGTTCGCTTCATTCTTCTTATTTCAATGTGCACGTCTGTCTTAGTGGCCGTTTGCATGCATTTTTGTCTGAGGGAGAGGAAAGGTTATAGGTACTGCTTCAATATCTAAATTTCCTAGCCCTTCCATGGAAATATCAACAACTCGCAATTTCCTCATCTCCTGGAGAAATGTATTCAAGTGATATACAGAATAGCACCTGAAAAGATTGTACAGACTCGAGACCCTGTCCCTAACACTCCTCACGGCCTCATTGTCTAAAGAAGACAACCAATTATTTAGGCATCATCAACTCGAGAGATCTTGAAGCCACCTGGGAATCGGGTCTGGAATTTTCCTTCCGGATCATACTTTGCAGCAACTTGTTTCATGTGTTCAACGTTCTCCTTAGGGTAACTGCCGAGGGGATCCTGCAAGGAATCGGCATAGTTTAGATAAATCAGATCGTTATCGCCATCAACCGATACCGAATAGCTCTTTAGCTTCGCGGTCATTTCTCTCATATGGCTTTCAACGACTGCCAGATCGGATTGATTGGTATACACGAGCGAAGTAGCAGTCCAGAGAACGGAATTTTGCCCTTTCATAGTCCCCGCGAACATGTTCCCTCCCTTTTCCTCGCTAATTTCGGCGAAAAATGAAGGAAGTGGCTGGAGGAAGATCGTACTGACGTAGCTCTTTTTCCCAATGGCGTTGTCTACTGCTTGGGCATACTCCTTGTGCACCTTGGCGGCATAGTTGAGAATTTTCTCGTCATTTCTAAAAGTCAGGGTTCCTCCTGAGACCTTAAGAGTTGTCAGTATTTCTTTTATGTATTATATCTGTAGTTTTGACATACCAAGAGCTTCCTGAAACCGTGGAATTGGCAGCCGCCACAGAGAGGGGCTCAACATTTTGAGTAAATGGCGTTATTGACGGGATCTGTCTAAATTTCTCGAACCCTGGACTTGCGGTATCTCCATCTAGGTTCACTTCGATAGTTTCCAAGAAATCTTCCCCTTCAGCGTGTAACAAGTACGGAACCAGAGCATCGTTGTTATACTTCTGTTGACTATTGGTAAAGTCAACCACGGCACTCAGGAATTGTGCGGTATGGTTTCCAGCTATTGTTCGCGTGCCATGAGCAAGCTTCTTGTCATCTAATGCCTCCATGTCGTAGCGTGTGACGATACCAAAGTTGCTACCACCACCTTTCAAAGCGCGCCATAGGTCGGAGTTCGCAGTACTGTTCGCGTTGATGATAGAGCCATTGATCAGCACCACCTCGTAGTTTACGATGGAATCACAGCCGAAACCCGTTTGCGCCATGTAATAAGTAGAACCACCACCAAGCAGAAACCCGCCAACTCCGACGTCACCATCGCGGCCTCCGGTGACCACAACACCGTGCTTGTGTAATTCTGCATAAACATCTTGCCAATGGCTGCCGGGGCTGACGCTAGCAACGTTTGTGTCGATAGAATATGTGGTTTGGTTCAGGTATTCGAGGTCAATTGTCACTCCGGTGTCAATGTTGTTGGTGTGTCCAATGTTGTGGCCACCTGCACGAACTGCAATAGACCAGTCACCGGCAGACTCAACTTCCAGCAGTGCAGTCATGATAGTCGATACTTCTTGTGGGGTATGAGGCTGGGCAAGGCAATAAGGACGTCTTCGTGGGTTTAATGCCCAGTAGCTTTCAATTCGAGGTTCGTACTGTGGATCGGTAGCGAAAAGAAGTCTGTGACCGAGGCCAGCTTGAATGATCGCATCACACTAGGGATATTAGCACCTTCCAAGGGGTATATAGGATATTGTCTAAAGGAGATACTGCTATGGGATCTTACAGGAGGAGTGCCGGTTGAGTATTCAACCGTAGACAATGAAGTAGCAGCTGTAGGGCTACCTAGTGCCAGGAGGGCAATGGCCGTTTGGCCGACATTCTTCGAATCAAGCAACATTTGGACAAGCATCCAACACTGAGATAGATGGAAATAATATCTGTTTGTAAATTAAAATATGAGCGGAATTTTCAGAACGATTCTTTAAAAAAAATAATTGAAAAGGCGCAGAAAGCCGCATTTTATACCCGAGCCTGGCTGCGTATTTACCACACGACTTGCTAAGCCATTTCAGGGGAAAGAAATAGAGAAATAAGTCAGCGACTGCGCCACTACATTATGACAGTATTAGCTGAGGTTAGTGAGGCTCCAAACCTTGGTTATATGGAAAATAAGCACTATTATCTCTGGAATAATTCCGACAGGGGGCTGGATATGCTTTAATACTTATCAATGATGGCAGCTATTTTTAAATTTTATAAAGGTCTATATAAAGACTAATCTAGAAAAAGTTGAAATTAATCAAAATGTTTATAAAAACAATAAGTCACACGCATCAATCTTCTAATTTACAGTGATGGGCATATGAAAGTTGTGTTGGGTGATGGCCATGCAATCTACGGAGTAATGCAGGGCGCAATAATTTACGAGGATTATCATATGTGCTTAGCTTATATCTAATTTAAGAAATAACTAGTTAGCTAAATAAAGAGTACATAGCGTATGACTATGATTGCAGAACTTGCAGAACCGTAAATTTTGTCATAATTCAGCGCGCAACAATTTCCACGGGTGGAGCTTATTGACCACATACGGTGCAAATCTCTCCACAGAATCGAATCAGACTGAGCTTAAGAATAAATTAACTTTTCGAAACATGACATGAAAAAAGAACCAAGTGTTTGTTGTTATTACGGTACTTCGTATTGTAACCAAGTAATATTTCCACTCGGTTTTCTGGGACTAGCCTCGAGGCAAGAGATGAGATGAAGAAAAGCCACGAGAATGAGTGTAGGATAATAAGTGACAGTAATCTCCAGAGGATCTATAGGCATGGTTGAGACATTTTAGACAACTGTCCAATCCGGATAAAGTGCATTATACTCCGTGGGAAGTCGGTCAAATAAGTGGTTTTTCCTTCTTTGTTTGTAGGGAATTCATTTGATAATATGTCAATTGGTAATTCCAGGTTTACACACTTTAAAGCGGCAAATACTACATGTAACTATGTCAGATGTCATCAATAGACCAATTGATATTGTGTCTATGTTCTATGAACCCAAAGCAAACCACGAAAAAAAAAACCCCCGAAACCATATGCAGATATGTGTAGAATATCTAACCAACACCGAAAAACAACCCTATGCATTACTGATAGTAAAACTGAGAAGACTCCCCGTTGCTAGCCCAGCAACAAGCATCATACTCATAAACCCTCCAGCTGCCTCACGCTCGTCAACAGTGACGTACTGGCCGGCCCCCATCATGCAGACGCTTCCCAAGAAGCCATTTGTCACACCAAAGCCCAATTGAACAATAAACAGGTACAGAAAGTCGCTATGAGCAAAAGGCGAGGAGCCACCGTGACCTCGAATATTGCAAGCTAGGTACAATGGAATAAAAGCCAAGCGAAGCACAGAAAAAAGGAAAAGTGCGCGGGGTCTTTTGATTGAATTGGCAAAGAACGGCACTAACGGGAACAGACGACCGGTTAAGTCTCCCAGATTCCAGAAGAGGAAACCCAGGGGCACGAATACTTCCTGGTCGAAGAGACGAGATCGCGTTGCCGGGTCATGCGCAGATTGAATTTGGGCCGTGAAGACCGGAAATACCATGGTCACAGCAAAAGACATATAAACCGCAAGAGCGAGCCATTTCAGTCGTAAGAACAGCTTCCAAAGGCTCACGGTCTTATGTGGTCCTGAGGACTCTGGCCCGACGGCGCTGAGCTGATCTGCGCCTTGTTGTAGCTCTCTCTTGAGCCAAGACAAACCCGCAGTCCGGTTCATGAGATTAAAAAATGCCATAAACGACAAAACGGTGATGAAAACTGCGACCAAAAAGTAGCCAAGTGCTGAATTTGCATACCCGCTATCGCCGTCTATTTCATCCACTTTGGGGACGGGCAAGTTGGATATTATCTGAACGATCGAGGGGAGCACTCCGGCAACACCCTGTCCAACCATGATTGCCTGAGTATATTCAGGACGTCCAAACCCCGAAACATATGCAAACACGCCGTTCTGGTTCATGCCTGTTGCGAAACTAGCGCCAAGGACCATTGTCATCACGAATATATAGTAGAGTCCCACAGAAACGCCTCGAAAGAAAATCGTCGAGATGGCCAAGAGAGCGAACACGATAGTGAGTACGAGAAGCGAGAAAGCGATACGGATCGGATAGGAAGCATTCTTTTGCAGCTTTGCGAGCGCAAGAACACACAGCAAGTTTGTCACTGTTGAGACGGATAGAACGGAGGGTTCATAGTGCTCTGCAGCCCATGGGTTGTTACGGAATCGACGGCGAAAGTACGGTTCTGCGGCGAGGAACATGTTCCTAGAAGTTGTTAGAACACTTGGTGCAAGTGTGAATAGTAATAGAAACCTACCAAGCCCACAGCATCGTAACCCCAAGCAAAAGGAACACGGCATAATCCCTCCACGAGAATTGCCTTCTTGGTGAATCGTCTAGCTGAGGTGTGGCTTGCACATCCTCCTCCCGATCCGGATCTGCCAGTAGTTCGTCGTCCTCGACAGGCCCATAAGCCGGACGAGAGGCGAAGAGCCTCGATGATAGGTTTCTAAACATTGCAGGTTTGTTCAAGCTTTATTGGCACATTTCAAACAATAATTCATGCCATGGTTGCCTTCTCAGACACTCAAGACTGCCTGATCTGGATAAGCGGAGATCCGCCCGACAGCGCGTGATAAGAAGGCGTGGGTCACGCGCAGACCGCCCTGCATTCTGCCACCCTATTCAATGAGTGTATATCACGATATTGCTACATCATTGATTTTTTATTTTGAAAAGTAACTGCAACTAATAATCGATTCACTGCGTTCCGTTATAATAAAAAAGGTCTGGAGGAGAAGCATTCCAGAACAAAGGATGAGTGCTAATTTCATTTCTGGCAACAAGTGTATAGTAGTAAAATGAATGAGAGTGATTTTCCAATAATTAGGGTTTCAACAAGCGAATGATTGTAAAAATGAATAAGAGTGATTTTCCAACAATTAGAGTTTCAACAAGCTTATGATTCTAAGAAAGAATGAGAGTGATTTTCCAATAGAGTGAATGTTGACTCAAGCCGGAGGTCTGCGTGCAAGACCTCGACAGATCGGAAATTACTGGTGGTGAAAACCACGTGAAAAAGCCGACCAAGGTACTCTGGGGAGAAATTAGTTAGGTCATAAAGCAAAGTAGGATCGGGAGGTTGCCTAGGGATGAGTCTGTCATTATTGTGTTGGAAAATGCCTTTGAAGAATTTTCCAATCCCTACAAGTCACCGCATTCTATCTTGAAAGCAGTTAGTAGTAATCTCAACTTCGTTTTGGGATTGTTAATATTGTACCTGGAGGTTCATCTTCACCTCAGGATGTATCAGTATTTCCCGAGCAGGGCACAAAAATATCATTCAAGTCGAAGGCAAGGTGAGCGGTCGAGGTTAGCTAAGATGAGGTCAGTGACAGTGTCACATGCGGCCTGTAGAGACATCATCAATTGATACTAGGCCGCCTTACATTCTGCCAGTCTATTCAATCATTGTACGTCACGATATATGTTCAGATTTGGTTATATATTGTTGAGATATGCTACTTTAGAATTATGAGACCTTTTTGAGCGAAGATGATTTATTTATATGATGAGTCGTAAACCCCCCGAAATCTATCTAGAAAGGTATGAAATATGTTGGATCGTGTTCTATAGATACAAAAAAAAAGTAATCAAGCTCCAGGGGAAACAAGAAATAAACCAACAAGTTTTTCCCGGCGATAGGGTATCGGATAGAATGTCCAGAAAATCGTTCAAAGAATGTTGACGCTGAGGTGTTATTGGCAAGATGCTGACCGATGGGAGGAGACCGCAGTAGCTGGACTAACAAAGTTATCTAGATATCTAGATCTCTTTGGTCACTTTTTGTCCAGGACCCCCATCTTCATGCTCTGTTGCCTCAGTGTCAACCTCGCGTTCCTTCCTCTCCAGTTCTTCCATTTGCTCTTCAAAGGAAGGTGACTTGTTAAGAGGCTGAGGTACAGTTTCGCCTCCGGTCATTTGCCATTCCATCAGCTTGGTGAATGCACCGTCTGGTCGAGAGCTGAGATCCTTGTAGGAGCCAATCTCTGCAACTTTGCCGTCATTGCCCAACACAACAATGGTGTCGGAACGTTTGATGGTAGAAAGACGATGAGCAATGCTGATAGTAGTGTTGTTTCCCTGCAAAAGTGACGCGAGTGCACTGTTCACCAGCGTCTCCGACTCGGCATCTAGGGCCGAGGTGGCTTCGTCAAGAATGAGGATATCCGGGTTTTTGATCAGGGCCCTAGCAATAGCGATACGTTGTTTTTGCCCTCCTGACAACTGCGCCCCACGAGGACCAACATGTGTGTCAAGCCCAGACGGGAAATCGCTGATAAACTGGCAATTGGCCTTTCTGGCCGCGATCACAATTTCGGTCCTTGTGGCTTTTGGTAAGCCATACGCAATGTTCTCAGCGATGGTACCCGAGAATAGCACGGGCTCTTGGGACACAACGCCGATTTTCCGACGTAATGATTTGGCATTCATTTTAGAAATGTCTTTGCCATTGATGAGAATGCGGCCGCTGTTGGGGTTATAAAAGCGTAGCAAGAGGGAGGCGATTGTCGATTTACCTCCGCCAGAAGGTCCAACGATGGCCACGTTGGATCCTTGCGGGATTTCGAAATTGAGATTATTGAAGATGTTGACTGCAGGTCTGGTAGGATAGCTGAAGTCGACATTCTCGAATCGTATGGGGCCTCGAGCAGTCACGACCTTTTCACCGACGGTAGGTAAGATTTTAGGTTGTCTGTCCTGAAGCTCGAACAGCCGGCTAGCGGCACCAACACCCTTCATTAATTCAGAGTAGAAGCTGGAGAGACCAAATAGACTTGATCCAGCGTAGGCAGTATACATCAGAAACGAGGTTAGCTCTCCAATGGTGATTCCACCAGACTGAACCAAGCCACCTCCAACGTATAGGAGGATAAGGATAGTCATGTTGCCCATGAGACCAGTCTATGACAATGTTAGCAAATTTTCTGAGGTAAATGTTCACTATTATATACATACCGTACTGAAAAAGGTTGCGCTAATGAGCGATTCCTTTTTGCCCAAATCGAAGATCGTCCTGACCTGCTTGTTATACCGTTGGACCTCGGACACTTCTGCCGCAAATGACTGACTTGTTTTGACATTTCCGAGTCGCTCCTCAGCAATCTTAGTTAATGTTCCCAGGTTCTTCTGGATTTTGCGGCTCAAGTTGCGGATGGCACGGCCATAGAAGAAAGCCGCTATTCCAATAGGAGGTAGGAGGATGGCCAAAACGCTAGATAGCTTGAAACTGACGTAGGTCATTGCAGCAAAGCCAGCAGTTCCACTCACAGCAGCTCGAAGACCATCAGAAAGATTCTGGGTGATGGCCTTGCCCACGATCAGGGTATCAGAACTAAGCCTGGAAATCAAGTCGCCCACTCTGTTGGCGTCAAAGAACTCTGCATCCTGAATAAAAGTGCGACGGAATAGCTTTGAGCGCTGTCTTGCAACGACTCGCTCGCCAACAATACGCAGGATGATGATTCTTCCGTAGTTGGCAGCAGCTCCAAGACAGAGAATTCCAGCAAGAGCACCATAGAACATTGGCATACTCAAACCAAAGAGGTCATTTGTGCTCTCTCCTTTGGTCGCGATATCCATGATTCGTCCAATCGAGAAGGGAACCGACATTGTAATACCAGAGGATAAGAGCAGGAAGAAAAACGCAAGGGCGAGCGATTTTGCCTCGGGTCGAGCGATTCTCAAAAGCCGCCATATTTCACTGAAGGCGGGCTTCTTTCCTTGCTCTTTCGCATCGCGTCCCAATTTCGCACTTAGATTTATCTGAGCTGCTTGGGCACCTCTTTCAGAGATCTCAAAGCCCTGCTCGCCATCCTCATCTTTGGTTGGATCACTCGTCTTCTTGAGATCATCCTCCTTCTTGAGATCCTCAGTCTTAACGGGTTCGGGTGTCGATTGCTGCTGCGTAGCGTTCACGTTTCGCGATGAAGAAAATAACCGAAGCTGCGATAGCACCGTCGTAGAGGACGCATCGTGTTGATACCTGTTGTTGGATAGGGATGCTGCTTGTGATGCCGAGCGCAAGCCGAGCGTATCAGAGCGTAGCAACTTTGGCGATGCGAGCGTCGACGAGTTCCGCAACTTTAGGAAGCTCTGACCGGCGTCGAAACGAGCTGTGAAAGACCACTGTGCGCCGATCGGACGAGCAAGTCTGGAGCCAGCCCTGGAGTCCAGGGCAGCCAGCAGCTTGGAGCTGCGCATGGTGAGATTTGTCCCGAGACACACCGAATTCGGGTTATTTTGTTGTTGTTCAGATTTCCATATCACACAGACCGAATCGCGTTGTCTGCAACATCCATGACCAGCAGCAAAACAGCGGTCTATTTCTTTCTCTTCTTGCCCAATACGTGTGCAAGAACGAGGTTGGGGAAGCAGAGAGAGGCTAGAGCGACGCTCCGAGTCCGGCTGCTCCGACTTGGGCCAATGCCGATCACGAACTGGGCCAGCCGGGCGAGCATTCTGCCACCGCCTTTGGCGTCAGGCAAAGAAGATTCTAGTTCAATTAACATTGAGCAGAACTGTTTTTGTGATCAGAAATTGCTACCAGGCTGTTTTTAAAGATAAAAAGCGACTCGAAATAAATTAATTCATACCAAGACTCGCCCTCCCATCAATTTCCCATATATCTCCCTCAGTAATCCTTCTGGCGCATCGCCGCGGGAGTGCAACCCCCACCCTACGAGCCCCTCCAGTGCTTGATTGAGTCTCTTGTTTACACTCTCGACAGCAAATACTGCCGAAAAAATTCTCTCGCCATGGTGCTCGATTACAGTAAATGGGACGCTATCGAGCTGTCCGACGACTCGGACGTCGAAGTCCATCCCAATGTCGACAAGCGGTCCTTCATCCGGGCAAAGCAGAACCAGATCCACCAACAGCGAGAACAGCGTCGCCACGAAATCGAGACGCTGAAATACGAGCGCATAATTAACGATGGCCTCTTGGAACGAATCGATAAGCTGCTCGGCGCCTTGCAAAGACACGAAGACTCGAACCGTGATCCAGAGCAGCTGGTTTTCCAGTCTCTGATCGAGTCGGCGGGGGACCCTGCTGCTGACCAGCCTCCAGCTCCGCCGGCTGGAGTGCATGCGAATGTCAAGGAGCAACCCAAGTATTCTCAGATGATGGGCTCGCTGGTAGACCAGGTCAAGAAAGAGGTCGACGAGTCGAAATCAGATGAGCCGATACAGGCGTACATTACAGGAGTCCAGGGCCACAAGACAAAAGTGTTGGACCTTCAGCAAGAATTGCTGCAGAAATTGGCCGAGTTGGAAAAGGAGGAGTCGAGCAAGATCACCAGCAGTGATATACACACTGGCTTTGACAGCTCGCATGTTGCAAAGTCGAGCCCTGCGGACAAAGCTAGCAGCAAAGGCACGGTTGAACTTCTGAATCCGTCATCATCCACCAAACAGGACACTGTGGGTGCGCAGTCTTCTGGAGCAGATGCCGACCTCGAAGACGAAGACGAAGAGGCTGACATCAAGGTCAGCGATCTTGCCAAACAATTTGCCAAGATCCCAATGGGAGACTACAAATCAAGCCTTCGGTTTATCTCCGAGAACCCTCAAGTGACAGCAGAGAGCGAGACAGACGGTCTTTTGGTGGAAGCTTTCAACAGCCAGATGGATGGCAAGGCAGAGTATGCTCGTCAATGTGTGCACCACGGCCTGTTACTTCAGTACTGCCGCTCTCTAGGCCGAGACGGAGTGTCCCTCTTCTTCAAACGGTGAGCTGCAATGGGTTTTTTTTTTATAAATGGGATTTCTACTAATACTCAAGCAGGATCACGACCAAGGACCACCAAGCTGCCACCCTATTCAGAAATGATGTGAATGAAACATACAACAAGATCAAGACCCGCGCCGCCGAACTTGCCAAGGACAGAAGCCCCGAAAACGACCCCGCTGGCGTTGAGCAAATCCAACTACACGCTGTCGACCCAAACACCCAAATCAACATATCAATACCCGCCCCAGATAGCACAGTTCCAGAAGAAATTGAAGCCCGCAAGATATTCGACTCATTCCCTCCAGGTCTGCAGCGAGCATTGCAATCTGAATCACTGGACGAAGTGAACAAAGTCTTGGGCAAGATGAGTGTCGAGGAAGCGGAAATCATTGTGGACAAACTAGGCCAGGGGAGTATGCTCAGTCTGGAGGAAGGTATAGTCGATGCCACCACGGAGGAGGGCAGAAAGAAACTCGAGGAGATTGAACTTGAGGGGAAACACGGGGCCGTCGAAGAGGAGATTGGTGAGCCCACGGAGGATCAACTAGACTGAGAATACATGGCAACATGAATTGAAAAGCATTTGACGTTATTCACCTCTCGTATATTAGTAATTGAATAAATTCATGCTGAAACTATTCGTGATTATTCCATGTGTGCATATTATTGACTGTACAGATCTCTCGGTGTCAAGTAAAGCTCTAAGAATATGAACTCCATTGCATTACCAGCTGATATATGAACCAGAAAAGAGAAAAAATAAAAGAAAAAGTAAAAGTAACAAATCATAAGAAGTCAGAAGTCGAAACCGATGCCCGCATAATAAAATAATACTACAATGCGGATATTTTCCGAAGGCCAGTTGTATGTAACTTAGATTCCAGAGGAACCTGGAGCATTTGTATCCTTTCGTAGGTCGAGAAGTATCTCCCGGAAGCGTTCCTTGCCAGAGCCACTGGCGCCACCCTTGACACCCTTGCCAGAGATATCAACCAACTTTGCAATGCGTTCCCAGCTCGTGCCGCCGGCAGAGGTGTCCTCTCGGTTGGCAAGGAATTGTTCTGCCTCGGTGCGGGTTTGGGTGCGAGCCTTGTCGGCGCGGTTTCCGTACGACTCGTAAAAGTCGTCAATGTCTTCTTGGGCTTTCTTTATCGTGGCAGCTTTCTTTTCTGCGGCTTCTTCGGCGCGGCGAGACAGGTCGGCGTCTCTGCGGGCTCGCCATTCTCTTTAGGGTGTTAGCCCAATCTCCCAAAGGAAAGGGGAAAAGAAGACAAAAATGCAACGCATTTAGAGGGGTTTCCATACTTCACAACTTCAGGCTCTTCCTCGGGTGGCGCGTAGCTCGAGTAGCCGGTGGCAGGAAAAGGGGATCCAGTGCCGGTGATGGTTCCGCCAGGCGCAACAGCCTTAAGAAGTGAGGGGAATGTCAGCTTTCTGGATAATTGGTCTAATAATAAGCAAGCATCCTTACCTCGTTTCCGGTCTCGAGAGCAGGAAATGACGACTCGAAGCCCGAGAGTTCTTGAGAGCCAACTTGTGGAGCGGCATCGTTGCCTCCGATCAGGTCATCTTCGTCCTCTGCGGTCGCAGTGAGGTCGTTTGGTGTAGCGAATTGGTCGGCGTCTTCACCGAGAGCGGCGCGCTCACGGGCTAAAAAGTCATCGTTGTCGGCAGTGCCGTTGGCTTCGACGACCTCAGTCTTGCCTGAGGAATATGTGGTTAGCTGGTCACAAAGAGTACGAGGGAGAGAGCGGGATTCGCACCTTCGTCGAAGTCGTCTAAGGAAGGGAACCGGTCGGCCATTTTTATCGAGGATGATGTGAGGATAAATTGAGAGTGACACCTAGAAAGTGCAACACGACAGGAAAAAAGAGTAATTTGTAGACTGTTTTGAAGGTGAAGTCGTCACTGTTTGTTGGCGGGTTTGGCCAGCCTTTGGTGTCGGGCAACCGCTTTCTGCCACCGCCTTGGCGAGCTTGTTGCTTCCCTGTGAGCTCGCCTTGAGAATGGCATCCAAATCAAGATAATTACTACCCTTTGGATTTCGTTTCGCGGATTCCGTTCTTGCTTGTGTTGATCTGTCCACAAATCCCATCTAATCCACCGCCTGCTCATTCGTCCCTCGTCCCTCGCACTCGCTGAGCCTGAGAGCTCTGTATAGCCATGGCTTACACTGATGATTCGGTACGCGCAAAGCTATCTGCGCTCAATGAAACACAAGAAGGCATTGTAACGGTCGCACAATGGGTCATGTTTCATAGGTTAGTCAAGTTGAACAACCAAAAAGACGATGAGTAATGAGTAACTAACTAATGTTTTGTTACGATCTAGGCGCCATGCAGACCGTACTGCCCAGCTCTGGCTGCAGAAACTTCGAGATTCACCAGCAAACAAGCGTCTTAATCTGATCTATCTTGCAAACGGTACACTTCCTGTCCATATTTTGAAATTTCATACTCTGAAATTGCTGGGACTAACATATCTACAGAAGTCGCACAGCAGTCAAAGGCCAGGCGCAAGGACGACTTTTTGGTGGCATTTTCTCCGGTTGGTCGACGCTACAAACAAATACAATGCGAGTGCTAATGGTAGCAGATTATTGCAGAAGCCGTGTCCGTAGCCTACAAAGGCACATCCAACGACATACAACAGAAGTTGCGGCGTGTCGTTGAGGTTTGGAGACAACGTGCTATTTTCGAGCTGCCCATTCAGGAAGCTGTTGAATCTCGCATCGATGGTGAGTGTGCCAAAGCTTTATTTATGTTTCGTCTTTGAATATGACTGACAAGCAAACAGAATTGGATAAGAACCGATCGTCCAGCAAGAAACCGCTGTTGGGGGGATCTTTTTTCGGTGGCTCTGGGTCTGGATCCGTGCCGCCCGAATTGCAGCCTCTCGTGCCTCTCCAAGTCAATGTTTCAAAGGCCTCTGTGACAACTGGTTCCGCCGTTAATGCAGCCAATGTAGAGTTTGATAAAATGAACGATCCCAGCACGCCAGATCCTACACCTCCAGTCCATGCTGCTCGTCTCAGCCAGCTTCTAAAAACATTGGCGAACGCCGAAAGTTCGGTGTCTGAGATAATCAAGTCGCGCCAATCCCTCATTGAGGGCCTTGAGAAGCTTCTTGATAGCAATCGCGCGTCTCTCACCAAGGAAAATTCCCTCTTGGCTGAGCTTTCCGAAAAGAAAGCAGGAACCGAGTCAAGAAAGCGCGACGTTGAAGACGCAATAATGCGCGGCCTCTCCGCCGAGAACTCTCCTGCAATCCACAACAGCGGAGATGCAGGCTCTGAAGCTCCACGGCCAGAAGTTGAAGCTCTCACGCCGCCACCTGTAGAATCGCTGACTCCGCCTGGGGAGGCACCAGAAACATCGCAGCCGCACCCGTTCACGTTCTCCGACCATCAAATGGACGGCCAAGCCGATTTTCATGATGATATGGACATGTCATACAATGCCTCTTATAATAACGACGATTCTGCAAACGGGCTCAATTCGAAGCGGAGAAAAGTCGGCCACGACGAAGAAGGCGATTTGCAGTTTTCTCACAGTGAGTTTGATGCAGATGTGGACGAGCTTATCAGACAAGGTCAGCAATGATACGCCCTGTTAATTTGAAATAGTTGAAGCATGGAATGCATCCGTTACCACATGGTCCGTGGGTGATATTTGGGGATCTCATATTATTTTTGTTTCTATTCCTTCCTATTGCTATAGGAATGTGAGCATATTTGCCTTTTTGTATGGAGTTGAACAAAAGCTAGGTGGATACTTTTTTTTCTTATAGTACTAGCAATGTACATTTAATTTTGCAAGTATTCTAAGCTATCATTACACACACAGCCACCACATAGCTCAATTTTGCAACGTATATAATGCTCTACAACTGAGCCAAAAAGGGGACATGACATATTTCGCTCTACAAAAGGAAAGGAAAACAAAAAAAAGAAAACAGTTCCATAAATACAATATTAAGGTCACGAAAATTAACCAGCCGATAACAAATCCGACCATGTCGATGAATACGATGGTGGATCATATTGACGCCAGCGATGATGATGACGGTATCGAATAGGGTTGTCTGACAAGGAGTCTATATCTAATATAGCTCTTCGCGTGAGTTGAGGCGGCGGTTGTTGATCTTCTTGTGGAGGGGAAGCAGGTGGTGGTGGCGGGGAGGAGTCGTTATGTTTTGGTTTGAATATGAGGAGAATGACCATGCCGACGATGATCAGGAAGAGGAGGAGGATGATTTTGCGTTTTGTGGATCTTCGTTGGTAATTTGTGGCCTTTTCAATAGAGCAAATTAGTTTCTTGCATGCATATTATATATATATATATATATATATATATTCTGATAGGGGGAAGAACATACCACTTTGAGTTCCGTGTCTGCTTGCTTGACATCCGTCACCATTCGCTCCACGTTGTAGTCTATCCGGTCCAGCATTGTCCCCTGATCGATAATCATAGACTGCAGCTCACGGAAAATATCCGATAGCTCGATGATTCCCTTGGCGATATCGTTGATTTCCCGCTCACGCTGGGCGATGGCTTCGTCGTTTGTGCCGATGAGTTTCTGTGAGGTTTGTTGTAGAGTGGTTTGCGAGAATGACTTGTCTGCGTCAGACTCCATGAGAGAAGGGTCTGCATAGGGGTTTTGGACGGGTGTTGCGGTTCGTTCGAATGGCAGGGCCATGCCTTCGAGTTCTCGGAGTTCTAATCCAATGTTAGCAAAAGACAAGTACAGTGAACATGCCGAAAAAGAAAAGCCTTACTCTTCAGGTATGTGCTTTGCTTCTTTCTAAAACGAGCGCTCGATTCTTGGACCCTTGATGCAAGCGAGATTTGTAGGTTTTTCGCCAACGTCTCGTCTCCCTGCGTCACACCCCCGAGCTGCTGCTGCTCCTTGACCATGCCATCAATACGCTGAATAGCCCTTTGGCAGCTGTGAAACCCCCGTGTGATTTCCTGTGTCAGCTGCTCAATCAAATCCTCATCTCTTCTCCGCACCGCATCATCGCCAAAGCCCGGCAAGATGTGCTTCTGATGTAGCTGGTCGAGGCGGGCGGCTTTCAGCGCAATGTCGGCGAGGTACTCGTTGACTTCGTCCTGTACATCCATCCATCGCGGAGGAAGCAGGTCCATCTCAATCACTGCATCGCCGTCATCCTCAAACGAATCGGCGCCGGCGATTAGGCCGCGTCGTTCTTCTGAGATCGAGGACGGTGTGTTGTTGCTGCTGTCGGTGAAGCCCGAGGATGGTCCAAAGTAACGTGGCTTCTTGGTCGGATGGTGGGCAAAGGACTGGCGGTATGAGATGTAGCTATACGAAGAGGTTGGTTTCACAAGATATTCTAGGTTAGAGTCAAGATCAATAGCATACAGGTTGGTCCGGTCACGCCACATTGTGCAAACGTCTTCTCGACTTGAACTATCTCCGGTTGCTTCGTGTGTGTATCATTCTCCGGGGAAAACGCAGGAGCGCACAGGGCGGTATGGGATCGCTGCAGGCTCGCAGATGGAATTGGCAGTCGATGAGTGCAAGCCGACTGGTTCTTGACGACAGTGACTGCAGGATGTTGCTCACATGTCTTCGTAACTACTACTAACGTTATGCTGGCCAAGGTCTGCGGGCCTCGCCGCGGAGCTGTCTTTTCCGTATGGGGTTTAGCGCGACGGTCGAGTAAACGAAACAACAACAGATGAGAAAAGGTCAACTTAACATTATTCGTGAGTAACTGAGATTGAAATTAAGAATAAATGAATTGGGGTGTGTTTGGATACAACTGCATTCGTGTTCATGTGACACCAGGTGGTATGAACTAACTAGGCAGTGTTTATGTACACTATTTACACGCAAACTAAAACATTTGACAAACACAAATTACTATATCAATTGATACATAATCTCATAAAACATGGGAGTATGCCAGAACGATCGTCGATTGCCCTGACTAGACAGGCATGATAATAATAGCAATAACAGATCTGCAGCTTAGCCACTCTAGGTCACGTTTTGTTGTGCCTGCGCCACAGGACCGCCACACTAGCAACGAGCTGAAAAGCTAATACAATAGCCCGTCTTTCCCCCCTAAGGCTCAAGCCCCATTTTCTCCTCCTTCTCCAGCTCGGCCACCACGCAACTCTACTGCACCCCCGATCTGAAGAAATCACTCCCGAAGAATACTCGAATTGCTCCCATATCCTCTTATTCTCTCACCATGGTACGGAATCTCCCGGCCTTCTCTTGCTGCTTGCTACTGCTTGCTACTGTTGTTACTGCCGCGTGGTGCATTCCCCCACTGTGCGGGGCAGCCAAGCAACGACAAAAACGCTTACTGACGCTTTGTCGACACTTTTTGTAGGCCGATTCTCTTACCGAAGAACAGGTCTCCGAGTACAAGGAGGCCTTTTCTCTTTTTGTATGTCTCTCCCTTACCCCAGAGCCCCGCGCTGTCTGATAAACCGCTGACTGATTGTGGTACAGGACAAGGATGGTGATGGTGAGTGACCCGACATCAACAATAACAACAACGATCGATCGATCCGCGTTCTTGCGTATTCAATATGCCGTGGGAGTGCGTTTCTGACAGTTGCTTCTTTTCGACGCAGGCCAAATCACAACCAAAGAACTGGGCACCGTCATGCGTTCCCTCGGCCAGAACCCCTCCGAATCCGAACTCCAGGACATGATCAACGAGGTCGACGCCGACAACAACGGCACAATCGATTTCCCCGGTATGACTATGAAGCTCTCGTGTATACCATATTCCCCAAGCTGATCGCCGCAGAATTCTTGACCATGATGGCCCGCAAGATGAAGGACACCGACTCCGAGGAGGAGATCCGGGAGGCCTTCAAGGTCTTTGACCGCGACAACAACGGATTCATCTCCGCCGCAGAACTCCGCCATGTCATGACCTCGATCGGCGAGAAGCTGACCGACGACGAAGTCGACGAGATGATCCGCGAGGCCGACCAGGATGGCGATGGAAGAATCGACTGTAGGACCTCTATTTTTTTTATTTTTTTTTTTCAATCAATTTCACGGCAGCATACTAATTTTGATCATGTAGACAACGAATTCGTCCAGCTCATGATGCAGAAATAGTCGTTTTCCCGTCAGGACTCTGTTGTTTGTTTTTCGTTGTGCTGGAGGTATATAACGGGCTGTGATTTTGTTGCGCGCCATGATCTACTACTAGGCAGGTGTTTTTTAATTTAGGCCGTTGCCGTTGAGGCTGGATTCGTCCATTTACTTCTTGAGCGTTCAAGCCAAGTCAGATGTGCGGTTTTAAACGGTGGACTTTAATTCCATTTCTTCCCAAGAGGACCTTTTCAATTCTCGTTTTGATGGAATATGCCCTCGGCTTGATTTGTTTTCTTTTCGTACAGTTCATTTCCCTGTATTACAGTTGCCAAAAGCAAATGATATATCTCCCTGCAGAGAGAATCTGAGAGATTGGGGTTAAATTATCATCGGTTGAAGCGGAAAAGCTCCATGTACTGCCTGGCCAGGTCGACGCCCGCATCCACATCGTCCTCCTTCTCCAGCGGCGCCGTGGTGCCTCCCCAGCTGCGGTCCAGTGCTATAGCCTCTAATCTTTTCCGTCGCCGTATGTTTTCCCTCTCGGCCCAGCCTGCTGGTTGTTGTCGTCGTTGGTGTAGCTTTTGGCGCACTTCTCGGCCAACGTCCGGAACCAGGATGGATTCCCGAGCTGTTTTGTCGGCGATTTCCAATCTGCCCCAGAATTCGCGAATCACTTGAGCGATTTGGGTATACTCTGTGTCGATTTCTTCCTCTGTGGGCACGTAGTCGATGTCCACACTAGGTTCTTCCTGCCCTTCGAGATTGTTTGTAGTAGTAGTAGTAGTAGTAGTAGTAGTAGTTGTTGTTGTTGTTGTAGTAGTCGTAGTGGTAATAAGCGACACGCCTTTCCATTCAACCTCCATAATCGTCCCCCTCGCGCGCACCTGCGGCTGCGTCTGGCGCACTTCGCCCACACGCACACGAAAGTCGCCCACATCGTACATGTTGCCTGTCACCGTGACCGTATGCCGATGACACCAGATGGGCTCGCACGAACGCACAAAATGGCGAAACAGCTCAGCCGAGGAAGCGATGGGGACGGCCGACATGAGCATTCCCGGCGACGAAGTCTGACCCTCAGGTTGGGTGGTGGTGGTGGCATCATCACCACCACCATGTGAAGCATAAATAAACCCAACCTTGGGATAAGTTGTTGTTGACAGAAACTGCATGTGGCGCGCCCTTGGTGGCGGATTGTTGGGCGCGTGTGCTGATGCTGGTAGGCATGAGGGCGTGTCTTTTAGCAGTTTGTGCTCGACGCCCCAGCGGCCAATGGGCACGACCTCGTCGCCGTAGACGGCGCGCAGGCGCTCAGTGAGCGGTGCTACGATGTTGGGGGCGCTGGGGCTGGATGGGATGAAGAGGACGCTGTGGAGAGAGTTAGATATGGATGGAGTCTGAGCAAGTTGGAGGGTGGATGTCGGTACCCTGTGTGCGGCATGATGCCTGTATACGTAGTTGGATTCAGTGATGGTCAATCAATTATGTGTGCAAAGATGGAATAGTCCCTTGTCGCGAGGTTCTCCAGGGATTGGAGCGTCAAGCTGTCAAGCTTTCAATATTTGAAAGTGATGGATTATGGATATAGAACGAGCTTGACAACAGCTTCAGTGACCGCTAGTGGGGCGAGCCGGCAGACGGCCGATTGGCTGCGCTGCTTTATACAAGAATACGGACAAAAAAAATTAAGAGATCAATTGATGGCGCTTCTATCTAATTATTTTCTCGAGTCTATGCATTTCGCCTGGTATGTCTTTGTCTTATGTGGTGCTATATTTGGGGATCTCCGGGCGCAAAGAAAGCTCTGTCGAATGAGCTACTAAAAAAGAAATTCACCACGATTGGTTACTTTAAAAAAAAAAAAGTAAAAGTGAAACTAAAAATAAAATAGAATAAATGAATAAAAACCATGTTCTGGCGAGTTCATCTACCCCAGACAGCATTTGAAGAGCCCCAGTGAGCCTGGGCCAGCGCAGGCTTGCGATAGGCGGTCGCGTGTCCACCGGCCCCAGTTGAGCCCTTATGAACACCTCGGCGGTTTCCTAGTCACCTCCAAGTTGCAACTCTCTCCGTGTCTACTACTGGGCCATCACTCCCTTACGGCCTGCGCGAGAGAACATTGAAATGATACTGTCGCCCTGAGTTGGCTATCTATTCATTGCTTCAAAACTTGTGATACCCCATTTCTGTTTGATTGCGCCGGATCGCCACCCGATCTCGATTCTTCAACACATCTTACATAGCAATCCAATGCCCACCACTTAGTACTATCGCACGCTGTCGATAGAGGCTGCTAAACCATGCCCCTCATCCGCAAGAGCCTGGTCGTGCCGGCCTTTATTCTGACCATCATTATATACCTTACATTCGAAGGCAGCGACGCCCCCGAACGCCCTGTGGATATCTCAGATACCAGCTTTGGCTCTTCGTCATCGTCCGACACCACCACGTCCGCCCCGCGCTGGCAGAATCGCCCTGAGAAATACCCGGTAGAGTCTTATATTGAATTGCCGAGCGGGAAGGCAGGCAAAATCCCCAAGATCCAGTATGATTTCCCCAAGGAAAAGTCACTAGATCGCAAACGACGACTAGAAAGACAGGCGGCCGTAAAGGAAGCCTTTGACCACGCCTGGGCCGGCTACAAAAAATATGCGTGGCTAAAGGACGAGGTCTCGCCCATCTCCGGTGGCTTTACCAACAGCTTTGCCGGCTGGGCGGCGACACTTGTGGATACGCTGGATACGTTGTTGATCATGGGGATGACAGATGAGTTTGAGGAGGCACTCGACGCTCTTGATCAGATCGACTTTAGCACTACGAGTGACCAGTATATCAACGTGTTTGAGACGACGATTCGCTACATGGGTGGGTTTATGGCCGCCTACGATTTGTCCGGGGGTAAATATCCGGTTCTGTTGAAGAAGGCGCAAGAGGTGGGGGACTTGGTTTACGGGGCGTTTGACACTCCGAACAGAATGCAAATGGCCCGCTGGGACTGGAAGAAGTACGTTTTGTTTCTGACTCGGTCCCCCTGACATGAAATTGACATGAATAGATCTCTGCGAGGGGAGACCATGGCGCCCGCGAAAAACACACTGCTTGCCGAAGTTGGATCTCTGTGTCTAGAGTTCACGCGACTGACTCAACTAACTGGAGATCCCAAATACTTTGACGCCATCCAGCGGGTCTCGAACGAGCTGGAAAAGGCCCAAATGAGCACCGCTATTCCGGGCCTGTGGCCAATGATTGTCGACCTTGACAATCTTGCCTTCAATAACCGACAGTTCACCTTGGGCGGCATGGCCGATTCGACGTACGAGTATCTTCCGAAACAGCATCTTCTCCTCGGAGACCATACCAAGCAGTACCAGAAGATGTACGAAGCGATCATCGCTCCTATCAAAAAGCATCTCCTGTTCCGTCCAATGACCAAAGATGGAGAAGACATTCTCTTTAGCGGCACCAAAAGCGGAGCTAACCTGGATGCCGAAGCACAGCATCTTACTTGCTTCGTGGGCGGCATGTTTGGCATTGGTGGGAAGATCTTTGATCGTCGGGAAGACGTGAAGACTGCGCGCAAACTCGTGGATGGCTGTATCTGGGCATACGACTCGATGGCAACTGGACTGATGCCAGAGATATTCCACACCAGTGTGTGCGATGATGTCGAGTATTGTTCGTGGGACGAGAAGAAGTGGCTGGCGGATGTGCGCAAAAACAACCGCGGCAACGCGGACGACGACGAGGCGACGCGCGACATGGCTAAGAAGCTGGGTCTTGCGCCGGGGATAACTCGCGTGACGGATGCAAAATACATCTTGCGGTGAGTCTTGTCTTTTTAGTTTACTAATTCTTCTGCTAATTTCCTCTCCTGCAGCCCCGAAGCTATCGAGTCTGTATTCATCATGTACCGCATCACCGGCGACAAGGAACTGCAAGACGCGGCATGGCGCATGTTCACCAGCATCGAAAAGATGACACGCACCGAAATCGCACACGCGGGCATCGACGACGTGCGCTACATTGACACGCGCAAGTCGGACAAGATGGAGAGCTTCTGGCTCGCCGAGACGCTCAAGTATTTCTATCTGATCTTTTCCGAGCCGGATCTGGTTAGCTTGGATGATTACGTGCTGTAAGTTTTTGCCTTTTCTCTTTTGAGCAGGGGAATGAATATTCTAACGCTTGATAAATGTAGAAATACCGAAGCACACCCTTTTAGACGCCCCAAGGCGTGAGTGAGAGATTAGCTGGCTGGATGCGCTCTGGAAGACATCCTGATCCAGCTATTTCAGTTGTTATGTAGATTTCAGTTGTTATTGTTTTTGCAATGTATAGAGAGTGTGTATATGAGTTTCAATGTGGGCAATAGGAGCAGCCCCTGCCAAGACAGTGAGTGTACTGTTAGTGTATAGCGGAAGCACATATTCCGAAGTCGTACGTCCCTTCAAGTTTCGATCCTTCACTAGAATTACTTACGGCGTAAAGTCATGTGTGTACGGAGTAAGTCATGTGTGTAAAGGGACAAAATCAGGTGATGATCCTTGGCCCATTCTTGGCAATTATGTTTCTCTTGTGTAACCAACAAAAAAGTTATCTGATCAACGTTCTGGCCAGACGTTGCGGTGGAGACGGTCTGCACTGCTACTATGTACTACACTACGTACTAAACTAGCCTGTACCACTGACCGCATCTTCGGGCTCTAGAGAAAGGGGGTGTGTGGGTGGTGCCAGCCAGTCGGTATGCACTGTATACGCTGATAGATACATGTAGGCATTGTGCCAGAATAATAGAGATGACAATTTGCTGGTAGTTCATTTATAACTCGTATAGATAATAGGAAAATTATTCCGCCCAAAAAAAACAAAGATACACAAAACAATGCTCACAATAATTACAAATAATGAAAAGGAGTGGTAATACACGTTATCAGATGGATCAGATTAGATTGCATCAGCTGCTAGTGCCTGTACTACATATTAAGTATGCGGCCGATTTCGGGCCAGCCAAGCAAACGTTATCGTATTATCCGTATTATTGGGACTGCATTTCGTGTATTCTATTTTTACTATTAAATATGGCACTGAATATTTTTTTTTATATATCAGATTATTCTATTATTAGGGATGCAATTCTGGGGTCTATATTCACAGTCAGCATCAATTGATACAATCTTTAAAAGTGTCTGACTAAGATTACGCACGGGGGCTGCGTGTAATATCAGGACTGCTTTTCTGTTTCCAGGCAATCTGTCCAACATGCGCACCTGACTGAGTTGTTGTACATAGTCATACACAATATTGTCAAATACAATGCAGTAGTGATAATGATATAATCTTCAATCTATTAATATTTCCATCCCTGTTACCTGCAACCGATGGAATAGCCGACAGAAACATTAAATACCGGGTCGTTTTCGGCGTCACAATACAGTCAGCCCCCCCGCGGAATGTTTTTTTTATCAGATTCGGACCCAACCGCCACGGCACATCCACTTTTTCCCCCCCATCATTTAACATTATTGTTGCCACCACGTTCCTTCTTCTCTTTCTGCTGCTGCATTCCTTCTTCCCCATGCGGTCGGCCGTTCTCTGATATTTGTTTTTTGTTTCTGTTTCTCTTCTGTCCCTATCTTCCCATGCTGGTCAATTTAAATACTCGTCCTCTGGACTGACCTGACCTACTAATACCGCCACCGTGTGCGCCTCGGTAAGAACAATCCTCGTCCGTCCGATTCCTACGCACATTTCTACTGCCAGCGATCGTCTTTTTGCAATTGGTACTAGAATAGGCACTTCCTCGGCTTCAATGGGTACGTCCACCGTCATGTTATAGAGACTTACCTGGTCCCGACCCATCCCGACATCGCCACCAGGCCGGACTGGTTTCCGCTTCACACAACAAATGTATTTCTGAACACTACTGATTTGAGTCCTCAGTTCACGCCGTCGCAGACGTTTCAAAAATGTCCACCACCGCAATGCACTCGGCCCACGCTGGGCGAGGCCGTATCCCCGTCTCGGCTACGTCACACCCAGATAACCCGATCCCAGAAGAGCCCCGCAGCGTGGCCGACGCCGTCAAGGCTCTAGATATAAACCAGGTGTCCAACTTGTCCCACTCGTCGCACTCCGTCGCTGGCTTGTCCGAGAGCGATTCAGACTCGGCGGAAACTCCCGTCACGGAGCACTCCGACGACGACACCGCCGACAACCAGCTTGACCGTCTAAAGTCGGAACCCGCGCGGAGACGGCGTGCCTCAACCGCGCTGATTGCAGAGAGTTCAGAGGATGTGCAGCGCATCCTGGGAAATATTGGTGCTGGCGGTACAACACAGTTGGTTGAGAAAGTGTGCTGTGGTGGAGGTTGTTGCTTGGCGCAGCCTTTGCCTGGTGCCACCACAAACGAGATCTTGAACCCGATCGCAACACCCGACAACCAGGCCTTTCGCAGTCTCAACTTGAAGATTAGGCGTCTGGCATTGGACAGTGAATTGACCAGTGTCGTCCCACTGCCGGAAAAGACGGTCTCGTTCTCGCCTGTCCCGGCTGGGTTTGTAGATGCCAAACTGGGACCCCAGGACCATCCACCACAGTTTGTGCAGCCTCACCCGCCATATGACGTTTTTCGTGCGCCACTGCATCATGCTCGTGAACTCACCAAGTCCGGTGCGGAGAAGAAGACGTATCATTTTGACATTGACGTGACAGACTATCCTGCGGAGAGCGGAGACGTCGATTTTGTTGTTGGCGGCGCAATTGGCGTGTGCCCAATGAACAGCGACGAAGCCGTCGACGGCGTTTTCAACTGCCTCGGCATCCCCAAGCCCATCAGAGACAAGAAGGTTACCGTTCGCACCACCAACGGACGCTGGCCGACGATCTGGGGCGCGGAGCAGGCGCGCGAATTGACCACTACTCGACGAGAGCTGCTGCGGTGGTGCTCGGATATTCAATCTTATCCTCCTACGAAACAGCTTTTCCGCGTGCTGGCAGAGTATGCTTCGGACCCGAGCGAGAAGCAGATTCTCATGTATCTATGCTCTGCTCAGGGACAGGGCGCTTTCTGTGACTTGCGCACAGGAGTTCATGTCACGCTTGAGCAACTGCTGCAAGCTTTCCCGTCTACACACCCGCCTCTTGACTATTTGCTGTCTGTCTTGAACACCCTCATGCCGCGCTTCTACTCGCTCTCCCAAGACCCAACCATCTCATGCACAACCCGCACCGGCGACTGCCGCCGCATCATCGAAGTCGCCGTGAGCGTGCACGAAAGTGACGACTGGCGACATGGCTCTCGCAGCGGCGTCGGGTCTGGCTTCCTGCAACGCCTCGCCGACCAAGTCACCGCCGCCGAGCGCGCAGGCATCGATCCCAAGACCCTCGACCTGCACGTGCCCATGTTCCGCGGCCTAATGGCAAACCCATTGGCCCGCGAGTTCGTGCTAGACGGACCCATGCTCCTAATCGGCGCCGGCGTAGGCATCGCACCCTTCCGCGGCTTCGTGCAGCGGCGGCTCAAATCGGCCAATTGCGTGAACAAGGTCTGGGTTCTGCAGGGCATCCGTGACTCGCTCCTCGACGAGTTATATAGCGGAGAATGGGGCGTGGACGAAGAAAAAGTGAAAAAAGTAGTCCAATCCCGCCGCGGCGAGAGCCGCTACGTGCAGGAGGAAGTGCGCCACCAGGCGGACCTCGTCTGGTTTGTCATTAATGCCCTCGACGGCCGCGTGTTTGTGTGCGGTAGTAGCAAAGGTATGGGCGAGGGCGTCGAGGCCGCGCTGGTGGATGTCGCCATGGCCAAGGGCAATCTGAATTATGCCGAAGCGACTGAGTTTTGGGAGCGGAAGAAGGATGCTGGGCAGTATATTGCAGTAAGTTTGTTTTTGTTATTATCATGATACGAATATGAAGCTAACTAGGCTATGTAGGAAACGTGGTAATTCTATCATCCTCTCGGACATAATTTGGATGTATATTATGCTGTCGATTTTGTTTTGTTTTTGTTTTTGCTTGCATGCATCGGCGTAGGAGGTTCTCTGAGTATTCTTTTTATAGCTGTATAGACTGATTACCTCATGGCTTGACAGAAGCAACATTGAAGAAATGGAGGTAATCCTGCTTGTAAACTTTTACCTATACGTTCGCTGAACGTTGAAATCAAATCTATAATTTTTCACCAATAATAGGCAGAAATTTCATCCTGTACTTCTTAAAAGTTCATACGAGTGTCATTCAAATGTTGAATTCAAATGTTAATAGCTTGAACATTGAAGGTTGTCAACCAACACTTGAGGTCAAGCCCCAGGTCAAGGCCCCCAACATTCAATCTTATTATGTACTCGACAGCAGTCAACTAGCGCATATTCATAAATTGTGGATAAATGTTAGTTTACACCACATATATTCCTGTTTAGAAAGAAACACTTGAACGCGTGGAAGTACATAATGTACCAGTCAACTGGATGTTAGAAACACTAGCTACATTATAACTTCATATATCAGTTGATAAAACCTTGTTTAATTTAAAACCCAATACATTTTATAAAAAGAAATGAATTTTAAAATACCAATTGACATTTAAAATTAACATGTAGTTTTAGTCTTTTTTTCTCCAGATGTCAGGTCTTTTCAAAAAATACTATTTACTATCTCTTTATATCCGAAGAAACCCCATTCCTGCTATTGTAGCATTGAAATAAGCTCAATTGATTAATATACACGGAAGAGGCTTCAAATGTTGGTGGTTACAACCCAAATTGGAATCCTTGACCGGCGTTACTCAGCATCAGAGAAGACCATGTAATAATCAACCCCCTGTACGCGGATAGGCCATCCCCCGGACGCACCGCAGCCTCGCACCTTGCTTGGTGTCGAGGGGCTGTGCAAGTTTTACAATCCATTACAAGAACTACTGAGAGCCTTGTTTCTGAAATTTCAAAAGTTCAAACCCCCTCCCTCTCCGCCCCCAATGAACAATAACCAAGCTGGTCGTTTGTTAAGTCTTTTATGTGGAATTAATTGGACTCGCCAAAAGGCTGTGGTCTTAAATATACCTCGGACTCGTGATGTTGGTTTTGCCCTGGCCACTATTTTCAACTTCCCGAGAGAAGAAGATAGTACTAGGGTGACGCTCGACTGGGTGCTGAAGTGTCTGAAAAGTTATCAGAATTGCAATGATGATGTTTGGGGCACCGCGTTTCTCGAGACTGTAGTGTTCAACGTGCTCAATATTGGGGACAAAGTTGAGTGCACCGATGAAGTTCGAGACTATCTTTGCAGGTTGGGTAGTCAAGAAACCCTGTTTGTCTCCCTGCTAGAGTTGCTTCCAGACCCGTATTCCCTGGTGGGAAAAGAGCTGAGAGATGTGTGGAAACTGGTTGATGATTCGAACGGGACTTGCAGGACAGCTTTGGTGCCTCAACTGGAGTATGTACAACTTCTTTTTCGCGTCAATATCGGTCAGTTCTGATATATATATATATTTTTCAAGTCCCAACAAGCCCGCAGGCTTTCCAATTAAGAAGCACCGACAATCAATTTCTCGCCTTCGCACTGCCGTCACGCATCAAAGCCAAAGCCAAAGCCGCCTTTTTAAGTTCTCCTGTCGCCGGCTTGCGCGTTACCATAAAAGACAATATCCATCTCAAGGGAATCAAGACTTCGGTAGGCAATCCAGCGTTTTTCGATACGTATACTGTGCGCCAGGAATCCGCAGAATTCATTCAGAAATTACTTGATGGAGGAGTTTCTGTGGTTGGCAAGAGCAAGATGAATTCAGGCACCATGGAATCCTCGCGCAGATGGCTATGAGTCTCCCGGGGGGAGTAGTTCGGAAAGTGCAGCGCTGTTGCGGCGTAAGAATGGGTTGATATTGCCATTGGCACTGATAGCGAGTTTTGTCTTTAAAGGTGTATGGACTTTTGTTAATGAGCATTTGTTGCAGCATGGGGCAGCGTAACGAGACCGGTGCTCTAGTGTGGCTGCTTTGGCCTTCGTCCTAGCATAGGCACTGTTTCTGCGAAAGGCATTGAGCCTTGTGTCCAGTGAGGATGTGTAAATATTACAGCCAGTACTCAACTAACTAGTTGCAGATTGTGGGATATTCCGGGCATTCTCGCACGAGACTTGCAAAAATGCAAGGCCTTTGCAGAGAGATGGTTATCAAACGAGGGATTAGAGAGAAACCTCAGGGTTTGTTATCCTTGAAGCTCTGTATAATTGTGTATTTTTTACTGATTCTTTTTTAGTCATTTTCTTCCATTCTATGGCCCACAGACTTTTGGAGCCATAGGCCGAAATAGCGCGAAATTCCACAAAGACAGCTGAATCGACTCTCGGGCTTCAGTGTGAGCATGTCTCATTTGAGCAAGTTTGGGAAAAGGCTCCTCCGGTTGAAGCAAAGGGGCTTCCACTACTCGATTCATCAATCAGTAAGCTATTCTCTAAGCATTCTGCATTCATATATCTACTGACTATAGATGTAGGCAACGGCTTCGTTAGCTTACGATGCTTATCATAACTGCGACGACTTCCATGAGAAGTACTTGAAGCAGTTTGATCAGACGCCGTATACATCTCCTCCGAACCAAAGGCTATGCTCACTGGCCAAAACCTTGGGCACAGAGGACAGAGATAAAGGGTTCGAAAGGATTGAAATCCTCAAAGCATGGCTCCAGGGCACAGTGTTGGCCGGAAAGCACACAAATGCACTCGTTATTCTTTCAATTGAGTCCATGACTCCGAGACATCGAGACTATGCTCCTGCGTAAGTGGATACATCATTACTGAAGTTTATATTAAATGTTAATGATTTGACAGATTCAAACGGCCGCCACAGCATGGCATCAATACACTGGCTCTCGCGGCAGTTTTGAAGTCTCCTGCTTTTACTGTTCCAAGTAAGATGGTGGAAAGCAGTTAATATGGTATGCCCGCTGGCTTGGTTAAAAAGTCATCCAGATTCCCTATCATTCAAATGTTACAGGACGTGAAGAAATGCTTCCGTTTTCAGTTGCACTCATGAGTTCACCCGGTGAGTGAGAGTACATGTACATGCAAAACCCACAAGACTGATATAATCTAGGTATGATCCGACACTTATTGACACAGCACTAAATATTTTGAAAAGCGCGGGCCTGGCTTCTTCCTTGAAGACTGGGAGGCTGATGTTTGATAGCAAGCAGAGAAGAACCTTGTAGAAAGGCTCAATGTCGCTCTTTCTAGTACTGAGCACTAGGACCATATAACTTTTTTCATATCTACAAGAGTTGCTTATAACGACATTTCTGTGACGAATTTTACAATTATGATAGCAAATTGAACACAACTTAAAGCACTATACATAATCCCCGTCCTTCCAAATTGGAAGGTAACCAAGAGTCTAATTTATCAAAGATATATGCTCTAGGTAAATGAAATCTTGAAACTGAAATTTTGGCGTGCTCGGACCTCCCGGATAGATTTCCTTATTATTGCCTGAGGTCATGACAGAAACAGAAACATGCGTCTGTGGCGTCCTTGATTTCAATCGGAGTCAGCCCGTATCACAATCTTATCCCACATGAATGCCACATAACGCTCGGGCCCTTTCATAGATAAATTCTATCTTTCTTTCTTTCTTATTTGCTTTTTCCCTCGGCTTGTCACTAGCACCCTGCTGCTGACCCATGTATTGGTCAAGCCTCCCCAACCGATATCTGGAAAACCCAAGGCAACAAGGATGGGGCCAACGGTGCCTAAGAGTATAATCAGCATGACTTTATAAGTTGGGCAGATGTGCATTTTGCTTTTTCTTTTTAAAAAAATGCACCTGCTTACAGGGGTCCCGGACTCAGCTGTGTGACCCCGGCTAGATCAGGTTGAAAGGACGAGGCTGAAGGGGCGCGGTAGACATTACGTGAACTCAGCGCTGATATTATTCAACACAGTTAACAGGAAAATAGATAATATCTCTAAAGGCATAGTAAAACATCGCAAGGCATTGTAATGACGCTAGGTGTAACTCTTGAGAACCGTGATAAGGATGTATACTATTCGCTACCAGCCCGATGAAGGAATCCCGCAAAGCAACTTCATAAAAATCGAATGCCCGATAAAAGCCGAGAGCATGCGTGATTATGGAGTCAAATCTTTCAAATTTAATAAATGCGGGTTTCAAATTATCGAACTCAAGTCTCCACTGTCGTATGATGAATTTTGGGATAATGAGAAGGTGAAGCAGGACAGTGTTTTATATATCAATTGATAAAAAGGACCAAGCTCTCTAGGAAAAACCAGAGTTGAAGACAGCACTTGAGATGCACATAGCAATGTTACATACATTCAATGTTCCCTTGTACGTTCTCCATTGGCCAGTTCCCCCCACCTACATATGTAGACTTTAGCCCTCTGAAAAAGTCCACAATACTTGAATCTATTCGTACGTTGCATTCGTAACAGGGTGCTACAGAATGAATTGCTCCTCTGAACTCGGCTCCTGTACATATATCTGTCGCGTAGTTGTACTGTATCAAACTAATCCCACTGTCCACTACGCCAAGCGAGGATGATATAAGAGACCATTGCTAAAGGGATAGAGACCGCAAAGAATTCCCAAATATCTTGATTTCCCTGGCCGAATATGCGCATGTTCATGCCGAATAAAGATGCCGTGAAGGACAACGGGATGTAAAAGAAACCCAGCCAGGTCAGCTGCTCGACCCGCTTGGCTTGTTCGATGGCACGCTGAGACTCAGCGATGGCAGCGCTGTTCATGCAGATCGACATTCCATTCCTACAGCTTTCCGACAGCTGCTCTGAACGCGCGAGAAGCTTCTGGAAGTCGGTAAGGAGGGCCTTAACGGTCGCGGCCGCTTTCATACTGGATCGGGAGTTAGCGGTGACATTATCGCCGTCATAGGATCTCGGCCACGATGAGCTGTCGTAGTGCTCGAGATCAAAAATGTTATCACGCAGCCTAGTTTCCAGGCGGTTAAGGATATCTTGGTGGTATGAGAGGTTGGCGAGACTATAGTTTTTCGATTTATAGAGGTTATAGCCCGTACTCTGCTCTATCACAGACTGGATTAGGTTGAGGACTTGGCAAAATTTGCCGAGCTCTGGAAGAGTTCAGTGAGAGCGTAGAACGAGTCAGCGGCAAGGAGTTCTTGATCTAGAGTTAGGCCGTAGTTTAGTGCAAGCAGTGAAGCAGACTGTGCGAATGGGCCCTTAGCATGTTGGGAGCTAGGAAGTACAAAATCTGATAATGATTTCGTTGCTTCAGTAGGGAAATACTGGATGGTTGGGAGAAATGGCGACTTTCCAAGTTTTCCCCGTGACTTGCATCTATGCCACGGGCCCACGGGCCCGCTTGACAAATCTCGTCCTATATCTGTCCATATCAAGGCTATTCGCCGTTCAGCAGTCACGAACACAAAGTCGGAATTGGATAGTTACGCACTCAACCATTTATTACCCGTCACTTGAACTGTTGCTGTAACTTCTTGTTCGATGGAAAAATACCGAACGTCGTGTATGTTAAAGGCCCGAACGATGGACGTGCCTGACTGTAATCCAACTTCACACCTCAAGTCATGTAGATAGTTCGCCATAGATTTCTCTCCATCTTCACGCAGAGATTCAACCAGGGAATTGCTACCCACATCTGTTTCACCAACACTGAATATCCGGAAGCGTATTGTGTTGAATGAGGCAGATGGAAGTGAAGGAGACGAAAACAGTTTGGGAGGTTCTGTGGACCAGAGATATTCTAGATGTCGTTGGTAGAATAAAGGATTTATGTTATACATGGCTCCTAGGCGATTCAGGCACTCTGGAGGCTGATGACCTCGCATGAACACTATGGCAGTCTGATCACCAGGCAAGCGATTGCTATGGTGTTCGGGAGAATACACAGTTAGGAGTTGGAACAGCTGGGACGCATTGGAACATATGTGACGTCTGATTGCATGCTCCTTCACAGAAGGTGCAGAAGGTATGTGAGCAACGACATCGACATTGACGTTCTCTGCAGAATTGAACTCTCGACAAAGGAAACCAGAGAGGCCTCCAAACAGCTCCCCGCAAAACAGCGAGGTTCCCATAACGTGTCCAGCATATGTGTCGACCAACCTTGCATAGTCATCTGGCCTGGGATGGCTATCGGACACTACGTACGTGCTGTTAGCTACCAACTGACCAGGATAAGGATAAAAGTATAGAATGAGAGGACTGGGGATACTAACATTCCAGCCCATAGTCATTATAATCTGTGTGACTCCCGTTTCTAGCCATTTCTAGTATTTCTACATAAAATATGTCGCTGTTTCATGTCCGGAGTGTAAAAAATAAATAAAAAAGGATTGTCTTTCGGCTGACGTTGCGCAAAAGGTGGGTAAATCTGCTACAAATAAACACCTAGCTGATCTCGATCTTGGAAAGAGGCAGTGCAAGGCTGCAAGCTAGTGCCACTAGCCACGCTACGTTTGCCTTGCTGAATGGTTCCCCCACCACTTGCGCAGGCAAAGGAGTTTGTGTCACTTCTATTTTCTTTTCAGCTGAATGTGCAACACCCCAACTAACCACGGGAGCGGCGGGTGCGCATTAATATGTAAGCAATTAGTTAGCATCTTAAGTCTTCGCCACCTTTATCAGACACGTGATAGTAGGCTATCAGGTATTCTTCCGTCCTTCAAATTTCGGGTTACGGTCTCATACAATCTAGGTTTGGTGAGCGTCTAATCGCGGCGCGCATAAATAGCAGAGGCAGAATACGGCTGGAGCAGGGATGATGTCAGAATGCTGAAGGTCCCCATGCAAGCTGTCTCATTGCAGCTAGTGGAGTTGCCTTCGCGAGGTACAATAGCTAGGTTAGGTTATATATAGGTAGAATAGGGGGAATTCTAGCACGTCAAGTATTCAATACGAAGTGCGGAGTACTGTGCAATAGGTTTAGGTTTAGGTTGCGGGGCACAAGTGACCCACTTTCGTCAGCGCGATCAGTGGATCACTAACTGCGGCAATCTAGTCCCCTCTCATAGCATAGCTCAACCCCACGTTGAAGAACGAGCTTGTCAGTCGCGAGTCCACTACTGTAGTCTGACCCTCATGTTCAGTAACAAACATCTTGTTGTAGATCTGAAAATGTTGTAATGCTAGGTCGGCGTCATTGTATTCTACCGCTGCGCCGGCGGTATTGTTGTGGATCTCTGCAAGAAGCCAAAGAGCACGGTCGCCGGCAGGTTCCGGAAGTTTCGAGACAGTATGCTGTTGATTATGGGTATTGATGATATGCTCAACGCTACTCTGCGCAATTTCATAACACTCGAGAGCGTTAGGCGTGTAGCCCCGCTCCTGAAAGTACCTATAAACCATTCGTCCACTATTACCCTCTAGTCCCATCGATATATCATGGAGCACTTTACTCACCAGCCCAGCTCATTCATTAGCAACGGAAAATTAATTTTCACCACCCACCTCAACTTTAGTGCTTTGCCGGCTCGAATGTAATGATCTCTTAGTCGCAGTATATGGGGAGCCAACATCTCACAATCTTTCCAGCGAGCTATATGATGGCGAACACCAGGTTCTGAGGCTGGCCACAGTGTCCATAGCATGTCAACTGCTGTGGAAAACACTTCTGTTGCTCTATCTGGTTGCATCTTTGCTCTCGCAGCATCCTGGATCAGTCGATGAATGGTTAAGTTTGACGCATCCAAGGAAGATTTCAAAAGTTCACTTCTAGCGTCCTGATATGCTGTCACGGTTTGCGGATAGCCTGGAAGCTGTGCTTTTCCTACCATTTCAAGAAGGTATTTTTCAGGAATGCCGTCTGGATCGAAGAAAGCCATCACATCCAGAAGACCGGAACTATGTTGCAAATCCTCCAAGGACCAAACGGATGCTAGGGTATGAGCATAGTTCATACGTTTATGGCTTGGTTGGAGAGAGAGGCTGAAAAGCGAATCGTGTGTCTCTTCCTCTTCGTATCGTTTCAGAAAGTCCGCAAAGGAAAGGCTTTGTCGAATCATGACGCCCGCCATTTGTACGAGCGCCAGCGGCAATCCACCCAGCTTCTCCGCCACCGCAACACTTGATTTTTGCTCTTCAATATCTTCCTCACGCCACGTCAGTTTAAGAAGAAGGTTTGCTGCATGATCATTACTCAAAGGTGGTAGATCTATGCCGTCGTTGATCTGGTAGAACAGTGTTTTTGCCAAGGTGTCGCGACTCGTGACCAGTATAGAGCCAGTGCTGCCCGTTGGCGGCCAGTATTCTGATATTAGATCCGCGTTGTCCATATTGTCAAAAACTAACAGCCAAGAAACTTCGTCATCAGATTTGTTGTCGGTGCTGTTGTACGATCTTACGGGCTTTGCCAGCCAGCCTTTCACAAGTTCGCGCGTCACTACTTGGTCTCTTGCGTCGGCGGTGCCCTCCAAAACAAGGCCTAGGGTTTCAGCAATACGACTGAATTCATCAGCTAGAATAGTTGCCTCCTGGGCATGAACCCAGAGTATTGCTTCGTACATGTCCCTGTGAGTATATGCGTATTCCGTGACTGCTTGGGTTTTTCCTATGCCACCTGGACCACAAAGAGCAAATGTCTTCAGGTCTCTTTTTGGTTTGCCATTCTCATCTATCGGCGCTAAGTGATATTCGATCAGGTTGACAATATTCTCCCTACCATAGAAGTCCCTATTTTGAGCCTGGGGGATGATATGGCACGGAAGACAGGGGTCTCTTTTAGTCATGGCAAAATCCGACAGGAATTGACGGCCGTCCTTTTTAGAGGCACTAAATTCTTCTGTTGCTTGATTGCTAGTGTCTCTAGTTTTACCGGCTAGTAAAATTACGTTAGGAATGCTCCCTATGGTGAACGTTATGACACATACTAGCTCTTGCATTCCATAAGAGGTCTTCCGCATCGTGGTCTGCCTTGGTAGATTCGCTCAAGACTGTAGGAGTTGGATCTGAACGGGTCAGCTTAATTCTAGAACTAAGTAGTTAAGACAGACGGCACCTTCAGGGAGCTCTCTGGGGATGCGTGCCGAGGCTGCATTTACACCATTTCGGACCCACCTTGCCAGGTGATCAGCAGTCGTCAGATTGCAAATTTCGAGATGGTTGGCATTAATTTCGATGAATTCCTCGAGGCGTGAGTTTATTCTACAGTTGTCCCTGGGTACAATCTAATCATGCGTGGACGTCAGAATACTGTCGAGTTGTGAAACTGACCAGCACTTACCAATCCTTTGGATACTCTAACGAAGATACTTTTGATAGGCGTTTCCTTTGCTTCGCAGATCGTCAAAATGTGCAGATTAGTCACCACCGTTTCAAATCGACGGCACAAGCTTGCCAATTGCCTTGCATCCTCGGCAGTCGTCGGAGGCCCTCTTTTACGATAACTTCGGATCCCAGCAAGGAGTTGCGGTTGGTTCCATTCCCTTGGATCGTCAGACTTCGAGTGCGGTGTGGCTATTGCGACAAATGTTGCTGCCGCCCGGACAATATCTTTAAAGTCTGGAACCCGTTCGAGCGCATTGGTGAGGCACTTGAATTTCAGTGGATGTCGTAAATGCAGTCGGAGACGTATCTACCTGTTTTACCATGACTCCCCCAAGACTATGTGCAATAAAAACAATTGGGCAGCGCCGCAGCTATCACTTGTCAATCTAGTGGCCTTACCCATATGACCAAGACAGACTTCACAGACCTCTTCCCGGTTGTTGAACATAATTAACAAGGCTTCTTGAAGCTCCAACCCCCTCTCTAAGATGTGGCTCCAGAGCCGTGAGTCTATATCGGAACCTAGTCCATGATCGAACTGGTACACTTCAGGCGAGGAGAGGACATCATCCGGAAGAAAATTAAGCCACGCGTGGCCTTGAGTCTTTTCTTCGAACCATGTAAATGGAGGTGCCGTCCCTACCCCTGGTACTAAGATTACTCTGTTTTCAAGATCAGGATCGCACCATCGCTTTGGGGATTCATTTTACGCCTTACAAGGACTTTGGAGAAAGATTCTGGCATACCACCCTCAATTTAGGATGGTTGAATCCTAAGCCTTCCTTGTAAACAGAAGGACTAGACATCAGGACGACCTCATGTGGAATGAACCGCTGTCGAAAAAGACGATGCCTAGGATCAAAGACGAACGCCAACTATGAGCAGAAACGGATGCAGTCTAGAAATGATCAGCATCAGCCTACACTTGGCCCCAGATAAACTGACGACGCGAATATAATTGCGCAAATAGCCGTGGACCTGGGGATTGCGTTAAATTCACCCTTCCGGTTTTGCCCTATTTCAACTAACGAGCGGGCCACAAGGGGATGAGCGTGTACTGTCAGTCAATCCGGTACCCCACCTTGAGATTATGCGGCTGAAGTTGCTAGCGTACTACGTACGGTACTAAGTACGGTACAGTCGGTACTACGTATACCCCCTTGATAAATGATGAATCCCTGTATTGTTGGGCAACAATCTCTCTCCACCCAGCACAGGCCAAAATAAGGATGGTTGGAATAATCAGGGAGAACGTACGGTAAGTAATACCGTATAATACGGATGGCCACATTCTTGGCGTGGTAACTGCCCACAGGTCTCCTGTAAAAGCTGGGAATTACATTTCCCTGTGAGAGCCGGGATTATTACCAAAAGCAAGGCAACCAGGCATCCGTATCACTAATCCCAGGGTGCCACGCTGTAACAAAAATACCCCGCTTTGCCTCGTTTGAGGCTCCGAATATTGTTAGATCATATGTTACACCCCAGCCCAGGTTGTAGGATAAAAAAATATGAGTAAGTTGAGCGGTACAATACGAGTTAGTTTTTCTGTAGCTTGATCCCTTCTCATTCAAGTCTTCCCCGCCTTATTGACGTGGAGCGAGTCGATTGGTTTAAAAGTTGTGACAACTTTGCAGTAGTTATCTGATTGTTGTCATTTTTTCAGCTCTTCCCCGCCTTATTGACGTGGAGCAAACAGGTTGGTTTAAAAGTTGTGACTACTTTGCAGTAGTTTGCCATATTGGTCCGTGGGAAGCCTGGCGGAGGCTCGATGTCGAGTTCGTACACTCTCTCCGTCTCATAAACCGGCTTTCGTTTCAGAAAGAAAACGGAAGATTGGACTGATGTTGCCATTTTGCAGTCAAGACAGCCTTTTCATAAGAATTCGTGTTTTTGGGACCCTTGAAGCGT
Organism: Talaromyces rugulosus; assembly: GCF_013368755.1. Lineage (NCBI taxonomy): Eukaryota > Fungi > Ascomycota > Eurotiomycetes > Eurotiales > Trichocomaceae > Talaromyces > Talaromyces rugulosus. The sequence goes on along the minus strand of NC_049566.1, from coordinate 2,965,849 downwards.
CGAAACAAGAGAAAAATGGTCTAATAGTAGTAACAGTCCTCTCCTAGCGGTTCGCTGCCTTGCTATGGAGTAAGTGTCACCATATGTGATTTGATGTAACACAGGTAGATAGCTAATCAAATCATGTGCAAACACGTACTTGACCGGTTAAGAGCTTGTAGGGGTTGTCAGAATGGTCAAACTTTGTATACCTAGTATATACAGTATGTTAATCTCCATCACTATTGGTAGACAAAAGTTACAATACGCGATACAAGAATAATCTAATCAAGTGTCCGCCATTAAACCAGCTACTAGTTAGTGAAAAGATAGCTCTACTTAACTTTATTTTTCCTAAATAAAATTTAAATAGAACCTTACATTCACCCATTTATCTTACAGTATCTAATAAGTTTTGGGTAGATGGCGTGATGGTTTGGCGATTTAGCGGCACCCCGCCTGAAGCCCTCAACTGACCTATCTATCTAGTACGATAACGAGGTGCTTGATATATCCTGTAACACTAAAGTCATGGCCTCATATGGAGGACGCTAGAAAGTTTCATGAGATTTTGGCCAATAATAGACGCTAACTATACCCATGCCATGTGACTATACATCCCTGTCAGCCGCATGATGGAGTAACACGCTGCAATTATAGTGCTCCGTAGGCATTTGACAGACTTTGAACCACTTGACCAGTGAGGGGCCCCTTAGTGGGGATTTGTTGTATGTGGTAGTCGTATTCGGTTCGTACTATTTGAGCGAGAGAGGTCAAGTGAGGAGATACTGTTGCCGAACTCTTTACCGTGAGACCAAAAGGGCGCTACCCTGATGGTAAAGGTTAGTCCATTCTGTATTTTGTCAGCTGTTATAGTTCGCATGACATTGCGCGCTCATGTTTTTCTTTGAGTACGTGGTCCTCTTTTGATACAAAATGGTGTGCTGAGCACCAGTGGGATGACTCTGCATAGTTGCAGACACACAAAGGCACCTTTTTGCCGGGACATATGTAAAACCCATTTTTTAAAAGCTTATCATGTTTATTGTTAATTATCTTTTATTGGAAAAGACATCTCATATATACAAGTTCAGGTGGGGCTTACGCCCAACCTTTATGGCGCATAAACACCAGTAGGACGCAGAAGGCAGGAAGCTTCCAAAAACCCTGCAGCGAGGCCAATTTAACCAATTTGACAGTGTACTCAGAAAGCTTGATAGCCTGCAAAGATCCTGTAGGCTTCTTGGGTACATTGTCAAATTGGTCGCGCTGTAGGGTTTTTGGAAGCTTATAAGCCTCGCTACGCCAACCCCTAAGTATGTTGTCAACCCCCTCCTTACAGTGAGACTAAATTACAATAATATTATTGATATCTCACACTACAAGGGGGTAAATTCAGTAATCGGGATTTCATTCCTAAAAAGGAAATTTTTAAACGAGCAGCCAATCAACTTTTTTTTTTTTTTTTGAAAAGTACTTGCAACTAATAACAGCTTCACTGCGTTCCGCGATAGGAAAACTAGGGATTTTGGCGGCTGAAGGAAGAGTGTTGAAAGCACGGATGATTAAAGCTTCTTTCGTGGAGAGAAATCTTTTTCGAATATCATCCGACCTGTCTTAACTTGTGTTGGGCGGCCACTGTTACGTAGAGCCTCTATCACCCACTGGAGAAGTTCTAAATCTGTGCCCGGTGGCCCCATGAGAGACACCACCATAGGCAATTTCTCCTCAGTTCCCGTAATGCGAGACTGTTATGGAATTTGGGAGACTTGAAATGTAGTGTCTCAGCATTTCATGCATAAAAAAGAAAACGAAGAAATGAGAAAAAAAGTAATAATTACTTACTCGGTATTGCCAATTCGGGAGCCTGTAGAATTGCTGAAAGGTGTGTTGCAAGTAGACCTGGTATTTCGGGACTATTATTCCCTGGATATATGTCTCGATATTTTGCTTGAACTGTATCAATATGTAGTGCCACAATATGGGTTTTCGATCCATCTGAGATATAACGATCAACAAACCAAGCCTTGAAAATTGAGAGGCGATTCATCATCTCCTCATGCTGTTCTGGCGTGACATTTTTCCCTAGGGCCCTATCCGCAATGAGCTTAGACTAGATAGTTTGAACAGGCTAGGGTCAATACCAATACCATCGCACAACTTCTGTCACAAATGGACCATGACCATGAGATTCTTCATAGTCTTTCCTAAACTAGTCAAAAGAGTGGTAGGCAGAGTAATACCAACCGTAACGAGTTGTCTATTAATTGCCCAAGTTAAGTCATATACGTTGGCATAGTTCTTTAAAACTTACATTATAGAGATACTGCCGTAGGTCTTTTTCCTCTACCTGGGCCGATTCCTTCCATTCATTCTGGAGAGAGATTTTTCTATAAGTGCATCCCATAGCTTTTGAAATGTCGGCAATGAAGTGCTCCATAATCTCCACTTGGTTGGGGTTGTCCTTAGGCATAAAGTCCTCGGGGTAGAGGATCTCGCATGGCAACTCCTTTGGGTTCTGAGGTTTTGGGTGATCTAGGCGCAAAGCTTTCAAAAGATGCGGAAATACCTCCAGGTCTCTGCCTAGCCACCCAGGCGTGTCCATAGCAGGCCATGCCTTAGTCAAACCGTCCGTAGAAATGGACTGGGTCGACGGACGAAACCCGAACACCCCAGTTTGAAGAGCTGGGATTCGAGCACTTCCCGTAGCTTGAATCCATATGTGAGTTGAGTTCTAAAAACAAGTTGCTGACATATGATAAAGACTCACTATCACTGCATATTGCAATGTCTAGCCAATCGTAGGCCGCAATCGCAGCAGCGGTCCCTCCGCTACTTCCACCTGTTATTAGGTAACCGTCTCCTCTGGGATTAAATGGTGCTTGGTAATCGACGCTTTGCATAGGGTGCTCCATCATGGCAAAAGAACTAAGATGCGCTTTTCCAACGATATGCACACCTGCCTCTAAGAGTCGGGATACCACCTCTGCGGTGTTTTCTTGAATAGGATATGTTTCGAGATATGCACGATTGCCGAGGGATGTTCGGGTACCACGAATATGGTAGTTGTCCTTGACGACAACTCTGATCCCTTTTAGAGGGCTAGATGAGAGGACCTGGCCTTAGCAATGGTATTGCCGGATTACAACTTCTTTTTAAAAAAATGCATCAGTGAGGAATTTAGAAGGTCTCACCTTGGTGAATAGCTACCAGAATTTCCAGACAACGATTGAATTCTCTGCGAATAAGACCTTGCAGGAACAGCAATCCCGTGAGCACGATAATCGTTGCCTGCAGCGTTAATCTGGACAAAGGCCCTAGGAAGATTTCAGCTATCTGTGTTGTCGTGTTAACGGCCACCATAGCGGTCCGACTTACCCATGATCGTTTTGTGATGGCCATATGGCTTGTACGAAAGCGAGTTGGCGATCTTTATAAATCTTCCAAACGGAGTGGAGAAGGCCTTTCTCGAGATAGTAAGGACCATTACTAATGTCCAGGTCAGGCTCAAAATGGACTTTCGACGTTTGCCAGTCATTGAATAGTTGATAAGTATCGTTTTCAATGTTTACATCCTCGGACCGGACGCCGCCGAAGATAATATGTCGAAGAAATTCCGGCTCGAATACGTCATCCGTATCGAGATGATTGGCCCGCCACATCTGGACGACACTAGCGTTAATGGTCTGGTTCTTTCGTAGGCGGAAATATGTCAACAGAGTAGGGTTCTCCGATACAGTGTCCAAAGTAATGATCTCCTGCCAGTCAGCATCACCGCGACCCAGGTATCAGGATGCAAAGCATACAGAGTTGATCGGCCGAGCAAGATATTGCCCACCGGCTAATTGGAAGCTGGTTGAGGTATCGATGCTAGTTTCACGAGGCATTGATGATATATCGTGAAATTTATTTCGTATCGGAAACATCTGGGTTAAGGCTTGAGACGCAAACACAAATTGGAAAGTCCGAGCTACCAACATAACGCCGTACCGGGTATCAAGCTGCTGATTGAAATGCGTTGTACATCCGTCTTGCACCAGCAAAAGTGCCGAGCAATTCCAGTACAAGTGCAAGGCAATGGTCCTTTGGATGGATGAATTTGGTGATCGCTGAGGTATGGGTTTATCATGCTGTTTAGCCGAAGGGCGGAGCTCGGCCAGTGAGATGGTACGGTAATGACGGCAGAAACAGATTATATAAGACCAAGAGAAATTATCCCCACTAAGGGGTCCCTTTTTGGTAAAGCGGTAATTTAAGGTCGACAGGTAAAGAATCATTAGCGGGCTTATCCCTTGGGCCATGGTTGGTCAAATACTAAGGGGTATTGACGGCTTGGCATTGGGTTACATAACACACATCTACAGCCTTTGGATGTTCGCAACCAGAGGTGCTGGATGAGGAAGATTTTGATACACTTGTCGCTTTCTGGTCGAGATAAGGGCTGTATTTGAATTGCTTGATCGTTTGTAAGTTTTTTTTTACACATTTACAAGAAGAATAAGAAGAATATATAGAGTCTGGCTGTATAGTTTCGTACAAATGTATTTGTCGGTAGACTTCCCAGTCACCTTCAATAGAGGAAATCGGGGGTTCCCAGATACCATCAAAATCATTTAGTTTTAGATAATCTACTGATATAATTTTATAAAGAAATATTAGCTGCTATTAGAGTACTATCAATATTTGAGGTTTAGCATACATGATATTATTCACTTGTATTTCTTTCCTGCATTTTCCAACTCCCTTCTGCGATTGTACACATTTTTATGGGCTTCCTTCGCTTCCTCGAACTCGATTTTCAGCCTCTCTAGACCTGGCCCTGCATCAAAAAACCTCGCATCAACTTGGTCTGCCGTTTCTTCAAGGACACGGATCTGCTGGCCAAGCCCCAGCACCAGGTCGAGGGCTTCCATTTCGGCGTTTCTGGTTGCCTTGTACTCCTCGCTCAACTGGCGAGTGCCCGACTCACCCAAGGTTCGGCTGCCTCCAGGCGGATTGACACGAGCCCTTTTTAGTCGGTCTGTCAATTCTGGCATGTTGGCTGGCGGAGATCTCGGTCGATGAGTCTTAGCTCCACCAACCGCAACAGCATCTCCAGCGTTGCTATCGACATCCATGTCGTCACCTATATGATTATAAGCAATTGAAATTGGAAAGGAATCACTGCTAACTTACTTTGAGTGGGCGGGGGGGCACCCAAAAGACCTATATGATTATAAGCAACTGAAATTGGAAATGATCAATACTAACTTACTTTGAGTGAGCGGGGGGGCACCCAAAAGGGGACGAACAGGAACGATATTAGCCTTGTCCTGCACATCGGTAATAAGTGCTCTAAGAACCGCTTGCGTCTTGTTGTACTTCATTTCCTCCATCAGCTGCTTGCTCCAGGCTTTCGAGTTCCCGATTATCACAAGAGCATCCTTGGCTCGGCTGAGGGCGACGTTGAGGCGCCGAGAATCTGCCACAAAGCCAATCTGCTTCGGGTTCACACCTGGCTTAACCAACATGTAGATGACAAGATTAGCCTCTTGGCCTTGGGAGGCATCGACAGTGAGGTTTTCGGGGAGTGGGATTCCACGCTCTAGTGCCTTTTCAGTCAGCAGATTCCGTTGCGCCTTGTACGGACTTATGAGCATCGCATCGACGGCAGTAATAGACCGTCCATCTGGTGCCTTGTGCTTGTAGAGGTCCTTCAACAAGTCCAGTGCCACGTCTGCCTGCTGGTGATTGACCCACGACGTTGAACTCTCAGGCTTAGTAGCAACAGAATCAACGGTTAGGAACACTCGTCGTTTATTCTGTTGGCATGCCAGAATGAAGTCTCGGTTATTTCTTGTGAAGCTGTCCCAGATGTATCCAATAGAGCCATCATGGACGAAACCGGCTGGTTTTGTCAACTGGCCCTTGTAGACGGTACGGTTGAAAAAGTCCAGGACCTCAGGATGGCAGCGGTAGTTCGTCCTGAGCATTGAACAAGGGTAACCAGCCTCTTTGAGCCTCTCCATGAGTGACCTCTTTATGAATCCGATCTCGGGATTAGGATTGACAGACTGCTCGGTGATGATGGTTGGCGCCAATTGCTGCGGGTCGCCGAGGAGAACAAAAGCTTTGACCGACGGCTTTGACAAGGCGATCATTGATTCTCCCTCGGTGCACTGTCCAGATTCGTCACAGATCACAAAGTCAGGTTGGAAACTTAGAAGAAAATCGTGCGCAGAGTTGCTAAGGGTACTGGCCACAATGCTCGATTCTTTCGCGATCTCGGCTGCTATCAGCTGGTAGTCACTCTTGAAGGCCTTGCTCTTGTCGGCACTTAGATGACCCTTGGCTGATATATATTCAGAGATCAGTCCGACAAATCGTTGCATGTATTTGGACGAATAAGGGTCGTTGTAGACAAGCTTTTTGACCATCAGGGGAAGCTGGATGTTCTCGAGGATGGTGTCAGCATCGGTCTTGTTCTTAGCTGGGCCGTGGCTTTCTGAGCTTCCGACAATAAGCTCATGGAACAGGCTCAGCTGATACCCCGGAGTACGGGCGCGAACAAACTCGCCACACCAGGTTTTTACTTCAGGGTTTCTGTTCAGGAATTTTGTAACTGCTGCTGAGAGATTGTCGACCGCCTTATTTGACCCGGCGGTGAGAAGTACTTTGAACCCAAGACTAGCAACAGTGACAATGATAGCAACGCCCAGGTGAGATTTTCCGGTGCCTGGAGGACCCTGAACTAGGCTCATACCAGCAACCATGTAGAACAAGGACTTCTCGTACGCCTCGAGTTGTGTCGTATCAAGTCTACAAGCTTTCTTGATAGAATTGATCCTCCATCTCGCTGTTTCCAGGTCCAGGCTTGTTCTTTCCAGAATACTCCACTTGAAAAAAGATCCATGAGAAGGATCCAATTCGCAACCATGGGCAAGCACTGTCCGGTGGAGAGAGAAACCTTGAGCCCAGTTTTCGGTTTTGTCACCGAAGACCACCTCTGGCTCCCCAGACTTAATGATAGCCGCAATTTGATCTTCTATCGGGCGTAGGTTGGGCTTTATTTCAAGAACAATGTCGTAGTGAGGCCCAAGGTCAATCAAAGGCAAGCCATGGCGCGTTATCAAGACCAAGTCGGCTGCTGTTGGAATCTGAATGATCCTGCCCCTTACCGACTGTAGACGAGCCAGAATTGTCGGTGATTTTGAAACGCACCTCTGTCTTCTCCGGTAGTTCTGGGATTTCAACGGTTGCGTATTCAATTGGCTTAACAACTGAGACATGGATTTGCTTTTTTCCATTGTCGGCGAGGCAGATTGTCGACTTGTGCACTCTGTTCTTATTGAAGATTCTCTCGATGATACTAATCTGCTCTTGACGTTCAACCTTCAGCCCAGGAACTAGCGACAGTTTCCGCTCGTGGCTGTCAAGGAAATATGGGCGGATTACGGGCTGTGGGTTGTACTGCAAGCGCCCATCTTTGTTGTGCCACATCCATGGATATGGTTCCATTGGTGATAGGTCTTTGTCGTCTTTTTTGGCAATGCATTCGTAGTACCACCAAAAGCCCCTTCGAACATTGCCTGCGTCCTCGAGGATGCTGACAGGCTGGAGGTTGTTCAGGATTTTGCCTTGTAGTAGAGAAAGCCAGGTGAACATGTCTTTGAGGGGAGCGTTGTGGGAGGGAAAAGTTGGGATGAGGACGATGTTTCCATTTTCCAGGCCCGAGAGCATTGCTCGCCATTTTCCCTGTTCTTCGCTCGAGAGCAAATTGAACTGCCCGACCGTAATAGGGTCTCTTGTGCTGATATCAATGCAGGCGACGGCTTTGGGGGTTTCAAAATTCTTGGTAGGCGTAAACCAGTTAGGCTTTGTGGCTCGCCATTCTTTGATTTTGTCATTGCCATACTCTCCATCTCCCTCCAGGTAGAATTCCAGGATGCAATGAGGAAAACTGAAGACAACACTCGGTTCGTGTTCCAGTTTTTTGTCACCGAATGAAATAGTGATATCGGGACTCTGACTGGAAGGATGAATGACACAGAAAGCATGTATTGGCTGGCTGGCACTTTCTGGGAAGCAGACACGGACTGGAAATCGGCGAGTGGCGCGAAGCAGATCTTGTCTTGGATAGTCTCGTCCTCCTTGGAGGCGGAAAAATCCATCATATTTCGAGGAGGTGGCCATGGTAGGCAAAACGATCTTTTTTGAAAAAAGAAAGTTTGGGTAAGGGGACAGCGACTTACCAGAACGCTGTGAGGGGCTTGAAAGACAGCGACTTTACAGCACGCTGTGAAGTTTTCAAGAGAAAAAAAAATAAAGTGAAGCTTACAGACAAGCTTCAACGACAGAGACGAAGAAAAAAAGTCAAGGTAGAAGGCAAGGCGGCTTGCAGAAAGCACAAAAGTCAGGGCAGCGAAAAGAGGCTGCAGGATCCTGAGAAGTGAAGGTGAGAGGGGAAAGTGGTGGAGGTGAGGCGAGGGAAAGAGATGGTGGGGAGTCAACAATGCCCGATTAGGAAGTCGTTGCTTGTCAGGGGCGCCCCGCAGAAACAAACAAAGAACCAGCCCCCCAGCCCCCTCTTTATTTTTCTTCTCTTTCTTTTGGCAGGGCCTTTGGAGAGCTTGCTGGTCCCCGCCGAAGCAGCGAGAAGCCCCTGACGAAGGAGCAATTCTATCCTACGTTTGTGTATGTCCCAATATAACTAGCTGGCAGCTCTCTAGCGAATTCAAGTAATGGGAACATGAGAAGAGACCTTTATAATATCCTCTAGTAGAATAGACACTCCTTCAACAAGAATGTAGCTAATCGGTGCATCAGTTGATGCTTGCCACAACGTCATGTTTGCACCCATCTAGGTAACTGCGTGGTTGCCTGCCGCAACCACCTTATTTCTCGTCTTTTCTCATATCCGTCTTCCCTCTTCTCTTTTCCTTCTCACCCTTCCCTTCTCTCTTCACTTTCCTGTTTGTTTCTGTGTCGTCTGTGTCGTCTGTGTCTCCTGTATCTCCTGTATCTCCTGTGTGCCTCTCTTCTTGTTTTTCTGACTCCCCCACCCCCCCCCCCCCCCCCCCCCTTCTCCCCTTTCCACAGCGTGCTGAAAAGTCGCTGTCTTATCTCCCACAGTGTACTAACAGTCACTGTCTTCCTAATCCCTTCACAGCGTACAGAAAAGTCGCTGTCTTTCTAACCCCTTCACAGCGTGCGGCAAAGTCGCTGTCTTCTTTCCTTCCTAAAAGGTATGTCGCATCTTGTTTTACATCGTTCATAGTTACCTATAACTGACCACAAAACAATGTCTTTTGCCTAGACTCCCCTCTTCACGAACGATGTCTTCACTTGGAGAATCCGCGGCCGTTTGGCGTGACTGCACAACAGTCAAGGAGTTTTGCGAAAAATTCCACTTACGATATACTGTCGAAGCTGGAATTAATTCGACCCTCGAATCTTCCAAACCCCTGTCTTCTACACTTTTGAAACATGTGAGAAATTATTTCGGTGCTGTCAAAGCGTACGATGAATTTAAGACTCTGCCTCTGGACCAGCAGGAATATCTTGAAAGAGCCAGGGACCCAAAGCACGACGACACACTCATGAAGATCCTTATTTCTTGTCTTCAGGAGACTGGTCAATTCCTTCCTTCTGAGGATGATGCTAGTGTCCTGGTCAATATTCTCAAAAAACATGTGCCTCGAAAAGAAAGCCCCGCCCAGAAGAAGTTCAACGATTCTCGAAAGCAAGTCCAAAAGCTTAGAAATGCCTTCCACACGCAAGAGCAGGGAAAAGCCAATGTCTCAGAAGCACTGTGGGAGAAGATCTGCTCCTACTACAGCCAATATGACCCAGCAGCCTACTTCAGCCCGTACACTTCCATTGTCGGCCCGAGTGGGATCGGCAAAAGCTTCTCAATACAATCTATTGCCAGAAAAGGGCTTGCTTACGTGGTTTACGCGAGCCTTTCACCGCAACTGGCCTCTTCATACCCCGGTGCATCCTACCTAGTCAACGAGTTGACCAGTACCATGCCTAACTACGAGGACAGCGACAGGGCAAGAATGACCACGAAATTTGAGATGTTTATCGCTGCTAGTATCCGTCAGGTTCGGCTTTGTTGCCGACACGGTATCAGCCCGTCAGACTATTTCACAATGCAGGTCTATGACGATAGAGAACAAAAAATAATCCAAGATGGACTCTTAAACGCCCTAAAGCGTTTATATGAACGCATAATAGGACCCCACGGTATAAAGAGAATCAAACTAAATAGTAATCGTGGACGTGACTTCAAAAGCGACGAGATAAAGGAGTTTTTTGACCATGGACACTACATTGACGACGAATTGGCGGAATACGAAGAGGAAATTGAGCCGTTCTTCGAAGAATACGCAAAGGACTTGAAAGGGGGCAAGATCCCGGACGCAGCAAAAGGCAAGCCCTACATTTTATTTTGCCTTGATGAAGCACGAGCACTTCTCACTCCCTCGGATATGGCATTTCTTTCTTTCCGACGTGCTGCGAGGCATCAACAGATTCATGGCTTGTCACGAGGGGTGAAAGAAAACGAGAAAATTTTCTTCGTTTTACTGGATACGTGCGCAAAATTCAACGTCTTCGTGCCTCCTCGAGGGTTTGACCCCAGCGCAAAGCTTACTGGAGACCCCCGCGGACAATTCACGCCGATTTGGGAAATCTCTTCTCACGACAGTTTAGCAACAGGGCCCCATACAATCAAAGACTTGTCTACTATTAAATTTGACAACGAGTGGAAAAGGCGATTGTTTACTTTCGGCCGGCCAAACTGGGCAATCCAATTACAAATTGGTGGAACTCATGGTCTAAAGAATCACGCCACTCTGAAGATGTATGGTGGATCAGACAATAAAGAATTCACCGAAGAGACTCTTACCAGCCTATTGTCTTTCCGTCTGCAGTTCTATGTAGTCTCACATCATCTCGGTGAGAGTTTGGTCTCTGGCCATTTGAGGATGGTCTATGATATGAGCGATGATCGACGAAAATTACGCACTATCCAGCCTTCTGAGCCAATTCTTGCCTGGGCTGCATATTCGGAAATGGCAACTAGACCTGGTTGCAAGCTCGAAGTTCTCAAGAACTTCTACAAACAATGCTCATCTGGATCTATTGATACTGGAGATATTGGAGAAATGGCAGCAGCTCTCATCTTAATGTTTGCCTTCGACAAAAAACAGTCCCTAGATCTAGAGACTCCGAAACCGCAAACTGTCCTTGAGTTCGTCCAAAGTTTGTTCGGGGAGAGCCAGACTGCCAAACTGTCCTCAGAGCAGGCAGGGAAACATGTGACCAAATTGATGACGAAAGGCTTTGTCTTCTTCAATCATTTCACTCGCTTGGAAGGGCCAGTGAACCCCACCGTTCTCCGACAAGCTTGGGGTCGAGGTACGGCACTGTTTTCATATCCTGGTACGGCATACTTCGACATCATCATCCCTGTCGCCATACTTGAAGATAACAAGACGTCTTTTATTGTTATCCAAGTAAAAAATAGACAGGGTGACCGATTGACTGACGGCTTGCGAAACGAGGCAGGCATTGCTATTTCAAGTGCGGAAAAAGCCCTGCCTGAAACCAGTGCGTATATGGGTATTTTAATGGCTCTCCGCACTGAGAAAGGACCGGAAGTCGGCATTATTGCCGCAGAACCCTCCAAGAGCGATCAGAAGAGACGGCGCCGTTCAAAGGAAGAAAAAAAGCGGGTCATGGTCGTCGCCGTGGGCCTTGATCACCATATCTATCCGGGCATGGCTAGCAACTCCAAGGAACGCAAGGAAATCTGTAAGATTTTACAGGATCTGCTCAATCTGAAGGGAAACATCAAGGACAGCAAAGAAACCGCCTACCAGAAGAATCTCGCTGTGGGGTATAAAGATAACTAGACTTGAATCTTGCATAATTCAGAATTCAATCTTTGTTCAACATTTTACTATTCTCTGTAGCAAGGTACCGAGCTTCTTGGCATATGCTCGTCAATATCTCTTCTAGGCACTCTTGTATTAAGTTGTCAACCTTTCGGATGTAAAATAATCCCTTCTTGAATATTACAAGCATATCCTCTCTGTCGCTATGTTCCGCCACTTCGTCTGACGACCCATAAAGATATGCTGAAATATACATGTAAATGTGGTTCTTATGTCAATCTATTGCATGGTTGGGCTTTTACCCTCGGAGCCTAAGCCAACCATCCAGATGTCCCCAAACTACTTGACACAAATTGCGAATATGTTACAATTACTGATACCACCAAGTGCGTGATGTTATAATCTAGATCTTACCGTACTGAGTTTTAGTTTTCCATGCCATCATATCAAAATCTCTTGAGAAGGGATAAGAAAGTTGTGTTTTTTTTTCTCATATGAACTAATAAATAAAATTCCTGAAGCAGCAGTAGATTTGATTACAATGGCATAATAGGATTATTGTTTTCAATACATATGTACACGTATCTTAAATATCAACTGACCCACTACAAATTGATACTGATGGGCACCTAAAAGGTCAACAGTATATTAGGCACCGATGCAGTTCATCCGTTATTCGACGTATCAACAAAATACCTACCTACATGCCCAAAGTAATTTTGTACAACAACAACAATGCATACTGCTACACCTAATCGATAAAAACGCTATTCTCATCGATCGATCAGATTCAGCAGGTCAAACTAATTCACTAGTTGCGTGTTACTAGTTCCAGACGGCTTTGAAATTCTCCGATCGAGGCGTCGATCAAAACACCAAAAAAAAAAAAAAAAAGAACAGAAAAGACAAAGATCAATGACATCAGTCTGCTTGGCTGTGGAAATTAAATGTCGATCTGGCATGAACCCATGTTTGTGTCAGTCACCAGCCTCGGTGATTGCAAGTTCAATGTTTAGTAGGGAACATCAAATCTCAATAATAAGAATATTTATGATAGATTCGCTACCCCACTGGGATTGAACATGAATCTAAATAGGATAGTGGTATCTTGCTTAGTGTGTTCTCCGGTCTGGCAAGGAATATGACAGATCAGAAACTTGAAAGCCGTCAGTCACATCACACGAGCTACTTAGTGCATGCGTCCACAACTAGAAATCTGGCTGCGCTGGCAAGAACTATTACCAGATAAGAAACCGTGTGCTCGAACCTGTTAAAAAGCTCGAAAGTAGTAGTAGTAGTAGGACCTACGGAGGTCTTCGGAGTTTGCCAGAGTCGGTCGCGACTCGTGCGACGACAGTAAAGAGAATCTAAGGAATGCTTCATGTCCTTGCATCGCGCAGGCATGCGAAATCGATCGATCGATGCCTTGCACTTGCAAGTTGCCACAGGGAGTGTGGCTCAGCAGTCCTCAGATTGGGATCTGGAGTCTGGCAGATGCAGCATGCGCCACAAGCAAGGGTTTGTTTTTGTGACATGTCTACTAGGCTCTTTAGTTCATCCGTAGTATGTAGTACTAGTAGTGCATACTAACTTTGGTTCGGCACTTGGTAGCTAGCTAACAAACCGACAGTGACACTAACAAGTTAACAGCAAAAGTAAATCTCGTACCTGCGCGCCGCTGATTAGCTGGGTCCTGAAATGAATCTCCGTAAATGAGTCATCTGGGAGTCTTGTCACAGTCGAACATGAAGATCGTGAGGGGTGATCAGGCAGTGATCGACAAAAAAATGACCAAAGAGAGGGGCCGGGCAAACGTGCATCTGAAGAAATACACACAAAAAGTTAACGGAACGGCGTTTCCGCAGGATCAAGGTCTGGTTGTTCTGACGTGGAGGCGCCCCTCCCGAGGACAGACAGCACGGGATATGCATGTCAAGTGCATATATAAAACAGGGTTAATCTGGCACGGTACAGACTCAACCACGGTCCGAGCATACCAGCAGGCCGGACACTGTCCGAAAGAAGGAGTAGGTAGAACCGAGGAAGCCAAAACCAAAGCCGCAAAGCAAAAAAAGAGGGGCGGATTCTGGATCTTGCAGAAAGAAAGCAAAAAAAAGATCTGAGATCGAAGCGTATCCACTGCGCTGGGACTCGAGAATGTGAGAGCAGGGATGGAAGACAGGGTTTCTGAAGTTCTACTAATCGGTATGTTGGTCGCCACATGGCCTCGGGGTTAGCTCGGGGTTATGAATGATAAATTATGATGAAATAATACCGACTAGTGATATTAACTAATGAATGACATGCAGGGCGATAGTATGAGATCCATCTCAGATTCAGGCAAGATAGGTATAACAGACACGTATTAACAGAGAATGCACTCACAGAGTAAATTGACTAAATTCAGGAGACTCCGACAGAGAACTACAGTGGGGAAATCTCCGGCACCAGCCCGTCTAGGAAGGTGTCATTGCTGTCAGAGCGCGCTCGATCTCATTTTCGACCCCAAAACCAGCGTTAGCTCAAGCTTTCGGCCTCGTTACGTGGCTGCTCATTATTGACAGTTTGCTCCACCTGCTCTCCACCGCGAGAAGAACCCAAGTATGGGTAAGGGAGTGCCAACCATGGATCCGGAATTCGTCAAACTATGTCAGTTATTCCAAATTTCAGGTCCGCATCCGGTGGAATACTGGCCTCCTTCCCTTAACCTACTGCCAGTCCTTCAACCTAATCTGCATGCCGCATGACGTCGCGGGCGGTCCGATTGGCGGACCGGGTGATGGGGATCGGCGACATCCAGAGAATTCTGTCGTTAATTAATAGTATTTGAAATTGATATTTCGGTATGGGTTCGGCACGGCCAATCGGAATAAGCAGCCTGGAGGATTTCCGAGGAGCAGGTTGCCCATGGCTCGCTCCTTGAAGGGAGTCAGCCCAAGACATACCGGTGTGTCAGTACTGGCAGACAGTAGTGTTTTCGCATTTGCCACAGCTCGCTGCGACTTTGACGTGGTAGCAGCCTCAAATAGAGCGACCACGGGGGCAGGATCGACATGCGGGTTGAGACCCTAGCAGTGCTACTGCTACTGCTGCTGCTGCTGATGCGATGGGGCGGTAGGTACCGAGAGAGCCGATGAGTTATGATACTGTGATAGTACGAGGAGGAGTATCCGTAATATTGTGCGGTTAGACTTTGTGACAGTCTTGGCAGTGACGCAGGCCAAGCCGGATGCGGTTAGCGCGGTATTGCTGTGGCTGTGTGGCTGTGCAGCGCTCGTAAATGAACAATAGTATGGTGGCCATTCATACCCGCGGGACAATACAACCGCCCGTAACCATAGTGTCTCAATAACAAAGTGCTTTCAGATTCCTCCTAGCAGCAAAATATAGGCATATGTGCGAAATATCAACTTCCTGAAGATGTTTATGATTGGCTCGATCCCACGAACTGGTGTTCGTGGCTGATTGGCGGCTGCAGCACGATCATAAGGACCTGCAACTGCACCTCGGCTCATGTACTAGTATTATTACTAGTGCTGTGACTAGTAGACTACAATTATGCTAAGGTCCCAGTCTAGTAATAAAGCAGCCCTGCTTTAATTGCCGCTGATCCCGGTCGCCTGACATTTGCTATATTGCCCATAATAATAATAATAAATATCCTGACTATGTGCTAGATAGTGAATACCATGGCAATGTTAAAAATATGGAAATTCCAGCCGGAGATGCCGCCATCTCCGCCCAGGCAGCCCCAGCGCTAGTGCGCGCCTGCATACATCCATACAATAATAAATCGCATAGCACAGTTATTTTTTAATTCGCCCCTGACGGTGCCCAATCACGAGGTCTGCGTTCCAAGGATCCATTATGATTATTACCAACAGGTGGGCATCATTGCCCCGATCGGGAAATCCGCCGTCGCGGTTCCGCTATCCGAGATAACTATTACAGTACAGACTCCAGAGTACGTACTCTGTATTGTTATTATTGTTGTTTATTTCTACAGAGTACGGAGTAAAGTACGAGTATAGGTATGTACAAGTACATACGTTGACGGTGTAGCTGTAACTTTATCGCATAGTCCGTCCTAAACAAGTAATACCCACGTTCAAAGCCAAAATACTAAATACTAGTATAGCACGACATCTGTCAAAACCTTAAGCCAGTCACGATGCCCCGATGCCCAGTTCAAGACACCATCTCCACACCTGGATCGTCATTCCTCTTTACGGAGTAGCACTGACTAATTTAGTAAAAATGAGAGAACCGGGCTCCACCACCCATCGAGAATGACTAAAGGACTTTGGGCGCCCTCAGAGTTAGATCCTTTTGCAGCCCCCAGACTCCTTTTTGGAAGAACACCACTCTGGGTCTTGATGTAGATAATTAAAGACAGAATACAGAGTACCGTAGAACTAAGAAATTAAGAATAAAGAAACCGAGCAAGGTCTTTGTACGTTAGTCAGTACTCAGTACTAGTCCTAATCCTCAGACTCAGACTCACAGTCACAAATCCACTTGGCTCGAAATGCTCCGGCGAGACCCAGTCACCTTGCATAACCTTGATTCTCCCGTCCACTTGGCTGGTTCGCTTTTCTGTCATTGCCAGAATTTTGGGTACAGCCAGAACTAGTGAACGAACTAACGCTGGTAGATGGCACGCCCTGTGTGGCTGACACTCTGCCTGATCTGCCTCTGGTCTGCTTTTTAAGTTATTTATCGGCCTGGTCCCTGTAGCTACTGCTTTTTTGCCTTTGGCTTGCGCTGGCTGCCACTTTGTTGGTGTTGCCTCTTATTTTTATTTTTTTTTCGGTCTGGTCCATAATTTTTCCTTCTTTGGTTTTCTTTTATTTCTTTTTTTTTTAATTCTTTCCCTTTTTCGTTTTCCGTTTTCATTCGCCCGACTGAAGCCTGACTCGTGTCCTCAAACCCTACCCCGGTCCTACTTGCTCACTCTACTACTACTACTCCTTATCGTTATCTCATCGTCATCCTCCCCTCCAGCAACAGAGTCTGACCTCACCGTGGGACACGTAGAACCAGACCTTGTCTTTTACTGGATTGTTACATACAGGGTAACAGCAATTGCCACCACAACCAATTCCATTTCCTCACTCTTGTCCTGCCCTCTTGTCTTGTTCCTGTACCCCGCTCTCGTGGTCAGCTGTTGCCGTGTTTCGAATGGTTTAGGCAGTGGGGAGATTTTGTGACCTCGACCGACATTCCTCTTATATTGCCGCCCTGGTCTCTCCCCGCATGTCTCAACAACATAGCCAAGAGCCAGGACACAATCGCAAGAACATGGCTGTTTCATATACGAGCAATATTGCTCCGTCGCGGAACCAGACACTTCCGTCGTTTCGAGAGGTGTGTTTTGATTTGTACATGTGTATCCTTGTTCAGCAATTACTGACTCCTCAGCTCCTTCCCCCTCATCTACACGAAGAAATTGACTCGGCGGCCTACTATGGCCAGTCTCGCTCCATGCCGCAGGACCGCAGTCCTGAGGCTGCGGCCTCGTTCAACAAGTCGCAGCAGCATCCACAGCATCAACAGCATCAGCACCGAGGCCAGGCGCTGCCTCCGCCGGGCACGCCGAATCAAGGCCCTGTGTATCCCTCGCGCGGACCGAGTCCCATCTTACCACCGCTGAGAGATCTCCAGTCGGGCGCCTCAGGGCGACATCTCGACCGTCCGATGAGCGGTTACGACCCAGCGCCGCGCTCCGGCCCCGAGCCCGTGTATGGCGGACGTACTAGTATGGAAGACGACCGGTTTCGCCCTACTGCACCGTATCCTGCTAGCAGCGGCGGCGGCGGCGGCGGCGTTGGTGGTGGTGGTGGTGGTGGTGGTGGTGGCAATGGAGGAGCGCCTCCGGCCATGTACAACCCTAGTCACAGTCACAGTCACAATCCAAACCACAATCCCAATCACAATCATCCCAAGGGCTACGGCGGTGGACATCCCTATCCGCCCCCCTCATACGCCAGCGAGTCCGAGTACTCGCCCATGACTCACAGCCACACCCTGCCCGCGTCGACGTTTGGCGTCATCGGCGAACCGCTGGACTCGCGCGGCAAGCGAAGACGAGGAAATCTGCCTAAGCCCGTGACAGACATTCTGCGCGCCTGGTTCCACGATCATCTTGACCATCCGTATCCGACCGAGGAAGACAAGCAGATCTTCATGTCGCGGACGGGGCTGTCGATCAGCCAGGTATGTTTGCTGTAAGAAGTTTGATTGGAGGGTTATGTACTGACAAGAAACAGATCAGCAATTGGTTCATCAACGCCCGACGGCGCCAGCTGCCTGCGCTGCGCAACCAAATCCGCAACAGCGATGGTGACCATAGATCAGGTTCGCCCATGAGCGACGTGGACCTAGGCACCTCGTCGCCGGGCTCGACTTCGTCCCCAACACGCCCTAGGCACGGTTGATCACGTCCTAGACAACGAAAAAACGAATCGAAACAAGAAAAAAAAAAGAAAGAAAAGAAAACAGAAAAACACAAAAATATACAAGTCAACGACTTAGACTGCCAGGAGACATTTGTTCGGCGATATCACCATTTGCATTGATCCCTTGATTGGATTATCACCTTATACTATGCTACGCCCATCTATTTCATTTTAATACATAGTGTTCAACTTGCATTGCAGGACGGCTGCGAGTTTGGATTGATTGATTGATTCTGCCGGGGCTTTCCTTTTTTTTTTTTTTTTTTTTCTCTTTTGATGACTGATTGATGATCTATTCATATCATATTGAGCGCGGTGTGTGTTTTTATTTATTTCCTATTTCCTAGCACATGTATGCTTATACTACTAGCTGTTGTGTATGGCGCCGGGGCTGAGAGGATGTCAATGATACCCTTTTTATTTCCTATTTCTTTTTCCCCCATCTCTCTCATTGCATTGGTGTTGCTAGCATTGATATATTTCAAATAACGTTTATATTTTGCATTCAATAGTGACTGTCAGTGACGTAGGTTGGTCCAGTAATTTATGAATCTAGCCGCATATGGGTAACAGTCGATCTTACTATAACTGGCTAAGGATCTACATTCTGGACTGGGGTATTTCGGCTCCGTAATTTTTGGTCCAAATGCTTTTTTCTTTTTCTCAAATTCCTGCACTGAGTCTGCAAGTGTGTGGATTAGTACTAGTCTACTAGAGGATTGATAGAAGCAGACCACGTGGATCGGTCCCATTAGTGGCAGTTTTAACTGGTTGGAATTGAAATCTTCATACTTATATGTAGTTATGTACTACATGTCGGGACGGAGAAATTATTGTACTAGTTTGAAATGGGCAACATTTTGATTGTTTTATGAGATGTATGCATGTAATTGTCTACATGGTACAATCTAGAAAAGCTATTGAACTGGATAAACGGGATCATGCATATAACTCACGCGAGCTGGGATCAGCCACTGGGACCCCGGTGGTGTTATTTGCACGCTCACATGTTTTTGGCAGCTGCAGAGTTTCAGAGTTTCGGTACTTGGAACACGTCCGAGTCCGATTTTGTGCATTAGGTAGATGAGAATCGTTAATTTGATACACGGATTTCAGGCAACTACTAGCAAGGTCTATATTTGGTATGCTCATGTATCCAGGCAACGTGGGACATCGGTACTACTGTGTACAGACATAGATCGTACGTGCTCTGCTTTGGGGCATTTATGCTACCCTTGAGTCTTACACTGAAAAAGTTCTCGGCGTCGATCCAATATTCTAGTCTATGTCACTCAACTCATCTTTTCTTTTCTGCAGCTCGGACACCGAAGCAAGCGTCTTACCAAGAAGGCGGCCTAGTGCGCCGACCATTTCACTCAATCGGATCCAGCACATATATTTTTTTTTTAATGTAACACATGATTCAGACGTCCATGTCAGTCAGAGCGATTGACAGACCCCCCTTCTCCCCACTCCCCACTCACAAAGGATACAAATAACCCGACTGGATAGGGAACTGGTCCGCCGTTTCATGACAGTTAACGGGTGCATGACCTGTGCTCGACTAAGTCTCGGTAGATAAATCGGTCTAAATTTTATGTGAAACATTGTCTGATCATAAGAACTTTACCCCTGCAGAATGCATGCTACAGACCAGTTGACCGTGGCAAGTCTTACAGAAGGTTGCACGGCATGTAGAGAATCTGGTTTTTTACGTTTTTTTTTTTTTGCATTTTGCATTTTGTGCGTGGAGGAGGAGGAGGAGGAGGACGAGGGTTGAATGTCACGTTTGTATACAGTTACGCGAAGGTAAGTATTGACTCTGTTGTTTTTTTTTTTTTCCCTTCTTTGCCTGGTGCATGCGTGAGATGCATGAATGGAACATTGAAGGTGTCATTGAGTCAGTTTTGTGGCTTGCATAACACGAGGACTGGAGTTGTTTGCTCAATATTTTCAAGACAGTTGCTTTGGTTGTGTTAACCAGGGCAATATCTACATATCATTCACTTGATAGCATTGAATCTAAACATTCATCCTCAACACACATTCTCAACACAAAACACGAACAGCTACCCTAACAGAACGAGCGTAAGGAAAGGGAGAAGAAGAAAAAAGGTCGGACAAACAGTTGGACCTGTCGGCAGTTCTCGACCCCCCCGTGCGCGTGTAACGCGTGTCAAAATCTAGGCAGCGGTCGCTTATGGCCTGTTTTTCCGAATGGTGGCGTGTTATGTCTCCATGCCCACTTTTTTTTTAACAATCAAAATGGGAAAATGCAGAGAAAGAAGAAAAGACTAGTATTGACGAAATGACGAGTCATTGTTGTCACCTGACCCGCCAAACCCTACAGACACAACGGCATGTGCCCAGATCGGACAACGGCCAGCAACGGTCATGTCACGCCACGCCGTGGGACAGTACCGCCTCTCAAGTTCTGGGACGAAGGCAGATAGAAAAAAAAGAGTCCGAGTCGACGGTGATAGCGATAGCTCAACGTGACAAACGCTGCGTAACTAGGATTTTTGAGACACCGATACAGTCAGGGATGGCTTGACATGAAAGTATGTAGATATCCGGTGTTATTGTCAGTAAGTTGGAGTTGATCCAGTGGTTTTACTTGCATGTGGTGTATGCAAAGATTATCTACGGTAGAAGTCCCATCTTGATACTGAGATATTTGAATATCACATAGATTAATTCATTTGCAAGCACTACATCAATTGAGATAAAGTAGATATTTACAATTTTACATTGCCATCCGTTTCACAATCGTAAACAGATCGACTCGAACACACACACACACACACACACTAACGACATCTGGAACATTGAACTAGCGCTCATGAGCAACTAACAAGGGCTTCCGGTCCCGTTCAGCTTGGACGCCGGATACAACACACTAGGCAAGCCACTGTCCAGAGACACCGAAATGTCGCCACCATCCCCCACTGTCACCGACGTGCAGGTAATCAGCTCCGTGAGCACCGTGCCAGCCGTATACCCGCCTCCACTGACCGTCAGCGTGGTCTGGCCGCCGTCGGCACCGAGGTTGGAGACGACGGTGATGATTTGGCTGCCGTTGCTGCCCTTGCGCATCCCCAAGTTGTTGTCGTCTTGGTAGATGGGGTAGTTCTATTGACTGATATTAGCATATATATCCCTTGTGAATTCTTTTTTTTTGGTGGAGAAATTTACATTGTACGTGGTGTATCCATCATCCGACTTGATTGCGAAGCTTCGGATCTTGTTCATCTTAGCAACCCATGTGTACAGCTCCGAAGTCGTGTTGTATCCGCTCAGCCACGTTGCCTCTCTGTTAGCCGGGTCCTCAGCGCCGTCATAGTGCTGTTCCTGGCCCGCATAGATGATGGGGATACCGTCTGCCAAGATCGTATATGTAAGCACATTCTTGGCCAGCGCGAGATCCTGTGTGTACGAGGCAAATCGCGGGTTGTCGTGGTTTTCGCTAAAGCTGCCCAGCAGGTTCGTGTCTGTGCAGTCCGACTTGACTGAGTTGATCATGTCCGCGAGCTCGGATATACTGCCGCTGCTGCTTTCGAACGCACGCACGAGCGGGAAGTAAGTTGGGTAGTTGAGGATACCGTCCAGAGCGGTTTGGTAAGGGCAGGCGTATGTGACGTCGCCGTTGTCGACTTCGCCAACAGCATAGACGCCGGCTTTCTCGTTGTATGTAGCCCAGAAATCTTTACTGACTTCTGCCACGGTGTCGATACGGATGCCATCAACTACACACATCAGATTAGTATTTCCTATTCCCTGTTCGTATGTACCGAAGTCGACTTACTAGAGTAGTTGGCAACCAGGTCTCCAATCCAGCTGAACCAAATGTCCTGTACGCTGGTGCTTTCAGTGTCCAAGTCGGGCAGGCATACGGTGTCATCACCCATCCAGCACTCCTCAGTCATGGTCTGGTTGGTGTAATCGGTGAGCGCACAGTACGGGTGGAAGTAGTCCTGGGAGTTGAATGGGTTGAAGACGGAATAGTCCACAGTGGTTGGGTCTCCAGCATAACCCTGTTGCTATTAGTTCATACGACGATTCAGTTAAGGACGAACTAAACAAATACGTACCATGTGGTTCGCCACCACGTCAACCATGAGGTACATTCCTCGGTCGTGCAGCGCCGAGGCCAGGTCGTTCAGGTCATCAGAGGTGCCAAAGTTCTCGTTTAGCGCATAGCTATTCTAGTTTAGTCTTGTTGAGTGGGCATTCGATATGCTGCATCACTTACATGTCCTGCTGCCAGTACCCGTGGTACGATGATCCATCAGAAGTGACCTCGGTCAGCTGTCCGGTCACAGGAGAAATCCAAATGGCGGTAAAACCCATGCCTTGGATATAGTCCAGCTTTTTTTCCCCATTAGAACTCGACCAAAAAAAAAAAAGTCAAACCACCTACCTGGTTTATGACTCCCTGCCATGATCCACCGCAATAAATCTGTTCGTGTCGTTAGCGATGATATACACAGGGTGTACATGGTGGCAAACGGGACATACCCCGTCTTCTGTATTGCAAGTGGCAGTGGTCGAGTTGTCAGCCCGCGCAAATCGATCAGTCAGAAGAAAGTAAATCGACTGTGAGCGCCAGTCATCAGGCGTCGCAGCATTGGCCACACCCGATAGCAGGGCTACTGCGGTGGTGCCCCCAAGGAGTGAGAGCTTCATTTTGTAAAGGATGAGAAAGAGAGACTGCCAGCAGGCTACAATAACAAAAACACGAAAAACGCGATGTTAAAAAAATAATTTTTTTAAATTGCTGGGGACATCTAGAAGATCACCACGGCACTGGGGATTTTAATAATGTCTACTACTCCTTCGACTTATACAATCTCGAACGACGATCGGAATGGGGCATGAAACGAACGAAGCCGGTGGTCCAAAGAATATTTACCGAACGTCAATATAGTGAATGCGTACTAGCAGGGTCAGCAAGGGGGCCAATTCGCCGACGCATAGACACAAGTCAATAATTATGCTTATCGCCTCGACCCTTTCTAAACACAGCTAATAATACATCGGAGAGTTCAGTTGAGAGTAAACTACAAATATGGGCTATGTCGTCACAAGACGGAGATCCGGCGAAATTCTTTATACTGTAATTTCTTTACGAAGTAATAGTTTCCACTTTTACCGTTGCTGAAACTCCTCATGCCCGCAAGGACAACACTGTTTTTGCGGGGTTTCGTGCCTATCCAAGTGCCGGATCCTGGATAAGTACCAATCATAATTGCTAGATGATGTTCCTTGGGACAGTAATAATAACAATCCGTACACTTTATCATATTCAGGGGAATGCCAGTGTCGGGCGGATTAATGGCCAAAACCATCCAAATTCCATGCAGCACGACGATCGCCAATATGACTGCCAAATCGGCAGTATTTAGCCTCCTGAATAAGTCATGGCGTGCGCGTCAAAACCGCCCCATGATCCGTGTCCCCTAGGCTATTATTATCCACGTTGGTCGATAATAGACCGACCTATACCAGCTAAAGCCTAAGGCCCTAAACGTCTCCATAGCCCCTGTAAAAGAAGAGCGCTTGCTGTCTTTCTCGATTCTTCCCCCAACTTGCGTTCCGGTCATCCCCATTACGCCAAACCCGGACAGACAGAAAAAAACATCCTTCGTGCGATATCGACTCTCAGGATACACACAGATCAGCCGGTCTGGTCACGGTGGTGGCGCCCCGAGAGGTCGAATTGGATACAACCTCACGCGGACCGGACCCATAGCTACGACGTCGCCTCAAGCATTTACCACCCCGCTAGGCAGGCAACGGAGATACCGTCAGGGCTTTTAGATACAATGGTTAGACGATCAGGTCCCCCGTGTGGGGAAGAGATGGGCAAATTTCGGTCCCGGCACTCTCACCGAGCAAACCAGAGATCCAATCTCCTTGCGTTTTTCAGGGCATTGGAAATCATTGGACGCAAGAGCGTTGTAGCAACCATTATATCGTATCTTAGTTGCAGATAGCATCTTAGCATGTGCAAAAGGATTGTCATGTGCTAAGCTTTGATCGCCCGCGCGTCTCTGCTCGTTCCTGGCATTTTAGTGCCACTGACGTGGAAAAACAATATAATTCGTTGTATGCGATCGACGTCTGCTGCTTTCTCCTCTTTCTAAATTTCCGACAACATCCATAATTTCTCCTCCCACGGTGAAAAAATCTATCGCGAGTCGCCAGAACTAGGGTCATGGCTGCTGCTCTGGCCACGCTTGGTCTCCTGGGCATTGCCCAGGCCACATCCGGCTTTGTTCCTCGAGCGACTGGGTCGCTGGATTCGTTTCTGTCGAAAGAAACCCCGGTCGCCCTACAAGGCATTTTAAACAACATTGGAGCTAGTGGCGCATTCTCCAAGGGTATCAGCGAGGGCGTTGTTGTCGCCAGCCCTAGCAAGACCGATCCCAACTGTAAGACTAAAAAATAAACATTCAAATATCTGTTTTTTCATTGAATCTAACCGCTTCTCAGATTGGTATACGTGGACCAGAGACTCTGCTCTCACCCTAAAGTGTTTGGTTGATGAATTTATCGGTGGAAACTCGGATCTGGAATCCGTCATCAAAGAGTACATCAGCACGTCCGCCTCCATCCAGGGCATTTCAAACCCGTCCGGCGATCTGTCCGATGGATCCGGACTCGGAGAGCCCAAGTTTATGGTCAATGCGACCGCTTTTACGGGCGACTGGGGTCGTCCCCAGCGCGATGGACCGGCCCTGAGAGCGACAGCCATGATCTCATATGCCAATTATCTGATTGTAAGTGGCTACATCTAGTCCAATAACATGCGAAGATAGAAATCTGACCGTATCCCAGGACAATGGAGACGATTCTACCGCGGAGTCCATCATTTGGCCGATTGTGAAGAACGATCTGGCATATGTTTCGCAGTACTGGAACAAGACAGGATTCGGTGAGACTTGATCCTCATTTTGAGTTGTGATTTTGCATGCTGATATATACTGCCCAGACCTTTGGGAAGAAACTGAAGGATCATCCTTCTTCGCCACCGCTGTCCAGCACCGCGCTCTCGTTGAAGGCGAGGCCCTAGCCAAGTCTCTTGGCAAGTCCTGCGACGACTGCGCTTCCCAGGCGCCTCAGGTTCTCTGCTTTTTGCAGTCGTACTGGAACGGAAAATCCATCGTCGCCAACTTTGCCGACAACGGCCGCTCGGGCGTTGATGTCAACTCAGCCATTGGTATCATTGCCACTTTTGACCCCAAGGGAGACTGTGACGATGCAACTTTCCAGCCCTGCTCCTCGAGATCGTTGGCCAGTCACAAGGTCCTAGTCGACTCTTTCCGAGACATCTTCACCATCAACGCCAACATCAGCTCTGGCTCCGCTGTCGCGATTGGCCGGTACCCTGAAGACGTCTTCCAGGGTGGAAACCCCTGGTATTTGGCAACTTCTGCTGTTGCCGAAGTGTTGTACGATGCACTCTACCAGTGGGACAAGATCGGCTCCATCAACATCACAAGCACCAGCTTGGCCTTCTTCAAGGACATCTACTCTTCCGCTGCAGTGGGCTCATATTCGTCCGATTCATCCGAGTACAAAGACATTGTCTCCGCCGTCCAGACCTACGCCGATGGCTTCTTGAGCATTGTCGCACAATACACTCCCAGCGATGGCACCCTGTCCGAGCAATTCCAGCGTGACCATGGCGCTCCCATGTCTGCCTCGTCACTGACGTGGTCGTACGCCGCGCTGCTCACAGCTGCCTCTCGCCGCGCCTCCAAGGTCCCAGCATCATGGGGCGAGAGCTCAGCCGCCAGCATCCCTTCGACCTGCTCTGCATCACCAGCCACTGGCAGCTACACCTCTGCCACTGCCACCTCGTGGCCTACTGCTCCCGCGTCCAGCTCGCGCCCGTCTTGCTCTGCTCCGACCGAGGTGGCCGTGACCTTCCAAGAAATCGTATCGACAAACGAAGGCGAAGACATCTACTTGTCTGGTAGCGGTGAAACCTTCGGGAACTGGTCCACCACCGATGCCATCTTGCTGAGCCCGCAAGACTACCGCGATGTCAACAACTTGTGGTATGTCGCTCTCACGTTACCGGCTGGCTCCAGTTTCGAGTACAAGTACTTCAAGAACAGCAGTGGAAAGGTCACCTGGGAGGATGACCCCAACAGGTCATACACTGTGCCCAGTGACTGCGGCGTCAGCACCGCCTGTTTGAATGACGAGTGGCAGTGATTTCAGATGATTATATGACACTGCGTTCAATGCATTATGAGTGTATGTAACGTGTATAACAAGATATGACCGAGTTCATATTGGACATTTGAAACTCTATTGATTGAATTAGATAGATAGCACAGAAGAAATACAATAAAAAATAAATAAAATAACCCATCATTAATTCCGTGACACAATAGTCTAAAATTGTTCACCCTCACTGGGATACGTGTATCAATCAATTGATACTTTGCCTAATAAGCCATACTTACATGCATTTCCGTAATTGAGGTTCAGAGAAATTTCTTTTAAATATCCCTCGAGCGTGTATATGAATATACTACTAAATAGGAAAAGGGAAAAGACATTAAAAGTTTCAAATTGTTAACTTTACCAAACTGTGCAACTGGTGGTAATCTTACAAGCAAGACATGCAGCTTACTTTATGGTAAGGCTAGATCTTAGACCAAACACTGTCACCTATGCATTTAATCGCCGAAAACCTGATCGGCATGACTTAATTTACGACAATTATACCATTTCAACTACTGAGAAAACTCTAAACATCCACGAGTCTGTCCCAGCAGAATTTGGTAACTTCAAGAAAAGGTCATGTACAATAATTTTATTCCAATAGCCCAAGTAGAGGATCTTCCAATCAAGTGGACAATATTCCACTGGTGGACCGAATACAGTGGCAAGAACAGCACCGAAGTTCCATGGCCTTGTCGCAGTCGAAAGAGAGTGGGCTGAAGAAAAACACTGGCCAAAGTCACTTCCTCATCCCAACGATGATTCAAAACAACTCTACCTCCTTGAGTCCTACCATCTGCTCCACTGTGTTGTGCGTACGAGAAATTTAATTTTTAACGGAGCGTCGAGCCCTAACTGACCATCCAACTAGGTAATTATCCGAAAAACGTTCTGGGAGACAGTAAACCGACAGGAATACACTTTTAATCCTCCACATTCCGGGCACTTTTTTGATTATCTGAGACAGGTAAGTCGCTGTTTTCTTACTGGATCATCGGCTTTGATACTCATATCTAGTCCATCCAATGCAATGCCGACAATACGCCGCTGTATAGCTTTGGAGACTACACTGCTGGGGATGGACAAATTCGCAAGTGTAAATATTGGAACGCGCTGCGCCAGTGGGCAACAAAGCATACTGCGTGTTACAAAGATTCCGTTGAGGATATTCCTCTTAAGGGCCATTTCGGCTTCTGTGATGACGGCAAGGACAATCTAATCGACTTAGAGGAAGTTGTATTTGAGGTGTCAATAATGTGCATACTTTCTACGGGATTCAATATTCATTTTTATGCATAGAATAGGCAATCATTATTAATAGCTCTAAATGAGCAATGAGCGGCACGTAATCGGGATAAATCATTTACTGCACCAGGAATCAACATTCCGAACCTAACCAGAGAGATTGAATACAGAAGGGGGAAATACGTTCAGCTCTCCGCGCGCAGCTCAACACTTGACTTGTTTAGAACAATCCGTACCTCAGCAGGAGGAGGACGGAATCACTAGTTTTTGTTCTAAGTTAATGCGAGGGGCGGTTCTGTGCATTACATATTTGTAACCCGCACGTATTTGGACAGAACTCCGAGGTTTTGTGGTAGTAATTATAACTGTGGCCAGCCTTGAGATCTATATGAATGATGCGATTATCCATTGACATCTGATAGGTCGATGTTAATGACTGCATGTGGCTGAAACATTTGAAGCTACTGCGTACACATGTATACTCTAGTTACGTACATATAAATAGTGCGTGCTCATCATGTCTACATGTAGTCTTCATATTCATATCTACAAAGATTACAAACCAGCCTACCTATTTTTCCATTTCAACCGAAAATACCTCCTTCAATCAAACATGCGTCTTGCCGCCGTCGTCTTCGCGTTTCTGGCATTCGCCGCAACGGGCTATGCTCGTCCTTCCCGGGGTTATTGTACGTTTGACTTGTTTCTATTGTATTTTATATACTGTTTACATGATGGTGTCTCCAGACAATATGGCCGAGAATCCTGCTCCAGAGGATAGCAACATCAAGAATGTTGGTGACCTTTACTGAGGTTTCATTTTTCTTCAGCTTTCAAGGTGCGTTGAACTTTCTTAAAATTCCTTCTTTTTTCTTTCCCCGGCTGAACCAGAGCTGAGCCTTGTGTGAAAACTACAGGGTTTATCGACACCTGGAGGTTGATATAGCACTGAGATACATATGAAATGAAATGCACGGTTGGGAATGTGTGACATTTTCGGTACATTATTGATAGGCAGTGGGTTCCCCGAGATAAATAAATAGGCAATAAAACATTGAACGACGACATTGTTCTTTACCTCTTCTTTTGAGTTACCCCAAGACCTCAGTGTCAGCCATGTAATAAGCAGTAATGTATGTGACAAGCCACTTTGTTGCCCCCTAAAAGGATTGAAGCGCCGCAATTTCCCGAAAAGGAAATGAAATGACTATGCAGCGTGTATGCACTGTGATTAGTGTGATAATCCTCTTTCGACGACCCCGTTAAAGGGTTCGAATTTGTCTCCGAAGGTCGTACTTTCCAATTCCAATAAAAACCTAAGGGCGTGTAACCCGAGCTGCTCCGTATTACAAATTCTTCCTTGCTCTTATTCTCCCCAGCCGTGTTAGTGTTAATGCGCCCACAATATTTACCTCACCAAATCAATATCGCCTTTACACATTATTAACTGCTGAGTGCGAATATTTTAGAATGAAAAACAATCCCCGGGATTGTTTTCAAAGTCTCACCGACGGAAGTCACTACGGTTGGTGCTGTGTTTCCGGCGTTAAGTATAATCTTTGTAGGGCTCCGGTTCTATACAAGGCGCTCACAGAACGTGAAACTCATGGCGGATGATTGGCTAACAATGCCTGCGCTGGTATACACTTGCTTTCTTGAGATTGCGGGAGAAACATATGTGCTAACAGCTGACAGATCTTGACTGTTGCTTTGGGTGTCGATTTATTAATCAGTATATGCACTATCCTTCCCACAAATCTCTACAGTATTTGCATATATTCATTGTAATCGATTCAGGTGTCCATGGCCATGGATTGGGTTATCCGACTCCTGGTTCTCCACTGGTTATACATGAACAGACCCCAGAGAACCTCCTCACATTAAAGGTGAATTTTTAAGGATCTGCATCTTCTATTTAAGCTATCACTCACCCAGTATATTTGTACACTCTCAGGTTGAGACTTCTTTCTAGATCATCCAAGTCGTGGAATTAGGATTTGTCAAACTGAGCATACTGTTCTACTACCGCCGGGTCTTCTGCAGTCCACTAATCCGCAGGGACCCCTTCGAAATAATAATCTGGCTCCTGGTCGGTGTGACTATTGCTTGGAGTGTCGGATTCTTATTTGCACTACAGTTCAAATGCGGCATGAATATCGCTGTGAATGGGGAAATGTGTATGACTTGATAACAGTATGAGGAGTGATATCTTTTTTTAATTGATTATGGGCTCGCCGTGTCTGATTTCATCATTGATCTTTTCGTCATCATGTTACCGATACCTAAGGTTTGTTCTAGGTCCCTACTATGACTGGGGTATGCAATGCTAACAACAGAAAACACTTTACAGAACTGGATGCATAACATCTCGCTAGCCCGAAAGGTGGTCATCACCGGAATTTTCGTTCTCGGGGCAATGTATGCACCCTAACTGTTCCTGCATAACAAAATGCAATGACTCATAAATTATCATAGAGCTGTCGTTGCATCTCTTTTGAGAATGTACGTCACCATGATCTCTGTCTAGTGTCATCCTATCCCCTGTCAACAACCCCTGAAAAGCTAACATCCAACAAGCAAGTTTCACTGCCGCCACCGACGAAGATCGTTAGTTCCCCTCTCCCCCCTTTTCCACTAGTAAGCAATAACACCCCTAACCTAGAGCAAATGCCATGACACAAACAGTGGAGATCACCGAACAACTCTACTGGAGCATGATCGAGTCCGGAGGTCTAGTTGCCGCCTGTCTACCCAGCCTCCGCCTCTTACCCCATATGTGATATATTCTCCACTCCCTGTCAGCGATGACGCTGTTCCAGAGCTTACAAAGTAACTTCTCTATCTCATTTTTGTGCAGCCATTCTCCGAATTATTCCCGGGGAGCAGAACAAGACAACCCGCGAGGTAACATTGAGCGGCGGCAGCCGGTAGTGCCGGTCAACCACAAGGAGCTTGATTCAACGACCGGTGAGACCGGAAAGGCAAGCGTTGGGGCGTATCCAACTCTCGCAAGTTTGGAGGCGCAGGTATGGTAGATCGTCATAATGCGGCGCATACATGTATAGTTGCATTTGATATAGAGAGGTGGGGTGTTATTAAGTGGCGTCAAGTGGTAGATCAATCATGTAAATTAACTGACATCATTTTCACACAATGTCGTATGCATATGTCCGGATAGTCGTCTTCAAATGTTGAAAAAAGATGCAAGTTACAAGCACGATGCTACCTGGCGCATAGCTGATCAGTTCAATGTTGACATAATTGACAACTATCAATTTATCAATCGATAGTTATCTAGTAAGCACTGCATTCCCTTTAATTAAAGTAACCAGTTGACAGAATAGTAGAAGTACATATGTAAAAACACCCATGCCCCCATCCTCTCTATTTTTTAGATCTTCTCGCTTTCGAAGAAAGACAATAAACGAAAATGAATCAAAGTAAGGTCGTGTTTCCTGTATAAGCAGCTATCTGAGGATATACCCAATTAGTGTAAACGTGTCAGGCTGGTAAAATGTACAGGAGTACAAACAAGGAAAAAAAGAAGCAAGATGCAAAGACAACAAAGAACTCAAAATTAAAAAAAAAAAACTCCCCGTCCCATGCATGAATTGTAGCACGATTATATATCATAATTAAATCTCAGCCCAGACCTAACAAAAATAGAACAGTCTGAAAGAATACATAATGAATATAAACATTGGTATCATATAAAAACTTAAATCTGCATAGGAAAAAAACGGGGTTTGCAAGGAGAAGAGAAAAAAAGATCACGTCAAGCGATCAAGCGATATACAGCGCATCAACTAAAGGCGGAATACTACTGCTGTGCGAGGCATGTGATACTGTCGAAACCCGTCGAAAAGTATCGTAATTGTTCCTGTTGTGTTCTTCATTCGTCAGCCGGTGGCTGTTCGTCATGTTTGAGCCAACAATTGGCGGCCTGTCTAATGAAAGACCGCAGTCACTGCCCACATTATTATTCCATATGGCAGGAGCTGTCGCTGTTGTTGTTGGGGATGTTTCATCTGTCGTGTAGTGGGTCATCGTATTTGTCATGGTCGCCGGCGACTCAAGGCCAAGTACGCTGCTAGATCGTTCAAGCAATGAAGGGAATAGGTATGATGGAGAGCCACGGATGCGGCTCAGGATGTTCAGAATACCCCAGAGGAGTTCCTTGGGATCGGCTACGGTGTTGGTGAGGCGGGTTGATGTATTACACCGCATATTTCGTGTCACGTCTGCAATTGTCAGGCCCATGTCGTACAGTTTTTGCTCCTGTAAAAAGATGTGTTAGCTGTTTGTTCTACTTCTTTGAATTAAAAAGGAGAAAAAAACTCACCATGCCTATGCCATGAGCGTCAATCGCACTCTGAGATACAGATCCAGCGACATCCATCAACGCCTTTCCAACCAGTACAGGCAAGTGGAATGGTAGCAAAGTGTCCGCATCCGTTGGGTGTGGCGAATTGCTCATAGACAATTTCCACATCATTGCCTGAAGCCACTGTTGCGTGACCAGGACGTCCACTTGCTGTATCTGCATCATTCCTTCAATTGGCACTGGCTTTGCCAGGTTTTGCTGGATAGTATTCGCTGCCACAGGACCGGCAGTGAATGCTTCATCACCTCCAAGGGCGACCCAGTCATACAAGTCTGGAGTGAGCTTTTCAAAAATGGTGATTAGATTAAGGAAGCCGTATTCCAAAGTTGGGTCATCCGAGTATAGAACCTTGGGTTTATTGATCGAGTTTCGAAGCATGACGGGCTTGGCTTGTTGTAAAGCGTAGGCTCTGCACGACTTTCATTTAGCGATTGCAACCAGGGCATCGTATCTACCGACTAAACTCACCTCTCAGTAACGAACAACAACCAAAAAACCCTTCGCCGCTCTTCTGCGTCATTTGGCTCGAGGTCTGAATATGTTTTTTCCCTGTGTAACCCAAGGGTATAGGCCATGCTTGTTGTTTGGCTAAGATAGAACCAAGCCTGATCTTGGCGATCTAGATTGCCGAATGCAGCAAAGAGGAAAAACGATGTCAAAAGTGACTCGACGGTGATATTATCTGGGATATCGCATTCTTTTCTCGCATTAATGGCTTCTGTCAGCAGCTCTTCACCTGACATTGAGGAGTTTATCTCCGCAGGTGAAGGCCCTGTGCCATTGCCGGTGCCGTCAAGCTTGAGTTGGACATGAGTGGCCGCACATAATGCAGCCATAAAGGCATACCGCTGGGACAGAAGCTTCTCGGGCTCATGGCAGTCCTTCAGGACCTGCTCCGCACAAATGACCGGCATAATGGGATACAGGTATTTCAGGTAGACATTTACATGAGCCACCAACACCGTCGATGACAGCCTTCGTGGCTGCGGCAAGACATTCTGGTAATTATGTAGCTCATATTGCGAGTCCATGGATTCTGGAGACGAGTATGCCTCGTAGGTGGAATAGTTCCATGGCAAAGGTGTAATACAGCCGTCCACTATAACCAAGCGTCAGATACAGTTCCCGACCATACATGATTCAAGACTCTCTTCAAAATCTCGGTCCACAGTATGGGGGAGAGCTGCAATGGACTTACGTGAAAGCTGTGACTTTGGATTGTACTCCTGGTCACTATTAATGCTCGGCTGGAATTGATATTGTGAAGCTAGCGGGTGCAGAGGCGCGAGGGGATACAATGTCCGAAATTTGGGCCCTTTTCGCTGCAGCACATCGCTGTAGGAGCATGAAAGCAATAACCGCTGGCATTTATCGCACGGATGAGCACGATTGCACTTGATTTTGCGTCGACGACAATTGTCACAAGCTTGCTTTGGCTTTTTGGTTGGTGTCGGCGGAGAAGCCGGTGGCGCAAACTCGGAATCCATATCGAGATCGAGTTATCGCTGGAACCAAGCTAAAAGGTAAAAAAAGAAAAACAAAATGAGTACGCGGTGCTATTGAAAAAAAAGGGACAAAAACGTGGAGATGGCAGAGTATCACTGAGCACCGACATGATCTTGCAACTTGTTAGAGATAAGGCATTTCCCCAAGGATTGCTGGTGGATACACCGGCTCTTTTAACAGTGATGGTTCCAGCAGTGGCAGTGGATACACCCATTGGCTCTTGTACAAGGCAAATTCTGCACGACGCGAAGTGACGTCCACTCTCCAGGCCGTTACTGCTCAACCCGGACTAGGTTGGAAGACGGTCAAGCTGGGGAAAAGATGGCGGCTTGCTAGTAGAGCGGGGAGTGGAGGGAGGCGACACCTATTTGGGCGTGTCGGTGTGAGATCAATGCCCTGGCCAGTTCATTTTGGCACTTCTTATTACGCATGAATCCGGTATTGGCAGTTTAGTTGGATGCTATTAAGTTAGTTGCAACCCGTTATTTCCGGGGTCCAACTTAGCCCCTGACATATCCGACTATCGTGGAGCCAGCCGGCAGATCGATGTTTGGTGGAGCGGCGCAAGCAGCTGATTTCTTGCATACGTGCATACGGCATACGTGCGTATTGCATACGGGGAGCAGCTGCTGCATAGCCAGGCTTTGCACACGCTTGCATTGCATACGATGCCAAGTGATCGCCCAGCAGGTTCGCTTTTCTCAAAAGCCGGCCTATCGTATTCTCGCCTCGGTTAAGACGGTTGTCTGAATCGTTGTATACACAAGGTGGCATCTGCTGTGCGTCGTGTCGTATTTCTAATTTCTTGCTGAAATCTTGTACGTATCCTGCTTTTTTGCTGTCCGATTTTCGGAACTTTCCCTACACCAAACTCCGTGGTCATCTTCCTCATTCTTGGTGTCTTCTCTCTCCATAATTTTATTTTGAAGCACGGTTCAAAAGGAGAACAATGGCCAAGCCACTAATAGGCCGTTAGAATTTAGCAAGGTACCCATCGTGATCCTTTTCATGCCCCGTATTTCCTTCACATTATTTTCCGCGCCACGAGAATGACCGAGATAGTTGACTGTGCTGTATGATCGGCCAAGCATTCCTATAGGCCGTGTCTGCAGGAACCGATCCCGCTAAAGAGCAGACTTGATAATGAAGGGTAGACGATCACTGATGGGATCCAGCACCACCAGAAAAGAAGGCCAACGAGGGCCAATTTGCGATTTGGCCACAAATGGCCCAGTAATGTAACTGCCGATGCAACATATACCGGAACCTGGGGTACATGGGCCATACTCTCAAGGAGGGGTCAGGTAATAATTGCCTGCGACAGTCTCGAAACTTCTACAAACTCAAATCACGGATTGCTTTTTGTCATGTTCATGCTGAGTTGGTACAAGCGCCGGAGAACCCGGTCCCGGCTCGGCAGCTGCATCATGCAGGTCGGCCTGGGGGGCGTCTACGCATTGTGATTGCTACCTGACATTATTATTACCGCCCAGAAGCCGTCAACGGATGATTCGGTTCGAGCAAGAATGATCCATGGTATGAGCGATTTTCAGCCAGGGTCGTCGGTTGTCATTGCTGCGGCTCGCTTTCTTAGCCTCTCTTTTAGTGCTCGCTTCGCTTGCTTGGAAGGTAATAGCCAAGTGCTAGGCAGTACAGAGTAAGTAAGTTATAATTAGAGGGGAAAGAAGGGGGGAAGGAAAAACCACGCAAACATACACGCCAAAATCCACTACGACTCAGTCAGTCACGACTAGTGTTGTTCACCGGGAGAGTGTGCTCCATGGAGTCCATGGCACATGCTTGTGATTTCATCGGAAAGCTTTATCACCATTTACGTTGCACGTGAAAGTCGAGAGAGAAAAACAATTGATTTTTTTCTTTCATGATAAGATGGTGACAGAGCAGGGTACGTAGGCAACTACTGCACCTTGAGAACACTTTTGGTGCATTTGCATTGATCTACAGATGATCGGCTTCGGCATGTCTTTACCGCTCTAAAAAAATTTTTCACCATGTTCCTGAAATTTGCCGCGTTTCAGGTTGACAAGAACGAAGCCGTGTCCATTGGACTGAGTTAGACTGTAATATTCACTGCCGACGTCGGCTTGCATTAAACCAACATCGACGTCACGACGAGGGTGTGAGGGGGGAACCGATAGATCATAATAGACTTTGGCGGGGGAGGCTGGAGACTCGATTTTTAGAAAAGAAGATTGGCCAAGCACACACCGAAACCTTGATGTACTGGAGTTTTTAACTTTCGTAAGTGAAAGCGCCGGAGCGCTGACCAGATTGAGATTCATGCGGCTGTTAGTGCCGATATGACAAGGCCAGTGTCAACATGTAATAGCAGGCTTAGCGGCAGCTGCCCTCGGAGAGCATCCGTGCCCTTGGCGACTTTCCCTGCGCTATGCTTGAAAGCGCAAAGTCTGTGATGAGCCGTGCCTGAATTTCCCATCAGCTAAGCATGACTGCAGGGTTGCATTTGCAATTTGACCTTGGTATCCATCCATAGACGGATGTCGTTGAGTAATCGCGCAAAGTCAAATAATCAATTATTAGTACATAGCTCCCGGAAGTGGAGAGGCGCAGGTTAACAAAGTTTATAGCCTGGAAGCATACGTATCGGCCGCGTACTCCTGATGTAGGGCCAAATGAAGGTCGTTGGCGTGAAGCTCTCCATTGTTGCGAAATGAAGCACGAGCCGCCAAATCATGATGCCATCTATGAGTCCCCAAGAGGCGGGGGTGAACTTTGAAGCTAGCCAGCTAGAATCGGGGAGTCGTCGGGGTCGCCGACCAATGGCGCGGGGCTATCGCGCGGCTTGGCTTGCAAGACGGCGTGCAGGGATGCACGGTGCGCTGAGTGGACGCACGCCATGAGAACTCATCAATCATATAACATCGCGAATGTTGGCATTATTTCTCGGTCGGGCTGCCGTTGTCGACGAGCTGAGGCCGCCGAAGATAAAGATGAAGCTGAAGTTGGTCGCCCCGCCGTCGCTTGGCCGAGCCGACGCGGGGAAGGCGCGGCCCGGTCACGTGGCTGGCATCCGCCATTAGGGCTGCCGTCTGGTCACGTGACCAGATATGTGTAGAAAGCCAAACAGATAAATATCCTCTGGGCGTGGTGTTATTATTGTTATTGACAGCTGAGCTCGCTGTGTTTCCCATAGTTCGAGCGCGCGTTTGCACTGTTTGGCTTGGCCCAAACCCCAGACGGCAAAAATGCGGGGAAGCCAATTGGCCGCGACGGCGGAATTGTGGAGAGCTGTTGCTTTCTTGCTCCTCTCACCACGACGGCCAGAAGCTTCATAGATTAATCTGTGTAGCTTGTGGTAAGAGCCCTGGGTGTATTGCTGTAACCCCGGAGAGCTACCCTAGGATGAGCGGGAAAACGCAGAATTATATATAGAGAACCCCTTGCATTTAAGGACCAAGAGTCGTCCTTTTCTGTTTCTGTGGAAAGCCGCAGACCTCCAGATTCTATACATCTCTCTGAAAAGAAAGAACGATAGAGCGTGAGTGAGAGCAAAATGGCACGTTCGGCAGCTGTGGCAGCATGTGTTTTGCTGTTCCAATCTCTGGGCGCTCTTGCTGGATCGGTCACGTCGACTTCGTCAGCTCCATCGTCCCAGTTCACTTCGCCGGCATCTGCTGATATTGGCGCCACCTTGATTGCCAATATCGATGACCCCAATGCCGTCAATGCGCAGACAGTCTGTCCCGGATACAAAGCGTTGAATGTCAGCAGCACCAAGTATGGCCTCACGGCTACGCTGTCGCTTGCTGGGAAAGCATGCAATGCCTATGGAACCGATGTCTCTTCGCTTAATCTGACTGTTGAATACCAAGCGGAGGATCGTCTGAATGTTTATATCAAACCGACTCATATCGACGCCTCCAATCAGAGCTGGTATATTCTGCCAGAGGAGGTAGTCCCCAAGCCCAAGCCAGAGACAGACTCGATTCCTGAGAGCGACCTCTTGTTTACCTGGTCCAACGAGCCTTCCTTCAACTTCAAGGTGATCCGCAAGGCCACTGGTGACATTTTGTTTAGCACGGAGGGCTCTGTTCTTGTGTTTGAGAACCAGTTCATTGAGTTTGCCAGTCTCCTGCCGGATGACTACAATCTCTATGGCCTTGGAGAGCGGATGCATGGACTACGATTGGGGAACAATATCAACCTCACCACCTACAACGCCGATGCCGCGGACCCACTGGACCAGTAAGTTTTTTTTTTTTTTTTTTTCCCAGTTCCGAATATTTGAGCATAGGAAAATAATTAACTGGTGTAGAAACATCTATGGCACTCACCCGTTCTACCTGGACACCCGGTATTATGAAGTTGACTCGGAGCACGGCACGTACAAGCTTGTGTCCGCCAGCGCCACGCATGCATCCAAGGAGTACATATCCCTCTCGCACGGTGTATTCTTGCGCAATGCCCACGGCCAAGAGGTTCTTCTGCGTCCCGACAATATTACCTGGCGGACCATCGGCGGCAGCATCGACCTGTACTTCTACTCCGGTCCGACCCAGGTTGAAGTCAGCAAGACATACCAAACCAGCACGATTGGGCTCCCAGCCATGCAGCAGTACTTCACCCTGGGGTATCACCAGTGCCGCTGGGGCTACAAGAGCTGGAGCCACCTTGCCGATGTCGTCGCGACGTTTGAGAAATTCGAGATTCCCTTGGAAAATATCTGGACTGATATCGACTATATGAACCAGTACCGGGACTTTGAAAATGATGCCGTGAGCTGGTCGTACGAAGATGGAGAGAAATTTCTCGAAGAACTTCACAAGAGCGGCCGTCACTATATTCCCATTATCGATGCTGCCATTTATGACCCCAACCCGAATAACAAGTCTGACGCGTATGTTTATACTACTTGGGTTAACCAATGCCGATTCTAGTTATATATGCTAATGCTATAACAACAGGTACCCCACACACGAACGCGGCACCAAAGATGATGTCTGGCTCAAAAACCCCGATGGCAGCACCTACATTGGAGCTGTCTGGCCCGGTTACACGGTGTTCCCCGATTGGCACCGTCCCAAAACCGTTGACTGGTGGATCAACGAGTTCGTTGAGTACTACAAAAACGTCAAATACGACGGCATCTGGCTCGACATGAACGAGATCTCGTCTTTCTGCGTGGGCAGCTGCGGCAGCGGCAATCTCACTCTGAACCCAGTGCACCCGGGATTCTTGCTTCCAGGCGAACCGGGAGGTGTCATCTATGACTATCCAGAAAACTTCAATGTGACCAACTCCACAGAGGCTGCGGCGGCTGCGTCGGCATCTGCTAGCCAGGCATCAGCATATCCTTCGACTGCTGATTCTACAACAGCTACCTATCTCGTCACCACCCCTACACCAGGTATCCGCAACGTCAACCACCCCCCATACGTGATCAACCACGTTCAAACGGGTCATGATCTTGCAGTGCATGCCGTGTCTCCAAATGCCACCCACGTCGACGGGGTACAAGAATACGACGTGCACAACCTGGCGGGATACCAGCAAACCAACGCGACATACCTAGCCCTAACCCAAGTCTTCCCCGGCAAGCGGCCCTTCATCATCTCGCGTTCCAGCTTTGCTGGGTCCGGAAAATGGACAGGTCACTGGGGCGGCGACAATGCCTCGAAATGGCTATACATGTTCCTTTCCATCCCACAGGCCCTCTCCTTCTCCCTCTACGGTATTCCCATGTTCGGCGTCGACACGTGCGGATTCAACGGCAACACCGACGAAGAGCTGTGCAATCGGTGGATGCAACTGTCTGCGTTTTTCCCCTTTTACCGCAATCACAACGAACAGTCAACCCTTCCGCAGGAGCCATACTACTGGGCATCGGTCATTGACAGCACCAAATCCGCCATGCAAATCCGCTACGCCTTGCTCCCATACTTCTACACACTCTTCCACCTCGCCCACACCACAGGCTCAACTGTGATGCGCGCTCTGGCCTGGGAATTCCCCACAGACCCAAGCCTCGCCTCAGCCGATCGCCAGTTCCTCGTAGGCCCGTCACTAATGGTAATCCCCGTGCTCGAGCAAGGCGCCGACAGCGTGCGCGGCGTGTTCCCAGGTCTTAGTGCTGGCGAGATCTGGTACGACTGGTACACACAAACCGAATTCACCAAAGCCAAACCCGGCGTAAACACCACGATCGACGCACCACTCGGCCACATCCCCGTATTTGTACGCGGTAGCAGCGTTCTCTCACTGCAACAACCTGCACTCACTACACGCGATGTGCGCAACAGTCCGTGGTCGCTGCTCGTCGCTCTAGGACGCGAGGGCACCGCGGCGGGTTCGCTATACGTCGATGACGGCGAGAGCATCGAGCCCAATGCCACACTGACCGTCGATTTCACGGCCACAAACGCGTCGACTCTGTTCGCCAGCGTGCGCGGCAGCTTTCACGATGCTAATGCGCTGGCCAACGTCACGGTGCTCGGCGTTGCGTCGCGTCCGGCTGGAAACGTCACGCTGAATGGCCAGACTGTGGCTGGCGATGCTGTTGTGTACAATGAGAAGAGTAAGGTGCTTGTTGTCAATGG
The DNA here is from genome assembly GCF_013368755.1 of Talaromyces rugulosus. NCBI lineage: Eukaryota > Fungi > Ascomycota > Eurotiomycetes > Eurotiales > Trichocomaceae > Talaromyces > Talaromyces rugulosus. Next base: position 2,925,576 of record NC_049566.1, on the reverse strand, counting down.
ACTGGCTGATTTGACCAAGGAGAGCGGTGCTTGGGGTGGAGATTGGGTGTTGAAGTGGTAATTTATTTTCTTTTTTTTTTTGAGCTGCGTATATATGGCCCCTACGGCATATACTGATCGCACTATGTATTGGATATAATAATTGAATCTGGACACAACGAGTACATCATGTCATTAATTGATACGATAAAACGCAATTTGTATTTCATATATACAAGTGACATGGTAGTCATCAATTCAAGTACTCCAAGAAAGAATACTTGAACCAAAGCAGAACAGCAAACCCAAAACGCCGTGAAATGACATCTAGAACAGCCATGCTGGGATGAAAACCGACAGAGACTAAACAAAATTAGCTCCTCCAAAGAACGTTTGAAACCCACATCGAGTCTCAAGCTGGCAAGAGTCGCGATAATAATACATATACGAATACAGCTGTGAAAAAAAGAAAAAAGAAAAGAAAAGAAAAGAAAACAGCCTACTTTATGAGGACAGATGCCACACCAATTCCAAAAGGTGGTCACCTTCCTTCTCGTCGCGAAGAATGTAAATCTGACGAATCGAGCCACCCTCGATAAGAACGTCTTCCAACTGGAACGAGACCTTGTCATGCTCCTTGGGCCGAAGAGGGCCGAGGGCGCGGACATACGACTCTTCGTTCGACCCGTTGATGTCTTCCCAGGTGAATTCCATGGCAAAGGCGCCTTCGTCGTCGGAGACGCTGGCGCCGTGGTGAATGACTGAGTATCCGTTGGTCAGGATCCAGCCATCGGCGAACTTCCACTGGCGAAGCACGCATTCAACACCACACACCTCGCTCACTGCAGTCAGCTTGACCATGTCTGCGTTGAACCATGACTTCCAGTGGTGAAGAGACACGGGCACAGTGCGCGCAGCCTCGAACCAGCCAGAAGCATCGCCCCTCAGATCCAACTGGTGCAGTTCTTCGGCAATCTCAATCTTGGTACGCGTAAACTGATACACACAGTGGGCAATCTTTCCGTCTCCGTGGTCGGTTCCAGCATCGCACTCGTCCCACACCTTGCCGAGCTCGTCCAGCAGAGGTCGAGAGAGGAACATGCCAGCGCCGCCGTATGCGAAAATTCCAAACGAGGACAGTTGGACATCACACTCGGTCAAGGATCCAATGTAGTGGGGCTGGGTCTCATCGTATCGGCTCAGCATGTTGGCCAGCCGGGGCATCGACAAAAAAAAGGTATCATCGTCCATAATGCATCCCCATTTCGTCTGCGGACGAGCATTTTCGGCCAGGAGCTTGACCAGCAAAGAATAACGGTTTTCGTAGTCGAGATCCGACTCAAACAACTCAACATTCAAACCCAAGTACTTGGCCTTGCGCTCAGCCTGCCGCTTGTTCGCGCCTACCTCAATGAAGACCATAAACCGAGCGTTGGTATCGCCTGCCCAAGCGGAAAATGCGTCCATCGAGTCGAGTAGTCGCTCCATGGTCGTCGAAATGGCGAAATCGATATGCGAGGCGTCCACAGGTGGAGGCGAAGCGGGGACTTGCACCATAATCGGGGGAGGACAGCTGGCGTCAGGAGTGCCGGGTTCGGTTTCGAACAAATTCACGTCCAACGGGGTGGAAAGTGGCGTGTTTCTGCCGTGGAGAGTGGTGACCTGGATCGAACGACGAGTGTACTTTGCACCGAACTTGAGGTTATAGTTGTTCACAATGCTTGGGTCTTCGTGGCATGCATGCGGAGCGGCGGCCACATTCGAGCCACCAGTCGTTGCCCCAGTGCTTGCGTCTGTGTTGGCTCCTTTGCTTGCGCCTAGGTTTGCAATTATGTCTGCTGCTGTGCCTCCTCCTGGGTTTCCACCAGTATTCCCACCGGTGGTCGCCGAGTCCACATGGCTCTGGATAGACGAAATAAGCTGCGCACGCTGGTTATAGTTGTACAAGAACAGGAAAAGCCCGGCCCCGACAATGCACAGCAGTATAAACCGCACCCTCTTCCGTTGTCGGCTCACGGGGCGGGCGAAATGGGAGTCTTTGCTCATGGCGGTATCGGTCTAATCCAGCAGAAGAAGCGGCAGCGAGAAGGGGCGATCGGCGCGAGAGGCGTTAGCAGTAGCACATGGATGTCACAGGGCAAGTGCTTTTTGGGAGGCCGTGTGAGGGCACATTTGTCGTGGAAGACAAGGTTGGGTGTTGGATGGAGGAGAGAAGAAATGATTGAGAAATTTACGAGCGGCGCAATCGCCAAACGGCCCGTTTGGGGCGAGGCCGGTGCGCGGGTCCCAAGGGGCGATGATCGCTGCCTGCATTCCCCGAATCCCCGTTGATTACGCTCCCGATTGCAACTTGGTTCAGCTTGGTTGGAAGCAGGGCCAACGCAGAGCCTAGCAGGCTAGCGAGTCTTTACTTGTTAGGATAAATTCCTGCGTGCTGGATTTTGGTCCCACAACGCGAGCGAGCCGCATCTGCAGCTAGCGACTCGATTCTTCGCCTTTCGCCAGGAGAAGAACAAGAACAAGAACAAGAAGCCATGCCTCACTTCTAGATTATTACGCTGCCACCTTGAAAAGTGGTACACCAATTCGACGCCGGGAACACGGTGGCCACTGGCATTAGCATTATTCGCTTGGAATCAGCGATAGCCAACACGCTTGTTGTCGTCGATCGCACTCAACCTTCGTGTTGAATCCTACGCAAGGCTTAGTTCGGCTTCGATCTTCTCTACCAGACTTCAGCTTATTGGACAGACACCGAATTGCGTATCTTGTATAATATATAAGGGTCAACTGATATACACCCAAGGTTGCATCCTGCAGGGGGCCAGGCTGACTACTGGACACGTTGATAGACGCTACCACGACGATCTCCCCCCCTTGGCTGGCGCATTTGCTACTGGTTTCAGGTAGACTGTTCCAACTCAAAATTTGTCGGGAACCAATTCGGCATGTCGTATTTGATGTTAATAATACCCAACTATATACATCGCTGTCTATTCACACTATCCAAGGAACCCACAAGACCTTATAAGGCCTACAGATACTTGGCAAAGAAGTCTCCAATCTCCTTGTATCTACACTCTGTGTGATTAGCTTCTATTCAACTCAATTGCTGTGGCCAACTCACCCTCGCTCAAACTCTTTCTTGTTCTCGGCATCTTCCAGGTTGGCCCGGGCACCCATCCAGCCGTGGTGCATGTTCGGGTAAGTGTCGACGTACGAGTCGAGGCCAGCTCGGCCTTCGAGCGCGGTCTTGTATTCAGCCATGATAGCCGCGTCCTCGTCCTTGGAGGCGAGCACGATGTGAGGAGTCGTAATGGCCTTGGCATCGTTCGGGTCAAGAAGACTAGCAAGCAAACAGTCAGATGGATTCTTCTTCACTTCAATAAAGTTCCGAGAATGGCGAGTATTTACCCTGGGTGGACCTGTCCCGAGACGGCGAATTCGGTTCCCTCTGTGCTGGTCAGAGCCGCGAGCTAGAAAATGGGAAAAAAGCAGAGGTTAATATTCAGCTGTTCTTTCGAAGTTTCTTCAGTCTCATCAAGATTTCCAAGACACACCTTTCCACCCCAGCACACCCCCAGGATAGCCCATTTCTCGACACTGGGGAACTTGGTCTTGGCCTCGGCGATGGTAGCCTGGACCTTGGGGATCACTTTAGGCGGCGCCGCGGTGTTGACAAAGAACGCGCCAAAGGCAGCCTTTTTCTCCTCGGTATCAGGAGGGATCCAAGAGTGGTCGGCATATACGCCCTCCAAGTAGTCCGGCACCAGAGCTACGGCATTGAGCTGCTCGGCCAGGCGATCGGCACCCTTGAGTGTTTGAGGATAGAATCCGAAGATGTCGTGGACGATAATGACTCCATTCTTGGACGAGGTGTTGCCAGCAACATCTGGTTTTGCGTCATATTAGAATAACGGTTTTTTGAGGCAGCAACACAGAAAAACTCACATGTGTCCAACCCAGCAATCTTGTGGACCGGGACTGATTCACTGGTCCCAATTGGGGTTCGTGAACAGCAAGCAGTCGACGTCGACATTATTAAATACTAACAATTGGCTGGGAAAAAAAAAATGTGTTTATAAAAGCGGGCTCTCGAACACAAGCTTTTGAACACAAAATATACCGTTGGGAAGGGCGAACGGTCGAATTTATGAACAACTAAACCCTCCCCTCTCAACGGAAAATTGATTATCACTCCAGTCGAACTCCGCTTGTTTGTCGGCATATCAGCTTGGTTCCTTGCCATAGGAAAAGAGCTGTTCCTGTCCCGGCCCGTAAACGGAGAACTAAGACTTTGTAGCCTTTTTGATTGGGTCGCACGGTGCCGACGAGCCGAGTGTTCCATATTTAATATCATTGATGAATAGAAACTTCGAGATGTTCAAATGTTCACATAGTACATGCAGCTATCCCTAACTCCGTGCTATGGGCGACATTGAAATGCGGTGTTACGGTGTTATGGTGTTGACGGATACACCGTTATGCATCCATATCAGTCTCTTTTATTGTATCTCTTGGTAGGCAATTATCCAATAGATTGATCTACGAAACGAAAAAGTCGAAGACCATTTCCTGCCACCTCCTCACGTTATCGCTGCTGCAAGATTTCCATGTCTTCATAATCGCGTATCGTTGCATCCATTCGGATATCGCCAAAATCTTCCCAGTTGCAGTTATAGATTAGTTTGCCCGTCCGTGCTTCGTTTCCCCCATTTATCTCTCTGACTCGACCTTCTATGAGTCCGTCGTCATCTACGTCTATTCTGACCTCGAGCTCTACTCGGCCTTTGATCGCCGTTTGCATTTTCGCTGTTCCGAGCAGCTTGTTTTTCTTTGCTATCAACCTCTGGCCCTCGTAGAACCGTACCGTGATGTACCCCATGTCCTCCTGTTGGTCCCCTGAAATGTAGGCCTCGAAAAACTCTCTCCTGTGCAGTGGAAGTTGACGTCCAATCGGCACAATTTCCGTAAACTGGCCATGTTCCGTTTCAAAGTCCGATAGGCAACATGGTCACATGGGGAAGAGGTAGGGTGCAAATGCCATCATCAGAACTCAAAATTTCCGCAAGGAGCGCCGTTCCGTACACAATAGCTGTGTCGGGAGTGATAATCGAGCTACTGTCACCGTTTTTGGCCCAGGGATGAGAGTTGCTCAGGACTGATTTGACCCAGTAAGCTTGAGGGTTCATGCCTGTTACCACAATGGTGTCAAGACCGGATTCGGTAAATTTTGCGTTCTGGAGCAACTGTTGAACTCGTCGGACAATTCTTTCGGGGGATTCATATTGTCGATACTTTTCGCATTGATCCTCCTCCTCCTCCTCTTCCTCCGGTGGGTTCATTGACGGCGAACATGTAAAGTCAAATTCGAAACTGCTCAGATCGGGCGATCCAGTTTTTTTGCCCTCTCGAAGATACTCCCAGATTTCGGTCACACCATAGTCAATCTCTTCAATTGTGACAGTGGAATATCTTTCTCCGACGTCGTATATAAGAACATGGCACTCCTCGACATCCTCACGACAATACCCCGTCTCATCCAGTCTATGCGCTGTTCCGGCAGCCATGGGCTCCGGTATGAGACGATTATACTTCGTAAACCCGCCTCTTTTAACAGCGTCTCTGAGTGCATCCTTTTGCACGTCATCGAAATGAACGGGATACGAAACAACAGCATGTGGTGTTTCTTTCCCCAGATACTTTTCTGCATTGATTTTTAAACGGTTGACTATTATTGATGTAATATCCTCGGCTGTCGTGAGAAGAACGGGTCCTTTTTCATTAGGGACTTTGATTATAGGTCTGTCGTCGCTACTATTAATCACATCGTATGGTAAAAACTTTAAATTTTCTTGGATCTCAGGGTCGGAGAATTTCCGTCCGATCAAGTCCCTAATGTGGAATATTAGCAGAATATCTTATGCGTTCAGTGATGAAGAAATCCTCGCCGAAAGTCATAAATCGTATTTTTAGGATTGCTAGCAGCCTGCTGCTTTGCCGCAAATCCAAACAACATTTCATCCTCTGTAATGGTAACATATGAAGGCATTGCAGTATTACCATGCTCATCTGGGATGAGATAAAAGGTCTTGTTCACCATAATGCCAGCTCGGCAATAATCATCGCCTAGTTCTATGCCGACATCTATGTATATTATCAAAGAACCATGTCAGAGTTCATTTGCATACGGCCGCCTTTTTTTTTTCACCAACTTACAGTCTTCTAACTCGAAATAATCGGGATCTCTTTCGTTACTGTTTTGCGCTTGCAGACGGATCCATTTGGGCGAGTTAGGGTTTGGGACCGGAGGACGGAATAGTAATATTGACAAAGCCAGTATCGTGAGAAAGCTTAGAAAATAGATAATTCTGTTTTTGCTCAAAAGGGCCATTTCAATGCTCCTGTGATTTCAAAAGCATGTAGTATTAATTGTTTAGTAGAGTTTCAAATGTTGGTCTATTCGGCGGCTAATGCCCATTTTTAGGGCTGAGCACTGACTTGGATATCTGTCCTCAAAAAGGATGTACGCTGGAGTGAGTCACCTAGGCATCAACCAACATCGGCGAAGTGCATGTGGTTATTTCTTAATAAGGGCAGGTGCTAATCAGTAAATGTAGTTTTACGTGACTTTGGCTTTACTGTTTTTGATGATTTAACAAGTGCAGAGGCTTGCTGCAGCATCAAACCGAGAATTGCGATCGCTTATTCTGCTAGAGTAAAAACCAGAGGGCTAAAGAAGCTTCTGGTAGTAGTAATAATAGTATGTAGTCTGAAGGTCACCGTTTCCTGTATCTACAATAAAAAAAATGATTGGCTACTTTCATATACATGAGCACGGGTATTGTAACGTACTGTAAAAATATGTAATTTAAGCGACAGTCGACTAATCCTCTTTTGGAATGGCGTATCTTGGCACTTGCCTCGAATGAACGAAACGAGAGATTTGGGGCGCAAACCCACTTGTACAGCGAGCGTCGACGACTACAACGCTGACGATTGCTTCTTGCACACAAAAGAAGCAATAACCTTGCCAGCATTAGAATTAGCGACATTTGACCATGGCATAATCCCGCACACCTGCACGATATCGATTAGACGCTGCCCCGCACACAACAACATCTGTCTTCTTCACGTCCTGCTTTTAGCGAGCTCCCTTTCTCTAAAACAAAGAGCATGGCTGCCGTACAATCGCTGAGCCAGCTGCTCCAGCGCTCCTCGATCGAAGAGCACGACGAAGTCCTCAAAGCATGCAACGCCGCCCTGAAAAAGTCCAAAACAGACCTGCAGGCGCAGCATGCCAAGGTGGTGGCATTGCTGAAACTCGACCGATACGAAGACTCGCTGCGACTTCTGGAAGAAGCCGGAGATGCGCTCAAGTCGAAGGCCCCCATTGAATATGCCTATGCCTTGTACAAGTGCGGTCGTTTGAGTGAGGCGGCCGAGGTTGCGGCGAGTTCGGCCACGGGACGAGGTGCGAAACATGTCGAGGCTCAAGCAGTATGTTGTCCCTCTGGGCTATACAAGTTGCTATTTCTAATATTTTTTTTGACAATTACTAGAACTACCGTGCCGAGAAATTTGTTTCAGTGGCATCGATATACGAGAGCTTGGCTGGCAACGAGGCGGAACTGGGCAACGAATATAACGATTTACGTATCAACACCTGGGCAGCACATGCGCAAGGATTATGGCACAGAGAGGGAGACTTTTCACAGATCCGGAAACCGACCAGAGAGGACCTCGAGGCTTTTGAGACGTCGTACAATGCAGCTTGTGCGAGCATCGCTCGGGGTGACTTAAAACAGGGAGAGATTTTATTGAAGCGCGCCAAAGGTATGCCCTTTTTTCAAAGCGGGCTCTCGGATTCAAGCTAATTATACAGAACTGTGTAAAACATCGGAATACTTGTCGCCCGAGGACAAGGCCAGTGAATTGCTGCCGATCAACATCCAGCAGCTTTACACCCTTCTCAGACAAGGCAAGCTTGAGAGCGCCGAGGAAGTTGCTCGGGAAATCTCTCTCAATGAGTAAGTCTCGGTCGGACCTTGCAGTTAGCACACTACTTATTCTTTTTTTTTCTGCAGGAATACGGATCTCTCTACAAAGAAAATCGCCCAGAATAACATCTTAATATCACAAAAACAAAACATCAACCCTTACCAGCTGCACAAACTTTTCCATGATACTCCGGAGCCTCGTGACAGTGATCAACTTTTCAAATTCCAGTCCAGTGCTCTGGATAGCAATTCGCACGCACTCGATCTCGAGGTGCAAAAGTCTGACGGTGTTATCCGGTCAACGACAAAGGCGTTATCACAGCGTCCGTACCCATCAGTCGACCCAGATGTTAACCTCCTATCAATCTACAACGCGGCAGCTCGTGTTCAGGATAAAACCGGTCACCAGGCTATCCAAGAGCTTCACACTTTGCTAGCTCGACGGCCGAAAGATGTCGGGTTGGTCTTGACCATTGTTCAGTTGTATGTCGGCGAGGGCAACACCACGTCAGCTATCAATGCTCTCGAAAACACCATCCATCTCCTCGAAGAGTCAATCTCCGAGGCCGACCAAGAAGTCCGATACAACCCTGGATTAGTTAGTGTGCTGATTGCGCTATATCAACGCGAAGGCCGAAAAGCCCATGTCAAGGCGGAGCTGGCCAAGGCCGCATCGTACTGGCGCCAGCAATCCAGACAGCCTACCACCCTTCTCCGTGCTGCGGCATCCGAGCTCCTCCACTCGCCCGACCCAGCAGACCTGGCAATTTCCCAAGAACTGTTCGGTGCAATCCACACCCAAAACCCGGCAGACAAGTTCGCGATCGCTGGCTATGTTGCATCGTACGCTACGACAGACCTGACCAAAGTCAAGAAGGAGCTGGAGATCCTGCCCAAGGTCCAAGATCTCGTGCCAGACGACGTTGACGTGGCCGCGCTCGAAAACGCAGGGGTCCCTCAGTCGCAGGCCAGTCTGGCCGCCAACGCCGCAGTCCTGGCCGGTGCGCGCAAGAGAGCTGCAAAGGACCAGAATGCTCGGGCGAAGAAGCGGATCCGCAAATCACGGCTGCCCAAGGACTATGACCCGAGCAAGGCGCCTGACGCCGAGCGATGGCTGCCCCTGCGTGACCGGTCTACATACAGGCCCAAGGGACGCAAAGGAAAGCAGCGCGCAGCGGAGAGAACACAGGGATTTGTTGTTACTGAGAAGGATGAAGCAGCCTTTGGTGGACAGCAGCAGCAGCAGCAGCAACAGCAACAAAAGACGGCAAACAATGCCTCGAAAAAGAAGAAGAAGGGCAAGCGATAGAGCAGACATGGAATACGAAAAGCATAGGATACGAGAATATAGTCTGTCCGCCCAAACGTTTCAATGTTCCCGTAGAACTCATAGTTTCCTAAACGGGAAGTGCTGCCCACAGTCATGCAGTAACTGCCAGCACGCGTAATATTAATACGAATTACTCACTCTAAATACCATTTATAATTAGCCAATATGACTCAATAATCCTGCTGAGCAACCGCCAGCTGCACGGCACAGCCACACGGCGGGCTGCTGCCCCTCTTTTCCCCCACCACCAGCCACTTGCCAGTCAGCCTATGTCACCGATCTTCGTATCATATAGCTAGCTTTCCTTCTCTCTTTCTTCTCTACTTCGTCCTTAGTTGTCTCATTGCACGTGTGATAAAAAGCACTTCCATCATTTCTGACTAGCGACATCATGGGGGTGAGTAGCAGTCCTTTTCCTTGGCTATTGCATCCGCATGCCTATGCCGCATGACCATGCTAATCGCACCCACGCATACAGTTTGCATCCAAGATCGCCAACAGCCAGCCTCCAGGCGGTGCTGCTCCCCCAGCAGGAGGAGGACAGGCTGTCTACTCTGGGGCTCCTCCAACGGGCTATACAGGAGGGCCTCCTCCAGCGCAAGGCGGACCGCCGGTAAGTTGCAGCCCTGACACATAGCTGCATGAGAACATACAAGGAATAAAGGAATAAGGAATACTGATAGGAGAGCAGCAGCAGCAGCAGTACCAGGCGTACAACCCAGCTCAGCCACAAGGGCAGCAGGCATACCCACCTGCTGCTCAACCCAGCGGTCCCGTAGGTTAAAAGATTTTTTTTTTCCCTTCCTCGTATCTCTTGCTTGCTTGACTTGACTTGATTACTCACACCCGAGGGGCTGGGCTGCTTCCTTGTTTTTTCTCTCCTTCCACCAAACATCGCATCACATCGCATCGCGTGTTCTTTTTCATCTCTCCCTCCGCCTTTGTATCTTCTACCCTTTTCTTGTTTTCATCTCACTATTTCTATTGTTTCTTTCTTTTTCTTTTCTCGCGCAATCATGTCTCGCCCATACGGCCAGGCGCAGTACCCAGGCCAGCAGCCTCCGTACCCGACGTCATCCCCGCAACCGCCGTATCCCCCATACAACACTGCGTCGCCTCAACCACCTGGTGCTCACTATCCAGGCTCGTCGCCGCAGCCTCCTCCAGGCCAGGGATACCAGCAGCCTGCTTATGGTCAACAACCGCAACAACAATCGTACTCGAGGGCCGCCCCTCCTCCGCCGCAGCAGCAGCAGCAATATGGTGCTGCCCCGCCCCAGCCCTATGGACAGGCCCCTCCGCAAGCTGGCTACCCCAACGCTCCCGTTCGTTGCGACCTTTTTTTTTTTTTTTATATATATCTTTATATTTTTGTTTTTTCTATTTTACTCTGTTTTACTCTGTTTTATTTTATTTATTTTTTCTTTGAATCGCATTGATGTTTGAGTCCCAATGCTGACTTGCTATCTAGCCACAGGGATACCCGCCTCAAGGTGCTCCAGCAGGAAACTATGGACAACCACCACCAGGAGGCCAGGGATATGGTGGAGCTTATGGCGGTGCGCCTCCTCAAGGAGGTGCTGGTCTTCGAGCAACTCCTCAACAATTGTCGAGCTACAAGCAGCTCTTGATTGGAACTATCCAGGAAAAGCAGTTGCAGGCATTTTACCCACCCGAGAGACTGGAGAGCCTTGTCCGAAACCTGGAAACCGCTCCAGATAAGATCCAGCAACTCATGAAGGAGTGGAACGTCGGCCAGGAGGTGGCCATGGATGTTCTCAAGCTGGCGTTGTTCGATACCGTCATCTACGTGGACGACAGTGGTTCTATCCAGTTCGAAGAAGACGGGGCCCGCCTGTCCCAGCTAAGACACTATTTGGGTTTGATTGCCACTGCTGCGTCCAAATTCGACCAAGACGGCGTCAACATTCGTTTCATGAACTCGGAAGAACGGGGCGATCATATTCGCAGCAAAGAAGAGGCAGAGGCGCTTGTGTCTCGCGTGCGCTTCTCTGGCCTGACTCCCATGGGAACCAGTCTTCGACAGAAAGTGCTCGACCCGATGGTGATTGGGCCAGCCCGTGCTGGTCGTCTTGATAAGCCCGTGCTTGTGATTACAATTACAGATGGACAGCCTGCCGGTGAGCCCCACGGTGCTGTGGCAGATGGCATTCGCTCTGCTATCGACGAACTGTCGCGCAGCCGCTACGGCCGTGGTGGTGTCTCCTTCCAGTTCGCCCAAGTCGGCACAGATTTGCACGCCCGGCAGTTCCTGGCGAAACTGGATGAAGACCCTACCATCGGTAACTTTATCGACTGCACTTCGAGTAAGTAACTCTTTAGCCTTTGACGCATAATTTCCTCTCGCTAATATGCTTTAGATTTCGAGGTCGAACAAGACGAGATGTCGAGGGCCAACCCGCCAGTCCACCTCACTCGTGAACTTTGGGTAAGTACATAGCACCGTCTAGCATTCGCAGTACTAATCATGGGACGACAGATTGCCAAGGTCATGCTAGGTGCGATCGACTCGTCCTACGATACCAAAGATGAAAAGGCTGCTGGAGCTGGAAGACCTCCACCACCGCCGGCTGGTGGCCAGTACGGCGGCGGCTATAACCAACAACCAGGCGGCTATCCTCCTCAACAGTCGCAAGGCTACGGACAGCAGCCCGGCTATGGCGCGCCGCCTCAGCCAGGCTACGGACAACCACCACAAGGATATGGCCAGCAGCCTCAGTACGGATACGGCCAACCCCCGTCGCAAGGACAGGCACCACCGTATGGACAGCCGCCGCCACAACAGCAGGGTGGCTACCCCCCTCAGCAGGGATACGGCCAGCCTCCTCCTCCGCGCCGATACTAGGTCTGGTGTTTTGCAAGGGTAAAAGTCTGTACCTACAGGCATTGAACGTGAGCAAGGCTCAGTGGCGATAAATTAATTGGTTGCTTCGGATATGTACAAAGACTGGTTTACGGAATGGCATTATTAGTCGATTAATTGATTAAATGAAGGGTGATTAAGATGAGTACGTACTACGTATAGGCGATGCACGCGATGGTGTTCTTAGCACCCCCAGGCATAACATCACAGTCAGACGCTAGTGAGGCGATCGGACTAGAAATAAACATATACTATACTACTACTAAGTTGATATATGATACAGACATATAGACTTAAAAGACTGTATACAATAAGATAAACTATTATTAGCCCAGCCACATGGCCGGCTAAGCCCGATGTAGACAAGCCGAGCCCCGGCAACGAAAACGTCACCGCCCAGGCTCAGCTTGGGGACTCAGCCCCCGCCGAGCCCAGCCCCAGCGACCCGGCCAGTGACCGCAAAGCGCCCCCAATTTTTTGGCATTTCTTTGCTGCCTGCACCCAGTGATGCTTCGAGCCAGAAAAACCGTTTCCAGTTTCCATTCAACACTGGGGGAAAAAAAGAGGATACCCCTTGCTAATTGATCCATTGCAAGTGGCAACTTGTGCAAGGCAACCGCGTGCGTTCGTTTTGCTTTGCTCTGCGGTGGCACCTGCCTGTTTGTCTCTCGTCTTGTCTCTTCCTCCAAAACGAAACTATATCAACAACAAACGTTTGCGTCGAATTGTGTTGACTTTTTGACTGTCTTCGGAATTTGTTTATTTTATACCCTTGTGTTTTTTTTTTTTTCCTTTTTTCGTTTCTGTTTCTGTTTCTTGTAAATAGATTTTCGTTGGGCTTTCTATTGTTGATATATCATCTGGACTATGATCGCCCGATAATCGCATCTACAAAAATCACCCCGCATACGATCCGGAAGTCTGCCTAGCGATATTACACCACGGGCAAACATGGCCGGCGATCAAGAAAAGAATGGTGGTGGTGGTGGTGGTGGTGGTGGCTCGCCGGGAAATGAAGAACATCTACAAGAACCAACTGCGCCGAGACGAGTGTCCAGTCTGCCAACCGAAGACTCAATAACCACGACGACTGCTACTCCCCATGCCAGAGTGCGCTTTTCCTCCGACCTAGATCGCTTGCGCGACGATAATATCAGACCAGATCCCCCGCGGCAGACAGCAGCAGACCGCTCAAATGAGGAACAACGACGACCAGACCTCACGATCAATACATCTGTCGCCAACACTCACAACGTGCCCTCTGCAACTAAAAACCAATCCCTCTCTCCTACCTCGCCGCAGTCGCGAACGCGCAACCGTGGATACTCGCTGCGCCGGTCTCTCTTTGCGAAGAATATACAGACGCATTCTGCCAGTCCAGATGGAGAACTGGAGGATATCGAGCTTGCAACAACAACAACACGGCCAGAGGCAGCCAAGCCAGAGACTATTCAAGAAAAGACTGCCGTGACGCAACAAGAAGTGGGATCTACAGTGCAGCCGATTCGAAGGCTGGAATCCGATTCCCAGGAGGACCTGTATTCTCTGAGCTATTCTGATTCGACCCCGCTCAAGTATACTTCCTCTTTGATCGTCGAAGGGCAGAATTGGATTGTTTCGACTGCCGCAAACTCAAAGGCGTGCGAGTGGCTGGTGGAATTCCGCCAGACGGTTCGCAAAAAGGTCTTTCGCATTCAGGAAATCCTCCCGACCAAGGACGGCCGGCATATTGATTTGAATGTGAGCTGTGTGGATGAGCTGCTCGACGAGAGAACTAACAAACCATACATCAACAATTCCATCCGCTCGAGTCGATACAGCCTGTGGAGTTTTTTCCCCAAACAGTTTGTGGCGCAGTTCTCAAAAATCGCCAATTTTTATTTCCTGGTTGTCTCTATCCTGCAGATGATTCCCGGTTTGAGTACCACCGGTACTTTTACCACTTTTATTCCTCTGATGATTTTCGTGGGTATTTCCATGGGTAAAGAAGGCTTTGACGACTTGCGCCGCTATCGATTAGACAAGGAAGAGAATAATCGTTTCGTGAGTGTGCTGCGACCCGATGTGTCGCAAGAAGAGCGAGGGGCGGAAACCGTTCCTGCGGATGACGCTTCTGTCGCTAACAAGGATGAGAACTGGACCGCGGTCAAATGGCAGAGTGTCCGGGTGGGCGATGTTATCAAACTCCAGCGCAACGAGCCCATCCCCGCCGATGTGGTCCTGCTGCACGCTGTAGGCCAGGACGGTGTCGCCCATATTGAAACCATGGCCCTCGATGGCGAAACCAACCTCAAAACCAAGCAGCCTTGCCAATTAGTGTCCAAAGTCTGCTCAACACCAGAGGAAATCATAGCGCGACAGCATCCCATACGCTTCACAGTCGAGGACCCCAACTTGGATCTTTACAAATTCGACGGCAATGCCACTGTTAAAGAAGAGAGGCTTCCGCTTACAAACAACGAAATCATCTACAGAGGCAGTATCCTGCGAAATACCAAACAAATCTATGCCATGGTCATCTACACTGGGGAGGAGTGCAAGATCCGGATGAATGCAAACAAAAATCCTCGTATCAAAAAGCCCGCCCTTCAATCCGTCGTCAACTCTGTCGTCATAATCATCGTCAGCGTGGTCATTCTCATTGCCATGGTCTGTACTATTGCCTACAAGTTCTGGAGCAGCGATTACGAGAGCGGTGCGTGGTATTTGGCAGACGCACACGTAGCGATCGGCCCCGTCTTCACCTCTTTCTTGATCATGTTCAACACGCTGATCCCAATCTCGCTCTACGTCAGTATGGAAATCGTCAAAGTCGCGCAGATGTTCCTGCTTAATGATATTGACATGTATGACGAGGAGTCTGACACGCCTCTAGAGGCACGGACTTCGACCATTAACGAGGAACTCGGTCAGATCAGCTACATTTTCTCCGACAAAACAGGAACACTGACCAACAACACCATGCGCTTTCGTATGATGAGTGTGGCCGGCATGGCCTGGCTTCACGACAACGACCTGCGAGAAGAGGCTGCGCGGGAGGGTGACCGGCATCGATTGATGCACAAGAAACGCACCACCAAGGGCAAAAATGCCATGCGTCGTAAATCTGGCGTCGACAGCGTCCATCGCGCTTCGTCTGTTCGCATGTCAATGGCCTCTATCCACACAGATCATCAACCTTCTCGAACAAAGTCGATTAACCAAGGCCACGCTTTCCACGGAGGCAACACCACTCAAATGCTCCAGTATATCCAGCGGAAACCTTTTACTCTGTTTGCTCGTAAAGCCAAGTTTTTTATTCTGTCATTGGCTCTTTGCCACACGTGTATCCCAGAGCGAGACGAATCTGGCGAGGTGTCTTTTCAAGCTGCATCGCCAGATGAGTTGGCGCTGGTGACTGCAGCACAGCAGCTAGGATACTTGGTTCAGGATCGCCAGTCAAACACCCTGACGGTGCGAGCATACCCATCCGGCCTGGATGACGATCCTGTGGATGAGGTTTATGAGATCCTGGACGTGATAGAATTCACTAGTACGCGGAAAAGGATGTCTATAGTTGTTCGCATGCCCGACCAGCGTATTTGCCTGTTTTGCAAAGGTGCCGATTCCACAATCACGAAACTCCTCCGTCAGGCCTCGTTGGCACAGGAAAAGGCCGTTGAAATCGAGAGACGGGCCAGTAAACGCAAGAACGAGGAGGCCGTTGAAGCGATGCGGCGGAACAGCGAACATCACAGCCCTATATCTGTGCGCCGTCCGAGCTTGCACTCCCAGAGACGGTCTAGCACTTTTTCCGCAAATCGCAACTCGCTGCGTCGAAGCGTTGATGTCTGGCTCAAGGATCGCGAAACCGACGGCGGAAGGCGAAACAGAGATAATGGTGGAGAACTCTACAGTCCACGCCCGTCAGGTCAGCTGAACCGGAACTCGTCGGTCTTTTCGGATGGCAGACCGTCCTTTCAGGAGGATGACGACGCCCATTTGGTTGACGAGAGCCTTGTTGTTGACGACAATGCCATCTTCGAACGGTGTTTTCAGCATTTGAACGACTTTGCCACGGAGGGCCTGCGTACGCTCATGTATGCATCCCGGTTTATCGAAGAGGCGGCGTACCAGGAATGGAAACAAGCGTATCACGAAGCCACAACTAGTCTGGTTGATCGACAGGAGAAGATTGAAAAAGTAGGCGAAGAAATCGAAACGCAACTTGACCTGATCGGCGCCACGGCTATCGAGGACAAGCTGCAAAAGGGCGTGCCCGAGACTATTGACAAGTTGAGACGGGCCAACATTAAGCTCTGGATGTTGACCGGCGATAAGCGAGAGACTGCCATCAACATTGGCCACTCGTGCCGTCTGGTCAAGGATTATTCCGAAGTCGTCATCTTGGACCAGGAGGCTGGAAATGTGGAAAGGACGATCGTCACTCTGATATCGAACATTCGAAAGGGGAAAATCGCCCATTCAGTGTTGGTAGTTGACGGTCAGACGCTGTCCATGATTGAAGCAGACGAGATCTTGATGGCCCGGTTTTTCAAGCTGGCGATTATGGTTGATTCTGTCATCTGCTGCCGTGCCAGCCCTAAGCAAAAGGCATTTTTGGTGCGGTCGGTGCGGAAGCAGGTCATGGATGCCATCACTCTGGCCATTGGCGATGGCGCAAACGACATTGCCATGATCCAAGAAGCTCATGTCGGCATTGGTATAACCGGAAAGGAAGGGTTACAAGCCGCGCGAATTTCTGATTACTCGATTGCGCAATTTCGATTCCTGCAAAAGCTGCTTCTTGTCCATGGTCGCTGGAACTACATTCGCATTTGCAAGTATACTCTCGGGACGTTTTGGAAGGAGACCTTGTTCTACCTCACGCAGGCTCTTTATCAGCGATATAATGGATATACGGGGACCAGTCTGTACGAGAATTGGTCTCTTAGTATGTTCAATACCTTGTTCACGTCTCTCGCGGTCATTTTCTTGGGTATATTTGAAAAGGATCTGGCTGCCTCGACGCTGTTGGCTGTTCCTGAGCTTTACACCAAAGGTCAACGCAATGGGGCGTTTAGCATACGGATCTACCTGGGATGGGCTCTGATGGCTGTTATTGAAGCACTGATAATATTCTTCTCAATGTTCAGCCTGTTTGGTGAGTCTTTGATGGGAGTCGACAACACCATCTTCCCGATGGGACTGTTGACTTTTACTGCATGCATCACGGTCATCAATCTCAAGCTGCAATTTTTGGAGATCCACTACAAGACGTTTCTGTCCGGTATCGTGCTTTTCCTCTCTATTGGTGGCTGGTTTTTGTGGAATATGATTCTGTCCGCTCGCTACGACGACGCCAAATCAGGCAAGGGCATCTACGACGTGAACGGCAACTTTTTGACGCGCATTGGGCGGAGTCTGAGTTTCTGGGTTGTTTTGTTTCTGATCGTTTCGGCGGTGCTCCTGTTCGAAACGACCGTCAGCACCATCCGCGCCATCCTCTTTCCTAATGATGTCGACATCTTTCAAGAACTCGAAAAGGACCCCGCTATCAAACGCCGCTTCGAAGAAGCCGCCGCGTCAGAACTGCAACAGGGCTGGGACCGCGGCAGCAAGAAATCGAGTTTCGAGCTGGAGCGCGAACGGGCAGAGCAGGCTGCGCGCGAGAAGGAGGTCCACAACTATCTCCTACGACGGCACGAAATTGACGACGACGACGACAACAACAACAACAGTCGCAACAAGGCTACAAATGTAGAGGCTCATGAAACCGAGAACGACGATGACGATGACGTTGTTGCTGCCACTGCTCCGACGGTTACGGCAGATGATGCAGATGAAGAAATGGGCATGGTTAGCCCCGGCGGCACAACGACGACGCGTCGCAAGTCTCACGATATTCACGATTTGTTTAGTAAAGGGTTCGGATCGATTAAAAGAGGGCATCTTTAGGGAGTGGAATGCAATGTATATAAGCATGTTTTGATGAGCGTTTTTTTCTCTCTCTTTTTGGTTTATGATATCCCAGATGGTTTTATGTTATAGATATCGACATTATTGTTAGTACAGAATATTCAGGAATTTTCCATACTTTATTTTTCATGATATCTAGACATGTAGTGGAGTGTGCACATGTGAGATTACGTTTGCACATTGGGTAGGAGGACTCGCAGACTGGATTAGTCCGACAAACAAAAGGAAGCATTGACCAGATCTGGAATATTATAGTTGATACAAGTGTAAAGATACCATCCTAACATTGAAGGTGTTGAGATGCACATTGATCAAGAGCGACATCAGATAAGGTATTTTGGCAGGTTATTCGACCAATAGATCAACATTTGAATACTAAGCAGTTTACAACAGTAGAAGTGGTTCGTTACAGTTATTGTTGATTTTTACATATACATTGATGCACTGGTAAATCTGGGTACTATTAATACATTGACCAAAGGTACATATGGGTTGACTGGAAGTAGATATATATTTTTCCTCAACTGGTACATGAGATCAATTGATTTTTAGTGTTACTCCATCATCTAGAGCTTTTTCTAAATGAAAAGAATAGCACAAAAGCGAATGTATCACTGCATAACCAAGGTGTACTAATTGACCAGCTGCATGCGTCTTCTGTTCCTGCATATACCAAGTGATTTTAAATGTTAGCATGTAGGCTACACGCGCTATAACCAGGTACGTATAACGTATAAATCTCAAGATTTGTTACACTCCAGTCTACTAAGCACTTTTTTTTTGAGCCTTTATGCAATAATTATACATATCATATGATAGTATTAGTATCCTGAAATACCGAGTACTACTACGCACATATCATATGACGTTATTTTATGGGGACGGTCTAGACTAGACTGTCCAATTTTCCCCCCCCCTTTGCAAGGGGTCGGGAGTCTGGACACAGCGCAATCCGGGGACTCGGTGGGCAGTACCAAGCGGTGACCTGCGAGGGGGGGGGGGGGGGGGGGGGGGGGGGGGTGGGCTTGTTCGCATCGGCGTTTGCTTGTCGCTCGTAAACCTTGATTGAACTTTGTTAAGGGATGAAAAAAAAAAAGGAAAACAAGGGATACGCAAGCACATGTGCCGACTGTTTGTAGTAACTAGTAACTCCTGCAAGTATATGCACACTGAACACGTAAGACATCAAACTAGTATCAGTCTCGGGAATAAAAGGCGCTGATCAGCTGGAACAGGATATCTCGTGTTTTGGGACAGGGGTCACAGCTGTGATACATGCCACGATCGATGATGATCGATGATCGTGTCTCAGCCAAAGATCGTATGATACATAATAAGTTCTACTATTATTATAATAGCGAGGGAGTTATCATTGTTCGTGTTGTGATAACAATAATAATATTAAATCCATCGGAAGAATAATAGTTCGCACTCTTCCCTTCGGGGAGTTCTCCGTTCTAGTCCGTCGGATCCGTCGTCGAGACTTTGACATCAACGAGGGACCGTGCAGTAGTCCACATTTGAAACACGCTAGTTACAGTAGGTAGGACTAGCCTAAAATGGACAAGCTTAAAGTTAGACCCACTGGTGCCGCACCACGAGGAGCCCTGCAGCCAATCAGAACACGCCCCCTGTGACATGCACGCCCGGTTCCTGACGCTAAGCTTAAAGAAGAAGCCCCAAACATCGAAATAGAAAAACGCTAGTCCAAACACGGCCACTGCTAATTTTTTTTCTCTTAAAGGTTCCTGGCTTAGTATTTATCCCTGGTGGATCCTCCTACCCCACCGACACATGCAAAACCCTCCTGATTCGGTGACCCGGCTTTGCGTAGTTGTTTGTTTCCTTGGGAAGCTTTTTTGTGTTCCTTTTTTTTTTTTCTGACTGGATTATTAGTCTGGACTCTTACGAAACGAAACTGCTGTTGTGCCCGATGGGGATCAGGGCTAGCTGACCTTCAGGTCCACGTTCAAGGAGCTGTTTGTCTGTCGGTCGGCTTGATTAGCCTATGAGGTACTAGTGCCCAACCTGTTTGCCCGTTAATGGCAGGTAGACTGTCATTTTTCTCTTCTTCTTTTCTCCTTTCGAAAATGAATTAATCAAGAGAGAAAAAAAGGTAACTTAATGGCGGCCCTGCTGCGCCTCCATCTTCTCCATCAGTGTACTACTCCGTAGAGTCCGTACACTGTAAGTAAGTGTGCCGGAGAACCCGGATAATCCCCGGACAACATGTGCCGATCTGTTTCATCTGCGTTTTTGTTTTTTTTTTTTGCTTTTTAGTTCGAGGACGGAGTAGTATTCAGCCGTTTGAGTCAGGTCAAACAGAAGTGATCATGAACAAGCCATACTATTACCGAGCCACACGCCCCACCAGCGTGTTCCAGGGGGGGCTGTTCAAGCTACTGCACGTTGCTGCAGCAGCAGCTGCTGCAGCTGCACCTTTTCGTTTTGAGAGGTTGAAAAAAAAAAAAAAAAAACCAGCTGACCCGGATTTTTTCCTGGATGTCTGTTTTATTTCATGTACTCTGTACGTAATTTAGTAGTCAGTTACCACGTGAGTGCCCAATTTTTCCTACCTTCTATCCGTCCTGTGTTGATCCTTGCCCCTCCTTGCGGGACAGCGATCGATCGCCTCTTATCTGGTATGGAGTATGGAGTACAAGGGTTTTTGTTTATGTGCTTGTACGTAGTAGAAAAGGGCTGATTATTGTTGTAAACAAAGTTCAAAATTTCTAGGCTGCATATTGAATCCTGGTAGTTATTGAACATTGCTAGACTAGCTGTCTGAGCTGAACAGGCTGAAACATACTCAACTTGTTTGACTAGCAAAAGTACATACGTACGTACACGTACGTACCCAAATGGTGAAGCTGAGCAGAGGAGTTTCTTGGCATGACGACTCCCTCTCCTACAGAATTTACTACACTGTACTGTTTGCAGTCCTGTTTCACCCATGTTAGAGAAAAAATAATAATAACAAACAGACGTGTTTCAAACAGCCGACGCGGAGTTTGTTCGCCCGTTTGACAGACGAGGCTAGACGTTGCCTCTCCGCCTATAACGCAGCGAGTACTGTTGCAATGGCTAATATTAGCAGGGGGCCCTGTCGAAAAGATTGGCGGACGTACTACCTAGCATATATTGATGCGCGCGGTTCATACGAGTCATTGACTCGTTAATCGCGCTAGCAACATTGGAAGATCGGTGGAATATCTAACCCCGTTTTTGTACGGAGTATAGTACTACTAGTACTGATATATGACTACATGAATGTGGGAGTGATTTGGAATATACTCTCTCTCTGTATTTGGTACTTTGGAGTCTAAAACTCTGATGATCTTATCTGGTCTTGTGTACACATTAGGTTTGAATGCAGAGTACTATGAGTGATACAGAACATGCAGTTTTTACTATCAATTTCGGGAAATATCCGCCGTGTTTTGTTTGTCACGAGATCAGCTTCATGCAGCTCGCAACCTTTTTTAGTTACACGCCTGCATATATGATTTATGCTCGATCAAATCAGAGCGAAGGAATAAAAAAAGAGAAAATTAATGAGGCTACATCTGCCGGTAGATTACTGGGCACTGGGCACAGCAAGCTGGGGTAGCAATAGGTACAAGATCCATGCAAGTCGATAGAACGAAGGAAGCGGGTCAGTTCCTTCAGATTCCAGAAGAAATCCCACCAGCTATTGTTTCCCCGTTATCGCCGCCGGTCGGTCGGTCGGGGCTTTTATCTGATAATAATCTGTACACGTATCGAAAACAGAAGACAGGGGTGTATACTTTGTCGGGACTATAAATAAAAAAAAAGCAAACAAACAATGATGACAGTAGTAGAGATTCTGCTAGGAAAATCGCGGCCCAGCGATTAAAATTCCGATCTCATGTCAACTCATCTGCCGCCAGGCGTGCCAATTTTAAGGTTCGAGAGTCATCTTGAACCAAAGTTCCATTATTTAAGGCTGTCAGATTTTGGGCCGTTTCGTCGGGCAATCGGACTGGTCAAGGGACCGACACATGGGATTCTGGCATGCCGCGCACAAGCCAGGAAAAAAATTTGACGCTACTGAAAAAAAAAAAAAACCCGCAGTTTTGTTTTTGACTTTTTGTTGTGCTTTTTTGGCCCGTGCTGCTAGTACTAGTAGTACTAGTACTACTAATAGCAACATCAACACCAGGAGCTAGCTGAATTTGCCACCAAACAAGCAAAGTTTCACGTGGTGGATGACCTCAGCTTGATCCAGGACGACAGCTCCAAGTAGAGGAAAGGTCGATAACAACTTAACAAACCCTTCTTATAGATTATTTCCGAATGCGGCAGGCGACGGGCTCGGCCGCGGGTATCTGATTGGGCGATCGGGTTCATGGTGGGTCTGGATCACCGATCCGTAGCCCTAACCCTAGGTCTTCCTTGCTTTATGCGTACATGAATTCTGAGAACTTGAGTATAGCTATAATAATATGATCCAATATATGGAGTGACTGGAAAGTAAGTGGTTTCTAGTATTATGTATATTAGGGCAATCCTGCAGCTGTCTATGCTGGTCTGACTGGATGAACCTGTGGCCCATCTGAAAGTGAATTGCCGTCTCTAGCGTTCTCATACACTCAGTTTCGTTATCACGACGACCAGGGATCCCTGTCTGAACTGCAGCGGCTGAGTTCCACAGTTACCGGGGATCTACAGAGCGTTTCGTATGCGCTAGACTTGGTTGATAGGCATGTTTGAAAAGAACACTTTGTCTATTGAAAGTGTTGACAAGCATACCTACTATAGGCACTCATGCCAAGTATAGGCCACCAAAAGTACAGAGTATCGTCCATAGATGTTCATCCTCCATAGGTATTCAAGGTTCAACGGCGTAGGACAAGTCACAGGCATACGGCCAGCCTCGGCGCCGGGCCGTGCCACCACCAGGCGTACACTGCCGGAAGGATTGCAATAGTCATCTCTCAGGCTTGTATGATAACCCCAAGGCTGGATGAACGAAGAGTGCAGGAACTAAGCTTAGTTGTTGGCGTACGAGCACTCATGAGTCGAGGAGTCGCAAACAGTCAGACACTAGGAAAGCCCCCGGTGTGCTGGTTCCGGGGTGACTGGCTCGACGATGGAGCTGAAGCTGGATGCACGGAGAAAGGACGGAGCCAACGCCAACGCCTTACGGCGCGCTGAGTGTTGGGCTTACGGCACGCTAAGCCGGAAACGCGTTAGGGCAGCGCTCTGCCGGCGCTAGCCCGAATACGCCTAGGGGAGGCTTGGCGTTCGAGTGTCGCGGTGGGGCGCGCCGGGGCTTCCACGAGACGCCAACGCGCTAGAACGCCAGAGCCCGAACCGCGCAGAACGCCCTTTCCCTGTCGGGTTTGGGGGCTCCTTCCCTGCCTGGCTGTGCCTGCCGGGCCTGCCCCCTTCGGGTCGTGCCTGCCAGTCCAGTGCCCACCGCCCACCGCCCACCGCCCAGTGCGCTCCTGCCCTGCCCTGGCTGGCCGACCGCCTTCCGTGCCGTCACGAGTCTGTCTCTTTATCCCCTCTCTCCGCCTTGTTGCACATCATCTCTGCCCGTTCCTTTTCTTCTATCTTTCGTTTCTGCTTATTTCTTTTCATTGCCCACAGGCCCCCCCGTCCACTCTTTTACGGCGGCCGCATCACTCTCATTTCTATCCCCCCCCCACCGGAGTATATACCTTACTAACAAACGCTCGTTCGTTCGTTCGTTCGTTCGCTCGCTATCCTCATCCGGTCGGTCCCCTTGTGTGCCTCAGCCGATATCCAGCCGCGCCTCACCCTGCCTGTTGTCACGGGCAGACGAACGCCAGGACTCGTTACTGCACATACACACGCTCTTTTCTCTAGTCTCGTGAGACCCGACGCGCTCTCCGCGCCCGCTACCTCTCGTGACCCCCTTTTTGAGCTGCCTGGATCAGCTCTTGTTGTTTCCCCTTTTCATCACTCACACACATCCCCTCGATTTGCGACAGAGACGAACCAACTCCGATCGTCAGATTGGATACAGCGCAGAGCGCTTTGACCAATATATATATTATATATATATATAAACTATTGGATATACTTCGCTCAACTCGCCCATTTTGCCAGCCCCAGTCAACAACGTTCGGCCCTGGTAAGGCCTACTACCTGATTGTTTACTATCGTCGACACCCATCAAATCAACATCTTGTCGACAAGTCATCACCATGTCTTCCGCTGACATTGCTGCCGTTCCGGCGGTCCATATCTCAGCACCAGCATCCATCACTTCGGCCAATTCTTCGCCCTCGCCGTCCACCACCAGCCCGGCTGCCTCCGTCCCTTCGGCTTCCTCGTCTCGCCGCCCGCAACGCAAGAGCACTCTCACGCAACAGCAGAAGAACCAGAAACGCCAACGCGCCACTCAGGACCAGCTGGTAACCTTGGAACTGGAGTTCAACAAGAACCCGACTCCGACTGCCGCGGTGCGGGAACGCATTGCCCAAGAGATCAACATGACCGAGAGATCGGTGCAGATTTGGTTCCAGAACCGACGGGCCAAGATCAAGATGATTGCCAAGAAGAGTATCGAAACCGGCGAGGATTGCGACACCATCCCAGACTCCATGCGCCACTATTTGGCCATGCAACTCGACCCTCACAAACCCGGTGCCCGGGACTTGTTTGGACGAGCCAGCGGAATGGGCGGCTTCGGCAGCGGCTTTGCTGGCGAGGCTGGCCCTTCAGGCAAGGTTATGATCCACCACTTCACTTGTCGGTCGCTGAGCATTGGAAGCTGGCGACGAATTGGCCAGAACGCCATGGACCTCGTCATCTTCTACTCTCCCGACAAGGCCACGATGACCTACTACATCAACAACGACTCGGCCGGCTACAAGATCGAATACCCGTTTTCGTACATCAAGAACGTGATTCTGGAACCTGGTGACCCGACCCCCAATCCAAATGGCGGCCTGCCAAGGGGGGGTGGCTTGCTCGTGGAATTGATGCGGCCACCTTTGTTCTACATGGATTCTTCCAACTCTGGTGGATTCTACCAATGTGGCGATTTCACAGAAGACCAGCAAGCGAGCCGAGTCATGGTTCACCATCTCGGTGGCCACCCCAAGGTTCTCAGCGTTCAGCTGGCCAAACTGGTGTCTTTGGATACATTCCAGAACCGATTGAATTTCAACTATGCCGTATCGGCCCCAGTCACACCGCCTCACCCTATCCACCGACCGGCTTCGCAGCCAAACCAGTTTCCTCTGGCCCAAATCGGCATGTTCCCAGAGCCGCATCTCAGTGCCAATCACATGCCTCGTGGTCACAAGCGCCAGCGAAGTCGGTCGGTGCCGCCCGCAGTGGACTTGTCCTACCTGCATACTCCGATACCTTCGTTTCAGATGCAGCAGTCTATGTCTCATCTCACGCCCAACTCGACTCTCTTCGCGCCGATGCCTCAACATGGTGCCTTGCAGGGATTGGGCAGCGATCTGCGCATAGACACCAACGCCGCGTACCCTGTTGATCCACGAACCTACCCCATGTCGGCAACTGCTACGAGTAGTATCTCTGACTACGCCAGTCCCCCTTTCTTCAGCGCTGCACCTTCTGAGACGGTACCGATGGGCACCACGACTGCCGGTACTCAATTCAGTTTGCCTTATGTCTCAGCCTCGCCAATGATGGACCAGTCGATGACCCAACAACCATCGATGGCTAATGTGAACCACACTGATCCCTATATTGCCGACCACTCACCTCCGCTCTCTGCCATGCATACGCCGGGATCGGTCGATATGTTCAATTTCAACAATGGCACGCAAAGTGGCGTTTCTGAAGACGGCTTAATGCTGAATGACATGTACTCGAAGCACAACATCAACAACTTTTCGATGGACGGCCCCAAGTATGACTTTTCATTGAATGGAATGTCGGAGCCGCAATCGCATAACATAGCTGGAGACCTCGCTGGTATTCAGTCGTACGAAATGATCGATCCTACTTCGTCATGAGCCAGATATACACTCTTGACATATTACGGGCGCCGTCGGATTAAAATAAAATAGGCGTTCGTTATTTGGACTGCATGGCGTTTCTGGATCGGCGTGACTTCGATGTTTTCAATTTGGCTTTGTGATATCCTTTTTTATTTTCCTTTCTACTTTTGATCGTTTCTCCCAACTCGGCACGCCAGTTGGCTTTGTTCTATTGAACCCGAGTATCATTCGGGCACCGAGTGCCTGAATTTCCGGTGGATAGTCCGCAATCCACCTCGTATTCGATTCTTGGGATATACGCTTTTGTTATCCCCTACGGCCGGCTCTGTAGATTGACATTGTTCGCCTGTTTTGATCTATATCATTTTTGATTAACTTCGTGGACTTTTTTTTGATACTCGATTTATTATATTTCACATATTTTTGTCTATGAACAGCAACACCTTGGGATATTTGATGTGAGCACGCAGAAGACTATTTTTTTTTTGTCAAATCTTTACTATTCGATTTATTATTCGATTATCAGTGTCTATTATAGTGCTGTACAGAATGTTGATGTAGTTTTAGCAATCAAGCACTATCACTTATATCAATACAAGTACATGTAGGTATACATATATTACAAAGGGTATCTATAAATATCATTCAAATTTAGCCCTCCCATCCCGGAGGCACTCGAGGTGCTATGCCACAAGTCTCTCGCAGATATCTCTCCATTGCAACCTCCACCTTTGCCAAAAACCCTCTATAATCCAGATCGACTCTGCCATCCTGCTGGCTGCCAGCAACCCCATGCGTCACCCCGTTTTTGCACCATACACTCCACGCACCCATCTGCGCGGCCATCAACACATCCGTCCCCAACCTATCCCCAACCACCGCAATCTCATCGGCAGTAGTCACAACCCCTCTTTCGCGGAACCAGGCCAGAACCTCTGGCCCACAAAACGGTTTTCTGTTCTGGGTGGCGCGAAACACGGGGATTTGTAGGTGTTGCAATCGAGTCTCGAGATCGCGCGCTTCGGGCTCGTAGGATGGTCGGCTGCCGGCCGTGTTGGACACGATTAGTATGCCCTGTGGATTGTTGGTTTGGTTAAATGGTGACAAGGGAGAGGTCCGTAGTGATTCGAGTTTTTGGAGGTAGGCTTTTGGGAAGTCGATGCTATTTGGTGGACAGAGAGTGTTGTCTTTGTCGATGACGAGCGCGCGGATTGATGGCGTTTTTTGGGGGGTGTTTTTTTCTGTAGACGAGGAAGAAGAAGAAGAAGAATTTCGGGTCAGGTGAGGACCGAGATGCTCGGGCAGGTCGAGAAAAGTAGGGATTGTGAGGTTGGGGAGGAGATGAGAGGGCGTTTTGAGGAGCGTGGACACGGCCAGGTTGAAGGCCTGGAGGTTGGAGTTGACCATTTTGTGTGCAAGACAGCTGCGTGTAGTATTTGACCTAAAGAGAGAACATCATTGATATAAAGCGAGTGTTTTTGTACTTGTCCAAGAGTATCCAGACTGCAAAGCGTAATTTATGGTGAAGTCGACGTAATAGGCGGAAGCTCTGGACCAGAGCCGCAAAAGCGCGCCCCACGATATCTCATTCCCGCTCCTGCGAACCACATTCTCTTCAACTTCACTCCCTGCTCTCGCTCATTCAGCAACTGCCTTTTTACTCTCTCTCTCTGGAAAACACTTGATCGCTTTCTGCGATTTTTATTTTTTCCCCCTTCGCCAGTCTTTCGGATCGTGACCGTGATCGTGATATTTCTCGCAGCACCCGACCTCACCGCCTTCCCTTTTGCCGACTTTTTCTCAGCTCTCTTTCAATTCTCATTCACGCGACATCCAAATCCAATACAGATATACACAGACACAAAAACAGAAAATCATGGGCAAATTGACGAGCACGATCGGCATTCCGATCAAATTGTTGAACGAAGCACAGGTACAATTTTCTTTTTTTCCCTTTGTCGTTGGACTTGAAGATCTAAAGAACATTGGCTAACTAGCTTAACTCGTGCAGGGCCATGTCGTTACGCTAGAGATTACGTCGGGTCAGGTGTACCGAGGAAAACTGCTCGAAGGTGCGTTTTTTCAGTCTCTGATGAGTTGCCTTGTCTATACATCCTAGGGATCGAACGCTCTGGATAGGACATGACGGAACCCCCCCCCCCCCCCCCCCCCCCCCCCCTCTCAAAAAGCGAAGAACGCGCTGACATCTTCTCCCAGCCGAGGATAATATGAACGTCCAACTCAAAGATATCACAGTCACCGCGCGCGACGGCCGCGTGTCGCATTTGGATCAGGTTTACATTCGTGGTAGCCACGTGCGATTCTTTATTGTGCCGGATATGCTGAGGTAGACATCCTCCCCTCCCCGCCTCTCACTTCTACACTACGAAGGGTGCCTATAGATGTTGAATACTGACTCCTATTTTTTTTCTTCTCTAGGAATGCTCCCATGTTCCGTTCCCGTGGCCAGCGTGGTCGCGGTGTTGGTTTGGCGCGTGGTAAAGCTACTGTCAACAGGGCTCGTGGACAGCGACGGGGTTAGATTTTGTTTTGTTTTTGTTTCTTGCTGTTTGTTTTTAATGGTGTTGGTCTGTTGATTATCGACTGCCGATCTACGAATACGTACCTGAACAATCCGATGATACTGTTGTGTCTGTCATTTTTTGAAAGCTGTGTAATAAAAGTCATGTCGATTGCGGTTTTTTTTTTCCCTTGTCGCAAGACTAGAAAAAAGGCATGGCTGGGATAGAATGATATAAATCAGTCTGGGTTATCAATGTAAATTCCTTCTGCTGTCCAAGTCATGTATAATGTTAAAAATTAATCGCCAACGCTCTGGCGTCAAGATATTAATAAAGAATGCGCCGGAGCTCCGCGCGGAGATATAGGTACCCCGCAGCCACTATAACCATTCATTTCCACGTAATTTCTTCATCAACCATTCCCCCGATTTCTTCTCCGACTCTGCAAAACATCAACTCAACGAGCAGAAGCTAACACCATATCATTATTCTCGAATTGTTCTATACGAAACGATACCCTCCTGCCGGACCAGGAGAAGACAGAGGGGAAAAGATGGATTCCAAACCCAAAACAATCTCGAATCCGCGTCGTCTGCTCATTCTCACGCCTACCACTGCTGCAGGTACTGCTGCAAGTACAGCTACGACTACAGACACATATACAGCTGCAGATAAAGCTCCAGCTGCAAATGCAGTGCCCACGATAGACCCCGTTACCACGATCCCCCCGCTGCTATCCGCACTGACCGGCGAATCCATCAATGAAGACAATCTACAACACGAAATCCCTATCGAGTCTGTAGAAACCGATACCAACAACAATAACAACAACAAAAACGAAAGAAAAACAAAAACATCCTTTGCAGGATACACAACACATGCCCCGCTACGCATTGAAACGCGGTACTACACTGCCGATGTACCCATCTGGGTCGATGAGATTGTCTCGCCGCCGTCCGTAGAAACCACAGAAACCACAGAAAAAGAAGAAGAAGAAGAAGAAGAAGAAAAAGGACAGTGGAAAACCGAATTCCTCTCCGACGAAGCCCAGGTCGTGCGTGACGCAATCGGGGCATTGCTCGTCTGCGCACGCAACCCTGTTGCGCCGAGCAAAGCGATTCCGGCAGAAGCATATAATAACCATTCGCCAGAAACCGAGAAGAATGAAAACAACAAACACGCGCAAATAATCAAAAACACAGTCCGCATTATCAACGAGGTCAAACAAAAAACAGAGGAAGAGAGGGATGGCGGAATGGGCGAGGTTCCCGGGTTATTAGTGTTGCTCAATGACAACAGCAACACAACTGGCAAACCAGCAAGAGAGACACAAGATGACAATGGTTACCAGCCAGAGCAGGTGGAGCTCTTTAGTGCTGCATGGTGGGAGGACACACTCTATGAAATGGACATTATCGGCTTCGAAGTCATCTTGTGGGATCCAGCAAGCCCCGAAACAAATCCGACGGCGAGAAACGAGTTTGGCGAGTTGCAAGGCTTGCCGCGCATCAAAGAAGTTTTGTCAGCGCTGGAATGGGGGTCTCCTTCTGCAGACGAAGACGACGATAATGATGCTGACACGGAAAAATTCCTCGCTGATATGGGCGACGACGGGCTTGGAGTGGAAGTTGGGCAATTGGAGCGAGAGATGATGGGATTACGATTTGCTATCAACAATAACGGCAATGACAACGATTATGATGACGATGACAATAATGATAATGACGGCGGTGATTCAGAGCTGCAAGTCGACGATCTCGAAGCCTTGATGATGAGAATGAGGTCGATCAAAGGTATGCCCTAGCCATTTTGAAGTAAATTTTGGAAAAAAAAATATTAACAGAAACAGACATGTCGGCAGATCTGCCCGAAGCCCAACGCAAAGCATTTGCAGCAAAAGCCGTCAGAGATATCATGCGGGAATTATAATTATAATTTTTTATAAAAAAAAAAAGTTCTCTTAAGAGTAGCGGCTACTAAATAATACACACTCGTGCATTCGTGCTCTTGCAGAATCTAATCAACACGGCTCTTCCCACGCATCACCTTTCGTCTCTGTGTCATCATGTGAGTGTAGAGAACGTAGCTTCCTATACAATGCATTAGTATTTTCGTTATGAAGATAAAAGGATGGACTGCTTACCCGGGACATAAACCCCCAACATGGCGATCAGAAACCACTGATAGTACTCACTCACATACTGAGCAGCGGGTTCCAGGCCAAGGTACATGAGTGCACACTCAGACGAGATTCCAATAGGATAGAGGACGAAGAAGGTGTTGTAGCTGCAAAAACCACAATTAGTCCGAGAAGAAGCAAAAGACAAGAAAAAAAAAAAAAGAACGAACCGAAGCCACAGCCAGAATCCAGGAACACCAACACCAGCCAACTGCATAGCGAAGAACCCATATCGAATACACTCGGTAATACCCCAAGCAAACATACACCCCAAAAACCCATAATCCCCGTACTGAGTGTCTGGCCCCGCAGCACCCAGAATACCAGCACCACGGGGCACATACTCCGAACCCTCATGGAACGCAAACATAACGCCCCAAACCACCAAAAACCGGGATGCCACCTGCATCGCAGTCGTCATGACGGGGGCACGCACAAGACCGACCAACGAGTGCACGACTTCGAGCGCGGCGAGCGACTGCGTGAGCGCAAGTAGAGGGAAAGCCTGCGCAAAGATTGCGGAGAGTGTGCCGTGTTGCTCTAGGTGTTGCGGGATGAGCAGCGCGGCGCGCAGGGTGCAGGATCCCCATAATCCCAGGCTGACGAGGTTGTAGAGGAACAGGTAGATGCGTGTTAGCCCAGAGGCTGCTGGCTTTTTGCCTGCAGGACCAGGCGGCTTCGTGGTGGCTTTTTTGGCGGGCATGTCGGGCAGTCAATCGATCGAAAAAAGAAACTGGGAATCAGGAATCGGGTCAGTCGGGATGTCGGTCATAAGCAGTGTTGAGGCACATACACAATCTCTTTATAAAGGAAAAGAAAAGGAGCGACGTTGCTGCAAAAACAAAAACACAAACACAAACAGATGGGTCGACAAGACTCGGCGGGTGCGCATGTGAGACGACTCGGCCCAGCAGGAGCTAACTAACGCAAGGGTCGTCTGGCGCCCCAACAAATTTATCGATCTACTCCTACTATTGAAAATTGACAGCCAATCTATTATTCAATATTTATTGACCCCTCGTATTTAGTTTTCAGTTAGATCAGACCACAAGGATAGATGTTATATTAGGAAGAAATAGTTAAAAGATTGAAACCGACATTCCACCAATATTCTTACAGAGGTATTACTCCACGTCCATTACATCAGTACCACTCCATTAGAACGTGCCAGGGATATTCAACTGAACCGCAGTTCGTAAATCAACAAAAACCAGAAAAAACGATACAAAAATCCAATCTTATATAGCACAAGTGATTAGACTTGCAGTTTACACAGTAAGATTGGTGGCGACCGGGACGTTAACGCTGACCGGGACGCCGTTGGTGTCAAAAGCGCGGTCAACCTCCTTTTTGAAGTTGCCATTGGTGGCTCCGTTTGTTCCCAAGACGTGGCCATTGGCACCGGCACCATTGGTCTGAGTGGTGTTTCGTAGAGTGCTGTCAGCGGTGGTGTGAGGCTTGCGAGTAATATCGCCAGCCTTGGGCAAGCTCTTCGATGGTGCAGCCTTACCCCAGTCAAACACTGAGGAGTGCCACCGGTCGCCCTGGGCAGACTTCTCCTTGTATTCGGTTGCCTTGTTGGTGACATTGCCAGGCAGCTTGATGTCCTTGAAGATGGCGTCCTGGTGTGTCATTGCCACCTGGACGGTGGTGTCGCGCTTGGGAGTACCCTCGGCTTGCTTCTTCTTCTCGGTAAGAATTTGACGTGTAGCGTCGGCGTATCGCGAGAAGATGTTGGCAGAATTCTCGGGATCGTCCCGGGCGGCCTCTTGAGCGCGCTGGGCTTCGGTCTGCACTTGGTAGGCAAATGCATCGGCCTTGACAAAGGCCTCCTTGATTTGCTTCTCCAAGATCTTCTGGACAGCAGGCCGGACAACATTGAACAGAGTCGGCTTGAAGATGTTGAAAAGCAGCTTGTGCTTCGACTTCTTCAGCTTGATGTTCAGGTTCTTCACGTTGACGCTGACATTGTCCACCTTGAAGATGTGAGCTTTGTCAGATTTCTGGGCTTTGGAAGCAGCGAGTTTGAAGCTGAATCCCTCGCCGCCGAGGAAGAGATCCATGACACCAGTGTCAGAGATGGAGGGGAATCCCTGCTTCTTCTTGAGATAGTAGCTAACATCTCTGATATCGGCCTGAATGCCAGAAGCGGAAATCATAAACTATCCTAGAGTTAGTAAAGGGACGCAACTACAGTCGACGGGAAGGAATCAAACCTTGTGGTCATCTATGCTGTTGATCTTCTTGCGGCCCCAACGCCAGAAGTTGTCGGTGCTAAGTTCTACAACATTAGGCATCAAGTTGTCGCTCTCGATGACCAGGTTTTCAATGACCTAGACACAATTAGTCGTTGAATAAGCCGATCTGGTAGCAATAACTTACCATGTCCACAGCGGGATCCGAGACTTCGATTCTGGGAATAGGAATGTAACGGGCAGACTGGAAGATCTCGGGGATTATAATATTGGTAATATCCTTGATGAGATGAGGCTTGAAAACAGGCTTGCCGTTCTGGTCCTGGCCCAGATCCTTGAACAGCTTCTCCAATGATTGACGGAATGCTTTGTTTTGAGGATCCTCATCAAATTGGTTAGCCAAAAACTTGATCTCATCAACAATGCGGTCGGTGTGGTTTCTGTAGCGGTCACGCAACAAAAAGCGGCCTTCATCGTAGAGTTTGTTCCACTGGGTCGTGGCAGCATCCTGCAAAACAAAACCTTGCTCGCGCAAGCATTGTCTATCACTGGTTAGTAAAGAACATGAAGAGATTAAAAGACTAGAAACACCCACCGGATGTAGGTGTCGACATTCGTGAACCATTCTTTTAGACGGGGATCTTGATCGGCATCGCGGTAGATAGTGTTGAGCGAATCAAAGAGGTCATCGGTCGATGTGCTGTTAGCAAACCGCTCGATTAATGTCTTGAATTGCGTCAGCATATTCTTTTTTCCCTGTAGAAATCCTATCATACCCTCAAGTTAGTCTCTGCTTGCTTCAAATTCGTATCCTGTCGGGCACCTTTTGCGCTCTGCGAGCCCTGCTGGGTTACGCTCTTTCCGTGACCGGCGTATGTTTCGGCTAGGGTAAGAAGGGTCTCGATGGCTTGCTGGTCTGTGAAATTATTAGATAGTGAATGACAGGCGAAAGGGTAAAGGTCATACAGTCCGAGTGTCCCTGGATTTCAACAATCATCTTCTTCAGACGCCACACAACTTGATCACGGCGTTCTTTTGGCAACTTCTTGGCAAGGAATTCCTTGGTGCGACGAGCATATTCATTGGCAGTACCCTTGGCCTCGTCGGCTGTCTTCTGGGCCTTCTCCTTGTCCTCGGGGGAGATTTTCTTGTCGGCACTTTGCTGAAGGCTTTGGGCGATTGCAGAAGCACCGGCCTGGGAATCAAGGTCGGAAGCTGCAACTTCGTCTTTTCCTCCGGTTGCGGCATTGGCGCCTTCGTTAATAGCGGCCTCAACATCTTCCTTGTTCTGGGTCAAGTTAGTATCTACAATGTCAACTAGCGAGGTTGGGCGAGACGAACGGCAAACTTGTACTTCTGGGTTTGTTCACGCAGTTGGTTCTTGATCTGATCTTTGGAAAGGTTGGGCTTGTCATGCCAGACATTGTCCTGAGCTGGTTGATCAATCTGGGCAAGGGTATCCTCATCGGGCTTGAGTTTGGTGGCGGCGTTGGATGCGGCATCGCCGGCAATGTCGCGGAGGAGAACCACGGCATCGCTAACTATTAAAGAAACTTAGCACGGGTTTATCGGCTGGTGGGAGTAAGGAAACATACGGAGCTTGCGGAATTCGCCGTTCGTAATCAGCAGGGTACCGAGAGTCTTGAAGCCCTCGGCAGCCTTGTTGGCATCCTGCTGGGCAGCATCCTTGTTGACCGGTGAGGATAATTTTTGGAAGTCTTCGCCGCTGATGTGCTGGGCTTCCCAGATGAATTCCTGCAACAGCTCTCCTTCGTTCTTGGACAGGAAGAGGTTTTTAGACTGCTCAATGATATTGCGCAAGTCCTTCACCAGAGTTTTCCCTTCATCGGACAACTCGCTCGAGGGGGAAGTCAACCACTTGGAGTTGGCGGCGCTGTTCAAAGCAACGTCGCATTGCTTGTTCTGTTTGAGTGATCAGGTCAATGCCGTACTATGTTGTCATTCTAGCCAAGAACATACGGTTGGGAGCTTGCCATTGGCAAAAGCTGTCGGACATTGTCAGCGATCGTGTACCATGACTATATCCCTGCGCCCGGCAACTTACCACTGTAGATGCCGTAGAATTGCAATTTGGTATCAATATCCTGTGTTTTCTGTCAGCTTTTTACGCACCCGGAGACCGATTCCGACAGAAGAAGCATACAGCATCCCGCTTCTTGGGGTCCATTGGATGATTCACAGCTTTGTTACCCATGACGGCGGGTGTGGTGTAAACACAGGTAATGAACGGAAAATAGAGATTAAGATTAAGTATCAGAGGCGATTGGATTCAACAACCGTGTTTTCCTTTTTTTTTTTTCGAAGCAAAAAACTTCCTTCAGCAGCGTAACTGGGGTATCACAAGAAGAATGGAGGAAGAATGTGGCAGAGGAAGGGGGGAGAGCTTCAATGGGGCAAGGGGAGCCCGGGCTTCTTATGGCGAGCAGGTGCGCGTCCTATCGGCTGGTAATAATCAATGGGTAACAGTGTGACAGTACGGTACGAGGTTTAGCTAGGTAGTTAACGAGCTACAGGACGAATAATACGTGCTTGCTGCTGTCGCAAGAAACATGCCTGAGCTGTTCGTTCCTGCCGTTTAGGGTTTGTCCGTGACGTCACGCTGTCGTCTGCCCGAATCATCGATGCTGCGAGGGAAGGAGCTCGCCTGCGCCGGACCTGCGCTCCTGCCGCGACAACAGCCCTTGCGACTGTCTTTTTACGCTCCTCCTTCATTGTCCCTTTTTCTCCCTCTTTGAACCGTCTTGCGAACGACGATATCGACGATATCGAATGCCTGGTTGCTAGGGGCGCGCCCAAGTATTATTGACGGAGGTGGAAAAAGCAACAGCCGATCATTGCCAAGAACGAGCTTAAGCAGCCTTGGCGCCGAATGCTAGCTCCGATCGAGAACTCCCGTCCAATCTCTTGATGCGATCATCATTATCACCATCATCGTCCTACGCCAAACGATCACTTTGACGTCAGTGATCCTCAGTCCCACGTTGTTTCAAGGAATTGTCCCGTCCACTTCGCGTTTTCAATCCGTTGGAAAAGAAAAAGAAAAAGAAAAAAAAGTCAATGATGACACTCGCCACTGAGAACAGCACTTGCCCGCTAGCACACCATCAAGTACACTAGCTACAAAGTACTCCGTTTTGACGGTTTTGCGTGCAATCTCTGCTCGCATAGTGGGTACTCGCTAGTAGTACATACATACGTACCCCCCAGTCTTGCACCCCATCGTATCGACGATCGTGTTCTCTATTTTGTGGCGTAGTCTTCGATCGGCACCATGGCGAGATTGCAAGCAACCTAATATGGGGCTGGTGTTCAAGCTAACTCGTTTTTCTGATCAACATGACAACGCACCATCACCAACACTCAATCAACTCGTGTTGTTTAGAGTCTTAAACTTTGGAGCCGTGCAGTATTCGTAACCCCTCCAGAGATGATATCATATTGTGCGGCATGGCTAGTCCGCTTGATTATTGAGACGAGTCTTTCGGGGTATGTACGTGTCTCCAGCCACAAGCTGCAATGCTCCACGTCCTCTTTGAGCTCTGCGCGGTGGAGATTACGACCGATCGGGTCCAGGGGCCTTTCACTTTCGTCCTAGTTGCCACCCAGTTTGTGGCTACTTTATACAACCGTACCCCATTTTTGGACGCCTGTTCCCCATCGGAACCCGGTTTTCTTTCCCGTGTTGACCGCTTACGGAAACAAATTGTTGGTTGGCGTGCCCTTTATTTCCACATTAGGAAAGCAGCTATCAGCTCGGTAAACTTGATTTGTTTATCCTCGCCCGCTATGACTCTGCCATACTCTTCAATCTTTCACATGTGAATTGCAATTTATTCATAGCCCATATCCATTACTATGGAGGCTAACTCGGCGCTAGATCTTGGCCCAGCGGAATACACATCACAATGTGTACCGGAAAAACGGACTGCGGTCTCCTAGGTTAAGCAGCTCCTCCTCGGTATACTCAGCCCTAACCTCCTCCAGGGTCCTACCAGCCATAAAATCATCTCGCCTTTGATTCTCCTTCTTGAGGAAATACCGCATCGCCAGCGTCGCCGCCATCGAGCAGACTAGCACGCCCAAACACACGCCATATCCAACAGGGTACTTGGGCGCCTGCTTGGACATGAAGATATTACTACCGCAAATCCCGCCGAGGTTGCCTACTGTCACCAGCAGTGCCATTCCGACTGCTCGTTTCGAGCTTGGTGCCAGGTTGTTGGCCACCAGGCACACAATACAGACATATGGAGAGTACAACCCAATGGCGATGGGAAAGAGGAAGAAGTAGGTGACGCCTTCCAGTCGCGTGTGCGGAATGGCAAGTTGGCCGATGAACCCGATGGACGCGATTACGAAACCTGCGAGAATGAATCTGCTGCGTTCTCGGACGTAGTCGGACCACCAAGCAAAGACAAGCACACCGCACATGGCCGCAACATATACCTGCTCATGTCAGATCTTCTTTTTCTTTTAAAAAAAAATAAAGGAGATGCTCTTACCGGGATAGTCATCAGCTGCGCATCAGCAGAAGAATACCCCAGCTGCTTCACGGCAATAGGCACAGTCGAAGTAAAGCCATAAATACCGATACTAACCGCCGAATAAATAATCATGGCCAACCAAACCTTCCATTCGAGAAACGCGTCCTTGATATGCCGCCATTGGATGCGATCCGAGTTGGTCACTTTCCCTGTCCCCGAGCCAGTCTCGGTAGAAAGTCGATGAATCACAAAATCCCGCTCCGGCTGAGTCAAGAAGCTCGCGGTTTCGGGCTGGTCGGGCAGTAGGAACCAGACAAATACGGCACAGACGACTGGGTACAGCCCCTCGATGATGAAGATCCATTGCCATCCGTTGAGCCCGGCGATGCCCTGCATCTTCTCAATTGCGTATGCGAGAAGACCGCTAAAGGCGCCAGCCAGGGAGCAGGCTGTGTAGAAGACGGCCATTCTTTTCTGTATTTCATATCGTTTATACCTGGAAAAAACGCCTCAGAAACGGAGATTCAAGGTTAACAGTTGAGAGAGGTTGGGACTTACCACAACGTTAGAAGATACGACGCAGCCGGGAAAAAGCCAGCTTCGGCAACACCCAGGAAGAATCGAGCAACTACAAGACCTTCGTATGACTTGACGATACCCATTAGAGTCATCACGAGCCCCCACTATACATGAACACAAAATAACGGTTAGAGGAAGCTTTTAAAGAGAGGGTGTTTTTCAAGTACATACCCCAAACATCATGATAGCAACCCAATGCGAAGGCCGCATCATCTTCAGAATGATGTTGCTCGGCACTTCCAAAAGCGCGTACGAAACGAAGAAAATTGTCAACGCAACGTTGTAGTCCTGGCCCTGGAGATTAAGGTCCTGCTCCATCCCAGCGATCTCCGCATTGGCGAGATTAGATCGGTCTAGGAATGATGCTCTTGTTATTGCCATTCTGATTAGCTATATCCATAATCCAATGTAAGGACATCTGAGAAAAACTTACAGATAGAGAATCGATAAAAACGGCACAAGTCTGTAATCGATTTTCTTCAAGATCTTCCTCGTCTCGGACTCGTCGTATTCAACAATGCCTTCTTCCTCTGTGCCGGACAAGGCTTTTTTTTCCAAGTCCATCTCGCTGGACCCGGGCTTCTCGTCCTTGCCACCATCACTGCAGTCGACATGTTCTGTCGCTGTCTTTTCTGGCGACGCGGACATTGTGAAACGTGTCGATCAATTATTCAATTAATGATGAACAGAAAAGGATGTTATATATGCTGTGACACATGAATTCGTTGCCAAGTCGCATGTATAAAACTTATTCCCCCCTCTTCAAGTTGAGACTGCAACGAAAATTAAAAAAAAAAAACCCAGATAGATCGATCTCAGCTGCAGGTTATATAACTTTTGCGGGGGACATCGAGCTTATACCCCATGGGGTCAATATAACGAAATTATTCTGGAGAAACTCGAGACTAGTAAATTAGATTCGGTGTTCGGCGGAGGAAGCTATCAAATGATTCAGACCACACATTCCTTGTCCTCGGCGATTGTTCCGAGAACTTGACCTCCGGCACCGAGATTTACTTAAACTTTTTTTTTAGCGGGCTCTATTCGATTAATCTCGCTACAGACAGTCGACAGTTAGGTATCAATTGATTTATTTTCTCCGGAATATAGCTATTCTACATACGATTACAATCCCTTGTCTAGTTCCCTCCCAAACACATCTGCATCCAGCTCACAATGCTAGCATCTGTCCTATTCCTAATCGCAGGCTCAACCCACGCCGACCCCAAAGCATAATTATGCAATTGACCCCATTCACACACCAATCGATGTCTAACACCTGCCCTTTCGCAGAGCGCTGCCCAGTCCTTGGCCTCTGGCAAGGTGAACTCGGCGGCACCGACCAAAATCAGTTGAGGATTCAACCCTTCAATCTCCACGGGTTGTCGATATAGCGGATTGACCTGAGGCGAAGTCGGCGCGACCTTGTCTTGTAGCCATTTCTTAACGAGGATGGGTATGTCGCGGTTGGCATTCACGTAGTCGGTTGCAGCCAGCGCATTGCCGCCATTGAAGGCGCGCATGGACATGTCCATCCAGGGAGAGAGAAGAATGCTGCCGGCTGGTTGAGGCAGCTGTCGGTTTTTTGTTGCTGTTGAGAGGCATTCAATACTGCTCAGGATACAACTTCCGCCGCCGGCAGAGTCGCCCATAAAGATGATGTTGTCTGGCGATATCCCTTGGTCGAGGAGATACTGATACGCCTTCAAAAAGGCATCCCTCTGTGCTGGATGAGATGCCTTGTCGGTTAAGGCTATGAAAGCTCAGCACACAAACCATACAGTTGTATAAAAGTGAAAAAAGTGAAAAAGTAAAATTGACCTACGGTATTCAACACTCAAAAACACCAAGTCTAACCCAGACTCTCTTGCTTTCTGTACCCATCGTTCCATATAATTCATATACATCTTCGCTTCTCCTCGTGCATACCCTCCTCCATGAGCATAAAGCGCGACACATTGTGTTCGATGGAACGATTTGGTGAGCCCATCTAGGATTGGGCTCTGACTTCCTGGAATCACATATCCAATAAAGCCAGTGGTGCCAATCGGCGTAGCCCTAACCTGCGATACTTGACCCACAGGGAGTCGGTGCGTAAGGTCCGGAAAAGTCGACGAGCAAGACAGCAGGTATGCTCGTTGCAGCTGCACCCTAGTAGATTGATACTGTGATATATGGGGTACTAGAATGCGTCTTAGAATCACAATGACCGAGAGGGTGCTCCATGTATACAGGAAGCGAAGAGTGCTGATGGGATTTCGGAGGATAAGGATGAAAAGGTACATGGTGTTGACGCTTTTTTTTGCTCTCTCTCTCTCTTTTTTTTTTGTTTAATGTCTTGGATAGACAATTGCATTTCACTTCAATATTTTTCTTACCCCGCTCGGCGTAAACATTGATGCTCGGTCGATCCGTTCGCTCGGTCGTTGTTGCTCTTCGGACACATCACCGAGCGCCGGACGTCAACTGATGCAGTTGGAGCAATTCGTCGCCGATACCCCTCTTGTCATGATTGGATTATGTGCCGCCAAACGAGGCAGGGATCAGGTTTGCGACAGGAGATGATAAATATGCCTCTCGCAGATTCTTAACATCTAAAGACTACGCTCAAACCCACACAGTCTGGATGAGTGATACTTTTCTCAACATGGCAACCCAGACTTGCATTTCCCAAGATCTATTAAAAACGCCCACAGTGATGGCACAAGTACACAGCCCCAGCGCAGAACACGCTTCAAAGAACATT
Source organism: Talaromyces rugulosus (assembly GCF_013368755.1). Taxonomy (NCBI): domain Eukaryota; kingdom Fungi; phylum Ascomycota; class Eurotiomycetes; order Eurotiales; family Trichocomaceae; genus Talaromyces; species Talaromyces rugulosus. Next base: position 2,884,726 of record NC_049566.1, on the reverse strand, counting down.
CTCAATGCCGAGCAGCTCAAAGATGGCATCACAAGCGAACTATCCAGCGTGGACCCAATCCCCGAATACAAGATCCGAGAGAGTCCCATGGGCACCAAACGGAAACTCAAAGTCGTCTTCATGGGGATGGGATGCAGTGGAATCAACTTTGCATCCCAGCTCCAAAAACGAATGGAAAATATTGACCTCGCCATCTACGAAAAGAACGACGACGTCGGTGGCACCTGGCTGGAGAATAAATACCCCGGTTGTGCTTGTGATATTCCAAGTGTCTCTTATCAATATACGTGGGCTCGCAAACCCGACTGGTCGCATTATTACTCCGGCGCAAAGGAGATTTTCGAGTACTTCAAGTCTGTTGCCGTGGAGAACGATGTTTTGAAGTACGTCAAGTTCAAACATCGCATTAGTAGAGCTGAATGGCTCGAACAGGAAGGCAAATGGAAAATAACAGTCATGAGGAACGATAATCCGACAGACACTGTGGTTGACTATGCCGATTTTTTCATCAATGGTGGCGGCTTTTTGAATACGTGGAAATGGCCGCAGGTCAAGAACTTGGAGACCTTTAAAGGTCCAAGGATGCACACAGCTGCGTGGGACAATACAGTCGACCTCAAAGACAAAAAGGTCCTTGTTCTGGGTATTGGCAGTTCTGGTGTCCAGGTGGTACCAGCTATTCTCGACACTGTAAGCCAGCTATACGTAGTGGCACGCTCTGCTACTTGGATCACTGCTGGCTTTGCTCCCAAGTATGCTGGCAAAAACGGCGAAAATTTTGCCTATTCTGAAGAGACCAAGCAGCGATTCCGAGAAGATCCCGAGTTATACCTCTCTTATTGCAAAGGTGTCGAGTCAGAGCTCAATCAAAGATTCAAGATCGTCGTCAACGACTCCACAGATGCCATCGATGCTCGCTCGTACTCTGAAAAAGAGATGCAACGCAAACTGACCAGTCGCCCGGATCTTCTCGACCATCTGATGCCTAAAGATTTTGGCATTGGGTGTCGTCGCCCGACGCCCGGAAATGGCTTCCTCGAAGCTCTGTCAGACCCCAAAACGACGACGTTGACGCAAGAACTAGACTCTATTACGCCAACTGGCTTTATTGCTGGGGATGGAACTCACCACGAGTGTGACATTATCGTTTGTGCCACTGGGTTCGACACTTCGTTCCGCCCGCAGTTTCCTATCATTTGCAACGGCCGCAATGTCCAAGATGACTATAACGACCCAGACAACCTGGGATACCTCGGCATTGGTGCATCTGAAGTTCCAAACTACTTTGTCTTTTGTGGAGTGTACGGTCCGATTGGCCACGGCTCTGTGTGTCCGATGGTCGAGGCATACACAAACTACGTCTTTCAGGTTTTGGAAAAGGCCCAGGTCGAAGACATCAAGAAGATGCAAGTGAAACGGTCTGTCGCCCAGCAGTTCTCTGCACATGCCGACCTATACGTCAACAGGACTGCCTGGTCCGGCCCTTGCTCCTCCTGGTTCAAGGCCGGCGATAGAAACCGGAAACCGACCATCTGGTCCGGATCGAGAATCCATTATCTGCGCATGTTGCAGAAGCCGCGTTTTGAAGATTTTGATATTGAATATCTGAGTGGGAATGCTTTTAATTATCTTGGTGACGGCTTCCACGTCAGTGAGTATGATGGTTCAGATTTGACCTGGTATTACGGACTCATGAATGGGGAGGACAAGCAGCCTGATCCATCCGAGTTTCCGCCAGCGCTGTACTAAGTTGCATTGTTAGATATAAGTCGTATTCGTTGTTTAGTGTAGTTACACACTCTTTTTGATATATTTGATAGTGGGCAAGTAGTATATTATTGACGATTTTGAGTATCTCCTACATCAATTGATATTGCATTGATAGACATTGTTGGATAATAAGGACTGACCAAATAGCCGAAGGCTTTTTGTCTAGCAACTAACATGCTGAGAGACATGAAATGCCATCAATTCAATATTCAATGCTGATGAACTACGTGTAATAAATTGGTGATTTTTATGGGCTTAGGACTGGAATTAATCTAATATTCAATGTTGTGACGACAGACTACATATATAGACAACTACCGTATCAATTCAATGTTTCAAATGTTCATGTTATACATGTAGCTTCAATATCATTTATACGCATCTTCCACCATCCACCTAGATTGTTGAAAACATGTCAGCCTCAAGAATATCAACTTTAAAAATCTTGTTTTCACGTACCGATAGATGAACGCCCGTGATGAAGTCGGCATCATCACTAGCCAAATATGCTACTGCGTTGGCAACATCTCTCGGAGTGCACATTCGTCCCATGGGAATACTCGCGGCGTATGTGTTACAAATCCCTTCGTCTGCTAGGAGTGAATCGGTCCTATAAAGTACTCGAGATTAGTGTTCCTATTTGAAAAAGAAAAACGACGAGCTGAAATACTGACATTGATGTCCGTCCAACCACAGGACAGACGGTATTAAATCGGATCTTCCTCGACGCATACTCAATCGCCATTGTGCTCGTCGCCGCCACGACCGCTGCCTTGGACGCATTATACCATGTTGTCCCCGGCCTTGGCCTCATCGCGCTGGTTGATGCAACATTCACAAAAACCGCGGGCGTGTCCTGCTTGAGCAAAAGGGGGACAATAACTGTTGCGGAGTGGTAAATCGGCTTCAAGTTCACGGCCATCATCAAGTCATATGTACTCTCAGCCACTGTCTCTGTATCCTGTTTGTCGTAGCAGACGCCCGCATTGTTGACGACGATATCGATGTGGCCGAATTTTGCAACCGTTGTGTCGCGGACGGATTCCCATGAGGACCCTTTCGTGATATCGGCGTGAATGAATATGGCGTTGGTCAACTCGGCAGCTGCTTTGGTGCCGTTTTCTTGAGACAAATCGACAATTACTACAGCTGCTCCATCTTGACTGAGCTTGGTAGCAATGCCTTGTCCATAGCCGGAACCAGCGCCGGTGACAATAGCAACTTTTCCCTCGAAACGACCAGGCATTGTGGAGACAGTTATTCTAGGTATCTCTTTGGTCCGAATAAGTATTTTGGCAAAGTTACCAAGGTAGAAATTATTTGAAATTTGTAAACGAACCAGTTGATATATATCTATATATCATCCCCCCACCGGGAAACGGCAGCAGTCAGAGGGCCGTGTTCAACCGGAAACTTGACCGAGCCTTTGAAAGCTAGCGTACAGCTCCATTTCTGAAATTCTCCAGCTTCTTTGAGCTATCTCCACCAAATGCGGTGTAATTAGTTTCATTTGTATTGACTCGTGGTTGGACATCGTCGGCGCCGAGTGTATCGGTGCATCTCCGCTCGGTTTCGGCTAAAGTTGAGTTCGACGAGTTTCAAATTAATTGATGTTATGGATGGGTTTGATGGTAGTATATTAATTAGGTTTTCTGACAACTCTGTAAGTATATTCAAATGCAAGATAGTCAATGTTTTTCGGCCTTTGATCTAAAAGTAGATTAGCATCAAATTGATATAAGTATGGATAAAACAATGCAAGTGAAATCACTAGGTTTCAATAGACATGATGGTAATGCTAACCCAAAATGGCAGATAGATACAACATTGAAACGCATAAAAGAGAAATTAAACTACTTAGACATCCCACTAGAAAAAAAATTTTTCTTACAGCTCATCATGAATTTATATAAATCTCTTCTAGACGAAAATAAATACTCATCAACGTAAATAACAAATCCGACCAAACCAAGTTGACTAGGTAATAGATCGAGAAAGCTCTTTAAATCTTCCAGTCCAAAACTGCTATCGTCAAAGCTAAAGCGAATGATAATCCTTTTCAGCAAGACTAGTATAGCAGGTAGTAGAAGTAGAAGGAGGCTTATAGATTTTTCAAGCTTAAGAGTGTTGATGTATAAAGAAGTTAAAAACTATAATACTGCTGGCTGGAAGTTTGTTTTATACTATTGATAATCAAAATAATAATTAGCAAGATCGCATCTTGATATGAGGACCTCTTGGAGCTTAGAATCTAAAATTAGCTAGTATTGCAAAGTGCGTCGAGCCAAACAAGGACTTGTGCATTTCTAGCCTTTTTAAAGATTGAGACTGGCTATAAAGAACATTTGAAGTAAATTATCCTAATTAGATTATATTAACCTTATTATTTACTACTTTCAACCTAAATCACTATCTTCATATATACTCTACACAGAAATTCTAGAAGGATGATATATAATTAAAACTATACAAAAGTTTTAACAAATAAATAATCTTACATTTACTGTTATAGACAGGAATCAACAAAGTTAAAAAGATACAATTAAAAATATTAAGTGAAACACTCAGATTAGATATACTAGGCGTGATACTTTAAAAGAAAAGTTTTAGTACTTTACAGAATTATTCAGGAGCATAGGTTGTCTATCAAAACAGGACGGCAAAAGGCACAAAGGTTTAGTGAGGTGCCAGTATAAAGAGGGCTTCAAGAATACGTAAGTTCTGTAAAACAAAGAAATGCTAGTTTATAGACCTGTAAGACAGACTAGTTGTGGTATAACTCAAAATAAGGATAGTCAAGTGTGAACCCATACTAATTGAGTAAACCTGCTATCGAAGGGTTTGAGAGCAAACGGGAGATTCCATAGCGCAGATATAACAAGTAGATAGGCAGATATGTAGAACGCAAATACAACGATGCCAATCATTTCCACTGGCCGAAACCATGCCTTTCTGCTTTCATCTTTCTTCTCTCTCCTAGTAAATTGTTGCAATTGTGGTACATGCCTGAAGTTAAATCTGGTTCCTTGTAAAAGTGAAGACTCGTAGATGTTGGTCAGTACCAATTCTTTCCCCTTCTGTATCGAACGTCAGTCTTGTGGAAAATTTATACTTCCACCTGTAAATAGGCAAAAATGGCACTTACCCTGATCATCATTCTTTCAAAGGAGGGAGACCACCGTTGTAATGTGTTGAGTACCACGAGAAGTTTGCACCAGCCTTTGAAAGAGGCCCGGTACAAGAGTCCTGGTCGGGAAAATCCCATTTTATCGGCCAATTCGTCACCGCTGAAAACCCGGGTACCGACGATGATCATTGACCTGGATACGTTGACGCCTGGATAATCTGCGACTGCAGTGAGGAAATTTGCACAATGGCCTTCGATGCCTCGGTTGGCTCCGGTTCACAGTACATAATACTCTCCATAGTTGCCTTACATTGCTCCACCCCATCGAAAAAGGTGTGGGGAGTAGCCAAAAGATAGGCGATATATCGGAATAAGGCAAGGAAGTCTTTTGCCTCTTCAGGGTCTGGCTTAATGCCAATCCTGGGCAACTGACGGAATACAGGCATGCTGCAAAAAACACACAAAGCATGGATTGCATCTCTCAGGTTGACTGGTGAGCCAAACTTGGCTGCCTCGAAATACAATGGGTCTTTGTCGATAAGCTTCAGCAAGCGATGGCGTACTGAAGCATGCAGCAAGCGTACGCGGACAGATGAATTATGTCCTTCCCCCCCTGGTTGGATAGACTCCAACGACATTGTCACCTGTAGCAGCCACAAGAAGGTCTCCAGAAACCGTCTTGGCAGGACACGGAGTGAGAACCCACCAGTCCGCACAAGGACTTCAGTACCCCCAGCAATTGTCTTGAATAGTTAGGGCCACTACAATGGATACTATGTTTTGATAGATGAGCTCACAGCAGTTCCACCTAAAAACCCTTGCAGTGCAAGCCCAGTAAGATTGGGTAGCAAATACCGCCACATAAAATTCTGTCCTCGCTTGATTTGTGCCCAATCAACCCAGTCCGGGACAGCGTGGGCTTCCTCCCAAAACTTCTGGAGCACAGCGTCGTTCTGGCGGTGTTCTTCCAAGACCGCGAACATATCAATTCCACCAGGAATGCCTGGAACAGGGCATGCGTGCAGAGTGCCGCTTTGCTTCTTTTCTGCAATTATTGCCTGAATTCTTGCAACAGTAGCTACCCCGAGATCATCTGCCGCTTCTCTCAACGGCAGAAGCTGTGCTGGTGTGAAATGCTTCTCGGTCCATTGGAATGTTTCGTTCCAGACGGTGACAGTCTCACCGATCGTAGGATTGTAAACACCCATTCTAGAGCGCTTTTGAATATAGAGTATAATATTGCCTGGGGAACCGAAGTTATTGTCCAGGAAAGAAGTGTAATGATTGTCATCTCAAATAGCTGTTGGATTTACCCGTAGATCCGAGCATAGACCTATATAATATACCCCTAAGCTCCATCCAGCAGTTCCTCGCACACCATTTCAGCCACCTTAAAACAAGGTTCATCCTCTTTCGTTATCAGCTGGGAAACTTGATTTATGACGGGGATTGATGTGGACATCCCCCTCTAACCCAAACCGTCGTAGGCTTGAAATCAGATTTCCTAGTAAATTCTTAGCGGTTTTGATCACCTGTTCTCAGTTTAAGAACTATAACCGTCTCCTCTCAAGATTTTACTTCGCAGTAGCTTCACAACCAGTACGCAGGAATTGTTATAAGAGGATTCCTAATCAGCTTCCTGCTCTGGTCCTCATGCTATTATATTGACCTGCTTAATACCAAGTGACCAGTAATATAGCGCAAAATAAAACTATCAATCTAGCTTTATATTACCAAGGCCAAGCGACGACTTATTATTACAAGCAGGTAATAATTCTTCATTATTACTAGGGCTTAGGAGATAGGTAGTAGGCTTAAATTAAATAATTAATATCGTATTTTCCACTTTATATATGTATTTTAATAGAAAATCTCGGCCTCAATATAATAATTATGTAAATAGTAGTCAGAAATGACCTTAAACCAGGAATGAATGATCAATACTGTTAAGAATTTACAAGGAAATCTAATTTCGGGGTTTAGGTTAGAGGGTGTACCAATCCCCTTTATGACCCACTGTCATGAATCGTAATTATCGTATGTGTTAAAATATGAAACGTAGCCCAGAAAAATTTAATAGTAGACCCTAACGCTAATCTAGGGGCTTCTTGCATTCATTGCTGCTTCTTCTTTTTTTTTTTTGACTAGAGTCTAGCAGAGCCGCTCTTGGAAAATGCGCGTGGGAATAATTCGTCTCCTGTGCTCCAACCACTAGCTACCCATGCGGCCGGTGTCTGGGATCAAACCAAGGAGACTTGAAAGACCTCTTGGTGACCTGCAACTGGAGGCTTGTTGGCGTGGATCTATCGAACTCTTTTCGCCATTGACTTCGTTTTTCGGTGGATCTTTCCACGTATCAGCGATTCAGCAGATTAAAGATAACATTGACCCAAAAATTGTTCCATCGAACTGGAAAATTTCTAGCAGAGGTTGAAAATGTCAAAAATTGGTTCTAACCGTTGAGACTCAAGTTATTTCAAATAACGCACGTACGCTCTATGCCAATTGGCCGTCGTTCGCGCGTTAGTTTCTTGACATCCGATATGACCTGTATTCGCTAATCTCCGTAGAAAGACATGTTTTAAGGAATAAGTCTGGACGCCTAAATCCTAATGACCTTAGGCATTTACGCATGTACCCTAGCCGGCGGAAGATGTGGCATTCCATAGAAAGTGGTGCTTCCGTTCGGTGACGAAAGAATCCTTTAGTGTTCTGCAAGCCCAAGGCAATCAACATGGGCAATCCAGCCAGTGTAAGTGATTATTCCTGGTAGATGACCGGCAAGTGGTGAAATTTCTGCGTAGCGTAACAGCTCGTGGTAGCCCCCCTCATCTTCCAAACGAAACTTTTTCTTCAGACCTATCCCTGTGGTCTTGTGGCTTGAGGTTGAACCTAATTGCGCATGAAACAGACCCATATCAGATTCGTTGATATTTCAAGAAACCTGTTAGAGCTCAGGTCTGGATATATTGTCCCAATCTAGCGATGTAGTTCCTCTGTTATCAGCTAGCTGGGTCCACGAGTTGGTTTACTCCACTTTCTAAAAAGACTAAAATAATTATCAGTACTACTTACAAGTATTTATCATAATTTATATCCTATAGAATTAAGGTTTAAACAATTTGAAATACTGGGAAACTAAAGACTCAGAGTGTTGGCCACACATATTGCATCATAATTTCCTTGTGGCACTGCAGTAAACGTGCTCTAGTTCTCCATCGTAGCTTATTTGGCCTTTTTCCAACACAAACACAGCCTTTATTAAATAAAAAATCCATATTCCCACTAGTGAATGTGTCTATTGGAGATTGGAACGATCTTATGATGATTTCCTTCAAAATCACCGAAGTTTTCGGTCACTATCAAGCATGGATTGATCAGTCACTGAACTTGGACTATCTCAAAAATCCTTTCTGAAGTTCCGTTACACCTGTCAATCAAATCCTTAAGAAATGCACTGGACAAAGAGTCAGCATTCCGTTTTTGTTTTCCTTTTTTCCTGCATGGCAAGCCGAGTTCAATACCAATTATAGCGAGGAAATAGAAAAAGGACTGAACAACTTTCAACGGAGGTTAGTTCTTATGTTATTATTGGATTTATTGTTTACAAACTAATCACAATTCAAGATGGATCAAAAATCCCGCTGGTCTCCGACGAAACCAGGGGATTGACTGCGTTTTCTTTTCACGCAGTGTTTTCCCTTATGCTAAAATGACAGACCTGCAAATTGCTGTAGAATGGATATCTTGGGTGAGTCCTATGTGGAAAACTTTTATGAATCCTCAACTAATAATAAATCCACTTAGCTATATTTCTGGGATGATGGTATGAGGACTGATTATATACCAGACGATGACTAATTTTTTTTCTCTTCTTTTTCGCAAGCCCTTGATTTTGGCGAGTTGGACAACAAGCCCGATGAGTTGGATCGATCAGAGAGAGAACTTCTTCACTGTATTCGACAGAGTTTATTCGGTGATGGTACAATAGATGAAGACCCAACTGCTCTGGCACCAACATGCCGCGCAGCACTAGCATGGTACAAAATTGGGGTCAGGATTCGCGAAAGCGTTCAATCGCGTTAGTATCCGTTTTCGTCAAGTGTTTTGTTTTGGTTTTAGATTATTGGTTCTTGAAATGTTCCCCTTTAACTAATCTTAACAGTGCCTTCAAGAGAGTTTATGTATGCCTGTTTACATGACTATATTACCGCTACAATCGAGCTCCAGAAACACTGTAACAACGAGAAAATTCTGGATATTGAATCTTACCTAGAAATCCGAATGAATACCTCGGGAGTGTACCCGACAATATCTATGTATTTGTATGGAGGCTTCTGATCTTACGACAATCAATTCATAGTGTTGACGCTAATGATGGACCATAGACTGACTTCTCATTCCGACCCACACATTTGGTTCCTTTCTCATGAATTGGTCAAAAATTCTCTTCTTCAAATGAACATCATTATATCACTGTATGTCTTGCAATTCACATGGATCATGTCGGATTAATGACTCAGGGCCGTTTTCGCAGATACAACGATATCGTGTCAGCCCGACATGAGATAGTACGTGCCCATTCCTTTTCAATACTGGGTATTCATCTAACAATAAATTCCATGTATTTAGGAATCCGGGCATATTGACAACATCATTCCGTTACTTGTACATCACAAGGGATTAAGTCCACAAGCTGCGATCGATGAAGCAGTTCAAATGATGAGAACCTCATATGCACGCTTCCAGGAACTTGAAGAACAACTCAATGCTCTTGGAAAAACTCATAATATCGAGAAGGAAGTTAACGATTTTCTTCGAGGGTGTATTAATCTTTGTATGGGTGGCTTGCAATGGACGTTTGTGTTCCCCATAGGCCAATAGCTTTTGGACTACTTCTCACTAACTCCGCCCTTGAAAATATTAGGTACCATATTAAGCGATATTTCGACTATGAGCCAAACTCGGGAAATGTCGCAATGTCAGTTGTGTTGGGGCACTCGAATTAAAGTCCAATGGGTAAGCCATTCCCTGTTGACTACAGGAACCTGTAGGGAAGCCACACATTACATGTATTTAATCAAGCCAGCAGTCTCAATTAGTGGAATAATAATCACCTAAATTCGTCAAATGCCATTTTGATATACGAATATTTGTTGCTACTTGATTCCTATAGAGACCAAAAATTACTAGTTAAGGTCGAGCCCCTTCCCACGAATTAAATAATCCAACGTGAATCAAGCTCGCTCTTTTATGGCCACAATCGGTTCGAATGTTCTTATATGAATATAAAATAGCTCTTATGAACCACGCTGAATCGAAGCATGGAACTATATTCCAATCACCCCCTTCAGCATTGGGGTTGCATGTCATTCCAGCAGGTATCTACTAATATAACTATATATAAAGTTAACTATTAATAATTTAAGTATTATAGTTAATAAAAAATACTAAAAATAGAGATAAATTTAGATACCACTCATAGTAAATAATAGTTAAGTATAGAACCTCAAGTTAAAAGATTAGATAGAGATTAGAAATTAAAATTATAGATAAAAAAAAGAAAACATAGATCTTTAAAATTTAAGAGTATATCTAGCAGGTACTAAGGTACTCTATAAGCAGGCATCATAGCCCTATTTCAAGCTCCACGTGCTCCCAGAACCCTCCCAGAGCCCTCCCAGAGCCACTATGAGCCCCATAGAGCTCGGCTGAGCATAAAGTGGGACCGCGCCGCCGGTGTTCGTCGCACATATTTGTTATATAGGTCTATCATTGAGGTAGGTATTCTCGAGCTTAGGGCTAGATATAGATACAGCAGGCCGATTGATAATAATTCTCTGACCAGCACTGATAATGTAGTCCCACTCACACAAATTGAAACAGCTCATCATCAAGCTGATTGAAAAAGCTTTCTCCCAAGAAATCGTGTATCCAGGGCCCAGGTGGACTGCCATCATCCACATTTCCCAAGAGAGCCGAATTCAGACCGTCCAAGTAATCCATATCACCTTCGCGATTCTGCTGGTAGGCTGCACTATAATTATTATTATTGTGACTATTTATCGAATGGTTTGATTGATATGCGAATGTATTATTAGTATGGTCATCCTTTTCACCAACATGCAAGTCTGATTCCATCATCATCAGCCCAGCGCGTCGGACTACCCATTCGGAGACTCGAAAAGTCCAGCGGGCAATTAGCCATGTTTTGCCAACATCGCGGAAATAGGCTAGTGTAGCGTGGATGCGAGCTCTCGCGTTCACCTTTTGCGACTTTGCGGACGAGGTATCGAGGGCGATTTCGATCTGGAAGGCGAGTAGATTGCACGCACAAACGATTCTGAGGCCAATACATGTTAAATTTTCTTTTCTTACTAAAAAAAAAATTATATTTGGAAAAATATGGGAAAAAAAGACAGAAACTTACAAAGATGACGGCGCGTAATGAACCAGGTCATGAACGATAAGTCTGTTCATCACCGTGTCCAACTCAAATACGCAGCTTACCAGCTGCTGTTTGCACCAGGAAAGATACTCCGTGTCGCTGCTTTGGCGAAAGTGTTCTCTCACGGTTCGATAGAAGATGCACTCGAGTCTGTAGCTGAATGCCAACAAAATAAGGATCCACACGTTTGTGCTATCCCACGACCCGACTCGGTTTAGTAAAAGGTCATCTGGAAGTAGGCGGCGCCATGCCGAGACTTCTTCTGCAAATTCATGGGTAGTAGTGCGAGAAAACAAGAAGTTGCTGTTTCGCGATAGTCGTAGAAACTTGGCCGCTAAGACATCCGGGTTAGTCAAGTCGCTGGCAAGAGACCAAAAACTCACTGAGAATAGAAAGATGACAGTTCTGGATGAAGTATTGTTTTTTGACTGGGCTTATTGGTTGTAAAATATCTCGAGTTTGATCAGTAATGGGATCCTCGGCCCAGTCGTTTTCTGTTATTATGCTAGTATCTGTTTCTGAATCGTTGATACACCGAGCGTTCAGATACCCGGAAACGTTGAACAGTACGTCTCTCGTCTGGATAAATTAGCCTGGTGGCCGGGTATACTCAAACCCCATGCCAGATACAAATGTACATACATAGAGAAGCCACCAAATCCGCCGGCACAACTGATAGGTAGCCGGGTCGAGATCCTCGCCCAGATTGTCTCGATGAAGCCCCATCTGGGTGGCGATGCGAATGGCATTGTGAAGCCAAAACCTAAAATCCTTGCTCGGCGCAAACCCAAACTGAAAGGAGCTCAAAACTATAGACCCTTGCAGGAGGGTTAGCTGCCGTCGCTCACATCCAAAATCGTGGAGCAGGCCGGCCTTTTGCACAAAACTTCGCTGTGCTGCAAATCTATCCGAGTACCCTGCGGCCTGGACGAGATCGTCCGAGGCATACGGGGTCACATTGGCAAGCAGTGCGTAGAGGAGGAAATGGGAGCAGCTGTCGTCGATGAATTCGCTGCAGAATCGGACTCGATCTACGACAGGAGTATAAGGATAGACGTGCTCGAACCAGAGACGCAAGAGGGCAAGGCTATGTCAGAGTTAATTTATGTCAATAGAAACCCAATGAGATAGGAAGTACCATGCATGTCTTGGCGGCTTTTCAAAGACTCTTTTTGTATCCAAGTAGGCAACTTCGGACAAATCAAGTCCGGCCAGCTCGCGTTTCTTGGCTGTTGTATATTCGGGGCCGGACAAGTCTACATGGACTAATCTTTTTCGCTGGCGGTGGCCTAGTGCGTCATTCAGAATAGCTACTGTATTCAGCCGATCGAAGTATTCCACTACTTGTTTGTTATGCGGGGAGTTGGAGTCGCCTGTTGTTGAAACGGACAAGTGCGCCTGGTTGCTTTCATCGGCCATCCGATGCAGAGTCTGGACTTGGGCATCTTCCTCTGAACACTGATATGAAATTCCAATCAAGGCATCTGTGGATCTCTCAGGGTGCTGATCCGCCCCTGTTCTCACCGAAATCGGTGGCGAGATATGGGAACTGCCTTCTGAGCCAGCCGGGATATCTTGGTTTGCATTGTGAAAAGATTCCCCATTGCTTTCATGTTGGTACTCATTCGCCTCAGTAGAACTGCGAGCTATTACTGAAGGAGAAGCATAAGTTCCATGCTGCGGAGTCTTGATTGCAACAATCAATAAAAAACCAGCCAAAATGATAGAAAACGAACGGCCTACCTCTTCGCGGTGTCTATCCCGATTGATCCCACGCAAGGATCCTCGGCCATTGCCTCTGCCTACTCGGGCATGCGACAGCTTCTTTGAGCTCCGAGTCGGTCGCGGCGGGACTAGAATGCATTGCTGGGCTCGGTCTTTGGACACGCATCGAGAGCATGGGACTCCTACGGCGGCTGCATCACACCGAACCTTTCGCTGGTGGCATGGCACGCATGCAGCTACTCGTTTGGCCGAGAAAGTGGCCGATGGTGACGGCTGATTGACCATAGTCTCCAGTAGAGAAACAAGAGACTGAGTGGTACTCTTTCTCTGCTCGATCGTTATCGTGCTGATATCCTTTGTGGATTGATTACTGTCTCCTCGAAGTAACCTTTACCCAACCACCTGGTTCAAACGAACTCGACGAAGGTATCAATTGGTACCTTTCTCTACGGCTTTACATCAATGGTGCCTAGCAGCCAATAGAAGAGGGCCGGATAGAAGGGAGGTTTGCGGGGAAGCAAAAACTGGGGTTTCGGAGTTATCCCCGGGTTTCGATTAGCACGAGTCATGTTACAACTCGGCGCCGAACTGCTTTGGTCTGTGTGGATACATGTGATGACAATAACGAAGTCTGACCGAATATCACTTCACCCTTGGGTGCGATTTTCAATTCCTGGAAAATAAGTATATTATTACCCAGAGAGGAGGAGTGTAGTACATAGGCAGAGATAGACTGATCGATTACTATTTCCACAAACAGATAATGGCGGACGCTGTCACAGAAAGACAACCGGCGAATAGAATCATAACGTCGCCTCTCAATGTCGAGATTCCTGCAATCGATGTGGCTTCGTACGTATTCTCGTCTGGCACAGCGGCATCTCGAGGCACACCGCTATACTTCAATGCCGAGAAGCCATCCCAGAACTTCAGCCTCGATGAAGCCAAAATCGAGGTCAAACGCTTTGCCAGAGGGCTCCAGAAACTAAATCTCCAACCCGGTGACAGAGTACTTTTATTTTCTGGGAACCGGCTGTACTTTCCAATTGCTTTCTGGGCGATTATGGCAGCAGGCTGCGTTTTCACTGCCATAGCTCCGTCGGCCTCTGCTTTGGGTTTGTATTTTCCTTTTCTTTCTTTTTCCAAACAATATACCTGACCAAGTAGTTAGAACTGGAGTATCAGCTACGCGACAGCGGAGCACGCGCGCTGTTAACGAGCCCAGAGGGAGCTGAGACTGCATTGAAAGCAGCCAAGGCAACATCGATATCTATCGACCGAGTGTTTCTTTTTGGAGACCCAGACGAGAACCTAGCTCACCCACAAATCCGGCCGTGGACCGATGTCTTTTGTTCACCAGAGGAGGTCAGGTCCTGGTCATGGAAGCACATCACCACGCTGGAAGAAGCAAAAAGCACAACAGCAGTCATCAACTACTCGAGCGGCACCACTGGCCTTCCCAAGGGAGTCGAAGTCACCCACTACAACCTCGTGGCCAACTCAGAACAAGTCATTTTCAAGCGAAATAGCGTTGCTGATACACCCCTGGGTCGCCAACGCAAGGCCAACATTGACAGTTCCGGCGAGCGGTGGCTTGCTCCTCTGCCCATGTATCATGCATATGGACAGACGTATTCGTGTATGAGTGCTGCACGGATTGGCGCCAAGGTCTTTATCCTTCCAAACTTCACGCTGCAAAAATACCTGCAGTTCCTTGATATCTACCGAATCACATTCATGACGACAGTGCCTACCATTTTGACCATGCTGGACAAGTATGAGAATACACATCACTTCAATCTGAAAGCGATCGAAGTTGTGACCAGCGGGTCAGCCCCGTTAAACGGCGAGATTGCCGCTCGCATCACGGAAAAGTACATGAGAGCCGGAGTAAAAGTAAAACAAGGCTGGGGATTAACCGAGACTACGTGTTCCGTGACTGGGTTCCCTCCCGATGAGGACGACGACGGTCGAAGTATTGGCTGGATGAACCCGAACTGTGCCGTCAAAATCGTTCCTACCGATGATGATGGCCAGGCAACGACCAAGACATCAGAAACCGTGGGAGAGATCTGGGTCGCAGGGCCAAACATGATGAAAGGGTACTGGAGAAACGAAAAGGCGACGCGTGAGACTGTGGTTGAGAGTGATGGGTACCGGTGGGTTCGGACAGGAGACATCGGATACGTAGATGGCCGGGGCTGCATCTACATCGTTGATCGGTTGAAGGTGAGCAATGTGACCATGGATTTTTTTTCAACATTCTCATAGCTGACTGTTAATTTTACATCTATAGGAACTGATCAAAGTCAAGGGTCTTCAAGTGGCACCCGCGGAGCTGCAGCTCATTCTGGTAACTCATCCTGGCGTTCTCGATGCCGCTGTCGTCGGGGCCAAAATGTAAGTCTCCAAAAAAGGACGATACGCATGAGTAGACATCCTGCTAAACTATACTGCAGCAATGGACAGGAACATCCTAGAGCGTTTGTAGTCCGTAAAAACGAAGATATAAAAGCAGAAGATATTGCAGGTTGGGTCAAGCAGCGGCTATCTCCACACAAATGGCTCACTGGAGGCGTGTATTTCGTCGACTCGATTCCACGGACGCCGAGTGGGAAGGTGAAAAAGCGAGATTTACCAGAAATTGAATCTCAGAGGGTATCGAAATTATAGTATTACAAAGGAATTGATGTATACATGTAGTCGACACAGGGTGCAGTTCCAATGTACATGTAGTTAACTGCGAACCATACGCAAGACTTCCATATTGAAGATATCATTGATCAATATACAGAGTAGAAGTTTCTTCAAATATTAGAAAACACATCGATATTGTTTTTGTCGAGTGTCAAGTCGGGGTCAAAAATGCTGTTCTAGCCTTGCAGGCGAATGGAATTATCGATCTTAACATGACAATAGCCGCCATCGAAAGCAGACTATTAACTCAAGCCGCCATCTACAAGTTACCACTAGAACAGGGACAAATCCGCGCTCAAGTGCAAAACCTCCAAAAGTGAAGTTTTTGATGCACGCGGGGGAAGGCATGCGCATTCAGTTGCATAGTCATATCTTGACTAGGATCTTTATTCAACGTGGATGGTTTCGGGGTTTTTACTGTTAGTTTCTGTTTTGTATTTTTAATGAAAGCGTTTTGCCTTTGGAGTTTAGAGTTTGAATCCATCCTCTACGGTAGTAAGAATGAAGGAATGATCTCAGTTAATGATTAGAACAATGAATTGAAACTGAAACTTTTCATCTGAGAGATAAACCATAGCGCCCCAGAGCTATCAGCTAGAAAGGGCCGAAACGGTCAGAAAGCATATTTTCGACAACTAGTTCTTCACGGTATCCCTCAAATACCCGATCGACGACATCAGCAAGCCAGTGTATCTCACTTCGGACAGTGTAATGGGCCTTGGTATACTCCCAGTATTCAGGAAACCACCCTGCGTTTTCCCAATCGACAATACCAGTTATTTTCCCATTTTCCGCGAGGATATTCCTCAAGTTCAGGTCGCCGTGGGTGAAAAAAATCTCGTGGCGAACATTGTGTGATATAGAAGCACGTCTTCGATATTCTTCCACCACGTACCCCGTTAGATACTTGTTGAATTCGGCTTCTGTCTTGAACCGTAATTCCTCACGCTGGCTGTCAGGGATCCGCCAATCTAAGATACCGCCCCCTTCAGAGTTGCAAATTTGGAATTCCGTTGTTTGGTTCGGTATTGTGCGAAGTTCTGCAACATATTCTTTCAAGTCAGTCACGACTTGCTTTAGTTCTTCGTCAGTCATTGAATCTATCAATTGACCAATCGGTCGTCCAGGAACACAAGTCATGAGCAAGTACGAAAAGCGTGGGGTTTTCAAGACATCGATCGCTCGTGGTGCAGGGATATGAGTTGACTGCTCCACCAAACGCAAGGTATGAGCCTCGGCATGGTATTTTGCGGCCAAGCCTGTAGACCCCCTTCGCAAGTACAAGCCAAACGGGAGCTTGTAGACTGTCATTGAAAGAGACGGAGGATACATGCGGGAGCTCGCCCAGATTAATCCATCATAAACGAAAGCTCGACCAAAAGGATGTAATAGCATCTATGAGTGTCTGAAAATTCGGAGAAATGGCGATACCAACGAAGAAACTTTTTTCTTTTCCCATAAGAACACACGCTGATATATATTCTCGTGTGCCTTACCGATGGTACTAGGAGAAGTGTTTATACGTTTTCTTATCTCAATCCATGCTAATGGTTTTGAAAAGTGTGCATGAAAGTCAAGTAGATCTGCGTTAAGAATAGGAGTTAGTTCAGGGGTCCGATTCTCAACTATCATGGTGTTTGTCGATAGAGAGTCGTAAAGGCAAGGTCCGTGTTGAAACGCGTTGGGGGCCACATAGTACTCCGGTTAGTCAGTATCAGCACAATATCGTAGTAGATAAAACGATGTATCAACTTATAGACTTTTTTATGGTCGTATCAGGGTAGTGTTCCCAGCTTTGGATCGTAAAATATATTTCCCCTTTTCTTATAGCATCAAGTGCCCACGCAGACAACAGCCAGAGGTTATCGAGTCTCTCCGAGTCTGGGCCAGAGAAAGCTAATCGCCATATTTCCAGCAACTTTGGTGACAGGAAAGCGTCCAGTATTTCAGAAAGATCAGTCTCGAATATTTGTTAGCTAGTTCGATATCATGGTATGATCATACGTACTCCTTTAGACAAATCTGAAAACGCCAGGGGTGAAATCATTTGAACGTATTCTAGCTCCCGATCGGAGTATGACTTGAAGGGCGTGCCTGTAAGGCAACAGCATCCTCCATCTCTTTTGTAGATGAGCATTCGTGTCTCGTCAGACAGCGAGGTTGCGCGTGTCGGGCGAACTAGAGCTCGAATTAGAAAGGCAATAGCAATTAGTTGGTGATAATGTTGCCCACTCACGCTTGTCAATGACAACTTTCCATTCTGATAAAAACTGAGACACTGTCTTCTTTGGCGAGGAGTTTTCTTCGGCACATGTCATGTGAAGAAAACAGCGAGCTGCTGCTTCGGGGTCAACAGCTTCTTCGATAAAGCCTCCAAGAATAGACCGATCTGGATGAGGCAAATGCGAATGGCGAGAAAGGCCTTGTACTGAGACGACTGCTTGTCTTGATAGAAAAGCTGAGATGCTGAACCACGAATGTTCCAGGGGGTAGCCATGGCTGTATCTCCAAGCTAGAGAGAGGGGGCGAGAGATAGAGAGATAGAGAAAGAAAAAGAGAAAGAAAAAAAAGAAAGTGCGAGACAGAAGGAACAAAGTACTAAAAACCGTAGGGCTTGGGATTTGACGGGGTGTAGCTTTGATTGTTGATATGCTTGCTGTTAACGAATAATTAAATGAATTGGCAAAGCCATTTACATAGGTCATTTCAGTCTCCATACAGCTTGTCAAAACTAGATTTCTGTTCATGATTTAATTAAAACAGTTGTAAATATTGTGTAAAATTGTATTATGCTTCAATGGTTGGCACAGTCTGCCGTAATAGGATAAGCGGTTATCGCGATAACCATTAATTGCTTCACATTTATTTCTATCAACGACATCAGTTAACAGCGAGTTCATGTCCTCGACGAATAAAAGCCATGCATTATAACGACTGCTTTTAGAATCCCAATATCTAATCACCATGCCCCGCACATACGGCAAGAAAAAGCAGCAAACGCGCCTCACATTTGCACCGATTGTGGAGACCTCTTCTCCGCCGCCGGGCGAGGCTGACACTTTTCATTCCAGTCCTCTCCGCCCAGCAAGAATCAGATATTCGCACCCTTCTTCTTTCTCATCGAAAAGAGATATGGTTGTCAAGGGACAGCTGCAGTTAGAGGATTATAGCGCCGCATCCAAGTCTCGCAGAAATGCACCTTCTGCTAGTAGTAGCAGTGACGAGGGGCAAGTTATGACTTCGAGTACGTATCAAAAGATGATCACATTGTGACAGTTTTCTGACTTGTCCCATAAAGATACACCCAGCAAGTCAAAGCAGAAGCATTCTTCATCCTCATCTTCCCGCCACTCCGTAAAGGAAGAGCATGGTGAATCATCTTCAGAGGGAGAAGTCGTTCAGTCGTCAAAGAGAAGACGCCCGTTCACAATTGTAGTACCTGATGACAGCGAAAGTGATCAGAAGCCTCAACCCTCGACATCTCGCAAACAGAAAAGAAAAGAAAAAGACACCACATCCAAAATCGCCAAATCTAGCCGCCGCAGAGGTAGCAGCAAAAAGGCCGATGATACTGATCAGAGTGAATACTCTGCACCCAAGACTCGATCTATCTTGGGAACGAAGCGACAACTATCCAGCAGCGGTGGTTCTCCACCGCGCAAGAAATCATTACTAGTCGATCTGACAGAGCTAGCAGAGTCAGAGACAAGTGACGCAGATGCTCTCGTTACTGCTCCTCCCTCTAGTCGTAAACGCATAACAGCGACGCCAAAACGGTCTCAAGATTTGTTCGTTGTTGAGGAAGATGATAGCGAGTCTGACATAGTTCCTGTCAGTCGCAAACGCAATACACCCAAGGGAAAGCAGAAAGTGGAAGACGACGATGATGACTCGTCGGACGACGTGGTCACTTCGACTCCAGCACGTCGAATTCTAAGAAGATCTCCGCATACACCTAGGGGACCTCCTATGGGCTCTCAGAAAACACCACTCTCCCGACAGGATGAGCTCGACATCCAGGAGGACCTGGAAGATCTTATGGATACTGGTAAGGCTTTTCCCAACATCTATGTTACTTTCAACTTGACTAATATACCCCAGCTGTGAAGCAAAGCCGTACTCGTGGTGCACCGGTCAATTCAGAGAGAAGTAAGCGCCAGAGACATCTAGATCTCTTACGCCGCCGCCGAGCTGGTCAAAAGGACTCTACAAACGCAGCAGACTCGACAGACGCAAGCGAGGAAGAAGAATCCGATGACGAGGACGACCACGCGGCGGACGATAGCGCGGACGCAGTCTCCTTTCCAAAGATAAACATATACGATTACCACAAAAACGGCGACGATGACAGCGATGTCGAGTCCGAGCTAAACGCCGACGAAGACCTCGACCAAGACGACGCCTCATTCGTCGACGCCGATGACGATGACAAAATGGGCGTTCCAGCCGCCAGCGTACCCTTTGAATTCAGTCGTCATCGCACCAAACAACCACGCCAGTGTTTCCGCGACGTGGTAGAGTGGATGGTACACAACAAGCTCAACCCAGCCTTTGAGCGCCACGATGATATCTACCAGTTTGCGTTTCGGAAACTCGA
Source organism: Talaromyces rugulosus (assembly GCF_013368755.1). Classification (NCBI taxonomy): domain Eukaryota; kingdom Fungi; phylum Ascomycota; class Eurotiomycetes; order Eurotiales; family Trichocomaceae; genus Talaromyces; species Talaromyces rugulosus. The sequence continues at coordinate 2,864,362 of NC_049566.1, read as the reverse complement.
TGACGAGGTGGTTGGTCGCGCTGGGTCACAGCTCATTTCCTCAGTGTGGAATACCGATTTTTGTAATGCGCTGCGTGCGAGACCGTATATCGATGACACCAGCTTCCCGATTTCCGACTTTTACAACTGTGCTGCGTGCAACCGGACAAAGCATCCGGCATCTTCTGATATCAGGTTGTTTGGTGAGCCATATTCAGAAGAAACTCTGGAGCCACTTGTCGAAAGCGATGACGATGATGAAGAAGAGGACGACGAAGAGGAAGAGGAAGAGAGGCAAAACAGAGCAAAAAGGCCTGATCGTGACCGAGAAGGAAATCCTCTTCCTCCAGAAGACCAACATTTCTACCTCGGAAAGTAAGTTAAACCATCACCCTATTTCTTTCAGACACACAGCTTGACAGTTATAACGATAGACACTGCAAAGCCAACGCCGTTCTAACCCACACGCTCCTACACTGGCGCTTCAATCTCTACGAATGGGTCGTCGACTACCTCGACGCCAAAGAGGGATTTTCAGACCCCCAGCGCTCTGTTGAGCGAGAGACTCTATCACGAAGGAAAAGAGCCAAAATGGCCAACAAAGTCGTGGATACGATGGACAAGGATGGCGAGATTCAGCGTCTATGGAGGGATTTTCATCATACGCTGAAAGTAGCACGAGAAAAAACCGGTATTTAGTGTCTTTCCATTTGAGTCACTTTTCTACTGGTTGCTAATTTTTTTTTAACTGCGTTAGGATAATACTGGATGAATTGGATGATACCCAAGTGTTTTGGGATTTGGAATTTCTTTGCGCTTTCTTTACGGCCTTGATGTAGCGGCTTGAAGGTTTCTCTATGTCTATAACGTCGTTTTGGAAAGACGACTCTCGGTTCTTATAAAAAGAACGATATACCCCGTTCTGTTCTCAACTTGCTAGTCCTTTTCAATGGATTCACCATCGAGGCCGTATAAGCCTTACTTTTCTAGTAACATTGAAATATATCATCATGATCAAAAAATCCGATTTTAGCAAAAAAAAAAGTTTCCAAACCAAGAGAAATAAATAAATAATAATAGTAATAATCATATAAATACATTTCGAAGAGAGGAGAATCTGATAGGATACAAAGAAAACCAACCCAACCAAATGCCATGCCCTCTTTCTAGCCTTTCGTTGTACGCCCAATTCATGATAATTATGTCAAAGACGCCATTCGGAAATGCGCACCATGCAAGCAAAAGTGTCGCTTCCCAGCAAGACCCGACAATTGATCAACTAGTGACCTGGTAACGTTTTTTTATCTTGTTTATTGTTGTTATATTTGTCGTTGTTGGTGTATCCTATGATCCCATAGTAGTAGCCCTTCTTGAAAGAAACCATCGTCGAGGTTTTCATCGAGATGGTGTTAAATGTGTGTGGATGTGGTCGTTGCTCACAGAGCAGGTTGCGACTGCTTCTCCTGGATACCGCCAAGAGCAGCAGCAGCAGCGTCAACACCAGGGGTGAGCATCTAAAACCACACAACTCGTCAGTTTTTTTCTTTCTTTTTATATTGTATCCAGACAGGAAAAATAACCTCGTTAGCACCCTTCATCATTCCCTGCTCCTTCTCCATCTGCGCATACTGTTCCTCCTCGGCAAATGCAAGAGCCCAAGGTACACCGAGCAAAAAGGCACTCGTGCTGATAACCCATAGAGCCTTGCCGCTGAATGAGAAAGTCGACTTTGTGAAGTCTGTGATGCCGGTGACAGTGCCGGCGATGCGGCGGCGAGAGTGCGGTGGGATGATGTCCTTCAGGGCAATGATGCGCTCGTACAGATTCTCGCTTTCGATTTCGGCGGCTGATTCGACGGAGATTTCGGATTCTGTATTGATAAAAAAAAGGATTAGCCCAAGGCTGTCGGAATGGTTTCTGATTGGGACAGGTGTAGGTCTTTTGCGGTAGGAAATAGCGACTCCATTGCCTGCAACTCAAATGACAATAGACAAGAAAAAAACGACATACCGGTGTCAGTGAAATCATCGTCTTCTTCATTATCCGATGTAATAAGCGAATCCTTCTGGGTAGGAGTAGGCTTCTCGGATGTGAAATGTTCGTCTTCGACCTCGGTGAGCTTGACCATTGTGAAAGATTTTTTTTCCTTCTCCCTTGTCGGGTTATCAATGAAAAAACGAAATAAAAGAAAGAGGCGAAAGATGGAGATTCGTCGAGGAAGAAATGGTATGTATAGTACAGAGATTGGTGACAGAGAGAGATTGTCGAGAGGACAAAATGATGATGATGGAAGAGAAGCCGAACCAACTTTTTACCCGGTCCGCGAATTAGTTGGAGCTTGGACGCCGGGCTTGGCGTGTTCGCCGCGCACGAGACCTGAAGTACAAATCATCAATCACTTCATCACGTTAACTGATATTAATAATTATAAAAATAGGTCTAAAATATTACTTGAGACAAGGGCAACAGAATAGGCAATCTATCTTTACAATTCCAGTCTATCCCGGATCCAATGCATTATATAGTACATGTGCTCAAATGCCTTTTATAGGACTTTTCAGTCATGTCCATGACAAGAAATAAAATAATTAGAGAAGAGAGAATTGTAGTAGCAAGGCTGCTGTCTTATACTCGGCCCAACTTCCACCGCGAAATGCGCTCTTGAATGTCCTCCCATGGGAACGGGCGCAGCTTGTAGCCTTCGAGCTCGCCTTCTTGAATCACTACTGTCGGCTTTCCAGTGCCTTCGCCTGCATTGCGGATGAGACCGCCAAATACCTGACTGGCGACACGGCGCAGATCCTTGACTGTCAGCGCTTCAATGCGCTCGCACATCTCCTTCACCCCGACCTTGCGCCCGTGGACCTGGACCTGGCGGCCGAGGTCCTCCAGCTCGACCATGCGCGATTCCAGGTTCATCAGCAGTGAGGATCGCAGCTGGTTCTTGGCGCGGTTGACTTCCTGCATTTGAAGCGCAGAAAACCCGTTTTCCAGCGTCAAGGCCTGCAGCTCCCGGCACATCACTTCGAGCATTTGCGGGGTGCGAGTCGGACTGCACGAAGCCGAGATGCCAAAGATACCGCTGTCTATATAGCTGTGGTTGAATGCAATGCAGCTTTCGACCCAGCCGTGCTGGTTCAGTACATTGGTGTATAGGCGAGAGTACATGCCCTTTCCGGGGCCGCCGGCCGAGAACGAACCGCCTCCGCCGAGCAATGTCTGCAGCGTTGCGAGCGCATAGATATCCGGCGATGAGATTGGGAGAGCCTCGAATGCAAGGTGGATGTGGCTTAAACGAGGGTGGTTGGGGTTTGCGGGAGGTGGAATTGGGGGCAGCGATAAAAATCCGCCGGTGTAGTGAGCCGGACGACGAAAGTCGAGTGTCGACAGTTCGAGAGCGGAGGGATCAAGGACCTTTGCTATTTCTTGACGTGGGGCGGACGAGGATAGGTTTTTCAGGAATGGAAGTTTTGTCAGAATGGACGATTGAGTCTTTTCCGTGTGCACGTTGCTGGACACATTAGCGGTTGCGGTGGATAGAGGAACGGTAGGCAATTCGCCCTCCTTTTGGGCGACCGGATCGTTTGAAAGGGTGGTCTCAATGCCTTTTCCTTGGAGACTCGGTCCCTTGTGTTGTGATTGCATGTCGCCAAAATACTGCTCCGTCAACTTGACGGCATTCTCATGTGGAACACCGGCGAATGCAATCACCATACGCTCCGGTTTGAAAAACGCAGCCCGGTACTTTTCCACAACCGCCTTGTTAATCTCCGACAGTCGCTCTTCCGGGCATAACAGAGGGTTTCCCAGCGTGTTGTTCTTGAATGCGGCCATGTGAACAAGTTCAGGCAAGATAAGCTCGGGCTTGCTCCATATTTCGTTTATCTCATATTCGGCCGTCATCAACTGCTCCTCCACTTCCTTTTCTGTGATTAGGGGATCGCGAATAGTCTCAGCCAGCAAGCCGAGCGTCGTCGGAACCGCCGAGTTGAAGCTGGCCGACTGATACATTAACGATTCCCGAGACGAGGCGCATTGTATGTTCCCGCCCAGCGACTCCAGAGCTTCGAGCATTTCATCTCCGCTTTTCGATTTCGTCGACTTGAACGCTAGACGGTCCATGATGTGACTGACTCCGCGAATGCTATCATCTTCGTATCGCGATCCAGCGTCGACGTACACGCCAACTCCAGAGAAAGGTCCCTGGAGAGATTCCGATGCAACACGGATGCCATTAGGAAGGGTTGTTATTTGGTCGAATTCGGCAGGGTCCTATTTTTAAATCCAAAATGTTTTAGCAAATTCGTATGGAAACTCATAGATAAACAGAGTGAGACGCACCTTGGCTATAGCATCCGCAGCACTTGCGAACCGTCTGGTCGCTGTTCGCTGGCTCTGAACCAGAGGCCCAACAGACTGAACAGTCCGCAGAGCTGATCGACGCATATTGACCAGAGGTAATTATCAGCCACAGGACGGTACAGAGAGAAAGGTGGGCGGGAGAAGGAAAAAAGCGAAGCTCTCTGGGATCAGTTGTGACTGCTGGAATAGTTTTCCTTGCCGGCCGCAGCGGATCTCCGACCAACCCCAGATGCTTATCTAATCGGAGGGCAAAGTAAACAGCTGTCCAGCATTTATTCTTGTTTAAAATAAGCATATAAATTCGGAAAGTTTAAGAGATAAATGAACAATATTAATATAACTTCAATATTCACACTCAGCCCGCTAGGCAAATAATGCTGAATGTATTACCAAACGTCCATGTCCAGCCAGAAATAATCTAGACTTCACATGGCATAAGAAAATCTAAACCGAAATATGGCAAGTCTACGAAGGAAAAAAAAAAAGAGAAAAAAAAGAAAATCTAATGCTCCGCCGCCCATTGCTTGTATCCATCGAGACAAGCTGCGTTGGCCACGCTAGCAGAAGTTTTGATATTCAGGCCGCAGAGAATCTGTTTCACTGCATTCTCGACCTTCTTTCCATTTGAAGTCACTGGAATTTCATTGCCCGGGCAAACATCAATAATTCCTGGCACATGTCGTGCACTGAGCTCCTTGCGAATGGCAGCCTGGATCCTGTCCGTCAAGTCCTGGGAGATGCCACGGCCGGGCGCGAAACTGCCTGGCACAAGTTTCACAAAAAGCACCACCGTCTCGTCCGTATCAATGCCTTCACGTCTTCGCCCAATGCACAAAGAGTCTTCGATCTCGCTAGCAAAGTGTTTTAAGATGACATTATATATCTCGGCGCTTCCGAACCGCACTCCAGCTGGTTTCAATACGCCGTCGCTTCGCCCAAGCATCGTTAAGCCGCCTGTCTTGGGATTGACCCGCAAAAAGTCACCGTGATGCCATGTGTTGGGTCCAAATGCATCAAAGTAGCTCTTTCTGTATTTCTCACTGCCCTGGGGTCCTGGAGGCCAGAACATCACGGGCTGTGCTGGGAACGGTGTGGTGCAGACCAAATCACCAGGCTCGTCGGAAGTTGTTATATCATTGCCTGCAAAATCAAATGTGGCCACAGCCATTCCTAGCCCACGACATTGAATTTCGCCCCGATGAACGGGTAGTATAGGACAAGAGGCACCGAACAGAGAAATGATATCGGTTCCTCCCGTGATGGATCCGAGCATAATGTCTGTATGGAACGAAGAGTAAATATAATCAAAAGTAGAAGGCGCCAATGGCGCTGCAGTGCTAAAGACTGCCCGCAACGTCTTCAAGTGGACTGGCCGGTGGGGATGGTTGCGCGGGTTCAAAGAGGCCTGTTCGATCATAGAGAGGTATTTGGCCGAGGTCCCAAATTGTGTGATTTCGAGTTCGTCAATTAGTCTAGCCATGGCCATATCACCTTTGTCATCTTCAATATCAAGTGGACGAAAAGGGCTGCCGTCGTATACCACGATGGTGGCGCCACTAGCAAGGCCCGACACAAGCCAGTGCCACATCATCCAAGTAGTCGTGGTGTAATAGAACAATCGGTCGCCAGGCCGGATATCACTATGGAGAACATGCTCTTTTTTATGCTGAAGAAGCGTTCCCAATGCGCCATGCACGATTGGCTTGGGAGCCCCGGTAGTGCCGGACGAGTAAAGGATATATACTGGGTGGTCTGGATCCAGATACTCGAATTTTAATGGTGCATCCTGATCTTTGAGTTCATCACAAAAGCTTGCATATGTTGATGCCGAACCATTCACAGGCTTCACTTTTTCCAGGTCGAGTTCTGCGGTCTTCATGGCCTGGAAGATCAGGACGCGCTCCAGGTCCTGCAGTCCTGCAACAATCTCAACCACTTTCGACTCGGTGCCATGTACTTTTCCGTTGTACAGAGAGCCATTGTCTGCAAACAAGACTTTAGGCTTGATTTGCGCAAGACGGTCCAGAACGGCATGAACGCCCGAGTCAGGTGAGATGGCGGTCCAGAAAGCACCGATGGATGTCGTCGCCAGCATGGCCACGACCGCGTTCACATGGTTACCGACAAACCCGGCCACACGGTCTCCAGTGATTACTCCGCTCTGTCTCATAGCATTGGCACATATTCGCACTCGGTCACGTAGCTCTCTCCACGAGACGAACTCGCGGTCTGACTCGGTGGCGCCGATGATAGCGATTGAGTCGTCTCCGGGACAGGTTTTGGGGAAGAGAAGGTTCTCGGCAAAATTCAGCGTACTCCCCTCAAAGAAACGAGGTCTAGGGAAGAGTGGCACATTCGAATCCAGGACCTTGATGGGTGTCTTAGCTATGTAACCGCGCAAGCATCATCATCATCATTACAGAGCTTCCATACCTTGGTGAATGGAGTGTGCGCCTTGACCATTGTATGGTGCCACACCTCCTCCCAGAAAAGCGCAGGTTCCGAGACACTCCATTTCCAGAGATCGTGGTAGTCTGCCAGTTCCAGGCTGTATTTGCGATTGACAAGGTCTTTGAAATGGTGAATCTGCGTTCGCTCGGGCGCCGATGGCCGCCACAATTCTGTGGCCTCCTCCGAGCCTACTTGCGGGGGTATCATTTTTGACAGTGCGAACTCAGTCTGGATCGATGGAAGTCGCTGTAGGAAATCTCCCAACCTCGAACGGTATCATAATACTGTGAAAGACAGCGAAATAATGTCCTAGGCGGTTGGTTGACGTGGGGTTCTAGGCTCGGGACTCGGCTACATGCGGGCGTAACTTTTGTATTCCGCAAACGAGCCGGGACGAAAGCGTCGCTGGCTACAATAATACACCAATTGATGCCTTGCACAAAAGCCATTTATGATATCTGCTCAAGACGTGAAGTCTGAATAACCTGGGAGGAATGCAGATGCTGTGTAACGCCATTAGTAATGAGCTGCTGTGCCAGTCTCGCTCTAGCGCCTCCTAATGTACGTACCCTATAACTGTATGAACCATGTAACTGTATGAGCATAGACAGGGCTTGCACGTTGCAGTACGGAACGTATCATCTTAGGATCTTATTGATATGAAGACTCTGCTCTGTGTAATTAGGACGAATGCCTGTTTGCGGCATAATCCTAGTGGATGAGGTCATTATTGACGCCGTGAGCTGCGCAGACTGACCAGAACACCACTGACCAGACCGCCACCAGGCGATAGTCGCGGTCTAGTCAGCCTCGAAGCGCCGATACAAGAACCAACAGAACTAAACAGCCTTTATCCGTAGTGTCGTGGCTGAAGGAGCAAGCGCTGCCAGCCTGAGGCTCTAGAGGCAGGTGCAGGATGGCGCTAGTCCCGTCTTGGCCCAGCGCGGGCGATCCAGGGGCCCAACAAATTTTCAATTTTACAACGGGTGGGTATGGTATGGAAATATTACCATCAATATACGGCAGTACGTAGCCTATTCGTCCTAAATGCTTGTGTGTATGCGTACTGCGTATTCGTATTCCACGTCTTCCCTGGTAACGCCCAGCGGCGCTCGAGCTCCCCGTAAGTTATGGCTCCGCCGCAGAAACAACTTATCTCCAACCACCTCGCTGCCTTCATGTCAGGATCTCCCTCCATCTCGCCGTCCGCTCCTAGAACCACTATCTCTGGTGTCCTCGAGGTCGTTGTCCGGAAATCACGTCCGTCTGCGGAGAGAACCTGAGGCTGTCCACCGTCTGGAGGCCCCGCGTGCCCTTGACCGCTTATCTGCCATCTTTGGCTTTATCGGATTCATTTGGCCCACGTCGTTCGAGGAATGCGAGGGTATGTCCTTGACCTTCATCTGTCATTGTCAGCGTTCACTGTCAGGCTATGCGCTGCCTTTGGAGCCCAGGCAGTGCGCTGTCGCTACGCATTGAATCCCTCGGACTAGGACAAGTCGGGAGCTGGCTAACATTTCGAGAACAGACGCTCCGATTCTTGCGACCCTGAAATCTAGTCGTCAGCCCTCGATGACCGGATACGAACTGGTGACAATATCGCTCTGATTTCCCTGCCAGTATTCTTGCGATGCCTTTTCGACCCTCGAGCCCTTTCTCCAGCAACTCGTCCCCTTCTAACATCTCGTCATCCGCGGAGAAGGGTGGCATTCCGATCAAAAACTCGACATCCAAGTCCAGTCGTATAACTCAATTCTTCTCGACGTCTCCCAAGTCCAAGGCTGAGTCGTCGGCTGCGCACTCCGCCCTTGTCGTGGCCAGCCGATCGACCCCTCCTCCAAACCCGGCAGTCCCGATCAGTTCGGCCTCGTTATCACTGCCGACAATATCGCTCTCGACGGCGACTGCCGATAGCCCCAATATGGACGAGCCACCGACCACCCTTTTCAAGCCTCCGTCGGCCGAGGAGACGAGGCGACTAGCCAGGCAACATGCTCAGTTTGCTCCCCTCGCTCATCCGAGCCACAGACACACGAGCCGGCACCCAGGAGGGCACTTCCCCGAACCTATAATGGACGAACCCCCGTATTATTACCTCTTGACAACCTATGTTAGTTATTTAATATTGATTGCTTTCGGTCACGTCCGAGACTTTTTCGGGAAGCGCTTCAAGGAGGCGGATTATCGGCACTTGAAACCACGCAATGGATACGGGGCGTTGAATAGCGACTTTGACAATTTCTATGTCCGTCGACTCAAGCTGCGCATCAATGACTGCTTTGAGCGTCCAGTAACTGGTGTTCCGGGCCGTTATATTACTCTCATTGACCGCTCCACGGATGACTATAACCGGCACTTTTATTTCACGGGCACCACCACAGATACGCTCAACATGAGTTCGTACAACTACCTCGGGTTCGCGCAGTCAGAAGGTCCCTGCGCCGATGCCGTGGAAGAGAACCTACGCAAATACAGTATCAGCACTACCAGCACCCGCGTCGAATCAGGCACAACTGATCTCCATGTCGAAGCCGAAGACCTAGTGGCCAAGTTTGTGGGCAAGGAGGCATCCATGATCTTTTCCATGGGATTCGGCACAAATGCAACTATATTCCCGGCTTTGGTCGGCAAAGGGTCTCTGATCATTTCAGACGAGCTGAACCACGCATCAATTCGCTTCGGCGCACGACTCTCAGGGGCATCAATTGGTATGTTCAGACACAACGATATGAAGTCGCTGGAGCGCAAACTCCGCGAAGCGATTTCACAAGGCCAACCACGCACACACCGTCCCTGGAAGAAGATCTTGATCGTCGTGGAGGGACTCTACTCTATGGAAGGGTCAATGTGCAATTTACCAGGCTTGATTGCGCTCAAGCGAAAGTACAAATTCAACCTGTTTATCGACGAAGCCCACTCCATCGGTGCAGTTGGACCTAGCGGACGAGGCGTGTGTGATTATTTCGGCGTGGACACGTCCGAGGTGGACATTTTGATGGGCACGATGACCAAGTCATTTGGCGCCAATGGAGGATATGTTGCAGCTGACAAGGTAATGATTGACGCTCTCCGAGCATCAAATGCTGGAGTAGTATTTGGAGAGGCGCCAGCTCCCCCGATTCTCACGCAAATCATCACTTCTCTCCGTCTCATCAACGGCGACATCCTGCCAGGCCAGGGCGAGGAGCGGCTACAGCGCCTAGCCTTCAACTCTCGATATCTCCGTCTTGGTCTGAAACGCCTCGGCTTTATCGTGTACGGACATGACGACTCGCCCATCGTCCCCGTCCTCCTGTTCAGCCCAGCCAAAATGCCTGCCTTTTCGCACGAGATGCTCAAACGCAAAATCTCCGTCGTCATCGTCGGCTACCCAGCCACACCACTCGTCTCATCGCGCGCCCGCTTCTGCGTCTCGGCAGCGCACAACAAGGAAGATCTGGACCGGTTACTGACCGCCTGCGACGAAATCGGCAACGTGCTTCAGCTCAAGTTCTCGACGGGCATCGCTGGTGGCGCCCTACCACCTCCAGAGGGCATGACCCCCGACATGGAACAGGAATGGCATCGTCAGCAACAGCGCGCTGGCAACGGCAAACTCATCCCGCCGCGCTGGCGCATTGGAGATGTCATTCGCCGGGGCGCCCAAGACACAAAGCGGCCGCTGATATAAGGAGTTTGGCTTTTCTTGCTGTACATTCACTAGCCTCTTTCTGGCTTATCCCCTCCTCCGGCCTTTTCTACTTTTACTTCTCTGGAGGGGGTGTTGTTTCTTTTCTCGTGTACAAAATGGTGTACTTCCCCCCCACCTTGTTCCTGTTTAATTGCTTAAAGAAACCCCGTTGGGATCGAGAACGGACCTGATAAAGTAATTACGTATTCAATAATGCCATGCAGATGCAAATGAACTATAGATGTTTGAGCTATGTATACTTATAATGATCAGACTGGAATATTTAAGTTGTAGAGTCAACCAGACGCTGGAGAGGGGTAGACATTCATTGGGCAACTAGTGGATTAACTCCTACATGTAGTTTTAACATCATTCTGGACAATTCATCAACATTTGGATGATCAAATATATAATGATAAACCCATTGATCGACAAGCCCACTTCTAGGGTGCCATAAAATATCAACGCCAGTAGATTTGACAATGTGTATATGATAAGTCTTCTCAGGGTAAATATAACACCATGTATGTACATGTACACTCTTTATCCCGCCAAACCCGAAACGAAAAAAAAACAAAAATTCCAATTCTCACTCTAGAGAAAGACAAAAACAAACCCATGGACATTAATTAGTCCAGCCCGCTCATCTATGCAAGATCTGTCATTGAATCGTTAATCTTCCGCAATAAAAAGAAAGAAATAAATAAAGAGAATGATATCTATCAAACAGCGCCATAGCCAGGTTGACTGCTATCAGGTGCATTCACCAACAGGGCCTGTGTTTCGTTCGACTGAGTGGTTGATCGCGAGTTGCTCAGAAGCAATTTGTTGAATTCGGTTGAAGGAACCCAGCCGCGCATCCAGCCGCTCACGCGCCTCCAGTTTCGACGGGGTGAATGCTGAGGGTCGTAATCGACGGTGGCAGAATCATCGACGTTGTCGCCGTATATCAAGAACTGTACCCCGACAAATGCATCCAGACTCAGGACACCGGCAGCGCCTAGGAAAAAAGGGAGGGCGAGTGTGACCCATTCCGCACGGTCGTTACCCTCGGCATCAGCCCAGCCGCCTCCGCCATAAGCGGGAAAGTCGTACCAGGCGTTGGGGTTGGCGAGGAGAGATGCAGAGTAGAAAAAGTTTCCGGAAAAAGCGGCCATGAAGAGAAGCGGCGAAAGGCCCGCGGTGCTCTTGCGGATGTAGTTCTTGTATAGCTGAGGCAGACGAGAGCCGAGGTAGAGAATGGTCGACATCCAGGAGAGAATCCGGCCAGCGGTCTCGATGTCGAGCTCATGCGATGACTCCCGGCTTTGGGTCGTGTCGGTCGGAGATGCGTTTGCCAGCACGGCACAGAGCATAGACGTCAGGATGATTGTCTTCGGCGAGACTCCGAGAGGAAGACTGCCGCTCGGGCGGCCCTCGCGGTGGGCACGCATATTTTTGGACTTTTCCGAATAAGACGGCGAGTAGAATTGCGGAGACTCGGGGCCTTGTTTCTTCGGCAGGCCCATATCCTTGGGCTCGGATGGAGGCATGAGATGATTTGTCTTTGTGTGTCCGGCCGCATCAATGCGGACGCCCTCCAAGATGGGACCGTTCTGCTGGTCCTGATCGAAAGAGTCGTCGAACCTGAGTCCACTCTTCCCTTTGCTCTGTTTCTTGACGTAAGTGTACCAGAAATGCTGAAACACGAGCACGATATCAACGAAGACGTAGTACGAAGCAATAGTAACCTGCCATGAGGCCTGGCGAGTAAACAGCGCACCGACCAGATTTGTCGTATCACCGAGACACCATTCCACCAGGAAAAAGGCTGACAGCCCGGCAGTCGACTGCAGTTTATAGTTTTTGTATATTTGCGGCAGCTGAGCGAACAACCAGGAGACGATACTCAGACAACCGAGAATCGAGGATACAAGACCAAGTGTGCTGGGGATGCATATGTGGAATGTAGACGAGATCCAGGCGAGGAACTCGGACGAGGGCTCGCAGTGTTGTGGGAGCGAGTGCCCGGACAGAAAGGACATGGTCCTTCCTCTCTCTCAATGCGCGAGAATATCGACCCGTGTAAACAGTGGTTGAAGTTTGAGAGAGATGTGTATGAATTTGGTCTGAACTGCAGAAGCGACGCCGGGGTAACGATTAATATTATTATATACCTGGTGACTCAGTGGACGGACGGTGGAGCGTAGCGTATCAGTGGAGCGCGCGTGACAGTGGGAGACGTTATCGGAAACTGGGCACGCGCTAGTTGCGATAACGGTCTATTTGTACGGAATATCTCGAGTCACTGAAAAGACTGAATGCAGTCTGGTGGTCCGTATACTGATGAGAAGGACGGCCAGAGAGACAAGGAGAGGGGAGGAGAGGAGAAGAGAAGAGGGGAGGAGAAACAAGCAAGAAGACAAGAAAGCGCTGCAGGACAAGTCGATCGAATGCGGCAAGGACGAGGCGGGCTGAGATAAGGCCGCGGCGGGCGCTGGTTGGCCCGCCTGGCCCCACCCGGCGGATCGCGCATCAGTCAGCCGATCGCGGGGATCCTCAGTTCTTCCTCTCACGATACGACGTGGCCGTGTCCCCGTGTTATTACTAGCAGATAAGCTGCATCCTTTTTGTTTCTCTCTTTCGCCTCGTCTGTGGGGTGGGCTGTGCTGTACTGGGATACAGGATGCAGGCTCGCTCCGACCTCGGCTGCCGCGGCTGAGCTGCATTGCTCTTAGGCAGGGGAATTACGGCTATCACATCACACACAAAAGGCTGAGCTGAAAACCGATCTTGTTATTATTGCTATTATTTACATCTGCAACTAGTGCGTAGTACATGTCCTTGAAGACTACACCACCGACCCCATGCCTACCGCGCAAATTGCGGCCACCACCAGGCTGATCCACGGCGTCTCCAGTTGGCCCGCGCTGCTGTGTCCCCCGAGGATATCGTATGCGTCTCCCACCCCGCCAAATCCCTTGGCGTCGGGATCGGACGTCGGGCTGGAACTCGACGTGGTTGCGCTTGTCGTTATGTCTGCCTGCTGGGTCGTCGTTGTACCCGCTGTAGTAGTCGAACTGGCGGACGTTGTCGTCGATGTGGAGGAAGAGGAGGAAGAGGAAGACGAAACAGATGTTGTTGACTGAGTAGCCTCAGTCGAGGCAGGCTCCGCTGTTGTTTTTTGCGAAACAGTCGCAGTCGCAGTCCTCTGCTGAGCGGTATGTGTATCTGTACTCTGATGGGGTGCTTTCGTTGTCTGCGACGTCGACGTAGACGTCGATGTCTTTGCTACTTCTGCACCGCCATCGCACACGGTAGAAGTTCCATAGCCAGTAAGGAATTCTCCGAGTAGAGTGTGTCTGCCGGCGTCGACATCTGCGCATTCTGATTGTACTTCGGCATCAATGACGGTCAGTCCTGCGAAACACAGCGGCGAGCAGCCGCTGCCCGTGAAATCCGCGCGTTTGCATCCCGGTACCTCTTTGTTCCAGATTGAGAAACAGGTATTGGGGACGTTGGTGATCTTCTCGTACTGCGAGAGGGAAACCGACACCGCGTTGCCGGCCCATAGCAAAAGAAGTAGCTGACTGCGATTCAACATGATTGAGTCTTTTGCCAAGAATAATAACAACACCCGGTGTGCCTGGCTGGATCAATTCAGTTGTCTGTTGGAGCGACGAGTCTTAGTCTGCCAGCGACAGGTGGACTAATGTGAACGAATGCACAATAGTAACGAGTATATTCAGGTAAGTTGGAGTAAATCGTCAACTGATAATACCTGCAGTTGAATTTCGCAACACGAGATAGAATAGTTAAGTAAAATTGATCAAAAATTCAACAGTCGAGAGATGTAGCAAGTCCAATAATCCCCCAACCTCCGCCTAAGGCCCTCCATCTCCCGGCTCGACGAAGGGGGCTCAAACAGTGAACTCCCATGATGCTGGTTTCAGAATAGCAAATCATTTACCTCTCTAGGACACTCTCCCCCAGTTCGTTATCCAAAAATCCTAAAAAGGCGCCGCCAAGCTCTCCTCTCCCTTGCGTTGACCCTTGAAAGGTGTCGGGCGACGCGAACCAATCGATATGGTTCGGGGCGATCAATTATTAAATACTGAAACTCCTAGCGTCGAGTTCTCCTTGTTACGTGCTTAGTTTGCGACTAAGGGCAAGACAGTGACTGGAGAGGGAGAGACTGTGATTATTTTAGGGTTATTTTTAGATGCGTTGACGCCGGAGAGAGAGATCGGTGTCGCAGGCCGGCGCTTAGAGGTTTCCATAGTTACATGTGAACTGAGTACTGCAATTGATCGATATTTCTGTGTATACCCGTAAAATAATAATAATCGTAATCTTAATGAAATCAACATCGAGCTAAACTGAGAAAAGGCGAGGAAAAAAGCCCATAGTACTCGCTTACCTTAACGGAATTGTTTACTCGAATGCATCATGTTAAAGGTTAGTGTCTGCTACGAAATGCCGACGCACATTACTTTGCGTCCTGACATGATAGAGCGTTTACAGCAACGGTAGAAAGACGACAATGAAGCAGTAGCGATGCGTACATCCAATTGATATGCCTCCTATACTTTCCCCTGACCCGTATTTCGTAACAACTTTCAAATGTAAGGTGTGAGAAAACATCCAAGTGTAAAATATAACGTAGTTTATTAATCCTATACAACACGCCCGGAAGACGGTTGTTGCATCCTGTGCCCACTTCAGAAATGAGGATTATATTCTGTACGGTGGAGGGGAGTTCCGTGCAGAACACATGCAATCCTAGCGTAAGGGTCTCTTGGGATGCCTTGGTTTGACTTCCGTCGCCTTGATCGAGGCCGACTTGTTTTTGTCTAGACAATTGGCCTCTTGTTCTCCTTTTGCGTCAGCCTAGTGTTCTCGCGGGGAGGCCCTCGTCCCAACGTAGAGAGAGTGTGGTGTTTTGCGTGAACCCAGAGAGAGCAAATAGGTTCGCGCGTTTTCAGGTCCACGCCTTTGAACCTCTCCTTGTGTCCCTTCAGCTGGGTGTATTTCTGTTTGTCTTCCCGTAGTCTCGATTGTTACCTCTTTCGGTCGTGTAATTCGACTTCTGAGTTTCCTTTCGCTGCTTGTGACCTGGACAAGCAGTGCGACTTTCAGCTCAAGGGGGTATCAAAAGCAAGTGGCCATGGCTCAAATGCATTTTCCTCTATCGAATATGGGACTTCGGTATCCATGAGAAATCCCTGCCAAACTGCCCAGTTGATTTCATTCCCATAGTCCGTATTGATGTTGTCCTGCGGAATTGGAATCATGTTGTAAGATGCATCAAAGTTGTGCTCTGGAGACACCTGTGGATCAACCGGAGCGTGGCCGCTAAGCAGCAGTGATTGGTTATATTCATTGATGGCCATTTGACTAAGATCAAACATAGGATCCGGAAGAGGCTGAGCAATAATACCCTTGGTGGGCATGTCTCCAATTTGGACCTCTCTCTTGGTTGCCGCTTCTTGGTATGCAGCTTGTGCCTTCTTCAGCAGCCTCTTGAGCGGTTTCCACAACATTCCTTCTGTGGTATCGGCAACTCGTTCCCCATATGTATTCCAAACACTTTCTACCACTGCCCATGCCCTGTCTACCAATGGTCCTTTTGTTTGAACGCAGAGTTCGGCCAATACGACGGCTAAAGGATGCCACTGCACCCATGTTCTTCCGACCCACTTGAAATGGGAGCTTTTCGGATCGTTCTCGTACAGGTTCATAATCTCGAGGATCAAGACCGCTGTGCGGAGGGTTTGATCCGGGGTCGTGTTCGCGTATAGGGGTTGACCTCGAGGTTGAAGCGGATATCTCAGTGATAGCCACATCTTGAGTATTAATAATCGTCCGATCATTGAAAGAAACCACTGAATGGGAACGTTTGCGTCGCACTTTTGAAAGTAGAGTGACTCAAACTCAAGGCTCAAGCTTTTGATCATCTGTTCTTTCTCAGTGAAACTGATCTGGTTAGGAAACAGAAGCTTTCGGAAGGTAAATGCCGATTTATGGGTGACATGGCTCAGGGTCATGTCTGTCAAACCCGGAAATTCCGGAACGGGCTCACTTGTTTCGGGCCCATAGTCGTCGTCGTTAATGTTGAGAGGCATAGGAGTGTTGAAGGAGCCCTCAAATATCATTGGTTGAGTACCTCGGTCTTCTGCGCAGCGGACGTCAAGAATCATGATTTGCCACCAGAGGAGGCTCCTTTGCTGAGCCTCAAAAAACGATAGGCTGGTGTCATTGGCATCTTTGTGTATTCCAAATGACTGAGCAATTCTAAGTACGAGTGCAAAGAGAGTCCACGTGGATTGGGTCTTGCTATGTACTCGTAGGGCAAAAAGGTAGAGGGCGAACGCTTGTAGAACTGCAATTTCGTTCGTAATAAGAAGATTCTCTCTTGCAAGGGCAAGCTCTGCAGCACGTCTGAACTTGGAAAGCAGTGTCTGAGAGTCTTCATGGAACATCTGCTGACACTCCTTTGGCGACAGTGACGTGAGTGCAGCGAAATACATGCATAGCATCAGTAGCTCGGTTACGCTGTTATTTGGCGGCGCAGAAAAGTTGCTCGTACTATCAGCTATAGAAGAGAGGGTCGTTGGTCTATGAAGGATTTTGAAGACTAGATCGACATTCGTAAAATAGGTGTAGGTAAGGGCCTTGAAGTGACGGTATGATATTGGAAAATCTACCCGTTCAAGGCGGCTATCAACTCCACGAAAGACGAAATCGAGTAGTGTCGAATGGACCGTAGTTGACGGAGTAGATTGGGCGACTTCTTCGTCATTATTTTCATCGTCGTCTACAGGCTGTTCAAGTAAAGAGCGCAGCCCATCGACTTCTCCTCCCAGGTTAGCCCAAAAGTCACCGCTAATATATTTCCTCTCAACAGGTGTCATGTTTCCCGTCGGTAGAGGTTGAAGATTACTGCTCTCCTTGTAGTCCATGATAGAAGAGGAAAGGTCAGATGAAGAGGTGGTCTGTCGACCATTGGACTCTCCAGATGTCAAGGGGTTAGGAATGTCCCCTCTCATCTTTTCGACAAGGAGTTCGAGCTTTCCAATACGTCGGAGGAGCTCATGGTCTCTGGATTTGTAGTTGCTACCCCCCTGTGGCGCTTTCCGGATACGAGTTCGTTTCGGGAATACGCAGTCAATCCCTGATCGTTTGCAGGGAGAGCACGGACTAGACTTGTCACACTTAACTTTTCGTTGTCGACAGTTCGTACAACTGAGAGGCTTCAGGCCAGACAGATCTCTGACTTCATGTTCAGCTGGTGCCCAAGTTACAGTCTCCCTGGGTGGTTGTAGTTCCGCCATGTTATGCCAAGGCGAATAACAACAGATACACAGATTGTCGTTTAGCGCGTAGCTTTCATAAGCAATTCATGCTATTAACTAGGAGCTACCGCTAACTGTCAAATGCCGAAGTCAATCATTAAAGTGGTCGGCACAGTCTTACTGACGAGGCGCGAGTCAAGGTGGGGCGTAAGTCACGTGATCTCACGTCGCTGAAATTGGACAATCGCCTTCTTGAAACCTACTTTATCACGACCTTCACATATGGCTATTGCGTACATCACATTCTAGGTTACTTTACGCGAATGTTCTTTGTGAGCAAACCAGGATTTGTCATTCTACAGATTTGTAATTCAGCGGACTCGGCTTTTGGCAAGAATGGTTCGACCACCTGGACTTCGGACTTCGGACTACAGTAGATGTCCGCAGCAGCGAAATCGAAGAACAAACAGTGCGCATCACTTACTTTCAGCTCCAACTAGGCAGAAGCTGGGTCGCGTCGTAGTGACGCATTTCAACGATTAGCTGTGTGTTGCAATATTCTATTGTACTATGTCGATCTTGTAGAGTTTATATCACAGCTATAAATACCTGATGGGCGCTCGTTGGTTATTATCCCATTTCAAAATATCCAATTCATCATCCATTAATCCAAACAAAGTCAAAAGTCTCACCAATAGCACTATACCACTCCATAGCAACTGGGAATAAAGACAGCATCCCAGCATAGCGCAAACATCATCTTCAATATGCGTATCCTTCTCATCGGTGGAAACGGACTTACTGGTCGTTTCGTCATCGATGAAGCATTGCAGCGTGGCCACAAGATTACAGCTTTGGTTCGGAATTCCACTTCCCTTACAGCCAAGGATGGCCTGAAGATCGTAAAGGGTACACCACTGGAACCTTCGAACATTGAAAGCGCTTTCAACGCAGTCCCAGGCGACCTCCCAACTGCCGTGATCGTCACACTTGGATCCCCGAAAGAAAAGGGGACTCGAATTATGGCTGACTCGCACGAAAACCTCATCGAGGCGATGAAGAGGCACGATGTTTCCAAAATAGCGACATTGGCTTCCTTTGGAGTTGGGTCTTCTTTCCCGAACATCACTGTGCTCATGAGATGGGCAATTTCCAACACCAGTCTTGGGCATTCATTCGCTGATCATAATAATGTCGATAAGATACTCAAGAAGAGCGGGTTGGATTTTGTGTTGTTGAGGCCAGCGAGATTGACTATGGGCAAAAAGGCGCCCGTCCAGTTCCTTCGCGACGATGGGAAAGGACTCGGTGTTTTCGCGGGTTTGGGGGGTATCTCGAGGGCCAGCGTGGCGGCGTGTCTAGTGGATGCTGTTGAGAGGGACACTTGGGATGGAAGGACTCCTGTGATAACGAACTGATGGTGTATCAGAATAACAAGTCGACAAAGGAAGATACGCCATGATATGGACTTACTTATTGGCTCAGAATGCTTTCCCACACCACATATACATGTATCATTCAATCGGTTATCTGTTTATATCCCTTAATAGTCTAGTCAATTCAGTTATTTATTCCTGAAACTCTATGCAACCCCATAGGCTGTCATAGTCAATAGCTCGATCAATAGGCTTTGAGAAGATTGACGTAGTATAAAATAAATAAACCCCAGTCTGGGTATCTCTACTTATCTACACATGAGAAGAGCTTGATAGGCGGAAAAAGAAAATCAAGGTCAATAAAACTATTCCTGCCCGGAAGAAGGATTGATTTCAGGTTGTTCAGGCTATCTACTAACCATGCAGTTGCCGCTCGCACTTTGTGTGCGTACTGGCTCGACGAGGATTTTCGATTTGCACAAGACAACGAAGATAATTCAATTATTCACAAAAGAAAGAAACGAAAATAAAACCATCAATAAACAAGTGGCACCGCTTATCTGAACGATCTCCGAAGAATCAAACCAAAGCAATCAACCGATACTGCTCACGGTTATCGTCCAAGAATCCGACTATATCAGGCGTCTCTCTATACAAGAAAATACATGTGTTTGAGAGAAAACAACACCAATAGCACCGCCTGATTTCAAAACCAAGTATCTAGTCAGCTAGAAGAGCTGCCGCGTCTCTTATGCTTGTGCTTATGCTTCTTGTCCTTCCCACTCGACGAAGACGAAGAGCTGCTGCTACTCGAGCTGCTCCGGTGATGACTATGATGATGGTCATGGCCATGACTGTCGCCGTGCTTCTTCTTCTTCTTCTTTTTGTCGTCCAGCTTGTTGCTAAGGGCGTTTCCGGCAACTGCACCGCCCACTGCGCCCAGCAATCCATGGTTCGCCTGGTGTCCCATGTAGTAGCCGGCAGCACCGCCGAGCAGGGTGCCTCCTAGACCGCGGTCTTGACCCTGTGCATCTGGTGCGCCAGGTGGTGGTGCTCCGCCTCCGCCGTAATGCGGCGGTGGTGCACCGTGTTGCTGCGGCTGCTGATATTGGGGTGCTCCGGCATTACTATAGAACAGTGAGAAGATATCTTTCAAAGGGTGTATATATATTGTTGCGCCATCGACATAGGATTAATCTTACTAGTAATCATGCGCAGCGCCGCCTGGTCCACGGTTCCCATCGTTGTACGGCGGGTACTGCCCCGCAGCATGGCCCTGCTCAGGGGGTGGATATTGTCCATGAGCTTGAGGAGGTTGTTGGTAGCCACCGCCATACCCATAACCCTGATCCTGGGGCGGATGAGGCGAAGCATGTTGTTGTCCATATGGCGGCGGGGTTGCATGTTGGTTGTACTGGCCCCCCCCATAATACTGTCCTCCTTGCGGGGGAGGATATCCTTGCTGATATCCTCCGGGAGGCGGCTGGTTGTAGTAGGGATCGGACATGACGTGAGCTATTTGGTGATGATAATAACACTGTCCAACCGAGTCAGAGAGATACAAGAAACAAAAAAAAAAGATGTGTTTGGAAAGGGGACAACAAAGATTGCTGACAGAAAGAAACGGCCCGGGGCGGCGGTGCGGGAGATGATATCATGGGCTCAGGCTCAGCTGTCTCGGTCTCGTGTCTCGTTAGCGCGCCGATCTTCATCTTACGTACTATGTATTTGTTTATTACTATAATACCATATATGGCATGTGGACGGTATACGTGAATACTAAAGAATAGGCTAAACATCTGCATTGGATCGATCGATCTCATATAGACAAGGGTATTTCGAAATCGAACAACAGTCCAACAAAATAGCATACAAAGCGGAAAGAAACAGGGCCGGCTGTGTCATGTATACAACTCAAACAAAAACAACCCCTCCAGATGATTTGGAGGGCAAGGCAAAGCGCAGCATGCGCTATGTAAAAGAAGAAAGAAAAGAAAAGCAAGCGAGTGAAGGCATCAATTGTTTTTTCAGCACCAACGTTACTCTTCGTAACGTATGTTGTATACCATTTGAAAATCACATCGTTGGCATGATTTGCAAAACCATGCATGCTATGTATGTTGTATATATTTGGATATTTCCGACATGCAAATCAAGCTTCAAACCTTGCTGCTAGGGCGTCGGTCTGATTTTCGAGTGACCCAGCCAGAGAGCAAATCATCTAGCTGTCCCGTCATCTCCTTGAGGCGTTTGCTTTCATGCTTGAATAGGCTGCCTGTGATGGGGTGATCAGGGCCCGCAGGTTGGACATTGGAGTTGTCATGGACGATAATGAGGAGGTCTTTGATGTCACTTCCGTCCTCAAGATATGTACGCAAGCCTGCGTCGCTCCATGTAGCCGTAGCTGTTGACGAGATAGTAGACACCGGTGTCGCCTCGTCCGCTTTACCTTCAGCGGCATCGATCAGCTCGGGAGATGAGCGCTCAGAAGATAATGGTGAAACAGAACGCCCCTCTGGAGACGACGTATCCACCGTCAATCCTGGCGGTTGAATACGCGTTGGTGAAACATCTACCGGAGACTCCGACAGGCTTCGGCGGATCTCTCGAGTACCATTTGGCTGTTGCAGCTGAGGTGGCTGAGGGGGTTTCTGCTGTGGTGGCGGTTGCGTTGGTTGTTGTGTCGGTTGTTGTTGTTGTTGTTGTTGTTGTTGTTGTTGCTGTGACAATTTTACTGGTACTATCTCGTCAACTTCGTCCTCATCGTCATACATAGTAGACTGCCATTGCCTGGGCGAGGTTGAATTGGATGTTTTCACAGGAGACGAAATCTCGCTTCCCGGAGTTCGCTGTTCGAAAGGCGATGGATTTGTTTCGTGAGAAGACCGCAGTTGGAGTGGCGCCACAACACCTGTACCCGAGGGTGAAACAACCCGTCGAATCGAAGGCCCGTGATCTTCTTTGATAGGAGACGCGGGTACGCTCGAAGATGTGTCCTGGCTGGTGCGCGGTTGCTGGTTGGCTGTAACAAAATCTGCTGGTGGTTGTTTTTGCAATTTGCTCGATTGTCTCTGTATTGCCTGGGGTTTGGTGTTGCCAACGTCGCGCAAAGATTCCAGCGAAATTTTAGACTGTGTAGAAACAGGCGATAGCTCTTCTGGCGTCTTCTCCAATTCGTCTCCATCATCTTCCGAAGTTCGGCCCTTCTTGTCCTTCCGTTTGAACAGGCCACTAAGCATTCCGGGCTTTTTATCTTTGCGTTTAGACCTTTCTCCAGAAGAGAGGTTCTTTTCAAGTGACTCCAGACTTGCACGTCCCTGGAAAGAGTTAGCAGTTAGTACCGAATAAAGTATGGCAAGAAAACAAATCCTACCTCTTGTGGTTCGGTTTTGACCAGGCTATTACCAGAGTCGTCGCGAAGAAGATTCGGGGTGAGAGAAATCTTCTTGGGTTCGGCGGTATCATCCTTGAAGAAGGAATCTGTGTTGCGCAGTGTACCATTCCTCGACCGACTGACATTTTCGCCTGATCGCTCCAGCGATTCATCGCTCGGACGAGGCTTCTCAGGACTTGAACGGTCGGCTTGAATTTCTTCGGTGTCGACCTTGAGTTCTCGGGGCGCTTTCTCTTTAATAGACTTCGGCTTTAGAGGCTCCACAACAATATCGTCGTCATGAATTTCGTCCTGGATAGTGTCAGGCTCAGTTCGTCTGGCCCCTTCTTCCTCAGCTCCCTCATCGCCTTCGCCTTCTTCCTCCTCCTCTTCTTCTTCGTCTTCCTCAGTAGAATAATCGATGTCAGAGGCTTCAAAGAACGTGGGTGACGCGAAAGTGACTGTTTTAGCGTTGCGGCGGCGCATCGCCTTTTTGAGGGGATTCTTGGATTTCTCCGGGTTATCCCCAAGCATCATAGAAGAAAGCTATTCATATACAGTTTAGCAACGAGCAACGAGCAACCAAATTGACAGGTAGATACCTACATCGACATTCCGGTGCTTGTTCAATCTTGCCAGTCTTTCCGTAGGCGTTTCGATGTGTTCGGCAGGCAAGTACCCTTTCAGATGTTAGAGATATGCCACCAAGTGCAATTGACAAAAAAAGAAAAGAAAAACTCACCAATGCTACCATCCCTTACAACACGGACAAGCCACCAGTAACTGTTGCTGTCGTCAAGAAGAACCATAGTATCACCTTTGGTGGCATTGGCTTGTCCTTCAACGGTCGCAACGAACGTGTGCAGTGCGTAAACAAACTCGAAATCAATGTCCTCTGTAGCCCCATCAGTAAATCTTAATTACGCGCAATACATTTCAGAAACATACCGTCATCGATGGACGGAGACGACGAAATTTTATCCATCATATCATCATCTAGCATGTCGTCCCCCTCATCACCGTCCATATCCCCCTCGCCCCCAGATTCATAGTGCCCATTTTCGCCGTCGCGAGAATGCGAGAGTTCTGACACTAATTCATCTGTTCCGTCATAGGCTATATCAATCTGGCTGTGCTCATCGTCATCATCGTACTGGTCCAAGGAGACTCGAGGGCTGGTGGACAAATCCCCCTTGGCCTGTTGCTCCGCATGACGCAACGATTGATTGTGGTGCGTAGAACCGTTACCGTTGGCGCCTCGGGGCGCATACGAACCATGGTCTTTCGCAGACGGGGCTTGTTGATCTTGCAGGTCGATGGTATCTGGAAATTTATGTGTTAGTATTGTGCGCAAATAGATCAGGGAGAAAAAAAAGATTACGAACCGGCCCTGATTATTTGCGGCCTCGGCATCTCTGCGACTTTGAAGGAGAAAGATTTCCCAACATCAAACAATCGAACTTGTAAAACCGGTCGTCCCGCTGATACAGTTTCGCCAGATCACAGGCATAGATCGCGAGTAAAATCCAGCTAGCGATTTGAAAGAGTGTAATTCGCTAGAATCAAATTGAATTGTAAAAAGATAGTTGTTTCTACTCGGTCTGTCGCTTCGTGGAAGAAAGGCGAGGTTGAATCGCAGCGAGGAGGGGGTCGCTTGCGGAAGAGCAGGGACACACCACGTAGCAAAATAAAAGGAATGGAAAACGGTAGCACGCTGTGCCGCCGTACTCGAGGAAACGAAAAAGGCGAGAATCGGAGGCTTTGCCCCGGCCGTGGTGTAGAGGGTGGAAACACTGAAACAGTTACAAATAGATGTATGGTCGCCTGATCACGGCCAGGCCCTTGTCGTGATCAATGAAAAAGGGGGCTTTGGTGGTGTTGTGAGGCAAGCGCCCGTTCCGCGCGGTTGGCGGCTATCCTGGCCTGTGGTTGGTGTATGGGGTCGAGGGTTCTCTGTATGGCCACTAACAGCTCATGTGCATGTGTGATTGGTGGATGTTCCGCCTCATGCCAGTCTGGGACTAGTGTCTCGATCGCCGCGGGTAGCGCGGTTCCCCCGAGGCTAGTGTAACGCCAAGACAGCCCGGAAAGTCAGGTGATCCTCGGGTTCAGCAATGCTGAGTCATCAGCGGTGACCCGACTGGGCCGCGTCGGGACGCCACCATGGCCAGATCGGGTCTAGCGCCACCGACTGACGCTACCGTACAGGCGGCGAGCTCTCTTGTGGCCTCCCATTGGCTGTGGGTGGCATGCTCTCCACTTGCGGTTCGCTCTCGGCGCTCCTTTGTACTTACTCAATCCAATTAATAACCGCCTCTTTTTTTTGGTTGTCGCCCCCTCCTCTTCTTCCAACAGCTGTTGTTCATCTGTACTCGTCCGATATAACATTTCGTCGTTTCACCTCGCCTCATCGCAAGCCCCTCGAGCTCTCTCCCCATACTTTCAACAAGGGAAGACGGTGCATGATATTTCTTTCCCCGCTACTAAAATCAACGACGTCATCAACAACAGCCTTCACAAGTTGTTGACAACTTTTCACCGTGGCTCTTTGCTGAAAGTCTTTCGAAAATCTGCTCAAACTCGTTATTCACTGCTAGAATCGCCTCGGGTATGATATACGAACGCTGCTCAGGGACCTCCTTCAGCATTGAAACCAGCACACCGGGGGCATGGCTTTTGCTGAGCGAGAATCGTTTGCAGGGTTGAAAATTGATACGATCTTTACGCGAAGCCAGTCTCCTACCCCCGTCCCCAACTATCGCGAAAGCAATGACAAGGAAAGGTGGGCGAAGGAGGGAAATTCCGCCACGAGGCAGTGGCAAGATGGAGAGCAAGATGTGATGGATGAACTGCATACGGAGACTCCGCCTATGGCTGTTCCCCGTTCTGATGACCACCAATTTAAATCTGACATGAGCTATTCACACAAACCCGAAGAAGCATTCCCGTCGCCTTTTGATGGCTTCCTTCGCGAACACAAATCCCCGATCGATCACAATTTGAAGGACAAGCTAGATACAGGCTATCCCGATAAACACGATATTTCTCCCCGGGCCTTTGGTTCCCGAGATACTGCCTATGATCAATTGCAATCACAGTTATCGAATTTGCGTACCATGCAAGTTCAAGACGAGGAAGACCATGGTTCGGATGGACTACCTACTAAGCAGGAGCGCAGCAGGCAGCGCCCGTTCCCAGCTGGCACTGGGCTCTCTTTCATCCCCAGGAGGAATGACGATCAGCCACCGGGTTTAGATATTGACCGGCCGACTTCCCTCACTTCAGTATCTACGATGTCTCCGTTGGAAGAGGTTCGCACGCCGTCCGAGTACCCTAGGGAAGGCTACCCCAAAGAAAGCATAAAAGACGTGCTTCTCTCGCCACTATCGTCGTCTCCGCTTGTACATAGAGCAGCTTCTCTCGACGACCCTAACTTCTGGCCTATGGGCGCTCCCGCATCTTACGGAAACAAGGCCCGAAGTTACACAGTTGAGCCAAACAATAGTTGGCGACGAGCAATGCGCCAGCGTTCGCGGCGGTCAACAGGCTCAAGCGCCAAGTCGCCTGCCAGTACTTTCCTATCCATGTGGAGTTCTCCCGAAGAGACTATGACTTCTCAACCAGACGACGAAGGTCAGATGGTTGGAACGGATTATGTTATTGGCAAACAGATCGGACATGGTGGTTTTAGTACTGTGAAAGAAGCTTATAAAGTCGAAAAGAGTGGGAATACGCGTCGGCTCGCAGTGAAGATTGTAAAGAAGCTCATTTCTGGCAGGAGTGAACGCGAAAATGATCAGGTTCAAGCTGAATTTGATCATGAAGTTCGTATCTGGCGACAGCTAAACTACAATCATATACTCTCCCTCGAAGCAGTATATGAAACCGACTACGCCACTTTTTGTTTCACCAAGTTCGCTATCGGCGGAACGCTCTTTGACTTGATCAAAGTAAACCGTCGCGGCTTGGACGTGAACCTGGCGAAAAAATATTGCTTTGAGCTGGCCTCGGCAATCCGTTATTTACACCAGGACATGCGAGTTGTCCATCGCGATATCAAACTGGAGAATTGTTTACTTGACCCTGTCAGGTCCGAGGATGGAAGTGAGACAGCCAAGCTCGTCCTCTGTGACTTTGGCATGGCAGAATGGATGACAACAGATACCAACGAAGAGCCTTTGGACTCGTACGATAACCCTGCCGACCGCCCTCCGCCACAAAACATTGGCCCGAGTGGATCTAGTACAAGTGTTGCAGGAAGTTTGGAATACGCGTCGCCAGAGCTTCTCCTTTCATCGACTGGAATGGTAGACCCCGTTGTCGATATCTGGGCCTTTGGCGTTGTTGTCTACGCTACAGTTGTCGGCTCTCGTCCTTTCCAAAACAGTTTCGGGCCACGAACACATTCCAAAATTATCAAAGGCGAATGGGACGAGAGCGCGGTTCTCCCAGGGAGCTCGGACGATAAGAACCGCCATGAGATTTTAGACTTGATTCGCCACTGCCTAGAGATGGACTTGAATAGGCGATGGACCATTAGACAAATACTGGACTGTGCTTGGTTCAGAGAATTCTCTCAGGAAACCAATGAGGCTTTGAATGAATCCACATGGAGATTCTAAACATAAGGAAATTTATCAGCTTCCATCTGGTTCATCACATAGATTGTTGATGCAACGGAAACCTTTTTTCTTACCTACTGTTGACTACCCAAATCTGGGTATCTTGTTTTATGCGACATTGATTTACGAGTTTCTTTTTTGGGTGTTTGGGACAAAATTCGGCTTGACAAAGGATCGTCTGGGCGGAAATGGGTTATTTTTGCATTCAGTCGAGCATGCATGACATATAGGGCGGCAGTCGATGATACCCCATGCCCATCTTTTATGGTCTTTTCAGCAACGTTTTAACGAGCCGACGATGAAATTATTTTTTTCCGGGTTTTATTTGTTTTGCATTATTATGTGATGGATGATGGTAGCGAGCAAAGGCGTTGGTCATCTCTCTTCTTAGTCTCACACTCTCTCTGCTCTGGTTTTATTTTTTTCGGCATGTTCTACGCATTTCGGTATGATCTCCTAAATTGCTTATATTTTTGTTGTTGCGCTGAGCGACATGATGTGTACTACTATTTGATACCTCTAGCTGTCTGAATATTTGCAAAATGATGCAGTTGATACTGATGTCAATTTATCAATATTTTTCCATATTCAAATCTTTTTATATTACTAGTCGCGCTAGCTGAAGACTTTTGATACTCAAGTATCAATATGTATGGGTAGATAAAAAAGGAAATTGTTCTTACACCTAACGAAGTAATAAATGTACTATACATGATTCTAAAAAACAGTAATTTTCTTGATGAGATAAAAACACACAACTACCACAGTCTGTTTGGTCCAAGGATCTTCTCCTTCTTGACACCGGCCGTGGACTTTCTCTCGACAGGCGAACGGAAGAACAAACTGGGGCCCTCGTGAGGCTGTAACAAATGGCTCAAATAACCCCGGTGGGCAGGGTCACGATAATACTCAATATCTCTTCGCTTCGTCGGGTCCGGCAGACGATAGATAAAACCGCCCCTTTCCAAGATTTTGGCTTCTTCAAACTCGCCCAGACATTTTGTCAGAAACTCGCTACCGCTCTTCTCAGCCCATTGCGTCGAGTAGTAAGGATGTGTCTGGTGCTTGAGAATACGCGTAATCGAAGAACGAGTGTAAAAGCGCGTGGCGACGGATCCGCCAGCGGCCTCGACGGCGGCAATGGCGTCGGCCGAGGCGCGAGAGACGACCAGGTGGATGGGTTGTTTGAGTGGTGCTTCCTTGCCGCGTCCGAGCAGCTTGACGCCTTCCTTGATGCCGCCGACGCAGTTTGAAAAGTGCAGTTCGCGCAAAGTGATGGGGTATTTGGGGTCAAGACGGCCTTGGTCAATCCATTCTTGGATACGCTCTAGGTTGACAGTGACGAGGTCAATGGCGAAACTTGTTGGGGGAAATATTAGTTACACAAAAACCCAAAAAGTAGGTTAAAGAATAGGGCAAACCTACATGTTTTCACCCCCTCTCTCTCCATGCACAATGCGGTCTGGTGTCTGACCACCATTGAAGCCTGCAGGCACTTTTCCGTGCTGCTTTTGACCCTTGTGACCACGACCGGCGGTTTTACCCTTTCCTGACGCAGGACCACGACCCTTGCGGATTCTCTTGTTGTATGCACCGGGGTTATCGGAGAGCGACGAGAGGATGCTCGCATGCCGAACTTGCAGTAGCTGCTGATGCTGAATTTGTGGAACGAGAAACGACAAAGGGGAATATGTGCTGGGGCCGAGAGACAGCTGGGACAGCCGCCCTGATAGAGTCGGGAGTCGCACGGCCATCGTTGCGGCGTGTTGTTGGGCGTCTCGTCTTGCTGTTGCGGACCTGAATTGATTGACGTGAGAGTTGAGAGTCTTAGCCGTGGTGTTTTTGGGCGGAATTAGTGTTTCGCCGGATCCCGAACTAGTAGAAGGGCGGCGAGGTTCGACACAGTCAACAAGCAACACGAATGGCCAATTACTCTTGCGATGAAATAAAAATTGGCAGAGAAATTGTGAGGAATTCAGAACCAGGGAATTGGAAATTCTCGTAACCGTTAGAACAAATTATGGATCTAGATAGTCTTTCGCATATAGTACTATTTTGTATAGAATGCAACCTTAACATCTTGCTATCTTATCAATTCAAAAAGAAATCTACAAAAATCGAATTATTCGTATATCTTACTGAAAAAATATAAATAGCAGAAAATAATGCTGTGCGAAGTGAGCAAAGACAGTTGTCTATTATTTTTTCGTTCGGCCTGGACCTTCAGCCTCTAGCCACCCTTAACTCCTTAACTCTTGTCACCGCGACACTCCCACATCCAGCACATCACCCCAGCGTGCTGGTGATCCGCCAGCTCTCCGCGACTCATGGACCAGCCAGAAGAAGACAATTGACGAATAAACTCAACACCGGAATCGACAGTCACACCAAATCAATGGAAAATGGTGGCACCAACCCGCCACCCGCCGGCGCCGCCTCCACCGCGATGAGCGACGCTCAACAACACATCTCAGGAAGAGCGCGCTCCGGCAGCGCAAGCAGCGGCCACAAGCGCACCTTGTCTGGCTCGCTCATGTCGAAACTCTCGTTCCTGCGTATGAGCCAGGCACCCGACAACGAAGCATCGCTTTCTCCAAAACGCCACCACCACCGACCGCCCGACGACGAAGACAATAGTATTCCCCCTTCCGCCACCAGCGATCATGCTATCGACAGCACCGAGGTACCGCGAGCAAGTGCTGGGCAGGCCATGGCCACGGCGATACAACAGAGAAGAATGCGGCGTAGGAGGGGTTCATTGCGAAAGACTGCGCTGCTGGGGACTCGCATGGAACTGAAGGAAAAGCGGAGCAATAATAATGCCAATACTGCAAGGAGTGAAGGCAGTTATGGCAATCATCATCTTCATAATACCCATCTCCACGGTTTTGATCAAGAAACGTCGGCTTTCAATCCGGAGATAATACCAGCAGACGATGAGCAGACGCCGCGAGCAACCAATAAAAATACCAAGCCGACTCCCTCGTACTGGTCACGGTCTTTCATGATGATGAGGGGCGCCAATTCGAGCCCACCTACACACCAACAACAGCAGCAACAGACCCTTCAACAGCCTGGCACTCGGACCAGTCTGATCAGCGACATTACAGACGACGACGAAGATGACATTTCGATATCCGGGTTCAAGAACGAACCATCAGCCGCTAAACTACGCCCTGCGTCAGGGAGCAGCAGTGGCAGCGCCATGCCACCACCCATCGCAACCCCTTCCTCGAGCGCCGACTCATACTTTGCTCTGCGCCGGAAGCCTGCAGCCACCGCCGCCGACTCGATGACCCTACAGATGGTTCGCAGCTCGTCCCTGCGCGCCCGGTCGCCGCTGGCCACGCATTCAAGCATCGAAATGACAAACCACGTCGTCGTCGACGGCGGTGGATGGGACTACTCCGAGACCGAATGGTGGGGGTGGACTATCTTGTTCGTCACCTGGCTCGTCTTTGTCGTCGGTATGGGCAGCTCCTTTGGAGTCTGGAGTTGGGCTTGGGATGTCGGAGAAACCCCTTACGCGCCGCCCGAGTTGGAAGATGATCCGACCCTGCCTATAGTCGGTTACTATCCAGCGCTGCTGGTGCTTACGGCTGTCATGGCGTGGGTGTGGGTAGTGGTCGCATGGGTTGGAATGAAGTATTTCAAACATGCGAATATATCGGCTGACGATGGGTGATTATCCATCATAAGAGGTTGGAATTTTTAGGATTGCTTGTATTATAAATTTTCGAATATGCATTTAAAATAGAGATACCCAACATGTGCGAATAATTTGACCCAATTCCTCGCTAGCAAGACTAAATTGCCAAATAAATAAATTCAAAATAAACCCCCCCCCGAAACGCCTGTATGATCATCTATGCACACATTTACGAAGCAAGCGGTATCTGGGCAGCATTTCGCGCCAGAGCGTCAATACTTGTTCCATTTGCATCTGTCTCGGTGACAGTGGTGCTCTTCTTTGGCGAGACAACGGCCGGTGGAGCTAGGCCCTTGGAGAGCGCATAAACAGACGACCGGTCATGGTTTGGGTCATCGTTGTAGAATTCGTCGAGAATGGGATGTACTAGAACAGTCTGTTTGTGAATCGTTAAGATCGAGTTCGTCGGGACCGTTACCCAGTTGTCTGTACACTGTTAGATGAGCTAGCTTTGTAGTCTAGAAGTGAAAACCTACGTCTTTCAAAAGTGATGGGTTCACTCGCGACGAGAACTATATCGGCCCCCTTGTCGTGACGCTCCATCTTGAAGATTCCCTTTGTCTTGCCCTCCTTCCATTTCGTGCCAGAGGAAAAGTACAAACTCGCCGGCTCGTCCGTTTTACTACTAACGTACCGCGTGCATATCACCGTGTGGCCATCGGTAACGGCAAAATTGAGCAAGCTCCTGGTTTCGAGATCCGTGACTTTGTATTTCTCGGGAATCTGGCGGATCAACTCGTTGATCTTGGCAATTGTCTTGAACATGATCTGCCGCAAAAAAGCCTGGCCGAACCCCTCGGGGCCTGGGTCAGCACTGGGATCTGCGCCTTCTTTCTCCATCAGGTCGAGGAACAGAGCAAAAGCCCATTCACTGTCCGTGCCTCCTTTAACACCTAGATACCATTTATCTCCCAGGGAGGCGCCCAGCGGTCTCTTGACGTACTTCCATCCGCCGATGTTGCCATTGTGCATCCACATTAGCGAGTTGTGCTGGAAAGGGTGGCAGTTGTTATCGGCCAGCGTGCCTTCTGTCGTTGCGCGCACATGAGCGAAGACGAGGTTAGAGCAAGTCTTGCTCGCCAGCCGCTCCAGGTTCTCGCAGTTCCATGCCGGCAGGGTCGATGTGAAAATGCAGGGCTCGGGGCCGAGTTTTGGGTCTGGGTAGAAGCCGACGCCGAAACCGTCGCCGTTGACAGGGCGGCGCGTGTCCTATATCGTATATTATAAGTAATTGACATAAAAAAAAGATCCAGCAACGGGCGTCTTACAAGCCTTAGTCGGGAGTCATACGACTGCGTCAGGATCGAGTGACTGGGCTCTGTTACTAGTTTGCTGAGGAGGATCTCATTCGTGCCTTTGTAGACCTGCGACAGTTAGCATGAAGAAGCATTACAAGTATCTCAAAACACCCAGGACATACCAAGAGACGGCACATTGCCGCTATAGAATGTGCTCAGCCAGGATAACAACCTGGCACAATGCGACAGATGATGGTCCGCTATCGGCGGGGAGTGATAAAATATAACTTGGATAGGATGAAAGGTGGTCAACAGCGCAGAAGAAAAACTGGCCAGCAAAAGCCAGGATGTCGTGTTACTTAACAGGGGATATTTTAATATCTCAAAACAATAATTGTCGAAAAAGCGGTCGCCGACAGCAGGAGCTCATTGGGTACCAAGCTGTCTGACGCCATCGCTGTCGATCTAGCAGTGATAGTGGCTATCGGCGTGACTCACAGCCTAGCCGTTTGGGGACTAGTGCTGCAGCGGATCACGTGTCTCAGGCAGAAACAAGGCAGCCGCGACCTGCGTAACTACTGTCGGCCCACCGCCCAGCGTCAGCACCTCAACACTACGTACGGAGTACATTATTCTGAAATCGTCGCATCGCATTTCGGACTGTCTGGCACTGTCGTTTCCGAGGCCGGACCCTCGCGATCATGCTGATCCGGATTTCGCCAATCGCCTCATACAACAACTACAACAACAACAACAACAGCATATGAGAATATCAGCACTATGAGCGGGAGGATGGTCTCCCATCGCCTGACTCCGCTAATGCGGAGAGGCTTGTTGGCTCGACACGCGCAGTTTTATGGAAATCGCACAGGGGGACTTTTGCGGGTGGATAATGTCGCCATTCGAGGCCGCGCATGGCCGGTCGGAGCCAGCTCGATTCATAATAATGTTTTGGTGGTGAGGAACATCTCGTTTGCGAGGATCCTCCCGCGGCTTGCGATCAAGCTCGCTCGTATCCCTGCCATGTTTGGAGGGGCTATGATTGCAGGCATCGCGTATTTGCAGTACCAAGCGACACGTATGTTAAGACTTGTATGTATGTTGGGTGTGCGTACAGCTAATCCGAGGTCATCACAGAGGCGGGAAACTATGCTTTGGACATATTCAAACAGGCGGGCGAAACGGCCAGTGGCGCTGCTTCAGGCTTATTTCAAAACTTACAGGATATCGCCTCTCAAACCAATCGCGGATGGCAGAAGACGAAAGACGAGACGGAGTTTCCGGAATGGGTGCAAAAGATGTTTCGCATGAACGACGAAGCCGACTCTAGGAATAATAACGGAGGCGGCGGTAAACCACCAAACGAGAGCAAGGTGGGCGCTGCAGCGGCTGGAGCTGCGGCCGGAAGCGCCTATGCATACGACGAGACGGACGATGACGAGTCGAAATCGCGAAAGGGCGCCGACGAGGACCAGATGATGGTTTTGACGCGGAAAATGATCGAGATACGAAATATTCTGAACCAAGTCGGGCAGTCCAACACTCTGACTCTGCCTTCAATTGTCGTGATTGGATCACAGTCTTCCGGCAAGAGCTCTGTTCTAGAAGCTATTGTTGGACATGAATTCTTGCCAAAAGGATCGAACATGGTCACTCGCCGCCCGATAGAGCTTACACTGGTTAATACACCGAATGCTCAGGCCGAGTACGGAGAGTTCCCTGCGCTTGGGCTGGGCAAAGTTACAGACTTTTCACAAATTCAACGCACGTTGACTGATCTCAACCTGGCAGTGTCCAGCAAGGACTGTGTCTCGGATGATCCGATTCAACTACACATTTACTCGCCGCACGTCCCTGATCTTTCGCTCATTGACTTGCCCGGTTATATTCAGGTTGCCGGCGCTGACCAACCACCGGAACTGAAACAGAAAATCTCGGATCTCTGCGACAAATACATTCAAGCACCTAATATCATCCTTGCCATCTCTGCCGCCGATGTCGACCTTGCCAACTCTACAGCTCTTCGGGCCAGCCGCCGCGTCGACCCCCGTGGAGAACGGACCATTGGCGTTATTACGAAGATGGATTTGGTTGATCCCACACGGGGATTCAGCGTTTTGACAGACAGTAAATACCCGCTACGTCTAGGATACGTTGGAGTTGTCTCTCGAGTGCCGCATACGGCGACGCTTTTCTCTCGCGGAAGCGGCAACATCACCAATGCTATTGTCAAGAACGAAGTGGCGTACTTTTCAGCGCACCCCGGCGAGTTTGGGCCCAGTGCGGATGTGTCTGTCGGAGTGCCTACTCTTCGCAAGAAGCTGATGACTGTTCTTGAACAAACGATGGCACGCAGTCTCGCTGGTACGAGGGATGCCATTAGCCAGGAACTCGAAGAAGCCACATACGAGTTTAAAGTGCAGTACAACGACCGGCCTCTCAGTGCCGAGTCCTATTTGGCCGAAAGCCTGGACAGTTTCAAGCATTCCTTCAAGGCCTTTGCAGAGAATTTCGGGCGCCCCCAGGTACGAGAATTGTTGAAACAGGAACTCGATCAACGGGTCATGGACATTCTTGCGCAACGATACTGGAACAAGCCTATTGAGGATCTCACGCCTCCTCTTGCGGAGCCAGACCCGTTAAGCGAGCTCCCCAAGGCTGATGCTGAGAATCTGTATTGGCACCGCAAGCTCGACGCATCCACGTCTAATCTCACAAAGCTGGGTGTAGGCCGGGTGGCAACGACAGTGGTTGCGTCGGCTATACAACAACATGTCGAACGCCTTGTCGCTCAGTCTACGTTTGCAACTCACCCGTACGCGCAAAACGCCATCATGGAGGCGTGCAATGGGATTCTCAACGACCGGTTTTTCAGTACTAGCGACCAGGTAGAGAACTGCATCAAGCCGTACAAATTCGAGATTGAGGTCGAAGATAGCGAATGGGCCAAGGGCCGCGAGAACGTAGGAAAGGTGTTGAAAGAAGAACTGGCCGCGTGCGACGCAGCTTACAGGCGAGTGGAAGACGGGGTTGGAAAGCGCAAGCTCAAGGATGTGATGAGTTTTGTCGACCGAGTCCGCAAGGGCGATGTTGTACTAGAGGGCAACGGCTCTGGGGGGGCTGGGGGGTTCAGTTCAGCATTGTTATCAAGGGGTGAGCACGTTTTCTTCCTCCTGGCTACATGGCAAAATACTAAATTGAATTTACAGCCCGAGAGGGAATATTCCTCCGCGACCGCGCAGACACGATCAGAATGCGCCTTTTGGCGACACGATCCAAGCAATGCTCCAACATGAAAAACAAATACTACTGCCCAGAGATCTTCCTCGACGTAGTCGCCGACAAACTCACCTCAACCGCCGTGCTCTTCCTCAACGTCGAGCTCCTATCCGAATTCTACTACAACTTCCCGCGCGAACTCGACTCGCGGCTGGGCCGGCACCTGTCGGACTCGGAAGTCGAGCGGTTCGCGCGCGAGGACGGGCGCGTGCGCAAGCATTTGGATATTATCAGGAAGAAGGAGACGCTGGAGCTGGCGCTGCAGAAGATTGAGAGTCTGCGGCAGCTGGAAGGTAGCCGGCCACGCAGTGGTAGTAGTAGTACTTCGCATGCGGAGTCTGCAGGGCGAGAGGGGGGTGCGAGACGATGGGGGTTATTTTGATCGGTTTTAATTTTTTTCATAATTTTTTTCAATTTTTTTTCGATTATGGATAGTCTTGCGAGAGATGCGCGGGCTGGTTTGTATGTATGTACATGTATGATAATTCAATAGATCTACTCCGTAACATCACTGTGCATGCACCTATCCGAGAGGCAAGGCAGATAAACAAATTTTTTTTTTTATTACTAAATGCCAACTACATGTTGGCAAACCAACAATCAAACATGTCCGAGTCAACATTACTGAACTATGCCTGGTTTACCGTATAGCAATCATGCAAGGCGCAGGGAATCGGCAAGGCGCCAACATAACAATAACATACATGTACGTACAACAAAAATCTTTTTAAATAGACCAAAAACAAAGGAATGATGGTCAGGCCGACCGACCTCATCGGACCGAATTACCCTTTTTTTTTTTAAGATTTTTTTTTATCGGTCATATGTCATGTCATGCAAGAGGGAGGATGATGCATGAAAAAAATAATAATGTCTAGACTTTCTTCGTACTTGAATGTCGGTAAGCAAAAGGCGTCCGGCGTCCCGGTGTGAAACAGTCAGCCTGACCCAGGATGTAGCAGGATAAATCGGTTGGTTATTTTTATTTTATTTTTTTTAGATTGTACGTATACGTATACGCTATTATGTACCATTATTCGTAAAACTGTTTATTTTTATTCTCTGACAAAGCCAACAAGATATTAAATTACCCAGACGAGAGAAAAGGCCAAGTAAGGCCAAGTACCAAGTACCAAGTAATAATCAATCCTACCAACTAACAATCAGGGCCGACGGCTCGGACGGAGCAAGTGGTGGCAAAGACATTTGTTTCGCATTGATTCATGTGTGTGACTTACGAACTAACCTGTAACTAGTGAATGGATCACAATCACAGCCTAGGACTGATAATAATAATAATAATAATAATGGCAGAATTAATAGTAATGTACTATCTTAGTATTACTTCCTGGGCTAGCCGGCCCCCAGAGGAGGTCCAGATCCATTCACAAGCCACATAAAAATTGTCAAAGCGACTAGTTATAACTTATTAGGCCGAGACAGGAAAGAGAGAGAAAAAAAAGTATGATTACGATTTACCACGGATAATCGCGATGATCGCACTGGTCTCTTTGCAACTAATAGTTGAGACACCAGACCCGGAAGGACGAGCGCGGTTTGGTTTGGTTTCGGGTTGCGGCGGGGGGGGCTGAAGTACATACTACATAGTACATAGTACTAATCATACTCAAAAGTGCTCCGTATGTACTAAAAAAAAGGAAGGAAAAAAAAAAAAAAAGGGCACGTCGGTGAAACATACCTGGCCAATCACGCGGTCTTGCAAAGATTACCCATTCACAGTGCATCATGCTGTCGAAACCAGGATCAATACCCGGAGTCAAGTGTGATTCGCTTGCCACCAGAACCAGAAGACTATAATAAAAAAAAGCAGAGCCCGGCGGGGGCGAGGGCCGAGGTCGCTGGCGCGTCCTGGGTCGTAAGTCGTAAGTCGGGAGTCGTAGTCGTAGTCGTAGTCATAGTCATAATCGTCGCGAACAAATAATCTAATTAATTATTCTAATCCTTGGATCGGGGGTCTTGGGTCATCGATTCGATGAGTGTTGGGGGAACAAGGTTTATGTTACTAGCATCGTATACACCAGTCATGAGAGACATCTCCGGCGTACATCAATCACACGGAGTATTTTAGTATTTTACTATCTTGATACATACTATTATTTGCTCATACGAGTTATCGTGAGAATTGATCAGACTTTCCGTAAAGCCGGAAGGCAGGCTGCATCCGGTACTAGCCCGCGCGTCGAGCTGACCATGTACATGTGGACTATCAGAGCAATAGTAGTAATAATTCATGTACTCCGTCGAGTCCGTACGGAGGAACCAGTAAGAGGAAAAGCTAGTTCAATTTCAAGGTTGACGTCAGACACGGCCGTGCAGTTGCATACTCCCGCCCGAGAACATAGTATTATCCTTCCTCGGACCTCAAATAATCACTAGTACGTATGAGCAAGGAGCGGCGATCGGGGGGGAAATGAGTTACAACAGCAGCGAAAAGCGAGACAGTGGCACAAGATCGGCTGGGCTGGAAATTGCGCTAGTCAGCGGCGGTGGATAAGCAAGTTTGCTCTGGTAGTTAGTTGGTAGTTAGTTAACTGGTGGAGCAAAAGCCCAGCGGGGGTGTGGTTGTGTGCACTGTCTTGGAACTCTTGTCGATGAGGGGGCCAGCGCTTTGTTTTCTCTCTTTTTTTTTTTTTTTTCCTTCTTCGGTCTCTGTACTACGTACTCGGTCACTCGTAGGAAAGGAAGGGATGGGCCAAGGTTCACTAGTGAGCCAGCCAGAGGGAATCCGTCGCTGTCCATTCCCGGCGCAGCCGTGTTCAACTACTATTAGTACCTAAAAAAAAGTTGCATGGGCTTGTTAATTAATTACCTCGTTTTCAGCCGAGCGAGTGGACACGCGCAGTCACCTGTCTATAGAATTCAATCATGTACGAGTCGATACGCGCAGTCTGGCCCAAAACGGAATCTTAGGGTTAAAGTCGCCGGCTGCAGGCGCTAGCCGGAATAGGATATTTTACGCTCTGAGTACGTGTACTAAATATATACATATATACATATATACATATATATATATATATATATTTATACATGGTGTCTATATATATCTCGCTCTCTATATATATATACACACATGTATATATAGAAGGCACATATAAATGCAAGAAGAATAAAGAATGACGAGACTCGTCATATCGGCAAGTACGGAGTAACCAGGGCAAAAGGCAAAATACCAAATACCAAATACCAAATACGGTCCTGTCGGTACCGTTACGAATCCAACGCTTTGTTAGCACGCGCCCAATCAGCCGCGCATCCACAGGCGCCCGCCCTCCAC
Source organism: Talaromyces rugulosus (assembly GCF_013368755.1). NCBI lineage: Eukaryota > Fungi > Ascomycota > Eurotiomycetes > Eurotiales > Trichocomaceae > Talaromyces > Talaromyces rugulosus. The sequence goes on along the minus strand of NC_049566.1, from coordinate 2,825,734 downwards.
CACACTGACCCCATCCACCGACCACACAGCCAGCATTATTACCACGCCCACCACGGCCACTGGCCACTAACACCACGACACTAACCCGCCCTGTTACCACCACCACCACACTACTCCTCCTCCTCCTTCTGCTCCTATCCCAAATCCAAACTTCAACCACTTTCTCCTCCAGCCCAGCCCCGGCCTGTCGCCGCAGGATCAGCCTCTGGGGACCCTGCTTCCGGCTCGCGCAATGCTACCGCCAGCCCGCTAGCCTCTAGCCCGTGGATATTATGATTTCTCATTCATTCATTCATCCATCCATTCACCAATGCCCATCACATACCGAGCCGTTGCCTGTTTGGTGCTGCTCCCCCCGGTGGGCCGCTAGTCCCAGAATGCCCGGCTCTGGCTTCCATATCCATGGGCTTCGTAATTATCATTTCATGACTACTATTTCTGCTGTTTGTCGTTTATAGTTTTTTTTTTCTTGTCTTTTTTTTTTTTGCTTCTGCCTGCTTTGACTTGTTATATCTGTCTGCGTTGGCTACCGTGACCGCTGGTCGTCCGCACCTTCCTCCTCTTCATCATCGTCACCACCACCACCACCCACTACGCATCGTCACCAACTTCCAACTTCCAACCTCCAACCTCCAACCTCCACCTTCCAACTACCTCGCCTCGCCTCCTCTTTCGCCGCCCTTTGTCTCATCTCGTCTCGTCTCGCCTCGCCTGTCTCGCTCGTCTGCCCACATCCCATCCCTGGCCAGTGGACTCAACTGCACTTTCCGCAATAGTCCTGCGCTGCATCCCCAGTAACATGGGATCCTGCCGTGCATTGGCTTTCCCCCTTCATTGCCTTCATTCCTCCTGCTTCTGCCAGGGTTAAACCTCGCACAACGCCTACCTACACCTCACCTACTACCTTCCTGCTTTCAATAATAATCCTGCAGCTGCAATAAAAGGATTCCATCCGCTTTTTATCTACTCGCCGCCGTCCCGCTCCGCTCGCCCTGACTCTCTCGTCCATGACATTCTCGCCCATGCGCTCGATATCGAAGCTGTTCGACGACGTTCCTTACCCTCAGGAACAGCCTCGCGATTCCATATGTCTCCCGCCTTCTCATATCCGTCCTCGTCCCTCTCGCACTCATTCGCCTACACCTTCAATCAACCGCCGGTGTCGTCGCTGAGCAAGCTCTCCCTGAACCCCATCTCGGATTGGTCGGTCACATTGAGAGACGGACTACCGACCCCTCCCTCCGACATGAGCGGCGTGGCCTTCAACCCGCAGCTCGCTCCGTCGACCTATGTCGCCAACAAGCAGCCTCAATTTCCTCACTTCTCCAAGGCTCCGTCCACCCGTGTTCCCCTCGCCAACACTGTCTCCAATGCCGCGCCCAACTATCTGCCGCCCATGGCGAAGGACCGCAATGCCATGTCCATCGACCCCAAACCTCAGAAGAAGATGAATGATGGCTCTGTCGCCTCGTACCTCCACATTCCTGCCTCCATCAACACGACTGCCGGCAGTTTGGCCGAATTTGCTGCTCAGGTAAGCTCTTCCCAATTCTTAGGTTGTTGGTTTGAGCCAATGCTAATCCTTTTCTCTCTTTGTAGATTGCATGCTTGTTCTGGTTCGAAAAGACGTCCAAACTGAAGACGATCGAGGAAAACACGGTACAGCGCTACGCTCTAGTCCCAGAGTCCATCCCAACCATGGGCTTCCAGAAATGGTTGACTACCGTTCTGTCGACCACCCAAGTCAGCCAAAACGTCATCCTGCTGGCTCTTTTGTTCATCTACCGCCTCAAGAAATTCAACACGGGCGTCCGTGGCAAGAAGGGAAGCGAGTTCCGGTTGATGACCATTGCTTTGATGATGGGAAACAAATGTGAGTCGTGTGTGTCTGAACCCGAAAACAAAAATTCATACTGACTGGAATCCAGTTCTCGATGACAATACGTATACCAATAAAACATGGGCCGAGGTCTCGGGTATCACAGTGCAGGAAATCCACATTATGGAGGTCGAGTTTCTCAGCAACGTGCGGTACAACCTCTTCGTGTCCAAAGAAGAATGGACACAGTGGCACTCCAAGCTGGGCTGCTTTGCCAACTTTTTCGACAAGGCCTCGCGGATGCCGTTCGAAACCGACCTGCCACCTACTACCCCCGTCTTCCAGATCTCGCCGACCTTGCAACCGCTCTCGTCGGGATGGAAAAGTCTCCCAGCGTCGCCCAGCTCCAAGCTGCCTTCACCACCCGCCTCAAACCATCTTCAGCCACCGCAAATGTGGGGGGCACCCTCGAATGGCGTCAATTCATACCGATCCCATACTCCACCTCGACACTTGCCTAACATTGGATTCCCCCCATATCCCCGCAAACGCAGTTGGGAGGCGGAGATGGACGACCACCCCAGCAAGCGAATGGCTATTCCGAATAGTTACTCGTCCATGTCGGGCGTCACTAGCACTATGCCTGTTTTGCCCCCTGTGGCCACTAGCTCAGGGAATATGCCTTTTGTCCCTACACTTGGTGTACCAGTTCCTCGCTTACCACCCCATTCATCCATATCTGGCCCGATGTCCAACAATGTGATACCCCCGACGACGATGCCGACCGCCGCCTCGCAACAATTGCCATTGCCCAACGTTCGTGCAATGTCGACGGTATTCAACCCGGCCACAACATGGTCCCAACCGATGCCGGCCGCAACCACCGCCGTTACACCCCAGGTGATGAACCCGATGGCGCTATACAACCAAACGGTATCACTGCCAGATCCAAATCGGCGACAAAGTCCATATCCAACTGGCACACCGGGTACTACGGCCTCGCCATCTGCTGCCTATCCAATACACACCCCTCAAACTCACCTCTCGCCATCCATCTGCCTCTTCAACCGCAACTCGCCTTACCGGCCGGTACGCGCTGTTAACACGCTGCTGATTCCCCCACCATCCGCGTCACTTCACCAGCCGCGAAATCTGTCGATGGACCAGATGCACTATCAGCCTCTGGGGAAAACAGTCACGGAGCGACGCACGGGGGTGCTCCCTTATCTCCACCATGAAGCATGGCCCCAAGGACCCATTGCACAACCCAACTTTCTGCCCAGCCAGACTTATTAACCTATTCAACTTTGTTTTTCTTTCGACTGTATAAATTATCTCACCTTTTTATTTTTTTTTTCATTTTTCATCCATGGACCTTTGCCGACTTTACATTCTTTCCCCCCCCTTCTTTGCATGGTATCTCGGCGTCAATCTAGACTATTTATTATTTGGGAGGCCATTCGGTATGGCCGCACTACACTTGCATCATATCATATCATCATATATGTCCTGGGAAACTGCATTATCCGGCGTTTATACTGTTACTTACCATCTGGTGGACATTTGTTTGTATGGCTCACGTGTGAGCAGCATAGCATGTGCATTTAGCTTTGCCATGGCGAGGAGATTACAATCTACTACTACTACACGTATTTATTTACTTCACTTTGAATTGGCATTTCACGTGTTATGAATGTTTGTAGGGTCGTAGTAGGCGTTTGTAGACGAACGGACATGCATGTATGCATGAGCGATCGGCCAGATCCGGGTCGCGCTCTGCCCCTCCGAGTCCTCCCGAAATATTGGAGTAGCTGTAACATGCTTGGGGAAATACTACTAATGTTTAATTGTGATTCAACCTCGGGGCAAGGGAGCGAGCGCATTGTTTTCGGGGGAACGAGAGTTTGGGGTAGCTGAGGATATGAAGCCATTCGCAATGCGGACAGGCTCTTGGCCAATTACGAGCAGTGCGACGGCAGGGGACGACAAAGGGCCGGAACAGGTGGACTTTGGATAGACTAGGGGATAATAACAGAGTGTACTAGTTAACTAAATATATTGGTCCGTTATATCTGTAGGGTTTGGCTTTCTCTTTTTCTCTGCACATGTGATCTACGGTAGTTTGGTTATGGTAATTCCCCATATAAGAGCTAATAGAAAGGGAGAGAAAAAAATCATACATGATAACAGGGGTCAATTCCCTCCACCGAGACGAGGTCATCGATAACCGATACTACAAGAGGAAATTTAAGAGCGATAAAAAAAGAAATTCCAGAAATTCAGCAGTGCAAAGCACTACACCGGCTTTCCCGAAACAGAAAGCAGCCCAGGCCAAGCCGGGCCAACCACAGTCAGCGGCCACAAGTCCGATCTTCCACCTCACATTTTTTTTAACACAAGCTTACTTGCATCCTCTGCCAACAACCATCAGCAATTCCATTCCATCTCCCCTCTCCAAGCTACTCGCTTGTCTGTTAGTTACTTGCCTGCTTGCACAAAGCTGCTCGCTAGGTAAATTGACTTGTCGGCGCCATGCTGGTCCGTCCCAAGGCGGTCTCGCAGCTCGCCTCGACTATCAGCGCTAGGTCGCTGTCGTCGCGCGTGGCTCCTGTCCGACCATCTCTACTATCATCAGCATCGCCCCTGCGATCGTCTCCGATTCAACCTGCCCTGCGCCGCGCCTATGCTGATGCTGCCGCTGCCGCTCCTTCGCCAGCGCCCAAGAAGCGCTTTCGCTTTTTCCGCTGGGCGTATCGACTGACCGTCCTCTCGGGATTAGGCCTTACTGGATACCTGGGCTACAGCATTTACATTCTGCGCCACCCTGAGGAGCAAATCGAGCCTGATCCATCCAAGAAGACTCTTGTTATTCTGGGTATGTCGATTGGATTGCTACAGAAAAAATAAAAATAAAAATAAAAACTGACGCATCGCAGGAACTGGTTGGGGCTCCGTCTCGCTGCTCAAAAAGCTCGATACCGAAAACTACAATGTCGTCGTCATTTCCCCCCGTAACTTTTTCCTCTTCACCCCGCTGCTGCCCTCGTGCACTACGGGCTTGATTGAGCACCGGTCTATCATGGAGCCCATTCGCAACATCCTGCGCCACAAGAAAGCGACTGTCAAGTTCTTCGAAGCTGAGGCCACCAAGATCGACTATGAGAAGCGTGTGGTGTATATAAGTGACGACTCGGAGATCAAGGGTGATGTCTCGCACACTGTTGTGCCGTTTGATATGCTTGTTGTGGGTGTTGGTGCCGAGAATGCCACCTTTGGTGAGTTTTTGTTCCTTGGAACTTGAAGTATGGTTTGTTTATGTGCTGACAACCCTAGGCATCCCCGGTGTCCGAGAGAACTCGTGCTTCCTCAAGGAGGTCGGCGATGCTCAGAAAATCCGCAAGCGTATCATGGACTGCGTCGAGACCGCCGTCTTCAAGGATCAGACCGACGAGGAAGTCAAGCGCCTCTTGCACATGGTTGTCGTCGGCGGTGGTCCTACCGGCGTCGAGTTTGCCGGCGAGCTCCAGGACTTTTTCGAGGACGATCTGCGCAAGTGGATTCCTGAAATCCAGGACAACTTCCACGTAACCCTGGTCGAAGCCTTGCCTAATGTAAGAATTGGCTGCCGTCTGATTATACAGAGTTCTATAACTGACGAGACTAGATTCTTCCCATGTTCTCCAAGCAGCTGATCGAATACACCGAGTCCAGTTTCAAGGAAGAGAAAATCACCATCCGCACCAAGACCATGGTCAAGAACGTCACCGAAAAGTTCATCGAGGCCGAGGTGTCTAAGCCCGACGGCACCAAGGAGCTGGAGAAGATTCCCTACGGACTTTTGGTCTGGGCCACTGGTAACGCTGTCCGCGACGTGGTGCGCGACCTAATGGGCCAGATCCCCGCGCAAAAGGACTCTCGCCGCGGTCTGGCCGTCAACGAATTCCTGGTCGTCAACGGAACCGAAAACATCTGGGCTGTCGGCGACTGCGCCATCACCAACTACGCCCCCACCGCCCAGGTCGCCGGCCAAGAAGGCGCGTTCCTGGCCCGTCTGTTCAACACCATGGCACGCACCGAGGAGATTGAAAGCGAGCTCAAGAAGCTGTCTGTCGCACAGTCGGAAGCCAAGGGCGAAGACCGCGACCGCGTCTTGGACGAGATCAAGGAGCGCCAGCGCCAGCTGCGTCGCACTAAGCAGATTGGTCCCTTCCAGTACTCACACCAGGGCAGTCTGGCGTACATTGGCAAGGAGCGAGCAGTTGCAGACATCAGCTGGCTGAGCGGCAACATTGCGAGCGGTGGTACCATGACCTATCTTTTCTGGCGCAGTGCCTATCTGAGCATGTGCTTCAGCGGTAAGCCTTTTTTTTTAAACCTTTAAAACATTAGATGAAAAACTGTCAAAACTAACGGATTACAGCGCGCAACCGTGTCCTCGTGGCCACCGACTGGATCAAGGCCAAGATCTTTGGTCGTGACGTTTCTCGCGAGTAATCCTTTATCGTGTTCTCCAGCTTCATGTACCCTCAGCTGGACCATATCCTAGTCTTTAGCTGCTAGTTAAATGCGCTACGAGGGGAGGGCTATACAACCTATTGAATCATTAATACATAGACTTGTACGAAAAGATAGATTTTTTTTTCTTTCTGTTTCTCTTTTTTATATCTGCTGTGCTGCGTTTCTTTTGTTTGACCTTTTTTTTCGAGAGAGAGATTTGAAGTTGCAACCGCAACAGTTTTGTACGGTGTTGATTTTTATTTATTCATAGAATTCCAAGTCCTATTTTGTGATTAATCCTTAGGCATCTTGATCGGACTCTTGTTCTCCTCCAACACACTGCTCGACACCACCGTGCTTAAAAACGCTCTGAAATCGTGAAACACAATCATACTGTCTGGATCCCCCCACTGTTGCTGGTACCAGCACCCTTTGAGATCTTTTAGTTTATCCCAGCTACCGTGATATTCCTGCACGAGACTGTCTAGATATTTCTTGTCGTTTGCGGTCGCCGCTTCATAGGCTTCTTCTAGGAGTTTTCTTGCCTTGGCTACTAATTCCGACGTAACGTACCATACATAATCAGTACCCTGCCCTTCGTGCTCGTACATGGCAATCGCACCGCCTTCGATCCCGGGCCACTCGATCTCGATGGGCAGTTCTCGTCTCGTGCCGGGGAGTAGATCCAAGGTGTAGTGGTGCATGTACTCCTCATCTTCCCAAAATAGGGATTCGACTGGCAGTAGAAGCGCCTTGATAGCATGGAATCCGGGGTAGTGCTCGACGACGGGGCGAGTGCCGTTGGTAAGAGCGTAAAACTGCTTCAGGTCGTCTGGTAGTGGTCGGCCAATGGTCTCTTCAGCCGTGGCGATTTGGGTTGGTGTTGCTGGGTTGCGCAGGATTGTATTTTGTCCTGCTGCTGCTGCTTCGTCATCATCGTCGTCCCAGTCTTTGCCCCATTCTTCAAAGGAGTCCTTGTACGGTACTGTGTTTCGGTCTAGTTCTGCGAGCATTTCTTGCATGCTCTTGTCTTTGTATTCATCAACAGGTTTTAACGGACCCCCCTGCTCAAGTCTCTTTTTCGTCGTGTCGTGTATCATTCGTCCATACTCGCTGAGCTCGCTGCTATCAGCGGCTTGTGACAAGCCGAGTTTGTCGCGTAGCCAACCAGACACAAAATACTTGCTCCATGCAGGCCGGATCCGAGCGAGGTATTCGGCTTGCTGGTTTGCGTGGATGCGGCCAGCAATGCGAGACATGATCTGGTCGGCTACTGCGTTTGGTTTTTGGAGATGCAGCGCGAGATTGAGGAGGCCGGCGAGGCCGGAGGACAGACGCATTGCCTATAGTGATTATTTAGTTATCGATTGATGGAATAGAAAGAAGGAAAGAAACGTACAGAATACCCCGTCGTGACATCCAACAACCAGGCATCCTCTGTCTCGAGCTCCTGTATCCATGCGTAAAGAGTCTCGTAGTCCTTTTCATTCCCATTGACGACATCGACTCCGTCTGCTAGGTAGGGTAGTTGGTCGTTTAGCTTTTGTTCCAAGCTGTCCAAGCCTGCATTGTCTAGTTTCCCCACTCCCGAGGGTATTCTTGTTATTTCTTGCTCTGTGGATTCATACATAAAGTGTATTGCGTCGGGGATGCTTCCAGTAAGGTTGTCGGCTGGCGGAGATGGTTTGGAGTGCTCTGCCAGAAGCGCAATGATCGAGTGTGCTCCCTCAATGCAGCCGAGCATGCCCAGCTCGACGGCTGAAAATGCTGTGCTCGAGGCAACCGAGGTGGTGCTGCGATCGGAGAGGATGGAGCGAGAGGAAAATGATTGAAGGAAGCCTGTCATTGTGTTGGTCGGTTGATCGATTGATGAATATGTTCAATGAATTCAATGTTGTATGTGAAAAGGAATTGGTTCTCGGGCAATATATAGTGTCCGTTTACAGTAAATGATATCCAATGGTGGGGGTGTTGCCTGTGCAGGATTCAAAGGCGTCTTCAGCAAAACAGGCAGCAACTGGGGATCTAGATGCTAGAGCCAAATACCCAGAAATTATTTGATTTTCATGTTGTTGGGATCGGCGCGGTGTTTGCCTCGTCTCTTGAGATAATGAGCCTCATGCTGGCACTGGCGATATCAACATTGAAATGGTCTGTCATGACTGGTATCAATCGTAGAGAGTAGGCTCAGGCAAAAGCAGTCTTCCTCCTTTTATCTTGCAAGCACTTATTCGCTTTTTGATAAAACAAGCATATTTTTTCTTAGATATACAGAAGAAGAGGGAATAATGAAGGCTCCTGCCGAAACGAGACATAAAAGTGGAGACAATCTCGCCCGAACTCACCCGGACACATACATGCTCAACTCGACATTTGAACAACCTCTCTTCAATATAGACTACATGTCTCGAAATTGATAACTACTAGCAATGCCACAGCCCATCCGTGAAACACAGCGGGTTCCGCGCTCGTGTATACCGTGCTCGCGCCGCAAAGTCAAGTGCTCCAAGAAGATCCCCTGCGAGCAATGCATTCGGCGCGGGGATGCTGCCACCTGCATGCGCGAGGTTGTCAAAGTGGGGGGAAGAGTGACAGTGTGAGTGTCTTCCTTTTTTTTTTTTACCGGGCTTGTACTAGTAGCTAATATATCACCATAATAGAGCAGTAGACGAGGAGCGTGATGGGAATCCTCCAGACTCTACCCTCCTGCGTGAGAATAATAGCCTCAAGATTCGCATCAGGCAATTGGAACTAGCCCTTTCAAGACCGGAGCTGGTGAAGCTAGAGACGGATATTCCTAGGGCAACGACGACACAGCAGCAGCAGGATGTGCATTCATCAGAGAGAATTCTCAACGACTTTCAAGCCCACGTTTTTGGACTGTCGATTGACTCGTCTGCACAGGGCCCTGTAAACCAGATTTCTACCTGGGATAGCCAGGTCAAGCTGATTTTGCCTACGCGACGGTGGAGTGATACCATTGTCGAGTTCTCCCTGACGCAGCTCGGATGGGTGCATTGTGCTTTGGATGAAGCGGTGTTCATGAAGGAACACAATCTGTTTTGGAAGGGTCTCATCGACAGCGAAAAGGATGCTCTGAGCAATCATGGCTGGATTGCGGTTTATCTCAGCGTGCTAGCTGTAAGTCTGGAAATTAGCTCAACGCAGTACGACTTTATAACTCTACCTAGGTTGGAGCGTATTTTCTCGACGACAAGACCATCGATAATGTGCAGCTGCTATATGAAAGCTTCTCTGCCCCCCAAACATCTCCCATCTCCTCACCGCCGAGTCGGACTTGGTATGCTGCTGCACTGAGAGAGCTGGACCTAGCAGACTACACTCGCAGACCCTCTCTGGCCACGGTCCAGGCGCTGGCAATCCTCAACATCCTGCACAAAAACCTCGGCGAGCCAAGCCGAGAGTTTATTCTCCATGGCGCGGCGGTGAATGTGGCTCGACTTATTGGTATAGACCATCTCGACGAGGACAAAAGGGCAGATCCAAGCCCAGTCCTTCGTAATGTCCACCGGCGACTGTGGTGGACTTTGATTATTTGTGACTGGTGGATCAATCGACCTGTTTTTGTGTATTTGAATGTATGGTTAACCAATTCTTAGGTTAACCGTTTGGTCGCGGCCGATCTCTATCCATCCTAGTTCATTCACAACCGTGCTGGAGACCAAAGATGAGAAAGACGAAGATGTACCCTCTGCGTATGAGTATCACAAGGCAATGGCCCAGGTTGCAGCGTTGACGAGGAATCACATCAATTCTATCCGGGACTGGAGTACCGATACAGTCCAAGCGTCCCTAGAAGAGATTGACTCAGTCTGCGCTGATTTTCCTCCGCATTTGTCTTACCCTAGTCCGACAGAGACGCCTGTTCGTGATGAACCATACTGGTGCTCTATACAACGAAATCTTCTGCTCAACTGCGCTGACAGCTGGCGAATCACTCTCTGCGTTGCCATGATCCCTCAAATCCTGGAACGTAGTGAGGCAGAGAGAGACGGGGATGCTGTGCTGCAAGATGGAATTTCAGCTGCCAAACGCATACTACAACGTAGATGTAACGATCCAAGTCTGTTCTTCAACAAGTTTTGGTCTGTGACCTGCGCCACCGTCGCAGCCGGCATCTTTATTGCCCTACACCTGATCTGCTTTGCGAACGGTAACCAACCGGCAACTGACATCGCAGACCTGCAGGATCTGGTCATGCTGAGTATCAGCCTTATTGAAAACTCACCTCCCACAGAAGCACGACATGGAGCATTGCTAGTTCTGCGTCGACTTGTACACCTATATGAACATGTCTTTCGCACGTCTGCGCACCGCATCATAAATCGTTCCGCATTAGCACGAATCGTGAGACTCGTAGCGTGCCCTTTTCTATGGGATTCTCTACCAGACACGGAGTCGACAGCACGGTTTGTTTTCTTCGATAATCCGCAGGATAATCGTGTTTGGACGGGAGATTCTCCTTGGTCTGAAGAGACCACCACGACCACCACGACCACTACCACTGCTGGCGATACGTGCGAGGTAGAGGAGCAGGAAGGAGAAATTCTTGGAACTTGGGAGCAGTATTCAGAAATAGGAGTACAGAATATGGATACTGTGCCTTATTTCGACCAGTTGTTTCCTTCGGCTGAGTTGATTGATACCTCATTGCCGTTTGTTGATTCGGCGATGCTGGGGGATATCCTTAGATGAGGGTTTTGTATATGCTGAAAATTGAATGTACATTTAATGGGGGTCATTGGTTTTTTTAATAGGTACGAAATTCCTATTCAATATGGAATATAGTATAAATATGATTATGTCTCAACGGTTCTATTGTCCACAGCGTACTTCATCGTTACAGCCCGAATCTTCGGACCATATAGGAAAACAAAAAGCCCAAACGCCGAAATCACACCCGCAATAATCGTACATATATTGAATGCACCTTGATACCCCTGCTCAGTCACAAACTTGGTCACTCCAAACGAGATCCCAAAGGAAATAAACCCACGAATAGAACAAATCAAGACGAGAATTGGGGCGGCTCGTTCACCATAGCTGTCGAGCGAGTAGGTGTAGCCAATCAAGATAATGCCGATAAATGCAAAGTAAATACCGCTGTACGTGGTGATTATAGCCCATGCAGACCACTCGAACGGATGTGAGCCAGCGCGGCCGAAGATCACAGAGGAAATGACCATGACCGCGATAGGGAGCAGGATAGGGATCAGACGCACTTCGGGCTCTGCGAGACCGCCCCGGTGTCGAGCTATCCATTTGTATAACCGATCACCACCGTAGCCAAGGAGAGGGATCATGAGCAGGGATACCACGATCTGGCCACCTTGAACAAGACCCAGACTGGTCGTTTTGTAGTCATATGGTGGCGAAGACAGAATCGGCGAGAACTCGGTGACAGAAATCACGTAGATGGCCAGCGCAACACTGTTCATCAGCACCACCCAGATGATGTTTGGAAACATGATACACTGTCCCATTTGCTTCCAGCATTCAACTGCCTTGCTCCAATCTCTGGCATGGTCATGAAACACCCTGAGACGATGTGACAGACTCCGTGCTTTATATCGGTTGTAATCGAGAGGAACCCTGTTCTTCTCCGTCGCTCTGACCACAGATATCTCTTCTCCTTCGTGGTAGATGCGAACAAGCCCGTTGTAGGCATCAGTTGGCCGCGGGTATGCCGATTCTGGAACCAAGACAAAGGCGAGCAGGAAGACGAGCCCGCTTGCAATAGCAAATATACCGTACCACCATCTCCATCCTAGGTCACTGACGAGATAGGCAGTGGCGATGGTCAGACCGGCCGTACCGATTGATTGAATGGCGCTGAACCAGGCTAGTTTGCTGCTGCGTTCGTGGACGAAATGGATTTCCTGGATTTTTTCATTTGTCAATCTCAGTTCTTTTAAGTATTTGTCTTTAATTGTGAAGAAATACCTGGATAATCATCGGACACAAAGCTTCCGACTGTCCGGCTGCCAAAGAGAGAATGTCTCTTCCGGCTATATGCGATTCCAAACTCTGACTAGCAGCGCACCAGATAGAGCCAGCCATCAGGATCAGAGCAGAGGCCAAAAATACAGGACGGCGGCCCACAGCTGTGGCGAGCGGCATGGCTATGAGATTTCCAATGCCCATGAACAAGGTTGGATATGTCATGAGGTCCGTGACTCGGGGGTTGTACTCATAATCGGCCATGATGGTTGAGAGAATGGGGCCCATGCCAGAAGTCAAGAGGACACTGAATACAGCAACTAGTAGATTGTATTAAAAGGGATTCACTTTTGAGAAGTCGTATATGGATTCATGAGACGCGGCTTACAAAATCCGATAATAATGTCGATTACCCATTTCTGCGTCTGTGGAAGATTCAATGGATCTACCAAAGGTAAGAATATATTAGATAAAATGATAATAAGCAGATTACTCACCACGAGGATCCGGTGATGGAGTAGGAATCAAGACAACTTCTCCATCTTCCAGCAGCGTGACCGTTCCGGTCGGATTGTGATGCTGCGGTTTGGTTATAGCGAGCTCATGATGCACTGCATCGGTTGTCTCCTTAGCATCCATGGCTGATGCAAATAATTCTTGCTATAAACCCAGCAGTAGTACAAGCGTTTAGGATGAGATAAATCCCTGCGTCGGAAACACCGATCTTTAATCCCCATTTTCCAGGCGAAGGTCAAAAGTCGGGGAAAGTGTGGAGAAAGCAAGGGAGATGGCGACGTGGAGCCGATAACATTAACCTAGTTGGAAATAAACGGTGGGCCTAGAAATAATATCATCGTCGTGTCAAGTGTAGAATTGCTGTCTGGTTCCACCTCAGCCGAACTGGGCCGAGATGGCGTTTTTAGGGTTACAGCTATAGTTGCGGGGTTGACATTGATGATATGCTGAACAGACATGATTGTGCTTTGATTATTTGCGGTGAACCAATTTATGTTTTTTCAGAATGCATTGAAGTTGGTCAAATACAAATAGAATAAATTTATTGATGGAATACGTTCAAGTAGCATGATATTCCACCCCTACATTTAGAGATTAGGGTTAGGGTTAGGGTTGCCATCAACAACTGGCACATGCTCAAATTCGTTTGGAGAATAAATTCACACAATCCATATAAAAACAACAAAGCAGGTGTAATTCTCAATTCAAAAAGCTAATACTTCATTGCCCCCGCCAGTTTCAATAGTTTCTCGCTCCGCTCCGGCTTAGTGATCGGTTCACCTCTTTCCAAAGGATCGGGAATTTCTTTCCCATCCACTGTTATCATGGCTTTACCATGAGTGAAAAGATTAGTATGCGGCCAATGGGTCGTAGTTTCGTAATTTTTGAAGAGATCCTTCTTTAGGGCTCGATCCTCCTCGGACATCCACGTAGCAGGCGTGTACGTCGCGTAGACAATAGTGCGTATCAAGTCCGACTCGCCGAATTGAGCCCAGTGCATCTGTCGTGAATCCCACAGAATCAAATCCCCCGGCTCAGCACATACTTTGATCAACTCACACCCGCGTGCACGGTACCAGTCTAGATCTTTGTCGTGGAAGGGGTGGAAGTCCTTGTGCTTTGCAGTTCGCCAGGGCGTTGGGCCGGTGACTGGGTTCTCGTCGAAAAATTGCTCGAAGAGAGGCGATGAGCCTTTCATTACGACCAGTCCACCGTCGTTAGGACCAGACTCGGATAGGTTGACGATGCCCTGAACACAGCGTAGACCTCGTCGCTCAGGGGCTTGGTCAACATGTGGCCAGGGCTTGGAGTCATATGTACCAACTATCGACTGTGGGAGTGTGACATTTACGGTGTCAAAAGATACGACAAGCTCGTCGGTTCCCCATAGTTTTGCAAACGGCTCTATGACTCCAGGTTCGCTTAATGGAAATTAGTAACTAAAAAGCCGAAGAAATTTTGATAAAATTGTCAACATACCACCTGACATCCCAAACATACTTTTCATGAGCTGCAGAAAAGTGAAGGTACATTCCGCCTTTAAAGCTCTGAGGAACGTTCTCTTTCTTCCAGGTTGTTATGTCATTGCGGTCAAACCCTATCCCAAATGACTCCAGCCAGGTAAGCGCTTCACTCTGGTATTGGCGCGCCCGGTCTTTGGGCAAGACGCCTTTAATGATTACATATCCATCCCTGAAGAAATCATCACGCCAGTCGCCATAATGTATTTTTTGGTCATTGGTGTTTTGAAATTGAGACTTGGACGTCGTACCGGTAGCGAACTCGGCGTCAATACGAGAGGGTGCCATGATGTGGTTCTTCTTGAATGATCTCTAAATATTGAGCTTGATTTAGATAAGCCCGATAGACGTTTCAGAAAGTTAATTCAGAGGTATAACAGTATGAGATGAAGCAGACCGTTGACATTTGGAGCAGGCTTTTAACTATTTGTGTTCGGGCGAGGTCATCCGAACTCCCCCAGGATAGTCTCGAGAAATAACATCGACCGTGGTGATAATTAGTAACAAAAATTGCGTTTCCCAGATCTCTGCAACATCAAATATTAGAGAATCTAGTCTCACCCGAACTGACCCGTGGCCGGTCGAGCCCGGCCGTGAATAGTTCCTCCCCACACAAATTTATTCTCCTCCACATACCGAATGTGTAGAAAGAAGATCTGGATCAATTTATCATTCAAAACCTGACTGCTTCTCGTCTGCTCATGACATGTGTTGATCAGTATACTCCCTTGCAATCACAATGCCGTCTCCCGTCCCTGTTGCAACTCGCCCGATCAACAAGCCTTCCGTGGGCCGAAATAATTACCAGCCATTCGGGTTCAGAGAAGAGGTTCTGCCCAAGGGCTGGGGTCAGAATGGCTCCCGACCACTTCCATGTGATATCCACGCGTCTCACGATGTAGAGATCAAGGTTAGGGACGGATGTGCCTTATACTGTGATATTTATCGCCCGGCCAATTCGACAGAACCTGTGTCTGCCATCTTGGCGTGGAGCCCATTTGGAAAGAAATTCAATGGAATAAGCATGCTGAAAATGCTTCCCTGGCACTTGGGGATTCCGGAAGGAGTGGTTAGTGGCTTGGAGAAATTCGAAGGCCCCGATCCAGCAGAGTTTGTTCCTCGCGGGTTTGCCATCGTCAACGTAGACGCTCGAGGATCAGGAGACTCCGGTGGAAATGTTGGTATTATGGGCACACAAGAGGCCGAGGACGGGTACGACGTGATAGAGGCAATTGCTCGAATGCCATGGTGTAGTGGCAACGTTGGTCTGGCTGGAAACTCTCATTTGGCCATCGTGCAGTGGTTCATCGCAGCATTACGGCCACCGTCCTTAAAAGCCATTGCACCATGGGAAGCATGTGGTGACCTTTATCGAGAACAATTCGTGCGAGGGGGAATATTTGACGCTGGATTGTTTGATTTTATCATCGATCATAATATCCAGGGCCATGGTGGAGTCGAGGACTTCCATGAAATGTATCGACGATATCCCAAGGCTGATGCCTTATACTGGAAGGATAAACGACCAAATATAAGTAACATTAATATTCCGGCGTATATTACAGCATCTTATACCAGCTTCGTGCACACAATGGGATCCATACGAGGATGGCTACAGATTACTTCATCTGAGAAATGGCTTCGTTTATGCCCGTGGCAGGAATGGTATGATATGTGGAATTGCAAAGAATCCGCCACCGATCTTGCAACATTTTTTGACCATTATTTGAATGGCGTCAAAAATGGTTGGGAACAAACACCTCGAGTGCGTACGACGATACTTCGATTCAACCAAGATCCGCTTTACAATATACCAGAGACGGACTACCTAATTCCACGCACTGAATATCGAAAAATGTATTTCCACGGTAATGAAAAGTTGGACTTCGAAACTCCTCAGTCATCCACATCTATCTCGTACAATGCGGAGAAGTATCTAGACTGTGCTAGCTTCCAATATACCTTCCCAGCCAAAACGCGACTTGCTGGTATTCCCAAGGCAGTTGTATACATAGCCTGCCCAGAATTTCATGATATGGATGTTTACGTTCTCGTGCGCAAGCTGGATGCCCAAGGAAAATCCTTGCTCAATCTCAACATACCTTGGTCAAGTGTTGCGCAGCACGGTGTCAGTCCGGACAATCTGGATCAGATCCCCCCACGAAACAAAAACAACTTAATGTTCCACGTTGGGTCACTAGGAATTCTACGAGCTTCTCGCAGGGCAATTGATATATCGCAGTCGATACATGAAAATTATCCGTTTCACCCGCATGATCGAGATGAGTATATTTCTCCCGGAGAAATTGTCAAGTTAGACATCGGGATTTGGGCTATGGGAGTAGAGTACGAAGCCGGCGAGAGCATCCGAGTGGAAGTGCACGGAAATAGCCCCTTGTTAAGGGGAGAGTTCAAGGACAACAACGAATTTCAGAAACTTGCATCGCACGGGACCCATATTGTCCATCTCGGGGGTGACCATCCTTCGCACATTATCTTACCTTTTGTTTGAATGATCGATTGATCTATGTGTCTCCGGATATTTTGAAATGTGAAGTGAAATAAGTATAGAATAGCAGGATTAGATACCTTGTGAACAATTCTGACATTCACTTGAATACTATCCCCTGGCCTTATTTTACACTTCTAGTATACTGGAAATGAGGTCTGCGGCCTTCTAAACAATAGCATACACCGATAGATATTGCTGATAACGAAGCAAGACATATTTCTATTGTACTCTATTCGAAGATTGCTACCTAACGCAGCATGGCCGAAATGTAGTTACAACCTAGGAGCTAGGCACATAAAAGTAAGTATTAGTTTACCAGTCAGTGGATCATGAGGCGGAATGCGTATTTTCTTTCGGGCAGCAGCTAGACAGGGTCTTTTGTCATAGCACGTAATGTGAGGGGTATATTCCCATCAACCCCAATGTAAGCACCGTAGGTGGTAAATATGCACGGAATGCCGTTTCAGAAATTTCCACAATGTCTGCAGAAGAGTCAACTTTTGCGTTGAAAGATGAAGGTATACCGCAGGAGCACGCAGATGCAGCAAACGACGAAGTCGAGGAGATGAAGACTTCACGCAAACCTGGCTCTCAGCCGTTGATGTTACTTCCACACGGTAAATATACACGCAAGGCATCAAACTATTTTCTCGAGGTGTGTTTTCTATAGTGCTACTATGGACTTAATACTTATAGAATTGGCAGAGTATAAGGAATACGCAAGCTCCCAAACTCGCCCAGCTCCTTGAGACATCGGACGTCGAAAATAGATTTGTTGGTTCTGAACCCGGTGCATGCGTTGATCTGGAAAGTCCTAGAGAGCAAAAATCTCTGAGAACGGACTACGTTTATACTATACTGGCCCTTAATGACATGTCGTACTCGAATGGGTTACCAGCAATTGGCCCGAATGCAGCAAAATTTTATTTGCGAAAAGGTGAAGCATTGCACTTCATGGGTGACCAATTGCAGACATGGAGTGGAAGAGGTGGAGGGAATTTAATTTGGTTCTATTGGAGAAACTTAAAGGTTCGGAAATAAATCAATCGCTTCGAAAATACCAGGAAACTCAGAGAACAGAGGAGGCACATGATCCCCTGGTTTTAGGGTTCCATGACTGCCATTACTGATGTTGCACGAGTTCTGCTTTTATATTTGTCGAGTATAGAAAGCGTATTTTGTCCTAAATTTAGCTGATTTCTCTTTTGTACAAGAATAGCATTACCATTCCTAGACGTAGTCGACTACTTTGCAGGAGCTTCGTGTCTACTGGTCGATAACAACTCTTGCATATCAGGAACAAGCAATCTCAATCAATCCGATATTGAATTCTTTCATGAGTATCCTATAACTTAGATTAAGGCCATGATTTCTTCATGTCTATATACTTGCAACTAATCCAAATGCTCGCTGCCCTACTTGGTTTATTGGCGCGTACCATTCTCTTCAAATTTTCTCGGTGACTTCTATGTTCAAATGTTCAATTCAATAATATAAAAAACTCAGTATTTTATTTATTTCATATATAAGAGAGCAATATAGTAAAAAAAGAGTAAAGAGGGATCGAATTTTGAATATGGATAAGCTGCTAGGCTCCGGTTCCGGGCCGGACACTCGGCCTCGATAATGCCTATTCCGGCCACAGCCTTCCATGGCGCCGCAACCCCGCCATTTCAACAAACCCCATCAGGTAATTAACGAAACACTAACCACATGCATGCTAGTGCTCCTTGCGGTCTACCTCAGCCTTTGGGACATAGAAAACTACATAACAACAGCGCTTCACCCTCTTGAATATCTTATCATAAACGCATAGCCCAATATGGCCACCACCGAGCCCCAAATTGTTTTGTATGATGTGGCCTGCATCAAAAATGTCTGCTTCTCTCCTGTTGTCTGGCGTATCCGCTTCATGCTCAACTATAAGAATATTCCCTATAGGACTGTGTTCCTCGAATTCCCAGATATTGGGCCTACCCTAAAAGGGCTGTGAGTCAGCTTTTACTTTACTTGTGTTTTACATCTCAACACCCTTCCCTTTTTTTCTGTTTTGTTCTCTCAAACTAGTTGAAAGAAGTATCCTGACCTGACGTCCCAGTGGCTTTGGTGAATCTGCTCCGGGACCAAACTATAAATACACAGTCCCAGCCATACAGCATGTGCCGACGGACACACGTCTGATGGAATCAGCCACTATCGCGGAGTTCCTCGAGTCTACCTACCCGGACCCCCCCGTGCCATTGACGTCGGAGCTAGGCCGCCAAATCGAGGATCAAGCGCGTGCTGTGGTCGGTAAGACATTTCAAGCCTCTGTTATGCCGCGCGAGATAAACATCCTATCTCCACCCGCGCAAGAGTACTTCCGGCGTACGCGTGAGGCATTGATCGGACATCGGCTGGAGGATCTGCTCGACCTGGACAAGGAAGAGCAGAGTTGGGACGCCCAAGCTGATAGAATTAGTGCTGTTGGCGAGATTATGCGCACAAATAAAGCCGACGGGCCATTTGTGCTGGGTTCCCGACCGAGTTATACAGACTTCTTTATTGCCGGTTCCCTCCAGTCTGTGAGGGAGATAGATGAGGGCGTGTTCCAGAGGATTTCCAAGTACCCTGGCTTTGGGGACATTTATGAGGCTTGTGTGCCGTTTATGGGAAAGAGGGACTAAAAAAAAATAGCATCGCAAGACTGAGAATTAGGCAGCATCATTTGTCAGTCTGCCCTAAAACGATAATCCCAAGTGTCTGGACATCACCAAGCATAGTTTTGATTTGAAAATTTCCAAATCCGGTACACAATTAAAGAATGAAGTAATACATATCACAAAGATCTCCCACTGGGTTTCCCTTCCCCTTCTTGCTGAGGAGCATATTTCAACCTCAACTTTTCCACAGTTAGTTTGGCTAAGCCGCCTATTGTTGCTGCCTTTGAAATCTCTGTCAATGCAATATCAATTGCCAACTTTCTCCGAGCCCAATTTTTTATTTCAATTGATATCAAAGAATCGATAGCAACACCAGATATTTCTTCATCTGTCATTTGCCCGTGTTGCCCGCATGCTGTGTGAGGCACGATCACTTTTCCCAGTTCGTGTAATATTTTTATTTCTGTTGAGTCCTGATTCAACAGGACTGAGTCCTTTGAAATTTGGCCCATGAATTCCCTAAGATCTGTTTCATCTGACTCAATTTTGGTCTCAGAAGACGGCAGCTCGTAGTTTTCGTAGGAGAGAAACCGCCGGTCGTTACCCCAGAAAGGAACAGATGTGAAATCACTGAGTGGCTTGGTAAGAGCTAATCCGATAACTAGTGAATGTGACTGGGATAGGTATTCCTCATCAGTGTTCGTTGTTCTCTCAGCGACTGATGAATCAGATATAACGAGTTCTAACGCGTCCATTATATCCTTTTCACGTACGAATCGAGTCGCCATGGCGTCTGCTCTGTTGAGGAGCTTCTGATCTTGGCTAACGACGCCAACATCCCCAACAAAACCAAGACTCAAAACAGATGCTGGGAGCCCTTTGCTGCGGCGATATTGGACAAAAGCATCAAGGAACGAATTTGCCGCTGCATAATTAGCCTGGCCTGGGTTGCCACACGTACCGCTTATTGAACCAAAAACGACGAAGAAGTCAAGTGAGGAGTGCTCAAGCACCGTGTGCAAGTTCCAAGTGCCTGCTACCTTTGGACCGATTGCCGTGTTCCACTCTTCAAGAGTCATATTTGAAAACGATTGATCCTTTTGCAGTGTAAGCTTTTCTCGAACAAACTTGAGGTTGAGGGCATTCTTACTTTGAGAACCATTGATAATTGGATGACACCAGCAATGGGTTTTCCACAACTCTGAACCGCCTTTTGTACATCCTGAATGTCTGTTACACTTCCTTGAACGAGTGTGGATTGACATCCTTGAGCCTGCAGTTCCTTGCTGAAGCGAGCATGTTCTTCGGACTGCCCAGCTGATCTTGAAAGAAATGTCAGATGCCGGGCACCTTTCTCCACTAAAAAGTTCGAAATAGCCTGTCCTATGCCTCCTAGACCACCGACAAGCAAATAGGATGCCTCTGGAGACAAACGAATCTTCGGTTTTGGCGGCGATACAGTCATATTACTTGCATCCTCGGGCATTTTTATGAGAATTTTACCCATATGCACCCCCTTTTGCATGTATCGAAACGCCTCGATAACCTGGCTGCTTTCGAAAAAAGTTATCGGACGAATTGGTTTGATCTTTCCCTCTTTAAACCAATCCATAAATGATAAGAGAAGACTGCATTTTTCCAAGGTCAGTCACGATGCTACCTTATACAGGGATGTGTATACGTACTCTTTGAAGGCAGAGGGGTCTTCTTCGGTGATCGAAGATAGATCCACACCAAAGAAAGACCTGTTTTCTTGAAATGGATCCATACTCAACATTCCATGTCCGATAAAATCTCTCTTTCCAAGCTCTATCATCTTGCCAAATTTGGCTACACATCTCCATGAGGCATGTAAAAGCTTTCCGGATAGTGAGTTCAACACCAACTTCACGCCCTTGCCATTTGTTGCTTTCATTATACCTTCCAGGAATGAGTCGTCTCGGGAATTAAAGATCTGATCCTGAGGAATACCAAAATTCTCCTGTAGGTAGGCTATTTTCTCTTCGTTTCCAACAGTTGCGTAGATTTTGGCACCCACTACTTGACAGATTTGGATCGCAGCCAATCCAACGCCTCCGCAAGCAGAGTGAATTAAAACTGACTATTCAAACATTAGAACTCATCAACTTCCATAACTCCGATTTATACGCACCTGGTCTTTTTTGAGAAGTCCAATGTGGAGCAGGGAGTAAATGGCCGTGGCAAAAACTGCAGGCATCGTTGCCGCATCTTCGAGCGAGAGATTTGAGGGGATCTTTATACAGCGATCTTCCGTGATCGTTTTGCGTGTTCTCATCATACCATCACCAAAAAAAATGACATGATCTCCTACTTTGACCTCCTTCACTTTATTTCCAGTCGAACGCACCACGCCACTACCCTCGATACCGATATTTTCGACTGATCCCATTACACCCATGCTAATCATGATATCCTTTCTGGTTAGCACGAAAAGGCAAGAAAATAAAGGTGATAAGCGAGACATACTTTAAAGTTAAGGCCGCAGTATGCAATATCGACAGTAAGTTCTTCCGGGCCCAGGGCTTCTTCATCAGACAATGTCCATTCAAGTGTATCGATCAGGCCAAGCTGCTTCATTGAAATTGTCCGCGGCATAGTCACTGAAGAGTTGTACCTGGCATGATCTTCAATCTCTTTCCATTCATATCTGCATATATTAACAGTACCATCTGATATCACGTACTCATAATCAGGGGGTACAGAAGTAGCGGCTTGCCTGCGAAATTTTTCAT
This sequence comes from Talaromyces rugulosus, assembly GCF_013368755.1. Lineage (NCBI taxonomy): Eukaryota > Fungi > Ascomycota > Eurotiomycetes > Eurotiales > Trichocomaceae > Talaromyces > Talaromyces rugulosus. The sequence goes on along the minus strand of NC_049566.1, from coordinate 2,803,514 downwards.
AAGTGCGGATAATGTTATCAGTAGAAATGGAATTGAAATGATCAACTTCAACCGTCGAAATATCGAGCATCATCTCTCTCCTGAGAGATCGAATGAATCCAGATATAAGTCCATAATGAGGATTTTCACATGATGTTTGATTCGCAGGGGTTATCCACATCATGTGAGAATTTGTGCAGGATGAAATGTAATACTTAAAGCTCTCGTAGTTAGACGTAGAGATATCGTTGAAGAATGGCCCATGAAGATCTAGGAGAAATATGATACCCCGAGTAGTGGGTTGGCGATCATGAAGCGAACCCCAAATGACTGAAAATCCTTTCTTCTGGAGCTGATCTTCAAATTCCCTTTCCCACTGGGTGGGCTCTGCATGGGACACAAGCGTGACTCTCATATCAGACAAAACTTCAAGTGGATTTCGTGCCAACATGCTAACGTTCGTCTGATTTGGCTTTTCATCGTCATATGATTGAGCTTCGATGCCAGTAAATCCAGCCATTTGGAGTTCGTTATGCCAACGCTCCGGTTCAACATACGGTTTGTTCGGTCGTCCATCCTCCGCCCCCAGCCACCATCCAGGTAGTAATCCCTAGCTCATGGTAAGTAGACATAAAAGGTGCATGGAGAAAACTACGTACCATGATATAGTCTATAAAAGGAAGACCTATTGATACTTAGTTATAATTCCTCAAATTAGCAGAAGAGATAAATGGCTTACTCGGGCTTAGCTCTTGCAGAAGGAAACGTCCACCAGGGGCAAGAAGTTTCCTCACATTCACAAGCCCAGATTGTAGTGTTGGGGTAGCATGCATGACCTGTGAAATTTTAGAAAAACAAAACAAATACTTAGAAATGTTGAGGAAATACGAACGTTAGACGCGATTATAAGATCGAAACTTGATAACTCAAACCCCTGTTGGCGAGGATCTTGAGTTATATCAAGAACTTTGTAAGATATGCCTCTGCGATCTTTGAACATTTCCTCGGCTGATCTAAGAAATGCAACAGATATGTCGGTGAAAGTGTAGCTTTGAAACATTGGAACTCTTGTAGAGGAACGCAAGAGTTCAAGAGCTATAGCTGTCGTACTTCCCGTACCGCCACCGATTTCCAATATACGCATTCTTGGATTCGAATGAACCAGTGAAGAAAATAAAGGTTCCCACTGATCCCTTGATCGACTGGAATTATATAGATTTTTCAATTTGTCGTCTTGAAATAAAACTTCCAAGGGTTGTTTTCCCCCCCGAATAACGTCACCAGCAGTTTCCATGACATGGCGCATGAGCCCAACCAAGTTTAGTATATCGTGATCATCGGGATGAATTTTCAACACGTTCTGATCAAATAGAGACCGCCGAGCCGGGGAAGAAAGCTTCACCCATTCCGCTGCCTGCGGTGCAAGCCAGAGCGCCTCGCTATCCAGCTGGCTGAACATGTCGCAAATCCAACTCTGATATTTTGCCAGGTGATCTGTCACGGGTTGAAGGTCCCGCACTTCTAGCGCAGTATCAATGATACATAGAGATATTATCTCCGGGTACAACTCCATAGACCGTTTTATAGGCGTAAACGGAAGCAGTGACTTTTGTGAAAGAAGATCGATATCCGGTTTCCATGTAGCCGTCGTAGTGAGGGGTATATTTGCACTTGCGGAAGTCTGGTGGTCGTCAATGGAGAAGAAGGAACCGCCATTAATAGATAATACTGTCCGGTCACCAACAGCAGAGACGACATTTCCTGACATGGTAGCCCCTGACGTGTGATTTGCTGCCGCCTGAATAGCAAATGTACCTTCTGCCTTGCAAACGTGGACACTTTCCATGAAAATAGGCACACATAACTTATCCACAGTACGGGCGAGGCCACGAGAAGCTGCCACTCCCATTAATTGCAAATTATTATCAATAACTGTTGGGTGAATAGAGTAATAACTTTCATGAAGCTCGCCGTCATCACAAGACGTAGCATAGGCAAATTCATGAGCTGGGTCTGCGGTGATGTTTTCCAAGCCCTGGAAACGAGGGCCGTAACTCAAGCCTAGGTTAGCCATGAATTTATACCAGAACTTTGTTGAAACTTTCCGGATAAAGGGGTCGATTATTTTTGGTTCCGGGCTCTTGTCTGTGTTCCAAGCCTGTCCTTGGCAATGCTTCACCCAGGCTTTGCCATCATAGGCAGTTATAGTGAAATCGTAATACTCAGCGTCCGAGTAATTGGTTAATCTACCAGGCTTCATGCTGGTAAGAACTTCGGTGGCTTGCATTTCGTGGAGGAACAGTGGAGTTTTCAGAAACAAGTTCTTAACCACGTAGGTATCGGAACCTGTCACTTGCCGAATAGCTTCTCCAGCCATGGCGATGTAGCCTGCTCCTGGGAACACGACGTCGTTACAAATAACATGATCAGATAGCCAGGGAACATCTTCAAGACGCAATATGTTTTTCCAGACTGGTTCGATGTCACTTGAACCAAATAATCTCGAACCAAGGAGCTCATGGTGAGGGAATTCCCTCAACCGCCAGCTTTGTATCGCCCGTGTCTCGTGCCAATGCCTTTCCCCATGATCCCATGGATATAATGGAAGATCCACGAGAAGGTTTTCTTTGCCCGTTGCAAGAAAGCGTTGAAAGTCGATGGGGACCCCAAGAGAATGGAGTTGACCCGCTGCTTCAAGCATACTGCGAACTTGATTTGTGCCTCTTGTCAGCGTCGAAGCATAGACACATTCTTTAGAGGCTTTTGTCCCTTTCATAATTTGACGAATTGGGCCCCCTAAGGCCGAGTGGGGTCCTATCTCAAGGAAAAGCTGGTTTTTCTGTGCATCTTTCATGATACTATTGATTGCACTTGAAAATAACACAGGAGACTCTAAATTGCGACGCCAGTAAGCAGAATCCAGTTTCTGCTCGTTGGACAACAGAGATCCCGTTACAGTAGAAAAGAATGGCAATTTTCTGTCTGTCAGTGTTATATGGGGCTTGATTGCTTCTTCATATTCGCTTCCCAAAGCGTGCATGTGATCTACAAGTGTCAGTAGGATAGACTTCTCAGGGTGATGGTATTCTTACATGAATGATAGGCAACTTCGACACGAAGCTTCCTTAGAAAGGTGTCAGGTTGTTTCTGTGCTATATCATTAAGCACTTTTTCAACCTGGGTGACGTCGCCCGATATGGTTGTGCTTTGAGGGCTATTTTCACAAGCAACTACAACGCCGTCCAGCAGGAATGGTCCCAGCTCAGTCGGGCTCATGCCAACAGCTGCCATGGATCCTATCTGACAATTTTTCGCGACTTGTCCCCGGTAATAAGCCACAATAATAGCCGAATCGAGTGTCAAGGCATTGGCAGTATAGGCGGCAGCTGACTTTCGTTAATCCCTGCATGTACTACGCTATACAGGAGAAACGTCACTCACCAATTTCGCCACTAGAGTGCCCAACGACGGAGTTTGCCTGGACTCCCCAGCTTGAAAGAAGATTGACTATTGCAATTTGAACTGCAGTGCATAGTGTTTGAGAAAGCTCAGCATCGTTGATCCTAGATTCTTCCACAGCTAACAGCTCCTCTGCAAAATATTAGCATAGTTGAAACAAGACCTCGAGTTATTTAGATGACATACGCTCTATTGTCCACTGAGGGGGACATTGCAAAAGCTGTAGAACGCGGTCCATCCTCTGGATATGATGTGCAAAATCATCGTACGTTTTGAGCAGGTCTCTGCCCATGCCCGCCCACTGTGCACCTTGCCCAGTGAAAACATATGTTATAGAGCGAGAAGAATTGGACTTGCTAACACTTAACTGGTCAGGCAGTTTTATTCCTGCGCTGTCTCCAATCATGAAAGAACGATAAGAAAGATGTTCTCGATGCAAGGCAAGTGTATATGCTAAGTCTTCCATCTTCGGTGATTTGGATTCCACATAGGCTTTCAACTCCTCGGCCTTTTTCTGCAAGCTAGCCGCACTAGATGCGGACAGAAGAAGTAAGTGCTGCGATTCGTCTTGTGGTTGAGCGGTTGTAATATCATCATTCGAGTTCGGTATAAATGATGAGGCAGAGTCAAGTATCACCTATGCAGATCAGTAGCGACTCGAGATATATGATTGGAGGAAAGGAAATACATGAGCGTTTGCGCCTCCTATTCCGAAACAATTAACGCTAACTCTTGGCTTTCGATCTCTGGGCCAAGGCACAGCCTCTGTTGGAACCTGAAGGCGGGCGGATTTGAAAGGAACTAGAAATTATGTTAACCGTCAAAGTTTTAAATAAGCTAGATTTAAGGAAAAAGAATATTTACTTTGAGGGCTTGGTTCGTTGAAATGAGCGTTCGGAGGAATGATATTGTTCTCCAAAGCCAAAACTCCTTTTATCACACTGGTCAGACCTGAAGCGCCTTCAGAGTGACCGACGTTTGGCTTCACCTATTGGTTATGAGACCCGAGATAATAATATGGAAATGGATAGTAAACTGACCGCTCCAATATACACGCCCTTGCTTTTGAAGAGATCAGCTACCACGGATACTTCGTTCTTGTCTCCTATGACAGTGCCTGTACCGTGACACTCAAAAAATGCGGTTTCAGTGATATCATCAATACCGGCTCTTTGATACGCTTTTTGAATAAGTCGCTTCTGGGATTCAGAGCCCGGTGTGGTAATGCTGGGGGTCTTGCCATCGCAGTTAGTGCTAGAGGCACGAATGACTGCTCTCACCGGATCCCCAGCACGCAGGGCTTCTTTCAATGGTTTAATATAGAGAGCATTTACTGCTTCTCCTCGCCCGTAGCCGTTAGCTGCAGCATCAAATGTTTTACATATACCATCTGGTGCCAAAATGCCATTATCCGACATTGTTGTTGTCATTGTTGGGGTCAAAATGAGATTTGTCCCTGCCACGATGGCAGATGTGCAGTCCCCAGCCTGTAATGCAATACAAGCTTCATGTAGACCAACAAGTGATGCCGAGCAGCCTGTTTGGAATGTCATGCTAGGCCCTCTGAGATCATATTCATAGGATATGCGGTTGGATAATGCAAAATTTCCTGTGCCGAGAACATGATATCTATCAATCCCTGAATAGTAAGGATAAAGGATCAGCAAACGTCTATAGTATTCAATATTCGCATTCGATACGCACAGTGTGGATCTTTGCTATTTAAGTCCAACCAATCTTCGCCGTAAACGCCCACGTAGCAGCCCTTTGAAGAAACATCAGCGGTTATTTCATATATAAAGCTTTCACATTAACTTACAATGTCATCTCCTTTCCACTGCGTTTGTCCTGCACTTTCCATGCATTCCCAGATGACTTCCATCAACAATCGTTGCTGCGGATCTAACCTTGCAGCCTCATATGAGCCAATGGAGAAGAAGCCGGTATCAAAGAGGGCAGGGTCTTCCTGCAAGAAGTAACCGTATCGTGTCTTTACAGAGCGTTGTTTAAATTCATCGTAAAAAGCATCAATATTGTAGCGCGTCCCGGGAACCTTGCACAGGCCGTCTCTTTTTTCCATCAAAAAGTCCCAAAAGTCCTTGTCCCTCCGAATTCCCCCAGGAAGCCTCATCCCCATACCAACAATAGCTATTGGCTCAAAGTTTGTGGAATTGAATTGGACATCATCATCTGAGCTCATTGGTGTGGATGATCGATCTGAAGAGGCCGTAGATAATATTGTTGATGGAGAGGAGTCTTGGAGGTCTGTCGGTGTCTGCCAATGTGTTGTTAGTCACGGATATTAGATTAATATACTTGACTACTCACCGTGCTTTTCATAGTATCATCGAGAGAAAGCACACCCGATAGCTGTCTCTCTACTTGCCTAGATAAGTCCATTTTACCCTAACACAGTGATTCAAAAGGAATCGGAAATGCTGCCAAAGAAGCGAAAGTCTTTGGATTGAAGTCAATACATAAAAGATTGAAGAGCGGACAACGAATATTATTTGTAACGATTGAATGAGAAATGTACCGAGTTTATCGTGGCTACCACGCATTAATTACCGTACGGGCCTGTACGCAATCCATGAGTAGACCCACCACCGACGCTAAACTTTAGGGCTTTTACGGAGGCCGTAATAAATTACCCAATAGTCTTATACTAGCACCCAGACTATTCTTTCTTTCTTTCTTTTTTCCTCTACTTTCCCGCTATCACATAATAATATTACACTTCGGGTTATTTGGTTTAGATTTTTAAGTACTCCGTACTGAGTGCAACAATAAGGATATGCCGATTTACAGTCCGGTCATTAGGACGAGTCGTCGACTTCTGTAGCTAGTGCTAGACTAAATAGATTAATTGTTCCACTGCAACTAGTTTATGCACTCAATTTCTGAATATTTAAACATTCTAGTACTACTCCGTAGTTTTACATTAAGGTACATAGTAGGTATGAGACAAAATACGCCATACCCACCGAAGTCGCAACCCGTTACGTATATACCAGCCTATTTTCATTCTAGATAGTACATTATAACTATGTGTAATTAATATGTTGACAGGTTGCCATTAAGTAATCTTAACTGCATGCACAAGGGAACATTACGGGTTCCAATTCACCACCATCATAGGCCGACGTGGAAATATCAGTGTTACGGACATTCGAAAACAGCCTGTTCGTATATCATATGAGTATAAAAATATAATAGAGAAATGACCACACTATGAAAGTGAAACCACCCTTTAAAAGTCTAGAGTAGAATCTTGACCTTGGATCGGAACGCAATCCCTTGGCGGTGTAGGTGACTCTCCAAGCCTGCCAATTTGGAAACATCACGCAATAAATGTTGTAAAAGTGCGAGAAGCTGTTTTTGAAGGGTCAGTAACATTCCTGATGCCAAGCATGAGTGCTATCCAACTTACGGATAAACTGTCCCGTTCCACCCGTTCTTTCCAATATACCAGTTACTACAGCCACCAGTTTTCCACACGCGATTTTTCGATGCCTCTTGAATACGTGCCGTCCATCGTGTACATGCATATTCTTTGATCTCCCATGTGCTAACTTCTCCATTGACAATTGGTCTTAAAAGGTTCAGGATGTAACTAAGCCCATTCTCGATGTTGATGATGACGCTGGTGTGGCCGCTGGATGAATTTGGCCCCCCTAGTAAGAAAAGATTCGGAAATTTATCAATTGCAATCCCCATATAGGCTTGAGGCCCACCTCTTTCAGTCCAGACTTGATGCAGCTCAAGACCATCTTTTCCAGTGGTTTTTATGCTGGGGAAAAATGTTGAAGTATCATAACCGGTAGCTAGGACAATGACATCGGCCGGAATCACTCTTTCCTCACCATTGCCTTGGCTCTCTAAAACCACGGCATCTTTTGTTATCCTCTTCAAAGTTTCAGTTGTGAGATGCATTCGTGGATCATGAAGACTTTCGAACCATGTAGCATCCTGCACGAATCGTTTACAACCAACTTCATAATTTGGAGTAAGTATTTCGTGATATTTTTCCGGGGCAGCTTGCTGAATGTATCGAATAAGTTTTTTTTTGAGTCTTTTCCGGCCAGAGCGACTACCGAATATCAAGAAAAATTGGCTCTCTGTGACGAGGAAAATAATTCCGCGAATAATAACTGCAAGGAGTGGTATAGTCTGTATTAGCCACGGCAAATGTGTCTCCCAGAGACCCATGGCTTTTTTGGATAGGAACCTTGGTCTAACCCACGGAGCTGATCTCATAAGCTGGGTCACAGTTTTCACATTGGCAGTAGTTTTCAAAAGAGACGGGACGATTTGGGCAGCCGTGCAGCCTGAACCCACAACTAGGACATTCTTTCCTTCTAAATTTAAAGTGCTGTCCCAGTTTGAAGTGTGTAAAACGTCGCCTTTAAAATCTTCAAATCCGGGGACGTCTTGTATACCGACAAGATTGGGTTCAATAAATTTACCAGCAGCGTTAATTATCACCTTTGCGTACAAGGAAAATGGCGTTCTAACTTTTCCCTCGTGTATAACTGTGCCAGTTACTCTCCACTGGCTCGAGCAGACTTCCCACTGCAGATGAGTGATTTCGGTGTTGAGCTGGATGTTGTCGTTAATTCTATATCTTTTGCAAACACTATCCAGATAGTGTTGGATTTCTTTTCCAGGTGGAGTGAAGGTGGACCATTCAAGGTTTTGAGCAAATGAAAGAGAGTATAATGGTGCAGGACTGTATTTCATCATTTCATCAGATCGTCTGGTTAATAGTGTTCTTGTAGGGTATGATATACATACATATCGCAAGCAACCCCAGGATATATCTGCCTGCTCCAAACTCCCTGTTAACAGTTAATGATGACAGACACAAGGCATTTTCTGGTTTATAGAATTGTAAATACCCCGACCTCCCCCATTCGGTCAAATATCTTGAATTGACTAAACCCAAGTTTCTCTTTTATTCGGCACCCAGCTGCGATTCCAGAAAAGCCAGCACCAATGATCGCAATCGGCACAAAGTCGGTTTCTTTAACATGCTGTCTACTGCGATTTGCATCTTCCATATTGAATATTAATCCGATTTCGGGGGAGAAATGAAATAGGAAGTAAGTACTCAGATGTTATCTTTCTGTCTTCTTTTTACGAAGAGCCCAGGTAGTTGGACAAAGAAACTTCATTTTCCAAAGGAAGAAATATGCTTGCAGTCATTTGGCTTGTCAAAGTGCCTGATCATTCTTGGTTGTATTGATATACGTCGGTTGTAAGTTACCATACTAGCGAATAGATTACGATCGGGATCTACCACTAGCACCGGCTAGCCTTGTATTAACTTTGTCCAGTTCTCTTCACTCAAATTCTCTCCATTCCAAATCGAGATAGTTGATCATAGCTGGTCACACTGTCACAATACATACTGACTATCTTACTTTTCGCGCTAAAGAATATGTACATAGAATCACAGTGATCGACAAGAAACACCCATCCAATCCTATGCCTCATTCGACAGAAGTCAAGCATTCGCCATCAGATTATCCGACATACCAGGCGAGCTCTATATCCTTAGCCGAGAAATCCAAGAACCGAGCCGCTCCCTTTGAACACGTTAATAGTGCTCTGGTAAGTTTTGTCAAGTTCTGAAAAGGACTCCTCAAACAAGGAGTGGTTGGCTGTCGGAATCCTGTCCCTGGCTGTCTGCTCGAAAACAGAGCGCTCGTTCGCGAACATACTAAGAAACAAGGATACAAACGGATTGACGCCTAGAGCCCCGAACTGCGGCGCCTAGAATTGCAAGGTTCACCGCCAGTTAGCTGACGATGTTTACAGAATGAAAGCTAGTAGTCGTCAAGTTCATTCTCTCACCTTTGTAGAAGCAACCTGAAGAATATTGGTCACCGACTCGTGTAGGTTGTGTACCTGGTCCACGTATAGCTCGACATCTTCCTGGGGGACTTCGCCATTCCCATCGATAAGTCGCTGGGCTTGCTTGCAAGCTTGCTGAACACTGAACATCTGTTGGGCGCATGCGAGAGCCGCCACATATCCGCCGTTGAAGTTATTCAGACTGGTGCGTGCATTGTCGACTTGCTTAGCCAGGTCTGAAAGGCCAGTTATCGCTTCACCAGGGCTATATGCGGCATAACTGGAAGGTGCCGAAGCCACAAGAATAGCCAGTACCGCGGTTGGGAAAGTCTTCAACATCATGAAAGTAATTGAACTTGAAGCAATAGGATAAGCTATGTTGTGTAGGTGTGCGTGTTAAAGTCCATAGTCTGGGGAACGCGTCTTCAAATGTCTCTGGAAATACCGTCAAGATGAAAAAGAAACCTGAAATTACAGATAGTAATAGGTCCTTGTTTTGCGCCTTGTAATGAAAAATTACGATAGGGCGTGACCATGCCACATTAGTGCCCCGGAATGCAGTGTCGGTCATTAAGCGCGTCAACATGTGTCTGTGTATTTGATGAGACGCTCACTAGTTGGAACTATTGGTTTTTGTTCTACTTCTATCAGGATATCACATTAGCGCTGTTCAGATACTTGATTAGTATTGTCAAGTCTTCATTTCCGACCATAATCCTATGACGATACATAACTATGTTTCAGTCGATATCTGATTAATCACTACACTCTACTCAGCGTTTAAATGGCTGTGTTTTCTTGAACCCTTCTAATTTCACCTATAAACCTCTCGAATAGAACACCCAAACGTCATATACTAAATCATGAATCCAATTATGGATTACGATAAGTTATTTCACGAACATGCATCGCATATTACAAAAAACCTCGACTTTTATCAACCATTCGAGTGTCTTCGCGAAAAATGGACGAATATCGCTAGTTCCTACTCACCCGAGACCGTGGAATTTATCGGCACATTTACCACACATCTCGTCGCATACTGGCTGGTTTCATTACTCTTTACGATTATAGATCTTATTCCTGCTGCCCAGAAATACAAGCTACAGTCGGCATCGAAACAACCCTCTCGCCACGCTCTGATTAAATGCTTCTTCGGCGCTCTAGGAAACCAAATGCTTACATCGACGCTGCATTTCCTGCAACTGTTCGTCCTTCGACGTCTTTTGCACATTAGAGCCGTATACCGCATCGAGCCTGATCTCCCGTCCATCGCCGAGATTGTTGTTTCAACTCTGTTTTGCGCCCTCGGAAGGGAGATTATATTCTACTACGGTCATCGGCTGCTTCATCACCGGTTCATGTTCCGGCACTTTCACAAACAGCACCATCAATTCACCACCCCGGTGGCGCTGGCTAGTGAATACTGCCACCCACTTGAGCATATCCTGTCCAACATCCTCCCCATTATCATCCCTCCCACGCTACTACGAGTTCACATAATTACGTTCTGGCTGTTCATAACGGGGGCTATTATGCAGGCCTCTATTGCCCATAGTGGATACGATCTAGGCAGTATTTGTGGATGGAGACCGGAAATACATGATTACCACCACTCGATGTTTAATGTGAACTATGGACTGTTGGGGTTGATGGATAGTTTGCATGGGACTAGGTATACAGGGAAGTCTAAGACAGCTTAGTCTATTCATTTTAAACTTTGGTCTTTCCTCACGTTGATTTTTTCTCTCTACACCACGAATTCAAAAGAATGGAATTTCATATGACGCTAGTCGTTAATACTAGATCAACGGAGCCGGCGAGCCGTGACTCGGGCCGCACCGCCCAGTCCACACTCTAATCGCTCTATACACGTATCGGTAAGTATCCACAAAGTCAAACGGCTCTTGGGTACGGAGTATGATAGGCTATGTAGATAGTTAATTATTTGTAACAGAACTAAACTATAAAAACAAGAATATCAGGCCACAGACTATTTGAATTATGCATCCCCGACTGCCGATCTCATGTCCGATCGCTAGGGCGAACTATTGTAAATTTGTAATACAAGCCTTTGTAATTACTCATGTGATGTAATCAAGTTATTATTTCCAGCCAACCCGTAGATCTGGTGTTATTCACGAGCCCCTGGCTAGCTGAATCAGTGTAATATTGATAGCTGTATCAGAAGACTGAAAGTCTTTTGGGCAGTCAATCTATGGTTTATCCTCAGCGCCAACATGTAATCATAAAAAGCTAATATACATAACTATTAATGTTCTTTCGTATACGACTTTGACATGCATACTTGACTAGTATCGCCATCAAGCCAAAAAATAAAGAAAATCATACACTATTTAATAATACTAATATTTTATGAAATTCAGGCCTCCCATATCAGGTGTTAAGTAAATCAATCTAGTTAGCTTACACTTGGATCCTAAAAATACGGTGTGGTTAAACCTGAAGTGCATGTGAATCACAACTAGTTTGGCAGCTCAATGCTCTTAAGGTAGTGGCTGTGGCCAATTATGAGAACTGATCGTTAGTTCTCAATCTATTCACTGTCTAGGATCAAGGTAGACTATTGAATTGACTAATTTAGGTATACTTTTAGACATCGTGTGCTGCTATACCATGTTATGATGATAACCGAGGAAGATCACAATATGCTTAGCGAGGGTTAGTAAACTCTAGCAAGCTATTAAGCCCCTGATAAATTCATTGCTTATAATACTGGTCAAGTATAAGTTCTGTGACAGACTCTTTGCCTTGAGGATATTACCCAAAGCATCACCTAGTCCTTATATACGTTCACCCCATACTCTACGAAGTGCTCTGCAGACTTACTTTCGAAAATGAAGGCGACTCTCATCATCTCTATTGTTTGCGCTGTTGCAGCAGCTGCTCCAACTGTAAGTATTTTCATGCAATAGTTCTGGCTTTCGAAGTTATATTCTTATCATGCTGAGATTTGACGTCTTATCTAGCCCAATGGAGGAATCAACATTCTCTCCAACTCCAACCTAGAGGTCGAAGGAGTACTCAGTCACGACAATATTCTCGGGACCCGTGGCAACAACCCTATCGTCGACATTCTCGACCACGGAGAAGTTAAAGTTACAGACACGGTCAAGGATATCAACATTGGCCAGGGGATCGTTTCTAATCTAGAAAAAGAGACACGCGACGAGAAACTTCCTGCAGCTGTCAGTGTTCTTGAGAATGGTGCAGCAGTCGTCGCTAGCAACGTCAAAGATATCAACATCGCTCGCGACAATGCCGCCGTGGAAATTCTCCAGGGTGGTGCCGCAATTGTCGCTGACAACGTCAAGGACATCAACATCGCTCGCGATAATGCCGCCGTGGAAATTCTCCAGGATGGTGAGGCGATTGTCGCTAGCAACGTCAAGGACATCAACATCGCCCGTGACAATGCTGTCGTGGAAATTCTCCAGGGTGGTGCCGCAATTGTGCATGATAACGTCAATGATATTGATGTTCTTTGATCCTACACTTCCGACATTCTCCATAGAACACATAATTTTGACAGATATTAGTTAATATTGTTAGTATTTTACTTAGAGACCGCCCTGATTAAAGAAGAAATTCTTTAATGCTATGTGTATCCACAAGAAGGCACATAAATATATTAATTCAATTTTGACAGTGTCTCTAAATACCACTTGTATCAGCTGAGAATTGACGTTATGGATTTATCTATACCAATTGACTGTAGGAGTACCCCAGATCTCAGCTAAAATCCATTGATATCTTGGTATCTTGAGTTAAACTCCCGAAAGAGTCTCAGGGAAAATATTCTCGTCCTGGTCATCAATAATACCCCTTATGCTTAAAATAGTCCTCTTTTCCAAGATTATAGCAAAGGTTGTCTTGAGATCATATCACACAAAACGTCCTGCACATGGCGGCGAGTTGTAAAGCCTTTGTCGTTTTCATACGGGTTGTCAGTTTCGACAGCAAGATATAGCCAATTGAGCTTATCGTCTTTAAATGATACATTATTTAACTCGATTAGATCCTTGACGACTTGGCCTAGCGAAGCCATCGGAGATCGGAAACTGAAAGGCATTTTCTAATTTCAGAATATCCTTGCCGCTCAAAGTCTCCAAAATAAGTACGAACACTTCCCTTGGGAGATGTGATAATGTTAATTGTGAAATCAGACTAGGCATGTATTTTTCCCTGTTAATGACGAGTCATCTTGCCTCCCATAACATATAGTGTATTGCGAACTGCTTTGTCAAGAGTTATCGTTATATCATTCGTCAAGGTGACCGCTACGAATGGTTCCAAGATTGTCTCTAGTTTATGACCAAGTTTCCACCAAGTAATGTTTCAGCATCTCATATGCACAAGTAGTAGCAATTCGTGACGAAACATTCTTGGTTGTGAGTTTTCAAACTACCAATTAAATGAATTGACTTCGTAAAAGGGACTAAGGACAGTCCTATCGAGGCTTTTTGGGGATCACCTATAAATGGCTAATGCCTTATTGTAGTGCGCTAGGAATTAGCCCTAGGTATAGTAACTCTTTATATACTGGCCAATCCCTGAAATTCAGTATTTTCTTTTCTTTTCAAGAACATCATACGTGGCTATAGACGCAAAGGTATCTCAGTGAGATGTTGCAATTTCACATGTGGAAGTATTAAGTCTACTGACCAAACACATCAAACAAAACTCACTCAAGCGATAGAGCCCTTTCCGTGGGCACTTATGTTCTCAATTCCCTAGAATTTATATCTTTCGTCGCGGTATCTTTGCCATTTAATTTTGTGCCAAGATATCGAATTAGCAGAATGATGTCGGGTCTTCCTTTCATGGCACCAACTATTTGGCCACATATGGTGCAAGTAGAGCGCATTTTTATTGGCTCTCTAAATAAATTAAATGTAACGAAGCCGATTACATGTATTGTTCAAAAATATTGCGTTGGACTTTCCAAAAAATTGGTTGACCACGTGCAGTTCAAGTGTTATGTTGACCGGTAACCTGTTTTATATTCCTTTACTTTTTCTCCATAGTCAATGTCAACTGGTTCAAATGTTAATTCACGGAACTATCCGCAAACCAATGCAAATATGTATATTTTATTCAAATTTTATTAAGTGATAGAAAGGGGCTAGACAATTATTCAAGTAGTATTATGAGGAAATCGACATGAGATAGGTGGTACGTGTAGTTCACACACATGCAAAATGAGGGATCATGGGGCTTGCCGAACCCAATTTTGACGTTGGGACACTATACCGAGGGGTTTGACTTTTATATTTATTTTTAAGGGCGTTTAAGCAACCTCCAGCCACTTTGTAAATACGGAATGAGCAGGAATCATCATATGTTACTAACAATATACATAATCTCGCCTAACCATCACTTAGTATACTGGGACCACTGACATAAAAACGAACTGAAAGAATATTTATTATACTCTTTTGCCCTATGAAACGGCAACATTTCGTAGAAGACGTTTCTTCGGTTATTTGCACGGCCTATTAGATCTGTGATTTTCTCTTTGGAGAAAGAAATGGTGAAATTCTATTCAATCCAGGACAAATATGAAACAAGCTCTGCAAACCCTTCAACCGCGGTCTCCAGGTCCATTTGCGAATCCAGCAAGGTATATGTAAAAGTTGTACAAATTCGATGAAGAATATAACGCACCGCTTCACTTGCTAAGCCAGAATCAGGTGCAGATTGCGGAATCAATTGCCTCTGGCAGCTATCTATTATCGCATAGCTGTTTTGATAGTCTCTATAGTCGATAAAAGGCTCTAGAGATGTCTCCAGCTTCTCTCGCAGCGCCACTAGGGATTGAAAATCTCCTTCAGCAACGCTTCGCAGTTGAACTGAATACCGATCAATAACAACATCGGTCACCGCCTGCCAGTTGAACGCGCTCCTTGAGGGTTCGTTATTTAGGATCATCGAGTCGATGGCAAGTTGGATAGGAATCAGCTCCTCTGGTGTAATGTGAGATAATTGCGGAAGCTTAGTGTTGTTTGGGAACAAGTCCAAGTTATAGGTGTAAGCGCTAACAACATGGTCAAAATCAATAATAGCTTGGTGCCCTCGAACGTCATCGTAACGCGAGGTGACAGCACGACCAGGCATCCGACCCGGCTTCTTACCGCCAGGACCATGGCTATCATTTCCGGATGATTTTTGCGGTTTTGTTTCTGAGATGCGAACGAAGTCGAGATCGCGCTCAAAGTTGCATAAGATGATTTCAAAATCACCTTCTGTTCGCAGGAGACCATCGATCCGCCCAGCCCATTTTTCTTCGGCCATTTGGCAAGCCTGCAATGCACGAGCCTGTTCGCTGGGAGGGCCGCCGAGTTTCTTTCCACGCTGCTCTACCTCTGATCTCTGCCCAGGTCTTCCGCCTCCAGGCCTCTCATTTTGAGGGATACTATCATTGAAGAGAATGCGGTCCTGCGCTTCCAGTGATCGCATTGGGCCAGCAGACATGCCATCTAGGTAGAGGAGGCGGAGGTCTTTCGCTGATACATAAGTGTGTAGGTAACCATGTGTCGAAGCCAAAGGATCCTCCTTCTGCAACGGCTTTTGGCTGGTTTCCCTTTCGCTAGGCTCAAGTCGTCGTCCGCTTCGATGAGCAAAGCCCAGCGAATGCTCGGGTTCAAAGGCCAGCCATTCTAAGCCGGTGACCGGGTGCTCTTCGCCAGTACCATGGTAAAATTGTATGCCCTTTGGCACAGTAGCGAGGAAAAATGAGACTCCGTTGGGATATTCCGACAGAATAGGGTGTCGCATTACAGCATGAATTGCGTTGAAGACATGGTTCGCATTTCGGACGCCGTCGGTGCTGTTTTGAGCAAAAGAAATGGTGACCAAGGCGGTCCATATGGATAGAGAATGAAACCACAGACACATTATGCCTCTTTTTCTCGTGGTAAACTTTGGGTTTTTCTGTTGAAAGGAGTCGAGTTGCCAAAGATAATCAGATAAGATCTTATAGCTCCACCCAGTGACGCGGCCTCGAAATAGCGCAGCCCACAGTTGATTTTGTAACAAATGAAACAATATATACGTAGCTACATTACCAAAAAACCCCACTGAGGGACTCTTTCAACAAGTCGACAGCATGCTAGTTATGCGCGATCACCTCTAGTCCTAAGTCGCGTCAAAGATCCGGACCAGTGTAAGGCCGAACTCTCAGGGCTATCGTACGATAGGCGCCACGAGGCGATATCGGCGCCCTTGGTGTTGAAGCAGTTTGTGCCAAATGATGGAGGCTGGAAGCTGTCCTGGATGGGTACATAAATAACTGTCGACACTGAATAACTAGGCACAGTCTATGGGGGAGGCTTTGCACGAAATCCCGGTTAAATGGACCCTGGTCGGCGAGACCACCGCTAGCTATCGCACTTAAAGGTCCATTTGGCCACTATGCATCGAACTGCCTTGAAAGCCAGACAAGACCACCGACTTTCAGCATGGACCGAGAGCGCCCCCCCTCGAGCGACGTTTCGCTAGTTGCAAGCAGCGCTACGGGAGACTCTTTCATGGACGAAGGTATATGGTTCTTGCAGCCAGATCACCAAGATGAAATCCAAATCGAACTGGACGATGCGCGCGGCGTCCCCACGGTCAAAGGAGGCACAGCAGGCGGGTTAGTGGCACACTTGACGCGCCATGACAAGCTGGATGGCGCGTTCAACCACATGTTTCTTCTCACATATCGCTCCTTTATGACGAGCGCCCAGCTGTTCCAAATGCTTATGGAGCGCTTCTATATTCAGCCCCCGGGCGGACTGACCCAGGCTGAGTACCAGATATGGCTCTCTCAGAAAAAGAAGATCACGCAAGTTCGAGTGATAAATGTGCTCAAGCGCTGGCTGGAGAATTTCTGGACAGAGCCCGATGACCAAGATACCAACAATCTCCTTCGTAAGATCCACGAATTTACACTAGACTCAATTCCTGCCCTGAGGAGCTCGGTGTCGCACGGACTGGTCGCCGTTATTGAACAGCGACTCCAGGGAGATCGACGGTCAAAAATCCGCCAGCGCGTTTCAATACAGGGTGCGATCTCTCCCCCACCGGTGCTTCCGAAGAAAACGAAGAAAATCAAATTCCTGGATATCAACCCGACTGAGATAGCCCGTCAATTAACTCTACTTGAGTCCGAACTATATAACGAGATACGGCTGGAAGAGTGCTTAAACAAAGCATGGCAGAAGAAAACAACGAACTCTGGGGACGTGGAACTAGCACCGAATATCAGATCCATGATTCGACATTCGAACCAGCTGGCTAATTGGGTCGGAGAGCTGATTCTCGAGCAACCAGAAATGAAAAAGCGTGTACGGGTAATAAAGCATTTTGTGGAGGTCTTAGAGGTATGTTTGCTTTCATACTTGTGGTGCGTACAAATCAGCTCCCTTGACTCCTTCTTTCATAATAGGCTTGCTACGAGATGAAAAACTATTCCACGTCCATAGCCATTGTCTCCGGCCTTGGTACAGCACCGATATACCGGTTAGCTCGTACTTGGTCTCAAGTCAGCGAACGCTCCATGGCTACTTTTGAACGGATAAGAGGACTTGTGAATAGCACAAAAAACTTCAATGTGTACCGTGAGACTATGAACGCTGCAGAGCCCCCCTGCGTTCCATTCCTTGGTATGGAATCAACTATATACTTATACAATCTGAGTTTATAGGTGATCACAGCTAACATGTATTTTCGTATTAGGAGTCTTTCTTATGGATTTGACCTTCATTGAAGATGGCAACCCAAGCCAGTCATCATTAGGCATCATAAATTTCAGCAAGCGAGCCAAGGCAGCGGCGGTGATCCAGGATCTTCAACGATATCAGGCCTCCGAGTATTCATTTCAGCCGGTTCCGGAGCTACAGGATTACCTAGTCAGTTGTGCACAGACAGCTGACGATATTAATGACAAGCATGAGCGGAGTTTGGAGCTCGAGCCACGAACACGCGCAGAAAACAATGCTGGAGGCGCCCCATACGTTTCCACTGGGAGCCACATGGGCGCAATCCTCATGGCAAGCATGGCTATGGAGTAATAGTGACTGTCATAGCGGCGAAGTTGAATTTTTTTCTTTTTCCGTAGTGATACCCAAATCTACATGTACCCTCAGTATAGTGATCATCTTAGATAATTTATAACCCACATGTGCAGTCAATATTGTGTGAATTCGTATATGTATGTCTTACATATATAAATAACCCTGCACGGATGAGAACCAGGGCGCTGTATAGCATATATATATATATATTAAATTTAATAACAAACAATCTAGACACAGCCAACGGTGGGGTTACATGGATCAACTGCGCTGCGTCTCCGAGTTCGGACTTGGTTGTATGCGGTTTTAATTAAATCTCCTGGAAACGGCGGTCAAACACTAGTCAACAGAAAAGAATTACTGATTGGGTGCAGTCTTTCGTAGCGAAGTCCTTTCCCAGCCTCTAATTCATTAACTTGACTCACCAGAAAACAAGGTAAGGAAAAGAAAGGCCCAATCACACCGGGTTGGGGGTGTGATGTGATATGGTCGTCTGCATAAGCGCGAACAATAGGAATAATAGCTGGTGGATCTCATACGCACACTAGCCATTCCCCTCTCGCAAAAGAGTTATCTGATCCGTTATACTTTTATCAGATCAGGGTTATGTTTTATCTGATCCGACAGTGACGGTGACAGGCCCACTGACTGGGCCCACTCAAACTCTACGAAAGCACCTGGGCTTCGTTTCGTTTTTATTTTACTTAATTTATTTCTTTCGTTCTTCTAGTGCGGGATGCGGTGGATATTATGTTCAGGCTGCCAGCTATCCCGGACTCACACCACCTTCCTCGGCTCGCGTTTTATACAGAAATATCATTCCCGTCGTTTTTCCGTCTACCTCCCTTGAGTTACTAGATTTCTGTTTAATCGGATCTTCGTTGTCGACTGCGACCAAAAGAAAGGACGCCCGACATGGGCGCGTTCGATGTTATTCGTGGTCGCAATAACGCGAAAACAGTACAGACAGTTGTTGGCACGGATAAATACCAATTCACAGATAGGAAAGACCTCCCCGCAAATAACCTCGAGATCGAGTCATGGAACCCTTCACCAGAGACTCAGAGTAATGCTGGACTCCGGCAAAAACCGAGTGAGACCCTAACGGCACAGGCACAGCCAGGGGTGCAGAAAGCCGAAGCGGTTGCACTGATTTGGAGTAAGAAAGCGGCTTATGGAACCTACGCTCTGTAAGTAAAGACCTGTTCAGGTTCTGCGGAGAAGATTTTAATCAAGAAAAGTGTTTGGCTGGCATTTTTTATGCTGGCAATACAGTCATCAATCAGCAGCGCCATTATCCAGAATGCGTATGCCAGTTTCAGCGCCGCCCCTCAAGTCAGCACAGCCAATATCCTTTCCAACGTTATAGCCGGAGTATTGAAACTACCTGTTGCTAGAATTCTCACGCTTTGGGGCCGCACTGAAGGGCTATTGATTTTCGTTGCGGTTTATGTCGTCGGAATTGTGATTCTAGCTGCCTGTAATGGCCCAAAAGCCTACGCGGCTGGATACGTTCTATATTGGGTTGGCTATGATGCGCTATACTTGATATTAGATGTGTTCATTGCCGATACGACCGGTCTTCGCAATCGAGCCTTTGCCTTCGCTTTTGCAAATACTCCATTTATTTGCACTGCATTTACTGGGCCACTGGCTGCCCAATCCTTCCTCAAAACCTCAACATGGCGCTGGAGTTATGGCGTATTTTCTATTACCATGCCTGTAGTATTTGTTCCGCTGGCGGCAGTGTTCAAGATCTATGAGAAAAAGGCCGAGGACGAAGGCATTTTTCGGCGGCGGCCAAGTGGGCGAACTACATTTGAGTCGATTATCCACTATGCACATGATTTTGATAGTACGTTGAGACTTTCCTTCTATCCTAAACATTTCAAGCATACGACTAACCGCACGTCTTGTATAGTTATTGGTGCATTCCTCCTAATGGCTGCATTTGTCCTTGTCTTACTACCCTTTGGCCTGACTAGCAACGGCAGCGCTGAATATAATAGCCCAACATTTATTGTAATGCTGATAGTTGGGTTCCTTCTTTTCTTCGTTTTCGTGGCCTGGGAAAGATTCGGAGCCAGATCCCAGTTCATCCGCTGGGAATTACTCAAGGAGCGGACAGTTCTTGGGGCGTTTTTTCTTTCTGGGCTGATCTTTTTTAGTTTCTATTGCTGGGATCTCTATCTCTTCAACTACTGCGTCGTTGTCTTCCAGCTCTCGATCGCAATGGCAGGCTACGTCAACCAGATCTATAATGTCGGCTCCACCTTTTGGTCCGTTCTTGTCGGAATCTTCATCCGCATCACAAAGCAGTTCAAGTACTCCTGCCTATTCTTTGGCATGCCGCTGCTGCTCCTCGGTGCAGGTCTGATGATCCATTTCCGTGGTCAAGACGAGAACAGCACAATCGGCTATGTCATCATGTGCCAGATCTTCATTGCCTTTGGCGGCGCAACCCTGGTCATTGGACAGGACATGGCTGTCATGGCAGCTGCAGATCGAGAGAGCGTGCCGATGATGCTCTCGATTCTCAGCTTGGGTTCTAGCATTGGTACAGCTATTGGCTTTGCTGCTTCCGCGGCCATCTTCAACAATACATTCCTCGATACCCTAACGAAGAGGCTTCCTGAGCGCTATAAATCAGAGGCTCTTTCGATTTATAGAGGGGGGTATGTGAAGCAGATAACTTACCCCATGGACTCAGAAGTCCGAATAGCCATCAATTATGCCTGGGCCGAATACATGAAGCGTGCCTGCATCCTGTCCACGTGCATATTGGTCCTCGGTTTCCCGGCCGTTGGCATCTGGAGGAACTACCGCCTGGACAAAAAGCAGAATAAGGGAGTTGTGCTTTGATTTTTCTCCCTTTTTGTTCCTTGTGTTTTTTTTTTTCTTTTTCTTTTTTTATTGAAAAAAGCATATATTAATTGATGTAACAAATAAGAATGTGGAATGACAACCGAGAGCTAATGCTAATATGACAGCCTTTGCGCTTCTTTCCAAATTTTAACTGGTTCTGTCAACAGAGTTTATAAGTTTGACTTGCAATTGCTACACCGGATCTTTCCCATGAACTGAATCCAGCTATTCACTTACGTAGGGGCTAGATGATGTTTTGCTTTTATGACAAAGTCCATCTATGTCTACCCAAGCCTGTCATACTTAGTCATCGAAGTTCTAAGAGTTAGTGACGGTGTACTAAAGGAATAACATAGGAAACAAGTTTGATATTGTTGCTTTTGCACGCCAGCTAAAAATCAGATAAAAGTCGACAGCCAAGGATTGAAGGTGAAAAAAAAATCATTTCCCCAAATGTGCATCCATTATGTCAGATAATTCAACCTCCTCGATAACAGCCCCAAAACTAGATGCACGTAAGCAATGCGTTCTTTGTTCTATAAAAAAAATTTATGTTTCAAGAAACTTACCCAAAACAGCTAATTTTCGAAGAAATAGCGTTTTTCAATGCCTCCAACCCAGTTGGCGTCAGATTCCGAAAGCGGCGGTGCGACTTGATCTGATTCCATGCCTGTACCGGAGTGATTTCACCATCCAGATCCAGTTTGCGCGAGAGTTCATATAATCGGTCAAACTCGACGGTTGGGACTGCCCACGGTCCTTCATCTGCACCGAGATGGGGTGCGTGACTCAGAAGTGACGCTTGGAGAGTAAGGGCGTGGCCGTGGGATTCACCTGCTTGGAGAGGATGCATTGTGTGTTGTAAACATGGTTTTTCGAGCCTAATGTTATATGTTTAGTGTATGCTGCATGGATAAAACCAAGAGATGACCCGCAGCTGCTGGGTTCTAGTGTTTGGGACTTACAGCAAAACGAAATCAACACCTGTCTGAGTACTGTCTAGGCCGTGAGGATGCGATTTTGTCGACACATTCTCCGGTGGCGGGATCATCGTAGCATCTGGTAGTGGTTGTCCAAGATCCACCTGAGGAATAATAGCATTGGGCGATACTGATGCTTGTTGCATCTGTGCTGCTAGAGAATCTCCAGAAAAACCCAAACTAGATTCCTGGTTGGAAGAATCAAAAGAGCTGGGAGATAATCGCGCATGCAGCATCTGCGGTTGTGCTTGGGTCCCGATGACAGACACCTGCATCAAGCCCGCAGGATTATTTTGGTGCTGCTGATGAGAAGGAATGTTGATTTTGTGAGCAAGCAAAATGTCCTTCAAGACCGAGTTCTCAATATTGGCCTCTTGGTAGTCCTGTCTGAGTGCAACGTCTTCGCGAAGTTCAAGGATCCGGTTCTCTAGATGCCGGATATAGTCCTCTTTCCTTTCACGGTGTTTCCTAAACTCTTGTAGTTAGCCAGGACCTTCAATGTTCTCTCTGACAAGAAACCAAGAAGGGGACCATTGCTACTATACCTCTGTGCGCGCCGGATTTGTTCGCGCCGACGGGTATAAGCATTTTTCTCAGTCCCTTCAGATTCGCCATTTTCACCTAAGGCAAGTTAATATTGTATTTAAGTAAAGACACAGAGCTGATCGTTGCAACGGGATTCACACTTCATACAAGTGTTAAAGGGGGGAATGTATGTAAGAGAATCAGGGTTATCCGACTGGATGCACTGCGGATACGTACCATCAGAGCGAATTGTGCTGCGGGATCTATCAAAGACTGCCGAGAAAAATCTAAATTTGCTTGAAGAGGCTTCTTTCTTCGGCATGTTGAATGTTGTTGTCGATCCTGAGTGAGGTCTCGTAAATATAGTCGCTAACTTAAATAGTCGGAGGAGCAAACCAGCACAGCGATATCAACTGTTATCTTTGGCAGATATCTTACGTGTGTCAAAACATTAATGTTCCAGGTGTCTTTTTTCTCTTTCGCCTTTTTGTTGAGGGCTGAAGTGCTCGCAGCGTCTATTATCAGCTAACTAGCAACTGACTAGCCCCCATCCCCATTCGCCGACCAGCTCTCCGGCTTACTTCATCTCACATTAATGCAACTAGCGTCAACAGCATGATTCCGCATGAGCTTGTCGGGGAGACCAAGATTCCCTGGATTTGGCAAGGCGTCTTTGATCGTGTTTTATCTACATGAGATTGAAACACGCAGATATATGAGTGAAATATCCAGAAGAATACTAGTACTGTCATTCAGCGATTAAATATGATTTGTCAAGCATTCAAAAGTGTAGTGGAGAGTCAATAGGTGGACATCAATAGGAACTTATACATCTGAGGAAATGAAACACAATATACAGACTTGGAAAAGAAAGAAGAAAGAAAACAAAACTCCCCCTTGGTGCACCGTTCCAATGTATCCCTATCCCTTCTCGGTTCCGCCACATATCAGCGCTGTCTCAGAATTTCTAAAATACAAAGAGAGCCTCATAGCAGAGAGGAGCTCATTTTTAAGCCAAGATTCTGGTCGTTTATTTCTTTGCCTCCTTGGCCTCCTTGGCCTCGATGACACGAGTGATAAGACCAGTGGCGACAGTGCGACCACCCTCACGGATGTTGAAGCGCTGACCGGCCTCGGCAGCGACGGGACGGTGTGTCTTCAAGACCATCTCGACGTTGTCACCAGGCATGACCATCTTAGACTGGTCCTCGCCGGGAAAGCTAAGGGAAGCGGCCTCGTCTTAAGAGAAAAATATTAGCATTGGCTGATTCCTCATTGAATCTCGATTGAATACATACCGGCAGTGCGAATGAAAGCCTGGGGGCGGTAGTTGGATCCGAATCCAGTACGGCGACCACCTTCAGCCTCAGTCAAGACATACATGGAAACCAGGAAGTTGTCATGGGCCTTGGTAGTTCCGGGAGCAGCGATAACCATACCACGTCGGACATCGTCGCGCTTGATACCACGGAGGAGCAGGCCGGAGTTGTCACCAGCACGAGACTCATCGCATGACTTCTTGAAGGTTTCAATGTCGGTGACCTTGGTCTTCAGGGCACTCTTCGAGAAACCGACAATCTCGACTTCGGAATCCTTGTTGAGAACACCACGCTCGACACGGCCCGAGGCCACAGTACCACGTCCAGAAATAGAGAAAACTTCCTCAACAGACATCAGGAAGGGTTTGTCAAGGTCGCGCTGGGGGGTAGGAATCCAGGTGTCAACGGCATCCATGAGCTCATCGATCTTTTGTTCGCCAATCTCAGGCTTGCGGCCTTCCAAGGCGCAGAGGGCAGAGCCAAATACAATCGGGGTCTCTTCACCCTCGAATCCATATTGAGTCAAGAGCTCACGCATCTCCAACTCGACGAGTTCCAACATTTCAGGGTCCTCCACGGCGTCGACTTTGTTGACAAAGACGACGATCTTCTGGACACCGACTTGGCGGGCGAGCAGCAAGTGCTCTCGGGTCTGGGGCCTAATTAATTCCACCGTCAGTAGGCCGTGGTTGTTTATGACTCCGGCAGCTGCAAGCACTCACATTTGACCGTCAGAAGCGGCAACGACGACAACTGCACCGTCCATGTTTGCGGCACCTGTAATCATGTTCTTAATGTAATCGGCGTGACCAGGGCAGTCGACGTGGGCATAATGGCGATTTTCGGTCGCGTACTCAATGTGAGCGGTCGAAATAGTGATACCACGCTTTCGCTCTTCGGGGGCTTTGTCGATAGCGCCGTATTCGAGGAAGTTGGCCATTCCTTTCGAAGCCTGGCGCTTTGTGATGGCGGCGGTCAAGGTGGTCTAGACAGGCTCTGGTCAGAGGAAGAAGAAAAACAACTTGCGAGTTGTACACATACCTTGCCGTGGTCAACGTGACCAATTGTACCTGGAAACATCAGTATTTGATAAATTCCAAAGCTGGAGAGTCCAATCATCACACATACCGACATTGACATGGGGCTTTGTGCGCTCGAAAGCAGTTGCGAAGGAACGAGCAGCGAACCTCTCGTGGGAGAGGACATGGTGCACCGGGTTGGCAGCGCGAGGACGCAGCAGGGAGGACCTGCTGCTCTTCAAGAGAAGATTGACTGATCTGGAAAGGCTGGCCATGCTGAAGACTGTGGCAGCAAACGATGAAAGAACAGAAGAAACACGAACAGCAAGGAACACGCAGGAGAGAGTGTTTGATGTTGACAGCTCCGGCGCTCCTGCTCGACCCGGCCAAAAATTTTAGCCGTTTAGGGGAGCTTAGTCACCGCCTCGTCCCCCGCCAATAGGCGCCCGGCATTTGCGGCCAACGAATAAGCCTCTTGTTATTACTACATATATAAAATAAAATCGCTGGCTTCACCCAAAAGTAAACTAGGGGGTTTGCATAGCAATTGCAATGGTGGGCGTATTCCCCGGGTATTTCCACTATCGATGCATGCTCTACCGTTGAAGGCTGCTCGATGTGCAGTGAAAATCGATATATATGATACAAGTATAGTACAATTCTTCTGCATGTTTTTATTTGATCCCTGTCCCAAATGCATCAGTTTATAGCCAGCCAACAGCTATTCCTTCTTCTCCACGGTCATCGTAAGTGTTTTGCCTGGTTCTCCTTCCATTGCCTTGCTCTGGCGAGCATTGGCATCCTCAATTGCCGCGTTGATCTGGTCCAGCAGTTGCTGGATTTCCGGCGCGGTAGCGACTCGCTTCCCCCGTTTCCTAGTCAAGACGATTTCGACAGTGCGGCCTTTGTCGATAAAGGCAGACAGCTTTTTTAGCCGATGAGAAAGGTCGTGCGAATCGATGGACCAGTTCAATTCGATCTGTTTGACGGATGTTTTTGCACTAAGTTTCGCTAATCGTGCTGCCCTCTCTTTCGCCTTCTCGAGGTCTCGCAGTTCCTTCAACGACATAATTTTGCAGACAGTGTGACGACCGGGCTCGCCCGGGTCCAGCTCGACCAGAACATGCGTGCTTTTTTGAAAAGACCTAAGGACGTAGGATTTCAGTACAGGTGCGTCTATATTCCCCGCAGCGTCGACGAGTTGGATAAGGCGAGCATCGATCTCGTCATTTGTTGGTCGGGAAAAGCGCTGCGGCCTGGAGGTAGTGGGTTCGCTGGTCGTATCCGTGGCCACTCGTTTGCGATTGATAACCCAGCTTGCTGAGAGGCTTGGAGATGCGGAATATGGACGCAAAAGGATGCCTGGAAATCGATGGCTTGCATGTCTCGAGGAGAAGAGGGCGTGACGAAGGGGCTGGGCTGCCAAACCCAGTCGCTGGAGGTATTTCATTGCTTCGGCAGAGCTTTGCGCAACGGCATTTCAAGGACAGCGGACAGGGAGGATCACAAGCAGCCAGCGCTTAATTCTCTCTCTCTCTCTCTTCTGTCTGTGTCGCTCGCTTGCTCGACCGTTCAGTCAGTCAGTGGTGTGTTTGCAAGAAGAGAGCTCGACGTGAACAACACAGTCTGACTGAAAGCGGACGTAATAATTCGCGGAGGCTCAGCGCGGGACCCACCTGAGCCGCCACCGCTCGGGACACGGGTCGAGACCCTCCAACTTCGTCTTCCCTTCTTGCCCCTTTCAAAAAAAAATATTTATAAAAAAAAATAAACATCCTGTATCTTTCATCGCACGGTACAGGACTGCTTTTGTCGCTGCCACCACCCCCTCAGTCGTTTCCGAGGCCTAACTGCATGCTGCTCCTGGCGACTCGCTTCTCTGCTTAATCTCCCCCGTTTTGCGTCGTGGCGCGAGCCCCGGAGTCGACTTGGCCAACTCTGCTCGCATGTCCACCGGAATCGACAACCAAAACACTCACAAACCCTCGCATCAGCCAGTCCACTCTCTGCACTCGCGGAGACGGTCTCCCACCGACGCGGTGTCCCCGAAAAGTGCCCTGAACGCGAGCGCCTTGCCAATGTATCACGAGAAACCGACAATGGCGCAAAGGTCGCGGCTTGTCAAGGCCGGTATTATCATTGCCGCAGCGTTTCTCTTCCTCTTGTACCTCGTTCCATCCAGACCCTCTGTCGCCAATATTATCACAGGTGAGTGGTTCTTAAGCAGAGGAAATGGACAATGTCTAATGGTTGTGAACAGATAAGCAAACCCCATCGTCATCGGCCGACGCCGTGAAATGCACCAAATCCTATGATTCGTCCAAACCGCTGAGACAATATGTTTTGATGATTGACGCTGGAAGCACGGGATCCCGTATCCATGTCTACCGCTTCAACAACTGCGGCCCAACTCCTGAACTGGAAGATGAAGTGTTCAAGATGACCGAGAAGAAGAAAGGCGGTTCCGGCCTGAGCTCCTTCAAGACGGACGCGGAGGGTGCAGCACAGAGTCTCGACGTCTTGATGGATGCCGCTATGCAGGCAGTTCCCGACGAATACAAGTCTTGCACCCCGGTTGCAGTAAAGGCCACCGCCGGCTTGCGGCTGCTTGGAGCGGATATGAGCGATAAGATCCTAGACGCTGTGAGACATCGCCTAGAAACCGTCTATCCTTTCCCTGTTGTTGCCAAGGAGCAAGGCGGTGTAGAGATTATGGAGGGTAAAGATGAAGGTGTCTACGCATGGATCACAACCAATTATCTCCTCGGCAAAATCGGTGGCCCCGACAAGACTCCTACGGCGGCTATCTTCGATCTGGGAGGTGGTTCGACGCAGATTGTGTTCCAGCCGACATTTGATAGCGCAACTGGTGGCATGCCCGAGAAGATGGAGGATGGTGATCACAAATTTGAATTGCAATTTGGTGGACGCTATTTCGAACTTTACCAGCATTCCCACCTTAACTACGGTCTCATGTCGGCCCGTAAGGAAATTCACGCATCTCTTATTGAAAACAAACTTGCACTGAGCCCCACCGACTTGTCTTGGACCACCCAGCCAATCCCCAATCCTTGCATCGGCCCTGGTATGGAGCAACAAGTCAACCTTACGTTCCCTGTTGGTCACGCTCTTGGTCCTGAGCTTTCAGTAACAATGGCTGGTCCCAAGGAATTGTCTGCCCCCGCCCAATGTCGTGGCTTAACCGAGAAGATTCTGAAGAAAGAAGCCGACTGCAAACTTGCTCCATGCTCATTCAATGGTGTTCATCAACCGTCTCTAGAGAAGACCTTTGCCCAGGAGGACGTGTACATCTTTTCTTACTTTTATGACCGCACAAAACCGCTTGGCATGCCTGATTCATTTACTCTCCACGAACTGCAGCGTTTGACTGAGCTCGTCTGCGCTGGTAAGGAAAGCTGGGGCCTTTTCGAAGGCATCGAGGGGGCAATGGAAGAACTCCAAGGCCGCCCAGAGTCTTGCTTGGATCTCAACTTCATGTTGGGTCTTCTTCACACTGGCTATGAGATGCCTCTTTCTCGGGAGGTGAAGATTGCCAAGAAAATCAAGAACAATGAACTCGGCTGGTGCTTGGGTGCAAGGTATGTTTTACTCCTTCTCTATTTCATGTCCTTAAACGTTTGCTAACATATTCTTTTAGCTTGCCACTTTTGAGCCAGGAAGCAGGCTGGACCTGCCGTATCAAGGAGGTATCCTAAATATTATGTTGATTGTCCATTACTTACTTGTTAAGCGGGCATGATGCTGGGGGGGAGGCCTATATACCTGCAATTATGATTATTTCAGGCATTGTAATTGTAATCATTCTTCGTCCCATTTCACTTTCTATAGAATTGTTTGTCTTCCGCGGCCTCTTTTTTGGTCGTCTGGAAGTGTTTTCAGAAACTTTTCTCTTTTGATATTTTTTGGTATTTTTTTTTATATTTATTTACTCTACCACTATCACATATGATTGATGAAAGAGCAATGAGAGGCGAGTCGAGTGACTGTTTGTATGAATCAATGAAGATGTTGAGCTTTTGTTTAGCCCTAGATCAACATCGTTTGAAAATGTCGGGCAGATGTGATTTTATACTATGCCCTGATCCTGTATTGAATATTGATCCAGGATCATAGTGGCGTGATGCACGGGCGTTGACTGGAATATGTATATATATATACTCCATACCTCAACGTTTCTCAGTCTGATCGGCTCGGCTGATCCTTCGGCCTCTTCATTGTAGACAGAAGTAGAAATCCCTTGTGGCGGGATCTAGATATCGAAATTCGTAGCCAAAGTGAGGGGAAAATTCACCCATCTTCGACCTCTCGAATGCCCGGCGGCGCCTCTTCCTTTGACCGAGGTTTGATTCCCAGTAGCCGAGCCATGACATGGCCTTCGCCCGTCTCTGTTGCATTTTCATGAGCCTCGTGGTCATCACTATCTGATGTATCATCCTGGCTGTCGCTGCTGTCATCGTCTCTTTTCTCCTTCAACACACCCAACCCGAGATTCTATACTCTGTTTAGCATATCCACGCTGTAGAGAGAGGGGGAAAAAAAAGTAAACCGCATAGGTTGTTTCAAAAAAGACTTACCATTTCGATATACTGTTCCTCGTCATCACGCGCGTCATCCATGATAATATCTTTGGTATCGCCGCCGGCGAGTTTCTGTTCAAGATCGACATTTGCCGCTTGTAACTGCGGCAAAAAGGACGAAATCCTCGACATGAGGCCCGAGTGGCCCAGTGGGTTCGTCCGCTGTATTTTTGGTTTCGGTCGTCCAGGGACATAAGTAATGACATCTTCATCGCCATGTTTTGTGTCTGTCTCTCCGGTATCCTCATCATCACTTTGGTCTTCTTCGTCAGAGGAAGATGACGGGGATGATGTGCCGGACGAAGATGTATAATCATCGTCTTCCTCTTCCTCATCTTCTTCTTTGCTGGTAGCATCTTCTGCACCTTTAATGGCATCGCCATTTGAAGCCGCCTGGCTGTCAGGTGAAATTTCCGTGACGAGTTTTGCCGCCGCTTTGGAGCGTTTGGGCAATGAAACTAGCTGGGAGGCCAGCTCGCTCGGATCCTCTCTCCCACGCTTTTTAATCATGACTGGACACTGGCTGATTACCAATATATTGAAATAATGCCGCCTTAGTGTTGCTGCCGAAACGCTGTTTGGTTTTGTGACGACAAATCGCGGTTTCGTGTTTGGCGGCGGAGCGCGAAGGTAAGGCTGCTGATTGGCCAGCGAGCTTGTCGCCGTGGCTGGCCAATCACGGCTCGCCAGTCACCAGGTTGACGACGACAAGTCACAGACTGACTGGCGCCTCCCTAATTTCTGCGTCCTTTCTCCATCTTCTCAGGCAGTGCTTCTGGAGTCAAGCTATCAACTCTTGTATTTCTTGGTCGATTCGTGTTCTACAATCATAGGCAGACGTGGACTTGCACCCGGCCGCATCATCGGTTGTATACAACTTGGAAGTATATTCGACAAACCCACCGGTATGACTCGTGACCGACACTTGACACTTTAGGACTAATTACTGACAATTCTTAATAGACTATTTCAAAAGACTCTTTATCTTCAAAGTGACGTCAATCAACAAGTCAATACCACACAAAGAAAATACATTGTCTGTTTTGTGCTACACCCATTAAGCAGATAAAAGACCGGCTTCGGAAGTCATCTGCAGGCAAAGCTGCCCATTGATGTATGATTGTCTCTTTGTGCTTCTTTATGTCTTGTCATCGGGTGTGTTTCTGAAGAGTGCCTTGAGTCACGCGGCTCAACTTTCGTCTCTACATATATTCTTCACGGCACTTTTATTTTTCCACCCTATTCCCATCCGAGTTTCCGAACGTTGAGCATGTTTAATTTGAAGATTACCAGATATAAATATATGGGCGTATCTCTAATATGAAACTTACTAGGTTATATACCGAAGAACGTTTCTGAACGAGGCTTGACATTGCACAGCCACCTCATCCACGACAAAAATACTCACATATATGCGCCTATATTACTCAAGACGAGGACTGAACCTTCTGTAATTCATCATGCCAGAGCCGATTATTCAAATAAGTAGTCCAGAGGACTATCCCACACCAAACCGTGCTCCACCACCAACTCGGAAAACGCTCCATCAAAACATCCTAGGCAAATTACGCCCTTTGCCGCTTCAATATCACTGGACATTCTGGTTTGACAAACACTCCGAGCCGGTACCCAGCTCAAGCCCCGAAGAAGAATATGGCTCGCGGTTGACTGTTCTGTACGAAGACGTCGCCGACATTGCCACATTCTACAGAGTATACAACAACTACCCTTGGGACAAGATCCGGCCGCGTGACACAGTCCATATCTTCCGTAAAGGCATAAAGCCGGTGTGGGAGGATCCTGATAACTTGAACGGCGGCTGCTGGACTTTTCGTGTACCCAAGGCCAATAGTCAGCCGTTCTTTCATGAGCTTGCTATCTTGGTCATGGCGAGTGAACTTCAAGCGGCCATAGAAGGCGGTACGTGTCTTATCCCGGCTTTTCTTGCTTATTTTTTCAATAAAAATATGTTTAAATACAACTGATTACTGACTACATATAGAACACGACCATGTCCTCGGCGTAAGCACATCTACCCGATACAATAACAATTTGATCTCGGTATGGAACAAGCACGGATCCAATGAGAAGTCAATCAAGATCCTCGAAAATACCATACTCAACCGGTTATCTCCAGAACTACGACCCATACCAAATTCGAATTCATATTTCTACAAGAGACACGCGGATCGTGAGGGTTACCAAGGAGCTATCAAGCAAGCGCCCCCAGATAGTAAAAAATGACACTGCGTATGCTTTTGCATCTTTATCTACAGTCGCTGGGGCCGACCTTGCCATAAGATCAATTCCTATGGTGTCACCATAGTTATATAACTTTTTTTGCATATATACACATCTAGGAGCAAAGGTGCATCTGCAAATGTATTAGGTGTTATGGAGTGTTCTAAATGGCTATTCAAGTGCCTACATGGTATATAAAGGAACTTCACGTGTAACTAGAAGGTAGTTTGATATTGATATCTTGATACAAATACAAGTTGTCTAGACATAGTCTAGGCTCTGGTTGTTCACCGACTTCTGCTCCTGCGATAACTGCTTCTTCGTTCATGCCTGTCTCGATCCCGATCCCGATCGCGGTCTCGGTTTCTATCCCTTTCTCTCTCCCTATCCCGCTCCCTCTCTCTTTCGCGATCACGGTCCCGGTCTCGATCTCGGTCGATTGATTTATTCCTTTCGCTATCCCGGTCACCTCCAGCGCCAGGAACATACCGGTCATACCTATCATTTCGAGATTCTCGGTTCCAATCACGATCACGATCACGCTCACGCTCACGGTCTCGGTCACGATCTCGCTCCCTATCCCTATCCCTATCCCCATCCCATTCCCTTTCGCGACCAGGAGGAG
Source organism: Talaromyces rugulosus (assembly GCF_013368755.1). Classification (NCBI taxonomy): domain Eukaryota; kingdom Fungi; phylum Ascomycota; class Eurotiomycetes; order Eurotiales; family Trichocomaceae; genus Talaromyces; species Talaromyces rugulosus. The sequence goes on along the minus strand of NC_049566.1, from coordinate 2,770,968 downwards.
ATCTGACACGCCGGCGTGGGGATCTACTGCGATTGCTGGTAAGTGGAACGTAGCGGTCAATGTCCAACTGACTAGGAGAGCGTGATCGCCGCCTAGAAGCTGACCGTCTTCGAGCGGTCGCGCGAGATCTGGACCGCTCCCGATGGGGCCTTGTACGAGAGCGAACTAATTGGGAAGGCGAGCGCCTGCGCCGAGATCTGGACCTGTGGTTGTCCCTGTCCCGGTCTCTGTCACGATCACGGTCACGATCTCGGTCTCGGTCTTGATCTCTGTCTCGAGGTCGATCTTGGTCTCGGTCTAGTTCCTTGTCTCGGGGTTTGTCGCGCTCTGAATCTCTAGGCGTTTCTCGTGACCGCCTTCGCTCACGGTCAAGTTGTTCCCTGTCGCGACTGCGGTCTCGGTCACGACCAGTGTAGCGATCATATCCTCGTTCACGAAAATGATAATCACGATCACGATCACGATCACGGTCTCGATCTCGATCTTGATCGCGCTCCTTTTCTCTTTCTCTTTCTCTTTCCCTTTCCCGACTGCGGGCTCGATCCTGGCGCGTAGTAGAACGGCTGCGGGTACGTTGCTCATTCCTGTAGCTACTACGTTCGTCTCTGTGATGTTTATTGTCGTCACGGTCACGAACTCGTATAGATCCTTCTCGGGAGATATGTCTGCTGTCACGCTCGTATAGAGACGGGCGCCTTTGACGAGATCGCGTGCGGCTTTTTCGTCTTCTATCACGGGACGAATCGCGAGTTGCAGTGTTAGGATACCGTGAATCTGTCCCAGATTTGGGGCGAGATATAGGTTTGCGACCGCTCTCGATAGCTTCAGCTTCTTCAAAGTCAAACTCTGGTTTCTGCTTTTTCTTTGCTGCTAATTCTTCGCCTTCTTTCAGAAGGAGCTGCAATGCCGCCTCTTCCAGCGTTTTCTCATCTACAGGTGGAGGCGCAGGGACAGGGGTGGTAGCTTTGGGAGTGGTCGGGCGAGAGACTGTCCTCTCACGATCGCGGTACCGCGATGATGCGCCAGACCCCTCGTACCGGTCATAGCCTCGAGGAAGATCGTAGCTCCTGTACCTGTCTCTGTCCCGATCCCGGGAATCGTCGCGTCTCCTGTGATCATATCGCTCTTGTCTTTCTTTTTCTCTCTGTTCTTCGAGAGCACGCTGTTCGGCACGTCGCTTTTCATCTCGTTCTCTTTGTTCTTCTTCTTTTCTGCGTTCGATTTCCCGTCGTTTGCGGGTTTCTTCAAGTCTGAGTTTTTCTTTCTCGGCGTCGATGCGCTCTTGCTCTTCAACTTCTGCTTGGTGGATCTTGTCTCGTTCGGCCCTTCGCTCGTTTCTCCAGCGATCGTAGTCTTGTTCGGTCATGTTTCCTCCTGCTTCTTCCTTGGCAATGGTTTCTTCGTCGACTTCTTGCCGTCGGATATCTCTAACTGCTGCCAGCATAGGTTCAAGATGCCCAGCAACAAATTTGTCAAACGAATTTTCCAGGTTCTTGTAGATATCGCTTCGGTCCACAGCACCCTCGATTAGGGTTGCTGCTTTGCCTCTGTCGCGAGACAAATGCGCCGGCTCTCTTTCGATTTCCTTCTCGGCGAGTTGTTCTAAAGCAGCAGTGAATTCAGTCTTGCCTTCCTAATGGCACAAATCCTCATTAGCAAATATATAAATAAAAATAAAAATCGATACGCAAATAATAAGCAACAGAAATTGCCAAGGGCAACAGTAAGCTCACCAGATCATAGAAATCTTGCCATATCTTCTTTCTGTAGCTATCAAAAGAACCCTTTTTCTTGAACGCGACGAGCATATTTTGCATCGAAGTCTGCTGTTCCTGAGAAATCGGCAGTTCCGAAGTCTTGTACTTCTTGCGCTGCAGACTCTCGACATCCAAAGCAGCTGCATGTTTGTCGCCGAGGGCGTCCTCCTTTATTCCCTCCGTTTCTGCCATAGTGTGAGAATCGCGACTGGCATAGTAGCCCCCTTTGTCAATGCAAACGTAACAACCGTTCGCCAGGAGAGAGTATTCACAGAATCAAGAGTCAACCGCGAAGAAATATTCTTTATCGAGGAGGAGCTTTCCCTTCGCGCTTGCCCTTTCTTTGTCCATGGGCACATTTGCCCGGCAGAATTCGTGCGCTAGGCGGTGAGGTCTTTTGCAGCGTCACAATTGGACAATCACGGTTCCGCCAACCGCCATGCGGTGATTTGCTATTAGCAGCCGGCGCGGACCTCGAACCTTCCCGACTTCAAATCAATCAGCACCGTTCGATGTCAGACTGATTCACGACCACACACTCGACTGGGACTGCCCAATTCTATTCTATGAGCATTGAATTTCGGCTGTAGATTACTACTGCAAATTTAATTTCTCCGGAGAGTTGTCTCGACCCGCGAGGCTCCCCCTATCGCATCCCACCATCAATCTTCCTCTTCACACACCACCCATCATGGTTCACAAGGTCCTTTTCTGGGGCGGCTTCGGTATGTGACTATCTGCTTGTTTACATATAGATACTGCGTTACTGTATTGTCTAGTTCAATGGCTAACATAGGCGCCGCGCCCTCCCGCTATAGGCATTGCCGTCCGTCTCTGGCAACTAGGAATCCAAATGCGCCCTTTCCTCGGCAAAGAATCCCTCTGGGCATACCCCCTGTTTGCTGGCGTTGGTGGAAGCTTCGGATACTGGATTCAAGGCGTCGAGTCCCGACAATTGAAGATGCTTGCTGAGCGACGAGAAGCTATTCTCGAGAAGCGACGGAGACGGGATGGACAGGATGGCCTGGTGAACACTGGCGAGCAAGCCGGCATTTTGGCCGCCACGTCATAAAGTGGACAATTTAAAGAGAAATTGTGATGGGGAGATTTGTTGTGGTGTTGGGGGGAAGGAGAGCATGTCAAATTGCTCATTATCAAATGTGATAAAAAAGGGCCTATGAAAGAGGGCTAGGTTATTGAGTGATATCAATGATCACCAAGTTTGATATTTGGACTGTAACTATTACATTGTTAAAAGATTTACTTTTTTTTTGTTCAACAGCGTTTGGAATTAAAGTCCGCAATACTATGTACACTCGTTCTATCTATGAACGATCGAACTAGTAGATCGTCATCCTTCATATATACTTAGTCCGTGTTTACAGCAATCTGCAAAGTCACCTCCCACTTCTGCCCTCCCGAGCCATAACCACCTCCTAGCCGATTCTTTATAAGACTTGTAATCCTTTCTCGAAGCTTTGCCAAGTTTTCTTCTGTACCGGTAGCCCTCAACCTCAGATTCGCCATACATAGCCCGTAATGGACCTGCCAAAACCTAGCCTCGTCAATAGCAGTGACGGCAGGGTCTGCCTGAATATCCCGCATTACGTGATTCACACCACGACCAGAAAAGGACATCAGTAGCATTGATCCTAGAGTTTTCACAATGCGCGAACCAAGAACGCACATAGATATAGCCATGGTTAAAGAAAGCAGCATATCCAGCTTCTTGTACAGCGAAATGGAAAGCAAGGGCAGAAGGAGAAGAATGACGGAACATGAAAGAGTCAGGAAATGTGAGGGATTGCTAAGGACAGAAGGCAGGGACTCGATGTACGCAAATCGCATCGATTTGCCTATGCGAGCATGGTTTTTGAGACCAATGGCAGAAACCAATGTCGAACCAATAGCGAGCACAGATGTAACGTCGACAGAACCGGTCGTTGCGCGATCATGTTCATGCGAGTGGTGTGGCTGGTGACCAGAAGATCCCTCGAGGCAATGTTGCAAAATGTGAGATATAAGGTCAAGTCCCATGAATAAAAGTAGGACAGAAGAGGCAAAGCCAGCGAGAACTTCTGCACGCTCCAACCCAAACGGATGGCGGATACTCGACCGCTTCCACACCTCAAAGTTACCAAGAACATCGACGATCACGCACAAGAGCGCTCCAAGAGAGTCGAAAAGAATAAGGTGGGACAAGGCTGTCATGGCAAGAGATCCATGAGCAGACCATAACGTGTATCCCGCGATCAACATGTGGCAGACACTCCACCAGAACCTTGTCTTCTGGTCCTTTGACATGCTGCCTCGGTATTCTTTCAAGGTAGGTATTGGCAGCGAGGCTGGTAGAGCCAAGGGAGCTCGTGGCGGCGGTTCCAAGAAAATTTGGTGCGATATACTACTGTGTTTATACTTGTGACCACGTCGCTGGCCAATGTTCTGTGGTGATTGTTAGCAGGATGATTCCTCCTCAGCACCAAGTTGCAAGAACCTACCGATTTTATGACGGGGCTCTTCGCAAGCACCGTAGGCTGGAAGTTGAAGGGATTGGGATCGCCCGTCTTCACATTCGCACCGCCATCGCTCGAAGCCGACGGAAACGTGGGGCTCATTGGACTGGATGGATTCATGGTGCTTTCTCGATTGTCTTCAATTGCTGATATCGGAGCCATAGGCGACAGCGCATTTGGATTGAACAGCGGCTCCGCTGGTTGATCGCTCTGATACTCGTCGGGGGGTGGCGTGGGAGTTCGGGGAGGAGCAGGTATCGGGAGACTCGAGGCCATCAGGTGCGTTCTGCGCAAATTCCATTAGCGATGAGCCAGAATTAAATTAATAACGGCCACTCCACAACATACAAACTCTATCCAAGTGGCCGAACCACTGAAGCAGTGCAGTGATTGAGTCTGAGAGGAGCAGTGCGGGCAGATGTGCAGACGATCGATCTCCAGGAGAGAAAGCGGAGCTGGGCTCGGCCCATGACTCGCGCGGGCTCTTGGCCCTCTCGCCGCTCCGCATTCATCCTGTTTCAGTGACGACAACGATGCCAACACCAGCAACGGCCACTCTACAGCCATGAGCCCGGGGCCTGTCCAAACTTCTGCCTTTTCTTGGACAATTTTGCCGCGATGGTCGGTGCAGTTGGCGTGAATGGATAACCGCGGGCCCTTTCTGTTCCTTCTCCTCACCTTCTACCTACTCCTCAGTTCCCTCTTTCGCGCACCGCTAGTCGACCACAATGGAGAACGAGAAAAACAGCTCGCTGAAGAAGAAGACGCTCTCAAGCTGCTCAATGAATCTAGATACGGCGACTTCAGCCCTTCGACCGATGCATGGCTTCCAATTCCAGGGCTGAGACAAAATGACACCTACTCATGGGATTTGCTACCAACGGCACAGGAGAGAGCGAGGCGGAACCTGCATTTTGCCCTCGAGAGTGGAGGAATCAAGAGCCCTCCTGAACTAGACATCGTCGACCAAGCGCCGTCGGTCAAATTATCGTCGTTTTCACTCCCGGTCTATCACAATGTGACCGGAAAGCTCCGTGGAGACTGGGTTCGACACTCCCTGCCTCACGAGTCTCGTCTGAACGTTAGCGCTTTGGTGGAGGAAAACTTTTACATGACAAATGAATTTGGTCTTAATGTAACTGGCGACTCGGGATCGGTTTATGTCAATTTCCAGGAGGGTAATGAGGACGAGGCCGGGGCGATAACAACGCCGCCCCCGGTGCGTGAGATCCGCGCGGAGGTCGCGATTGAGAGCGACAGTGCACTGGGCAATACCTGGTATATGGCGACGTATGGCCTGCACTTCCCAGAACAGGGTTCGATTATTATGACAACGACGAGCGAGAAATTCGGCGGGCTGCTGTCTTTACCGCATTTAGCTTTGTCGCAAGACACGTTCAACCTTTCGCATCAGGTCATCGTAAAATCACTGGCAGGTGCAATCGTCGAAAAACAAAACAACGAGCCCACATTTTTCCCTTGGTCATCGCTACCACGCGGGGCTCAGGCGATGGCATTCCCGACTCCAAAATGCGAGTACATCATCTATATACAACAACGCCCAGTACGAATTGGCGACAGTCTTGCAGAACCCGCCGTGCTGGAGCAGATCGAGAGAGAATTAAGATTTCCAACAGGAGCCCCCATCCCGTCCCCTCCGATGATGGAGATGTCGGTGGTCATATTCTCCCCGGACTGTGGGATTCTTCTGGAAACAAAGGGCGCGCCTGATTATGCGCCCACGGACAGTTTATATTTATTCGGTGCTAAACACGAGGAATACAGCAAGTATGCATCTCGGACCGTCTATGCGATGGGGTTCATAATTGTTGGACAATTATACTTGCTATTGAGACAAATCAAAGAAGCTTCCACTCCTTCTACGAGGAGTCGTGTCAGCTTCTTCTCGATTGCAATGATGGCCCTGGGCGATTCCATGGTTATGAGTCTGACTTTGCTATCACTGTTTGCCGATACATCCTTTATTGAAATCTCGGCCGCTTCTTTTCTTGTATTCCTTTCCGTTGGCTACATCGGAATGAGGTTTATGATGGAGGTCTGGGCTGTGCAAGTCCCTGAGAGACGGGAACAAGAACGCCAGGCTACACCAAACCCGACGAATCCACGTATGGATACTTTGCCTGCCCCAGTTACTGCAACAAGAGCTATTAACTCTGGAGCAACCCCCATTATCCTGCCTTCAGACCAAGACGAGTTAAGCGAAGCACCCGCAGAGCCTGTCCGAACGCCTGCTGCCGGCGCTGGCCGGAATCCAACACCATCACGCGCAGAAGTCGGAGCAGATGTTGGGACCATGTACGCGCGGTTCTACTTTGTGCTTTGCTGTCTGTCGGTAGTTTCTCTCTGGTCATTTGTCTTTCCCAATAAGGTGGCCGCTGTATATGCTCGGTTGGTCAGCTTCTTATATTTGTCCTTCTGGGTCCCTCAGATTTACCGTAATATCATGCGCAACTGTCGGAAAGCTCTCAGGTGGGAGTTTGTGATTGGCCAAAGCATTCTTCGTTTGATTCCCTTTACATATTTCCTAACTGCGCCAGGAAATGTTCTATTCATACGCCCTGACACAACCACTGCGCTGGCCATGATTGCCTGGGTCTGGCTTCAAACATGGATTCTTGGGAGTCAGGATATCCTTGGACCCCGGTTTTTCGTCCCCAATGGCTGGGCGCCGCCGGCATATGACTACCACCCTATCATTCGCGACACCTCTGCCACTGGCACTGGCGAAGATGTTGAATCAGGAACAACTCTACCTATTGGTTCCCTCCGGGCCGAAGAACGCGATGCCAGTAGTAGCGCCACTCAGCAGCAAGACAAAGACCGACTACGGCCGAAAGACAAGAAGAAGAAGATCTTTGACTGCGCAATTTGCATGCAGGATATCGAAGTCACTGTCATCAGTTCTCCTTCAGTTGCAGGTAGCAGTGTGACGGACGGCGCGAGCAGCATTCTTGGTAGGCGGGCGTACATGGTGACTCCATGCCGACATATCTTCCATAGTACGTGTCTTGAAAGTTGGATGAAGCTGAGGCTCCAGTGTCCGATTTGCCGCGAGTCGATACCGCCGGTATAGATCTTTTTGACGTAACAGTTGTTGTTTTTTTTTTCCTCACCAAGTTTGGTCAACCATGAATATTTCGTTTTTTTAAAAACATATTGATATTTCTGTTGTAGTATACATATGTATAGCGATGTTATGAATAGTAGCGAACATGAATAGATCGATGGAATAGTATAAAATTTGGAATTTTCCCAAAATACTTCGCAGGCTGACTGTAGAAATACCATTACAAGACATAATCCAAAATATGTTTCTATAGCAGTGACACACAGCCTTGAATCATGATAAACGGAGCCCGATGTTGAAATCTCGGCCGCACAGCTCAACGCCAGTGATTTCGATTTCCGACGAGGAAAAAGAATAAACAATTCGACACATACACACAAAAAAACTAATACCATAAAAAACAAGATTATATCGGAGAACAAAATAACTATACAAGGCGCTTAGGATTCGCCCGTAGTCTCCAAATAAGCCTGCTTGTCCAACAAAGCGTCTAGTTCACTGGGGTCGTTGACCTCGATCTTGGCAATCCAGCCCTCAGCCTCGGGGCTGGCGTTGATTGTCTTGGGATTGTCACTCAGCACCTCGTTTCCTTGGATGATCTTTCCGGAGACCGGGGTCAAGACGTCGGAGGCAGACTTGACCGACTCGACGGCGCCGACGGGCTCGCCAGCGCTGACTTCAAGCTCGAGTTCGGGCAATTCCACGTAGACGACGTCGCCGAGGGACTTGGCCGCATATTCGGTGATTCCAATGGTTGCTGAAAAGAGAAAAAAAACCAGGGTTAGTAAAGATTCTGCAGACAAGGAAAGGAGTCTATGACGTTGATGTCATAGATACTTACCGGTACCATCGTCGGCGAGTTCAATCCATTCGTGGGATTCCGTGTACTTTTTGATTTCCCCTACGACTCAGTATTAGTCTCTGAACCAAAGATATCGAGGTTCGCTTCTGGTGGACGCACATTGTGAGGTTCGCGAAAAGGACCTGATGCTTCCCCGCGGGAAAGCGGGAACAGCGCGGCGAGAAGCAGCGGCCAGTGGCAGGCGCTGGGAGAGCATTCGAGATGCCAATGGGCGAGTGACTGCGGCGAGAGACATGGTGAAGAGTGTAGATTTTCCTTCCGGGCAAGTAATGCAACAAAAAAGAAAGGTTGATGGAGCGGGGGAGTTGAGAGGAGACGGTCGGCCGGAGGAAAGATAAAAAAGCTGCGGAGAGCTTCATGTGCAGCAGCTTGTCGGGCTCCGCAATGCCAAGACCGGCCGCCCGAGATAAGCAGCCCGCGGAGGTTCTTGCGCCAGAAAGAATTTAGTCCTTGTCGCAACAATATACAATCTCAAGACACACAACACAATCCCGCGTTGGCCGACATGTTATACGAGCTCATTGCCATTGTACGTGCTTTTGTTCTTTCCATCGGTGTGATGGAAATACTAATCTTGGAATTATCCAGGTGCGACCCGGCAGCCTCAAGGAGGTTAAGGAGTACGTTGGATCCCATCCAGACCATCCAGACCACCCAGATTCATTCCACCCACCATCTGCCTCTTCAAATTGGCTGCTTCTCGACTAATCGCATCACCATTTCTAATTAGGATTGCAAGAAATGCCGGTGCTCAAGTGCTCCGCTCCGGCGGCGTAGTCCGCGGCTACACAAACTGGGGAACCTTCACGCTGCCCAAACCCACGACAAAACATCAAGCCCGTTATTCTGAAGGCTGGCACTTCATCATGCGCTTTGATTCATCTGGCCCCGTCCAGTCTGCCGTTCGCCGAACACTCTCCCTCGACCCGCGAATGATCCGGTTTTCCGTTGTCAAGCTCGGTAATAAATTGGAGGAGATCAACCATGTGCCCGGCAAAGTTGAGTGGAACTTGGAAAAGTCCAGTTTGGCGGACTCTATCGGAGGCCAAGACTCTGGAAGCTCTTAGAAAATGAAACGACGCTCGTGAGGACTAGATTTGTGGCCGATGCATTGGAATCTGAAGGACATGGGTTATTCTTTGCTACCCTGTGAAGATTTATCGCTGAGTAGGAAGCGAGATTACAACATCTATGGGCAATTTTCTGGGAGTCACTGGTTTTTCGATGCTCTCTTGTGTCTTGTCTTACATACGGTGTAAGACAGTACATACTCGATGTATTTTTAGGACAGCATGTATTACGGCGCATACAAACTGGGATTGTGTTTAAGTCTACAGATCGATATGTCAGGTACTCAAGTACCGATGCTATTGATTGCTTCTTAGGATAAGTCCATGTAGGTATCATGGCCACCGAAAACATCTTTCACGTAGACGTAACATGTGTCGGTGTTACGAGACACATATTAGTCTCTACTAAACTCATAAATGCAATGTCATCTCTCACTCTCCCTCCCTCCCTCTCTTTTGTAAGCTTCTGTCATCTACCAGTCATTTGTCAGGGTTATGTTCCGGTGCGAAATCAAGATTACCAGTCTGGATTTCTAACTCTTTATTGTATTTAATTAATTGTTGTGAATGGTACAAAAAAAGATTGTCTGTCCATATTTGCTTACTCCATGGGAATTCAGTGCTAACTTTTAAGTCAGCAGTGACTAGAAGCAAGATTTGACGCGCCCGTCCGTACAGGGGTTAATACATAACACCTCCCGACGCGACTTTTCTTAGATCCTGACAACCACATCCTCTTTCAACCAGGATATCTTCCTATTATCAGGAAGTTGATGCCTCTCAAACGTCAAAATATCACGGCTAAGCCCAAGCGTGGCGCCCAGCATGTCCATTTGCCTAAGCCTGATCGGAAAACTGCTGTAACTGCTGGACAGAAAAGGAAAGCTCCATTGCCAACGGAAACAGCAGTGAGCCGCAAGCGCCAGAAAGGTGACAACTCCATGCGCCTTGGATGGTGGGTTGACTTGCTAATAAGCTCCCCAGAATCTTCTCTGAATAGCGTCCCGAATCAGCGATTAGACGTTTATGTGTTTGGGACCAATTGCTACGGCGAGCTTGGTCTAGGAGACGCGACAAAAAAATCCGAGATACCGCGCCCAGTTCTCAACCCAAAACTGCCATCGGAGACCGTCGGTGTTGTTCAAATTGCTGTGGATGGAGTGCACTCTGTGGCATTAACACACGACAATCAAATCCTTACTTGGGGGGTTAACGATGAGAGTACATTGGGCCGTGATACGAAAGAGAACACCAAGAAAACACCGATAGATGCTACAAGTGACCCTGGCGGAGATGAGGACTCAGATGATGATGAAGTTGAGCTTAACCTCAAAGAAGCCACTCCAATTCCCGTAGATCCTTCGCATTTTCCAGATGGGACGATCTTCACCCAGCTAGTTGCAACAGACAGCGCAACATTTGCCTTGACTAGAGATGGCCTGGTGTACGGCTGGGGTACGTTCAGGGTAAGAATATCCTGGTGCTAAATTGACTTGATTCAAACTAACGAATTGCTTGACAGGGCAATAATGGCCGCATTGGCTTCTCTCCTGAAACAGATATACAATCCACTCCTATGTTGATCTCTGGCGTGCCTCGCGCCACAAAACTTGCAGCTGGAGCGCAACATGTTCTGGCGCTTACATTAGATGGGACTGTTTTCGCCTGGGGCTCTGAGAAGCAAGGCCAGCTCGGCAGGCGTTTTCATCTCGGTAGGCGTGCAGCTGGCCCCTCGCATGACCTCCCATGGCTTATTCCAGGGCAATGTGCCCTTCGTGATATTGTCGATGTCGGTGCTGGGCTGTATCATTCATTTGCCATCCGGAAAAATGGAAAGGTATACGCTTGGGGATCAAACAACTTTGGGCAAACTGGAATTTCCAAAAGCGCTGGTCAGAGTGATGCTACGGTCCTTTATCCTACTGAAGTTCCAAGTCTTGGGAAAGAGGCAAAAATCACCACAGTATTTGGTGGAAAGATCACAGTCTGGCGTTGACCAACCAGGGTCAATGCTTGACCTGGGGACGCATCGATAACAAGGCTCTAGGCCTTGTCGCTACTGAGATCCCACCGTCTGAAATAATATACGATACTTATGGGAAACCACGAATTTTGAAGACCCCAACTCCCTTAGGCATTCAAGATATCGCTTTTATCACAGCGGGCACAGATCATTCTTTTGCTATTACCAAGGACGGAAAGGCATACAGTTGGGGATTCAATACTCAACATCAAGCGGGACACACGACTGATGACGAAATTGAGGAACCGACTCTTCTCGGTAACAAGCATGTGACTGGGAAACGTCTGGTTTCAGCTACCGCCGGCGGACAGTTTAGCATTGTGGCGGGCCTGAGCCAGCCACAAGTCAATAACAACTAAACTCCCTTGGTCCAACGTGTCCCAGTCTCGGGTATCTAAAAACAGTCACCGATTCCCAATCTGAGACCGCTTTTTGCTTTAGGTAAGACCGTGGATTTCCATAACATATCAAGGCATAATGAACTCCAGCTACATTGTGGTCGTACCCAGTGTAGAAAACAACAAGCATTCTCCTCAAACTTAACTCGGAGTACAAATGGCACCTATTCCTTCACTTCAGTGATACGGGTACGATCAAAATATACGAGATGTTTGTTCTAAAAATCTCGACGGTCTACATATCAAAGATCAAATCCCACTTCAAATAGCAAACAGTAAAAGTTCGGTTTGGTAGGCATCTAACATCAGCCTCAGCTTTGTTCGGCGTAGCCTAAACTAGGACATCCTGGTGGCAACGGATTGCTGGAGGCAGGTTTTCAACACCAAAAAAGAAAGCACTCTTTTCTTTGAAGAAACGAGATAATCAATACAGTTGGGACGGTACCATATCTGGTAATAAAACCAAACAAAGATTTTTTTTTGACACATGTTTTTCTTTGTATATGTGGAACATGACACCAATCCTTCCAATTTATTAATCAATAGCAACGGCGAACTTTCTTTCAGGAGTTTTGTGTTATTATTAGCTGTAAATTTATAACAATGCACTTTGAATAAAAGCCACCTCCTTTGACCACTAAAAAGTTGGCAAATCTACTCAAAGCTTATTGTTTTCGAAGCAAATCCCAAAACCAAGGGGCCCACACCTGCTTCATGCCGGCATTATATTATTTGTTTCTTCACAAACTACCCTCCAACATTTTTTTCTGACTGCTTAATCCTGAAACCTCTTATCGCAGTTTTCTATTAATCCATCGTATAACGGCGGTGTATACGAACTGTTTGCCACAAAACAGAACCAGTCGTATACTTGAGGAAAACGAACAATAAGATGGATATCAACACACAACACTCGAAGCCTTTTCAAACAACGGCATATGAGAATATGCCATCACGGTCTCTCACATCTGCCACCGAATATAATCTCATAGTTACATTCACCTCGACTCCGCACGAGAGAACCCAGCAGCCAAACACAGTCGACAACAACAATAATCCCATGTCCACGGGCGTTGTCCAGTCGTCAAATGCAAATCCAAGTCCATCTCCGACTCTCATTCCGAGTGCATATACTTACGATGCCACATCCTCTAAGATGAGTGGAGGCGCCAAGAACGGGTTGGTTGTTGGTTTGACTGGTAAGATTCAGTGACATCCTTTGTTTTTTTTTTCCCAGCAGACTACTGTCACTATACTAACAAAATGTGTCGTGTATAGTGGGACTCGTACTGTTAGGGCTGCTGTTACTGGCGTTTCTAATACTACGACGGAAATACGGCCCGGGAATGTGGAAGTTACTCTATACTCGTGTTTTTACGAGATCTCGACCTGGAGAAGAACAGGGAAATCAGGAGCCAGATCCTGCTTCCAGAGGACACGAGACGCACCAGAACTGGTATATGAGGGAAACTTCGGATAAACACGACGAAAACAACAATACAACAGTTCTGGGAAATCTATGGGGGTCCCTGAAGAGGCTATTTACTTCTGACACACACGATAAAAACGTGGACCAGAACGCCATACCTCTGGAGAACCAAGCCCAACAAAACCCGAGAGCGAGAGAACCACGTGTATCATGGAGCACAGGAAGCATTTCATTCAATACCCCACCACACACCACACCCCGTAGTTCTCCGGCTATAATCCCAGAAAACCGCGAGTCCTCGTACAGGGTAACAATTCCGTCATACTACATTCAGTATAGCAACCAATTCATCTCACCCCCACAAACTCCGGAACCATCATCGACGTCGTACAAGACAGATACAACGTCAACGCGAGACAGTGATCAATCCAGAATCAGAAACATCGGAAGTTGGGCTCATTATCAAAAGCAACGCCAGCAACAGCAGCAGCAGCAGCAGCGAAAAAGCAAACCGCCACGAATCGAATCCATAAACGAACAGAACGCTAGTAAATTTTCCCATTCAAGCCCATCAGGAAACAGAAAAACTATGCAGCGGGAAAAACCAAGACACAGACAATCATCTGTATCAACGCTATCAGTTTTTAGACAGCATCCCGGGGAAGAAGTAGATATGGGACTGTCGAGTCCGAAAAAGAGAAGGATTCGGAGCTCAGTTCTAAACAGGTTGATGCTAAATTAGCAGGGCTTACTATCTATTTTCTATTAAAAGGCATTAGAGCAGGTCCTCAAGTGCTAATACCTACGTTGGATATTGTGTACGATAGCTACATATATCTATTTCTATCTTTATTTATACCACTTGGTTTCATCAATTGATATATCAATTAATCGCCTAATTATTATTTGGAGACTAGTAGTAATAATATCCTTTGGCAGCTGCACGAAAGGACGAAAAGTAGCTTAGGCAATCAAAATATAGTATATGCAGGTGCCAACAGTATCTTCCAAATGTTAACTAACGATCTAGTAAAAAGTATTGACTTGGTACACACGACAATAAGGAGTATTGTTAACACTGAATTAAACCTTAAGTATTTTTTCGTACCGTAAAGCATTCAATAGTAGTAAGAAAAGGAAAGCATCGACTGATGTTGTCATGGAAAGAACCCACGTGATTGAACGGTACCCTAACGGATCGACTCGATGAAAGTAGCAGTCAATACTTCTCCTTTATACGGTTGCTACTATTAACATGTACTGATATATTTGCATGCTAATATCCAGGGAAATAACTAGAAGACAGGATAATTACGAGTAACGGATCTGCCCACAGCCCAGGTATGGTTGCACTCACCAGTCGATATGACCGGTATCCTTCGTGAACGAAAGCGATAGTTTATAGCATTATCCCTGCTGGCCCAGTGTTAGGTGAGCAGGAAGCAAATAATTAATCAATTATACTTTAGATCTAGGGTGGCTGCATGGGTCAAGCGGAAGAAATTAAGGGGGCCACTAAGTTGGTGGGTGCATACCGGAACAAACACACCGCATCCGGGGCGTTATCAATCGGACTAAATCAATCGTAGGATGCGAAGGATTATATATATATATAGATTGGGATTACTACTTCCTACAATTTCGAAGACAACTAAATAGAGGAGCGCAATGCTCGAGATGTCCCATAGCGGGTTATCTCCGTGATATCCGTCCGTACTAATGATGCAGAAACGGCATAAGCGAAGATAGCAGCATTCCCTGGCATATTTAGATCTTAGCACGGACCTGGTCGCCAACCAACGTCCACGTTTACAGCCACAACATAGCTAAATACTGCAGGTGTCTCGATACACCCATACAGCGCGGGAATGGCGGCGCAGATATAAATCTGCCGGGCACTATAATGCCAGTGTGGTAGCCCACAAGTAGCCCTGCCCCTCCCTTGCCATTGATTCCATGAAGCCATATTGGTTGGATATCGAAATGTTATGGCCGGCAGGTGACCCGATTGGCAACGTCACCAGTACGGGAATACGCATGTCAAGTAATATTAAGACGTATGTCCGGCATGAAATTGGATTTGAGAGGAAAATAATAATAGTAATATAATAAAATAAACCCTGTCTGGGACTTGACCGCCATATGATATCAGCGTCTATGACACAGAGATCGGCGGGCGGGAAAAAAAAAAGGCCTCCGGTTTCTGGAACGGCCCGTTTTAGGCCCACAAAAGCGACACGGTTCAAGGTTGTAATTCATATCGTATAGAGTCTCTAGAGTCCGCTCAAGAGATTGTATCCGTAGGACCGACCGAAGTTCGTAAAAGGTTGATCCCAGATGAAGCGGCGAGCGCTTCACTAGGCTTCATAGCGGATATACGCAGCGGAACGAAGAATCAGCAAGGCCAAAACAACGTGTGTATTTACCTACGTAGGTGGATGGCACCTGGTCAGAAGTACATACATACTGGAAGAGGTATTCGCCGGGGAAACTTTTTCCACATCAACGGCGCCGGGGGCGAACAGATGAGGCGTTCTGGAAGAGCTTTTTAGAAGCTGAAGAAAGGTGGAGAGTGGAGAGTGTGCGCGGGAGCGGGTGGAGCCCCGAGCCCGTTTCCATGGACCAATTCGACATTATTGTTATTAGTATCATCATCATTACATACTACTATTACTATGACTATGCTATGACTTGTCATCCTTGTTGGTATGTCTTGCTTTGTCGCAGTACCACGCGCTTACTGCAAATAGAAGTAGCACCAGCAAGCAACTGGCCAAGGTTGTACGCGCCAGTCACTACTTACTCGCCCGGTCTACAACATCATGATACATTAGCGGATCGAGACGACCAACAGCCTCACCGTCTCTCACCGCGCCGGTCCCGTAGCACAGGCCTTTTTCGGAAGAGAACTGCCGCCTAACTAGGGCCACGGCCACGGCCATGGTGGTCGCGGGTGATTTGCTTCTCGAACCCTGATCAGTGATACGCTGACCGAGCGGGATGTCGTGCTCCATTTCCGGATCTCCAGTCAATGACTCAATCAAGGCCTCGGCGTAACGGTCTGTCGTCCCATTTGACAAGTTGCAACTATATCATGTACTAGCAAGACAGGGCTACTACTTGTTTCGTCCTAAAGAGGCCCTAGTCCTGGCCCGCCTTGACGCAATCGGCGCACGGAGCCTCTCGGTACACCCGAGGGACAAAAGCAAAAGAGGGGGGCAAGGGGAAAGTAGGAGATAGGATAGCCAGCAGGGTACTTCTGCTACTTCACTGAGTTCATTATTGTTGAAGATCTGTTGTAATCGCCCAGTGGACACGGCTTTATTGGCCGGAAATGCAACACCGGTGTCCCAAAACTTGCAAGTCGTATTCGGGCTTATTTGAAAGTAGTCGGGCCCACGCGTGAAGATCGTGGACTATAGGGCTAATTCCAATGAAAACCTTAATGAAATTAATCCGCCCAACAATAATGCGCCGAATGCGCCCAGATGGAAAGAATAAGCATCAGCACAGGAACGGAACGGAACGGTGTCACCACAGTGTTGTTGCCTAGCCAAGAGCATTGATCAATAATATGCAAGAGTACAGATGTAAACCATTTTGGCTTTGGTATTCAGAAGCTAACCCATAGAAAAAATTCGCCAAAACGCCAACAATGAACAGCCATCGATCAAGAAGTGATAAGAGCACAAACATAGAGCAGGGGTATTCTTCAAAAACCGACAACCACTAAGAACGATTCGTAACAGGCTGGGAAGCAAGCGTGCTTTTCGTTGCACTGCTGTTCTCCTTCATTCCCCCTCTAAACGCCAAGCCAGGGAAGGAATCAGATAAAACGGCAGTTAAAAAAAGATCTGACTGCAATTTGGAGAAGATGATGTAACGTGCCCATGCGTCGTCACCGACAGCACAGACGGCACACACCGACTTCGACAACAATTCTCTCATGAGGGCTATCGTGACATCGGCCTAGGCTACTATCCTGTCCATCTAGTGCGATTCTGTGAAAGTGTCCGCTCGGATCGCGGCATCCCGTATAAACATAGATGTTTTTGAAATAGTGGCACATCTCGTATGGCGTCGGTTTTTGTTTTGCTTTTTTTTTTTTTCTTTTTTTTATGCAAATCTTTTGCTCGTGTAGAATTTATGCTAGACCTCAATGTCAGTAAACAACTAATATCGGCGTTATACAAACAATGTTGGAAGAAAACTAACCTTCAATTGCCTATAGGTATTAATTGCACATGTGATGTAATCTTTCTTAGAAGAGAGACAGCTAGGTGAGAGAGAAAGGCATTTCCATGATCGGGTTAACAGAGAGGAATTTCGGTTGCATTATATATGATCCTACCAATATAAAAAAATTTTCTCAGGAAGGATACTTGTAAAAAAAAAACAAAAAAAAACAAAAACCAAAACCAAGAACCAAGAAACAACATGACGACCTAGATCGCGGCTCATCGGCATCTATGCCATACAAAAGCAGTACGATTATTATAAAGTGGAGATTGATTCTTGCAGGAATATGATCCAGGGCGTTGTCTATGTTCTAGAAAGTTACTGGCCAGTGTCTTCCGAGAATTCCCCTTAGGGGTACGTAAAGTACCCAAAAATGATAACAGAAGTAATAATATACTAGTGATGAGAACCAGACCGGTGCCAAGATGCCGTCACTTTGGGAATTAAAGCTCTAATTGGAGGTCTAAGACATTATTACTGCTGTGCAACAGAATTCCCTCGTCCTTATTATTACGAGGTTTCATAGCACGAAACGTACCCGTTCCCCCAAAACAAGCCTTGAAGTCGGGACTCGGATTTCGGTTTAATTGTGGGAGAACAATTCCAACGAGAGAGAAAATGAATAGATAGAAAAATGAAGTAGAATAACATTTTGAAGCGCCCACATTTGTGCGGCCTTTCGGTAAGAAAGTAGTTACTAATAACTAATTAGCATTCCTGCAAGGATGGCCGGAGATCGACCTGGTGGCCGTCGCTAGCAGCCGTTGGCGATAGCTTACACACATGGTGCTAGCATGGGGTTTCATCAATTTTCATGCATGATATGGACTATATCCCCTGGGTATTATATTTCTTGTTCAGGGTAAGCTTTTCTGGTTCGGCGCCGGGGTTTGTCATTATTGGGTGATCAATGCCGACCTTTGACGATACAATGGGCTACTTCGAAGCGAGTTCTTCCTTTTTGAAAAGGGAGAAAGTTCCGTTCCAACAATAATAATGTAGACCGGGGTATAAATTACTTTTAGCTATATGTGGTTTGGATTATGGGCTACTAGGACTCGTAGTGTCAGCATTGATCGCGCGCGGTTACGTATTTAACCGACACAGGGATTTTAGACGAAATAAACTGAACCTAAGTCGATAAGAGGCAGGGTGTAGTGGTTTATATCAATATAGTGGTATATATCTGGTGTAAGTGCACATATCATACTTTTCACAACATCTATGCATGCGCACTTCACACAAACTAGTTGTAAATTACATGTATTGGTTCAATACTGCACCAATTGACGAAGACACGCTTTTCGTCATATTATTCTCCGAGGCCTTACACCATGTGGCATCTGTCTGATGGATGCGGACCGACATGGAATAAAGTCATACTACGTACCAGGGAGCCCATAAGAGCATACCGGGACAGTGGGCGAAAATGGCTACCGACGGCTCGGAACTATGGGACAACCCATAATCTCCGGGGAAACTCCCGGTGTTGGTTTACCCACATGGTCAGTGAGCCCTGTGGTACGTAGTATTGAATAGTAATAATGATCTCAAGGAGCCTGTGCTAATTTTCTAGCAGGCAGTAATCATAGCTGAACAGGAACAAAACTACATGTAGTAACATAAACTTCCACCATCCGGCAGCGTATCTGGCTAGAAATTTCCAAAATAGATCTGCTCGGTGGAACATATTAGTATTCTCATAAATTAGATCCTATGCACTAAGTCATGCATTATCCATGTTTAAAAAAGAACCTATCCACTGTTGTCCGCGGCTTTGATTGTAATTGGTTTTGGCTTACGCGACGGCAGCCTCGGGAACAGCCACAGGATGAACCTAAGATTGCCCGGAAATATAATTCAATAGTGTATCCATAGTTAGTTCCGCTCGCTGCATGTGATAATGGCTGTCTAGTTAGATTACTGGGTACACAAGTTGAAGTACAGAAGCCAAAGCGGTCTGACGGCAAAAAAAAAAAAAATGAAAATTTGCTAGCGTAGACTGGAGTAAACAAGAAAGTAGTCTAGAGTCTAGACCTTGGCGATATGCAACTATTGTCTAGCAACGGTCTCTCGGTCGGCACATGGAGTCGAGACTCGAGACCGAGGATCTACTAATTATCACTAGTAACGACCCTCGCAAGGATCAATAACTACGTAGTGCAAGTAATAAAGATAGCCTACGTTGATCAATAATGAACCCTGGTCTACAGAACCAAGTATGAACTACTTATTTCGGATAGTACCAGTGGTACTGGTAGTCCCTTATTTATTATTTATTTACTATTATCACAGCCTTCTGACGTGCGAGACCAGCCCAAAACATAGTTTGAAAACCGAATAAATTGGCTCTGTTAAATGCGGATTCATACGAGCTTGTGATCCTATCGAAATCAAGTTACGTGGTAGAAACCCAGTTCCTCTTCTCAATATTTTGCGCAAGGTTCCTCTGCTATGTTGAGCTATTATTCTTTTGTGCTTTGATCTCTTGATATGCAGATATCAGACGATCTCCGTTACTCTCAGACCTCTGCAGGCCCTAGAGTGGGGCGATTGTGTACATCCTCGGGTCTTTAATTCGACAGTCCTAGTCAAAGCTTTCTTTTGGGTTGAGTGAAGGTCCTATCAACTAGACCCTATGGATATAATTTGGGTGATTGTGCTCACGGGAAAGACCGGGACAAATTATAGAAATGCATATGCAGCTAGGTTGATTTTTGTACTTGCTCTCTGCCCTTATCGACCATTTGACATACTAGCGTGTCTAGCATTAAATAATTGCAAGTATATTCATACCAAAACATGAAATCCCGACAAAAGCCCAATAATGAGATGAAGTTTTCAGAAGCTCCGTGGGCTTGGAAATTACTGCAAGGATTTTGAAAATTTCGAAGCTAGTTCGTATATTCAGACATAGTAAGCTATATCCATGTAGAACTACTATTGGTTACAGTAATGTCTATATAGCTCATCTATACCCGACCCATCCGCAAAATTTGAAAATTCTGGCCATCCAACTGGCAATTTATCCCTGTCATTCATTCCTGAGTCAACAGACCTGTCTGATGTTAAATGGAATATTTCCTGGCCCAGTCCCCAAGTATAATCCCAGGAAAGGTCAATATTTGGTAAAGATGGCGTGTCTTCCGCAGCAGATCCCTGCATAGTGGCTTGGCCAAGGGAAATCTCCGACGGAAGCTGGCTCCCGCACGTTTCAGAAATGGATCCTGGTACAGATCCCTGAGCCAGGAATATACCGGGCTTGCTGATTGTTGAATTCTGTGTGTCCGACCTCGCCAAAATGCGTTGCGGATCTGGTAATTGTTGTGTCCCGGCCGATCGAGATTTCTCGTACGCGGCCGTGTCATCCGATTGTCGATCCAGCAGACCAAGGAACAATTCCCGTATCCAGCCGGCTAAGACATGGCACTTTGCGAATTCTTTCAGTGCTAGAACCTTGTATTTTACCATTCGTAAATGGCCGTCTTTTTCCAGCTCTTTCAAGTCTGGAGAGTGCGATTGGGCAAACTCGGCAGTCATAGCGGCAAAGATGGCGGAAACACTGTTTCGATATATCAGTCGTAATATCCAGGAATGAATATTTATGAAATAGATCTAGCATAAATTAAATACGTACCATATCATAGGAAAATATCTGGCGTCGAGGTGCGTGACGGCATCCTCTGTCATTGAAGTGATGAGTTTCGCTGCGCCGGCGATTATATCATTGATAGACTGGATAGTGCTGGTATTGCCATTGGACAGGAACCGCTGCACATTTCGATAAAGAATAATTCGATAGTAGCTATTGCAGGTTATTACTAGTAATGAATTATATAGATGACTTTCTTACTTGTACGTCATGTTGAGAATCAAGACCAACTGCGATCTTGGTGATTCTTGATATGTCATTTTGGAGGGCAGTCCTTGGTACCACTCTTCAAACAAAAAGCACATTTTCAATAGTACCGTCGACTCGTGTACTTTCTGGGGGCTGGAGGGTGCCAGGTAAGTTCTGAGAAAGCCAGACACTGGACTTGGTTAGAAAAGAACTCAAAGAATGCACATTGAGCAATTGGGTTACCGGTTTCGGATAGCCTTGCTTGAAACATCACGTATAGCTGTGTCTCTTTCGATTCCCCACAAAGATCGTCTTCAGATATGTTCTCAACATCACAGTCACAACTCACAATGGTCATTGGCTTTCCCAATGAAAGTGAGATTTGACAATCCCGGATCTTACGATAGAAGTTAGCCTATGTTATTCGATATAGGAGCGTGGTCGAACTTATATGAACTTACGTAAAGCAGCCACCATATACGCCTCCAAGTTTTTTGCCTGTCCAAAGATATCTGACTATGCTGAATCTTCCGATGCATTCCCATCGATTGAGCTGTCCGGATAGCACCAGCAAGCCACCAGAGTGAGTCTTTGCTTTTACTAGGAGATCCTGACCAGTAGTGAAGCAAATACGAGCACAGCAACATTACTAGACGATCTGACTCTTCCTCAGAGTCAAACGCTACTCTCGCATTGTTGAATAGATCATCTTCAGCTTCAACACGGTTGCTGTAGCCTAGAAGATGCAGCTTTTTGAGATCACAGTGAATAGACGAAACGAAAAGCACGCAGCGAAGTAATGTTTGAGAAACGGATCCCATCCGAACAGCCGTAAGGAATTTTTCCCGGTCGATTATAGGACAAAAGGGGTGGAAAATGGCAAAGTAGTCCTCGAGAAGTTGATCAACTAAATTGGCAGAAGGCAGCTCACTACTAAGCTTGGTTGCAGGCGATGCCGCCGGTCTTGAATTTCTGGGATGTAGATTCCAATATGTATGCTGTTCCTCGTTTTGACCACTTGATATTTCAGGGGCACTAGTTATCGGTCGGTACAGGTAATTGTGCTGGCTGTTAGTTGTTTGAATAACGTAGGATAAATACCAACTCTCTCCCCAGATAGGAGGTGCTGAAGGAGATTGGCTATCGCTACCCGAACCCTGCTCGCCAAGATAGACAGCGAAGCGGTTTGATATATTTCCGTTTCCATGTCCATTCTGGCATAAAGCTGCAAAATCAATCGAGAACTGGGGTAGCTGCATAGATCTATAGGGCATTTGAAGCGATGATGCAGAGGAACTAGAGCCTGAATAATCCGTTTCGGCCCTGCGATTCTGTACATTGGGAATGAATTTGCCACTCTTAGCCCTATTCCCGATTATTAGAAAGAAAGTAATCTCCAGCGCGTAGGAAGTAGCATTGAAGTTCACCTAGCCCTTGCAGTGTGCACTATCTGGCAGACTGGACTGTTTGCGCGCTCACAATTCGAACACGGTTGTCCCTTGACAGCGGCGTCGCAACGGACATGCTGTTCTCGGCATCTTTTACACACAATGTGCATTTTCCTCGCCCTAGAGCGACTCCAAGAATTGGGGGTCAGCTCGTTCGGTTGCACCATGTTTCGACTCAATTTTCCGATCTGCTTGTTGGTTATTTGTCCGGGGAACGTATATGAAGGCGGTTATAACCTTCGGGGTCTTCTCCACATATATTATTGTGGGGGTGTATCGTTACAAGAACAAGAATAATACAGTTTGGTAAGCTGCATTACAAATGTGAAATTTCTCTTTCCTGCTTTTCATAATCATGGCTTGTATGGTAATAATAATAATAGTAACAGACAATAAGAGAACTGATTATTCCATCAACAATCGGTTACCTGTTAGTACTTTGAATAAACCTAACTACAAAACATAAGCCAGTAACAATTCATATTTAAAATATTCTACTAGAGCCTATAGATGATCACTTTTGGCTCTCCTAGTTGACTTCTTGTCTCTAATCTCTAGATGTCGTGTTCAAAAAAATTACTTTGACCGTACAATTGATATATTCAATGTTCGCGAGACCTAGATATATCAACCGATGACGTCTATATTACTTCAAATGTCTTAAATATTTATCCTGTAAGTGGGAAAATATGCTTAGAGCTTGTAGCGAAATGTTGGTGCTCTGTCGCCCATGTCAACCAATTCTGCCCTGGTGTATTGTGACGTGCTCTCAGCGTTCTTGTCTCTTTTGGCATTGATTGCACGGCATATGAAGTGGTATGCGATCATGACAATCATCCCCAAGCCTGCAAACGCCAACACGAGGCCATGCCCTAGACGATAACGAGGAGCATCGGAAGTACGGTAAAAGTTTGAAGCGGCCGCGCCGCCCATGGTTCCAAATCCCATCTGAATTGCCATGCCTACGGCTCGTTTTGATGTCGGCGCGAAATTGTTCGACGACAATGCAAGGAGGCCGGGTATAGCTGGATGTGCAATTTTGCAAAATTAGCAAAAAGAAAACATACCAAAAGCAGAATATATTGCTATGTTTGGTAGCGGGTCCGGGCTTACCAGGGTATATTCCACATGCCGCAATGAAACATGAAGCATATGTGAGACCTGGTATAAAACGAGACGGAGCGACAGCAATGATATATCCCACAAAGATCGTGATATAGCACCCGGCAGTGAAAATTCCCCTCTGGCCAGTTAGGTCTGCAAAGTATCCAACAAGGAGACAGGAAATGGTGGCTGCAAAGTATACTGGAATTGTGAGGAGCTGGGCATTGGCCGCGGAGTACCCAAGCCCTTTAATTATCGTAGGAAGGAATAACGAAAGAGCGTATACAGCAACGGCCTGTTTGGACATCAGAATTATTACACAGTTTAGACCAAACATTAGTGACTTACCGCTCCCCAGTAACCAAGACAGTGAAACCACGTCTGCGCCTGATGTGAGTAATAGCATTTTGAATATACTGGAAAGTATACGATACCTGCCAGTCCAAAATAGCAGCTTTCACATGCCTCCACTCGAAAGAATGGCTGTGGCCTAGCTGGGGGTTTGCAGAAACTGTTGTTCCGGTGTCATTCAACAGTTCGAGGAGAACAGCCTTCTCATGCTCTGAAAGGAACGTTGCAGATTGCGGTTCGTCCCAGACAAACATGTAAGATAGTACCGCGACGACGACAGTTAAGATACCTTCCAAAATAAAACTGTTCAACATTTGAGTATGGAACACAAGCCAAGGAAACTATACAATGTGAGAAACGTACATCCATCGCCAACCTTCCAAGCCTGCTACACCGTCCATTTTCACGATGAGATACGCCAGTAGCCCGGAAAATGCACCGGCCATTGAAGCAGATGCAAAAATCAGGGAGAGCCGAAACTGGGCGTTGGATCTTGGGTACCTGTACCCTCATATTAAAAACATAGGAAAATGTGACCCGGGAGTTTACATACCATAGCGATACGTAAAAAGCCAAACCGGGGACTATAATCAAGAACAAAACTTAGTTCGAGTCCCCTTCACAGGTTAGGAGAAACCGAGGACATTATTGAAAGACTTACAAAGACCTGCTTCAGAGAGACCTATAAAATGATATTAAAGCGTCAGGATCAATCAATGGCTTGTTGTCATGATATGTGGCCTACCAAGAAAGAATCTGACCGCAAGTAGCCCAGAATAGTTCTGTATTAGTCCCGTTAAAGTGGTAACAAGTCCTGAGAAATGTTAGATATATTAAGGACTTGTCTATTTCGAGTTTTGGGGGAAAGGGAATTCTCGCACCCCATGCTACCATAATAGACGGAAGCCAAATGCTAGGCTTCAGCCTGACAAGTAATATGTTGCACAAGGGCTCCGTAAACGAGTAGGGGAAGAAAAATATCGTGAGACCCCTAAGGATAACCCGTTAGATAATAACGAGCCAACCCAGAAGTGCATGCACATGTACCAGTTATACTCGTTGCCCTTGAGGTTCAGGCTAGTGGAGAGACCTTGTACATTGGCATTTCCAATATTTCCTAGGCCAATTAGTTGCTATTCAATATAATCCATAGTCATAGAAATAATTACC
Organism: Talaromyces rugulosus; assembly: GCF_013368755.1. NCBI lineage: Eukaryota > Fungi > Ascomycota > Eurotiomycetes > Eurotiales > Trichocomaceae > Talaromyces > Talaromyces rugulosus. Next base: position 2,745,675 of record NC_049566.1, on the reverse strand, counting down.
TCGATCGAGAAAACTTAGAAAATATAGGATCGCAAGAATAGGAATGACGCGAAGGTCGACTTTCCGCAAGATTCTTTTAGACTCGGTCGAATCTATATGAAGCATTGGATTTTCAACGACTGCGTCTGAATCCTGCGGATTTCCCTGCTGCGTCTCGACATATGCAGCATAAGCATCATTATCGCTTGGTTTGAGGTCCATTTTATCGATAGCAGATACTGGGGAGCCTCTATCAGCGCTGAGAACCGAAGACAGGGGTTGGAAGGAAGAAGTACTCCGGATACAACAACCCCGGCAATAGACGTTGGCTGAAGCTGGATATTTTTCGGTATTTAAAATACTCCACAGCTTCTCCAATGTGCGGGGAAGTGACCGTACCCCAGCTTTACACGGTTATTTTACACGACGATCCCACACCCGACCACCGGCGGTGGTAATTTACGGTGATAACTTGTAAGTTACCAAACAATACGGCAACCAGGGAGCCGGAGTCAAGTCCGACATACCGGGGCACAATAAAAAAATGTGATCTTTTATCCAATAAAGTCCGCGATGACTACTCGGCAATGGTAATGGACCGATTGGCAGATTGGAAGAAAACGCGCCCGAAAGAATGGGATATGTAGCTTCGTTTCATGGGGTGAAAAGAAGCTTGAAGCCGTGTTAAGCCACTTTATCTCGGTATTCTTAGGTTTAGAAAATTTTTAAATTTGTACTCCTCTGGTGATACCAATACCTGCATATGCAATAAGTGTCCTAGGTATAGGCATCCTTGGTAGATCTTGTCCTAAACTGAACTTCAATTGCGTCCTCTTACTCCCTCCAAGTCATAAGATAGCTTACAGACAACCACCGGCGATGGTACGGCGATCAATCACATTCATTATTCTTTTCTTCCCTCTATTGTAGTACTCACAAGTAGCACAGATTAAAACCTATATATTCTGTTAGTATTATGACCGTCTGTTTGTAGGACTAATTTTCAAATTATATCTTAGAACCTAGTCCACATTGGACCGCACTGGAGAATGAACACCAATATCAGCGACAAGGGCTCGTCGGCTCAAGGAAAATACGCCGAATTTTCCTGCTTGCCCAAAGACTCCGTTAACAAGGAAGGGAAACCCATTTTGAATCGATGGTCGACCTTTGTTACGAAAGGGCACGACCATCCCGCCGCGCAGGTTTGTCAGAAGTCATTTTTTTAAATACCATTCATTCGCTAAATGTTCCTCTGAAAAGGCTATGTTGTATGCGGCGGGTATACCAGATGGCGAATCTATGGCGAATAGTCCACATGTTGGAATCGCATCTGTGTGGTGGGAAGGGAATCCATGCAAGTGAGTAGGCAGCAATCAATGCACGCAATTGATCGACTAACATTTCTATAGTATGCATTGTGAGTCCTCATTTCAAATTATGAAGACTTCACTGACTTACTGATGACATCTTCCACAGTACTGGATTTAGGTCGAACAGCCAAAGCCGCTGTCGAGGCGGAAGGGTTTATGGGATGGCAGTACAACACAATTGGGGTATCAGATGCCCTGACGGAAGGCACCGAAGGAATGAGATTTTCTCTTCAGAGTCGCGAGATCATCGCCGATAGCATTGAAACAGTCACCTTCGCGCAACACCACGATGCTAACATTTCCATTGCCGGATGTGATAAGAACATGCCGGGAGTCGTCATGGCCATGGCACGCCACAATCGGCCATCCATTATGATTTATGGGGGAGCCATTGCCCCTGGTTATTCAAAGCTTTTGCGAAAGCCGCTCAATGTTGTGTCGTGTTTCGAGGCCCTTGGAGCATATCAATATGGGACACTTCACGCGGCCCCAGGGCTGGAATCAGCGTCTCCGGAAGATGTTCTAGACGACATCATGCGCAATGCGTGTCCGGGACCGGGTGCCTGTGGAGGTATGTACACTGCCAATACCATGGCTGCCTCTATTGAAGTCATGGGTCTTTCTATTCCTGGGTCTTCCTCAAACCCTGCAACGTCTCCAGCGAAGATGAGAGAATGCCAGAAGGCAGGAAAGTACATCCGAATTTGTATGGAGCAGAGCATCTGTCCAAGAGACCTTTTAACACCCGCTGCATTTGAAAATGCCTTTGTCCTTACAATGGTATTGGGTGGCTCTACAAACAGTGTTCTTCATCTGTTGGCCATTGCTAACACGGCTGAAGTGCCCTTTGAATTGGCGGATATCCAGAGAGTCAGTGACAAGATCCCCTATCTCGCTGATTTGGCTCCAAGCGGGCGTCATTTAATGGCCGATCTCTATAATGTCGGTGGTATACCTGCTGTTTGCAAGCTTCTCATCAGCGCCGGTCTTCTTGACGGCAGTCTTCCAACCATCACGGGAAAGACTTTAGAGCAGAATTTTGAGCCATTTCCATCTCTGTCACCGGATCAAGAAATTATACGCCCGATTGACAACCCAATTTTATCACGAGGCCACATCCAGATTTTGCGAGGAAATCTAGCTCCGGGTGGAGCGGTGGCGAAGGTGACTGGAAAAGAAGGCAATCACTTCACAGGGAAAGCCCGGGTATTTCACAAGGAGAAATCACTGAACAACGCTCTAAAGGCAGGCGAGATTAGCCGGGATGAGAATTGGGTGTTGATTATTCGATACGAGGGTCCTAAAGGGGGCCCAGGGATGCCAGAAATGCTCAAACCTTCATCTTATATCAAGGGTGCCAAACTAGACAATGTCGCCCTCGTTACAGATGGACGGTATTCAGGCGGTTCGCATGGGTTCATAGTAGGACACGTCGTTCCCGAAGCAGCAGTTGGCGGGCCAATTGCCATTGTGGAAGACGGCGATGTGATCACCATCGATGCAGCAAACAATACCATTGATGTGCATTTGTCTGATGAGGAAATAACTCGGCGTCTCAAGGGATGGAAGCCTCCTCCGAGGACGGTGACGCGCGGCGTTTTGGCCAAGTACCAGAACCTGGTGGGATCGGCAGACAAGGGTGCGGTTACTGACTTGTTTTGAATTTACCAATATCTCAATTTTATCCATCTCTGAAAGGGATACATGAGTATTGTCCTTTTGCAGATATAGAATAGTCATCTTGGCGGCTTTTTTAAGAGTCGCCACTGACCCAAAAGTAAGGAGTTGCAAATGTGGTAAATACATGTAGAGAGGATCAATTTTTGGTGTTTTCATATGCGATCAAGGCTGAGCATATTATCATAGAGACGTAAGTAATAGAGACCATGCCTCTCTTCAAATACGCTGGCAAATAATTTCCCCGTTCTGATTGGCTGTACGTGAGATATACTATATATCCCGTTATTGGCCTATCGGAAGTATTAGCGCAGTAAATAGTGGGTCCCCGTATCCACAAAGAGACGCAAAACAAACCTGAGCATCACATGACTTGTTGTCAGGGTGAGACACCGAGACATCGCAGAAAGTAAGACAACCGCAGGCTGATAATAATAATCCCCGGTCTTGAACCCATCGCATTGCAACCCCACCCCAACAGCCAACCCATCGGCCATTTCGACACTCGCTCGCACACGTTTTCAACAAGTCCTTCGCTTCTATCGTTCGCTAATCTCCGTCGTTCGCTCGGCGGACGCCCCGAGAGGGTCAACTTGCCCCGTTCGACTTCGATTCTACTGCCGGGGGCGCTGTAACTACTGTTGATACTGGGGAGTCGATATTTGTTACAAAGAAACAACCATATCTATCCATCAGTATGGGCTTCGGCAGCTTTGACGACATTTGTGTCAAGACCCCTCTTCCGCTATGCTCGCTTGTTGGCCCTCCATCGTCCCTGGAGGGTTCCAGAGGAATTCCTACGAGGTGCTATGCGCGAAACATTGAAGTCGCCAACACCATCATTTTTCAAGGTGCCGCCGACTGTGTACATATCGCGGCTTTGTCTATGATAGCCATTATGATCCTGCATGTACGGTCGAAATTTACAGCTGTCGGTGAGTTTTACCTCGTTGTGTTGAAATAACGTGGCAAGGGAAGATCTGGAATGCTGATATTGCTATAAATAGGCCGCAAGGAAATCATCACATTCTTCTACATTTACATGCTTTTGACCATGTGCTCTCTCGTTATCGATGCCGGTGTTGTTCCCCCGGGAAGCGGGCCTTTTCCTTACTTCGCTGCAGTACAAAACGGACTCGCATCGGCACTCTGCACATGTCTCCTCATCAACGGATTTGTTGGATTTCAATTGTACGAAGATGGCACAGCGCTTTCTGTCTGGCTACTGCGAAGTAGTTCGGTCGGCATGTTTGCAATCTCGTTTGTCGTCTCGCTCTTCACCTTCAAGGGTTGGGGCGGGTTGGATCCAGCCAATCCTATTGGTATGTTCGTTGTCATTTACCTTTTGAACGCCATTTGTCTGGCCGTCTACGTTGTCATGCAATTGATGCTTGTCTACGGCACTCTGGACGACCGCTGGCCTCTAGGCCATATCTCCTTTGGCGTGTTCGTCTTTGTCGTGGGTCAAGTGTTGTATTATAGCTTCAGCGAAACCATCTGCAACAACATCCAGCATTATCTGGACGGCACATTCTTCGCTACTTTCTGCAACCTGCTCGCCGTCATGATGGTCTACAAGGTAATTCCCTCCGTCCCTCTCTTGAATAAACAGAGTTCATTCTAACATACAAATAGTACTGGGACTCCATCACCAAAGAGGACCTCGAATTCTCCGTCGGCGTCAAGCAAAACAACTGGGAAGTCAAAGACGCCGACGGCGAAGACCGTCGACTCACAATGTACCCGGACAACGCCTCAGAATACGCGCCCAGCACTCAGTACCGGAGCTCAACATTTGGCGGCAATCATTCCGGTTATTAGACACCCCTATCAAGATGAACAAGCATCGCGATCTAATGACCTTTTCTTTCTTCCCCAAAAGACAAAGAGAGAGAGAAATTTTAATGTTATATTTTGGCTGGCGTTTTCGTATATATGTGGAAATACTTATTTTATTGTATCTTTTTCTCTGCCATAGGGGTTCTTATTGTCATTTTTATTAATTGATTTTTTGTCATGACAAACTAGGGGTATTTTTGAATATGGGACATGAATATTCGATAGTGAAATTATACCTTTTTCTCTCTCGGATTTCTTCTTTGAGGATTGCTCTCTTCATGTATGAAATCGAGCTACACAACATAAGACATCTTCTAGATACAGACTATGATAACCCCAATTTAAACATGCTCACAAAGCTAGTCAACAACAATAAAGTCATCCTTCTCTTCCGCACGGTGGTCTTCCTCCGCCGATGCTGCTGGTGGTGGTGGAGCAGAACTTGCATACCACCCCTGATCAATCCATCTCACAATAAGATCGGCCGCCTCGTGGCCAAGAATGTAGTATTTCGGATTGTCTCGCGACGAAAACATGCTGATATGGGCGTTTGTTTCGTCGGGCACTTTGTCGTTGAGCGCCAGGATCCATCTGATACCTGGGCTGTCCGATGTCCCGTCGCCGGCGAGCAGGGAATCATCGGCGTCAAAGTCTTCGGGTAAATGGCAAAAAGTGCGGTATCGCGATCGCGGGATACGCGGCAGGATCGTCGATTGTGATCTATTGGGTTCTGTGGCTGGTGGTGGTGGAGGAGGAGCGCCACGACCGAGACAGGTGTAGAAATTGGCCGCGCGGATGCCGCGCTCTTGCTGAATGGTCGCGAGCGAAGCGACTCGCGTGCGCAGGTCTGCTGGACGAGCGAGACACCCAATAAACTCAAGGTGCGACGTTACCCATCGCCAGCTTTCCGTAAAGCGGTCGCGCTGGGAATAGAGCGCTGCCGCACCGCCGGCTGCAACGGCGCCCGCCGCGCCCGCAAACATGGCCATCTTGCCCCAGCGAGACCACGACGGAGTCGCTGCTGCGTCGGCAGCGGTGTCGGTCGCTGCCGGCGGTAGCGGTAATGTTGCTGATTGTGAGGTGGTAGTAGTAGTGGTGGTGGTGGTAGTTGTTGTTGTAGCCGCTGTTGCTGATTTGCTCCCACCATATCCAAATAAACCAGCTACATCATTAAAGGTGCTATATGCAGTCGACGCAGTTTTGTAATGTTCCTGAGCTCCATGCGAAACAACACCTGGGGCGATCCCGAGAAACGGCGTGTCGAATGCGAGCAGGCCTTGGATGTGCGGGAACATGAAAAATGGACGCTGCTCTACCGAGTTTTCGGGGGTTTCATCGTTTGTCGATCGAGGGGGTATTGGCTGTTCGGAGGCCAAAAGCAGGAGGGTCTCTGCGCCGACAATGCCGCCCATCGAATGTCCCACGAGAATGACATGGACGGAAGGGTCGACCGTTGGCGAGGGCGTGCCATTGGCAACTTCGATATCAATCACAGTATTCTGAAGCCTGACACATAGTCAATATCATAGCTAACCCCGCATCGCATCGCATCGTGCGGTCGAAAAGCGTACCAGTCGCGAAACCTCGCCACACATTCCTTCAGATCCCCTCTTGTATCAAACTTTGGATATGCCACCGCCTTGACATCGATATTCGGCAGCGCATGTCGGACCAAAGCGGTCAGTTGATCGGGAAACTTGTTAAACGTATCATCGCCGCCCTTATTTTAATGGTCAGCCACTTTTTGGTGATGCGGGGGGGCGAGTGTGCTCGAGGCAGGACAAACCTTGAACCCATGGATGAATACAAGCAATAGCGTTTTCCTCATTGTTTCGTTTCAGTCCCCGGAAGGAGCCAGACAGGAGCGCGGCATCATTTGGACAGTTGCAGGGTAGCAGCAGTGCTGGCGAAGGCTGCGAGAGCTCGAGTCGATGTTTTGAGCCGAACCGAAAGTGAGCGGGAGTGGGGTTGCCTATATAGGCTTAGCGCGATTTCTCGGCTCTGTATAGGATTTTATATTCAATTGATACTCCAACATCATATCATTGCTTGCTAATTTATTGACAATCTGTATACAGCATGCACCTGAAATACACAAAACGCAAATGAAACCCGAAATGCAAGAGATAGCGGTCTAATTCTTATCAGTCTTTGGCTCCCGAACCATGCAAAACAGCTAGAAAAAGAGCAACAAAAAAAAAAATTCAGCTTTCACATCTTCAATTGAATTCGTGAAAAAAAAAGTAATCTCTCACCTGACAAACGTCTCCCTCGTCTTCACACTCGAGAGTTTTCACCATGCGGAACCCCATCTTCTCATAAATCTGCACATTGGGCTCATTCTTCGAGCTCTCCAGGTAGCACTTGACACCCTCGTGGTCGGCGCGATCGGTGACAACCTCAAACAGCTTACGGCCAATGCCTTTTCCCTGCGCATCCGGTCTCACGGTCACGATATTGCAAAAGTAATATCCGCGTTGCTTGTCCGTCCACAGCTCCGTCTGCGCTTCGCTTTGTCTCGCTTTCCAGATCCAGTAGCGTTTCGTGATAAGGCCTCCATGACCCAAATAGCGGAGATTTGTGAGTAGCTGGCGAAACGAGAGGAGCCACCCTTGAAACCACGAGTTCCATGTTTCTTTTTGGTGGCAGACTAGCGGACGCGGAGCTAGCCAGCAGGACACGCCCAACACTGGCGAAGTTCCTCCCTCTTCATTCACTTCCTTGGCGACGTAAAAGAGCGCATTGTTGATCCCCCACAGGCATCGAGCAGTGAGGGACCCTGAATTTCGCTGTTTATTGAACTATAAAGTAACAAAAAAAGGCCACCCTTGGGAGATGAGAAACAGCGGTTGTCGGGATGGGCGACGACCGCAGTTTACTCAGCAATGGCGGGCATGTTAGCATCTATTATTTTCTCAATGTTTATTGACTGTATACATACCTTTGCAGCATCAAATACCCATTGGAAGTAAGGATCATCAGCAAAGCCCTGCTGGATGCAGTCGACAACTTCGGGAATGTCTTCTTTCTGGAGCGGCAGGATTTTGATAGGCATTGTCAATATTCATCGGTTCTTGTTGTTCTTGTTGTTGTGTATATGTCTGGATAAACAAGTCCGTTCCGACTGGCAAATTGAAGACCGCGTATTCTGTCTGATCAATGGCAGCTCGTGTACATCAATTGATGTACATGTGCATGTAGTCGCTGGAAGTAATTATGTAGAGGTCGAGTAGATGGATAAAAGATTAAACAAGTCAGCTGGACGTCTCGAGTAGACTCGCTAACTGCCTTGGGCAATTCGACGCGGCTTATCTGCGCTCCCCGCATCCGAGGACGACTGGAGCCCAGACCGGATGATAATAAAATTAAAAGTGCTTCGTTATCGTGCAATTGATGCTTGATAAAATTGATTAGATAAAATTTCCAAAACATATACATGTATATGCACTCGGTTTGCAATTTTTTTTATATACCTAGTTTATCACATTGAATGTATATATAGTCAGAACAGCACTGCTTTTCTCAACTGACAAGCTTCCTCCTTGTGACACACCCAAAACAAAACGTAAAACATTAACATGACTAAATTTATATATATAGCAAAACCAATCCAGCCCAGCCTGCCCAATTCTTGTGATGCAACGAATCAAATATTTTTGCTCCGCCCTCCGAGAAACCCCAAACCAGACAAACGCCCGTCTATGTGTAAAAACGAATTCGTGCGTGACTTCCAGGTCTATCATCAGTCGAGGGTCATGAGATCGTCGATATGAAGAGAATAAAAAAAAAGAAGTAAAGATCGTTAATATGTCCATGTCGTGCAAATCGTATTATCATTGAACTGTAGCGTCACCGAGTCGCACCCATTCGCGCGGTACATCCATGCTACGATGAACGCGGCCTCCGGGCGTGAGAGGAACGTCGACCCGTCCGAGCCCGTGTTCGTCGTCTTGCTCTTCAAAGTAAGAAAGCCGGTTGAAGTAGTCCGTCAACACGGCCTCGCGGTCTTGATCACCCACAATAGTGTCATACTCTGGAGGTGGCGTGACCAGCGGTGGAGGAGGTTCGAGATCTTCAAAAGAAGGCGGCGCAAACGAGGGCGCGCGTATCAGATGCATGGGACGAGTTTCGCGCTCGGTGGGCTCGTGGGCAATGTGAGCTTGCTCCGGCCGTGCCAAACCACCTGAACCAGAAGTAAAACTGCGAGGTAGCCGTCCAGTAGACGAAGTATTAACCCGCTCATCTCGATCCAAAGACGATTGAGTGCTGTTGGACGTATTACGTCTCGTGAGCGCGGCCCCGGGACATCCACAAGCGTACTCTTCTTGTGGAACCGCAGGGTCGGATGAAGGATCGCTGTAAGCTGGGAGATAAATATTGCCCTGGGTGGCCTTGCATGAGAGGATGTGAAATGGAGAATCGATGGAGATTTCAAAGTGGCGGCGTTTCGTCGGGTCATTTTCGTCCATCTTGGATAGACGCATGACGATCTAGCCATGGAGCGTTAGCGAAAAATAAAAATAAAATAACGGATGTGTTTCGATTCCGACTTACCTTGATCCAGTGATTAATCTGAATGTTTTCGTACGTAGTGTCAAAGTGCAAGCGCTGCCCTTCCTCCTTGCCTTTCATGGCATGACAGCTGGGTAGTTGCACACTAAACTCCATCTCGGTAGGCCCGACTCCCACATCGTTTGATAGATTACCCAGCAGGCTGGTGACTCCCCTGCCCACGTGTTCGTCACCTCGAGCGGCCGCGTCGCGTTGATCCCAAGATACACCTCCACCGGCAGTTACCCGCATGCTGCTTCCTGGGTACGTGCTGACACTCTGCGAATCCGCACGTTTCTCGAAGAGCAATACCTTTTTCGCTGGCTGAAAGCGATGGACGGATCGGTCTTGAGTCCAATGCTGGATGTTCTCCGTCACGTATACTTTGATGCGGTGGCATTCCACTTTGGCTAGCGGTGTTAATTTGAAGGCAATGGGAACCTGCGATCCCAGGGGGAACGATTTGCCCGAAATGACAATGTCATAATGCAGCTGGTCTTCCCAATTCCGAGAGATGGCAATGGGCTCAACTTGCTCGAGGGATCCTTCGGCAGGAGTGCGAATAACCTGGATTTCGGTATTTCCCAACAGATTGGGACGAAAGGCGCCGGATCGTTCGACGATCGCTTCGAGATCATACCGCACAAAGCCCATTTCACTTTTGATTGTTTCCGGCAGTGACCCATCAATAGGGAACTCAAACGAGTACAAGTAATCGCCTGGTGGGAAGAGTCTGTAATTCCGCGCCGCCTGTGTCTGCATATTAGGAGCAGGTTCGTTCTTGCTAATACTGCGCGTGTGATTCGATTGTAGAGACAGGCGCTTCGCTTCTCGTGAAGTTTCTCTATTGATGGTGGTCGAGGACAACAATTCGCGAGTCGTGGCGGTGACGCCTGGTACCTTCAGCTCCTTGGTCGTGGCCGGGACGGGTGTGGCAGCTAATTGATAATAATGAGCACCGTATTCGTTCTGTACGAGGGCTGTGTCTCCGTGGTTGAAGTAGACCATGCCCGAGGTAATCAAATCCTTCTTGTCATGGAACGACACTTTTTTTGGAGGGATGCCTATTGTCAGAAAGTTAGCGAGACTTTGACATGATGAATCGGGAATTGCTTACCATCTGGCCAGTCGGTCTGGGAATGGCCATGAAGGCAGACTGAGACTTTCTTGACCTTGACCGATTTGGTTGTTTTGATATGAAGATTGCCTCGCAGGATAGCCGACTTTTTCGTGCTTGGATCGTTGTGATCATAGCCCGGAAGAAAGAGTACCGGCTCGGCGAGGGAAACACTGACGGTGATTCCGTTCCCGGTGGCGACGACTTTTTCGTTGCGCAAAGTCGGCATTGTTGTCGAAGCCACCGACTCGTCGCTATTGGACCGATTCTGCGAGACCGGGCGAGTCGGTGATCGTGGAGCGAGCGAGTTGGTTGAGCCATTTGCGGTCACTTGACTGGCCATGAAATCTGCTATCTGGCCATCGCTGGAGCCGGAGAAAATGTCGGAGAGCGGACGAGGTCTTGCCGACCTCGGAATGCTGAGTGACATTGGGTTTTTCAGATTGGAAGGGTTGCTGGAAGCCCGAAAGTGGAAGAGCCGCCACTTGGCACTGTCCCGTGAGGCCGCCAGCTTTCCCAGGAGAACGACAGCTAGATCCGAGCAATGTCCTTGTGACGACGATGAGGGGGCGGCAGCGTCGAGCGAGCCGTCGTCCACCCGATTTTTCCGTTGGAAGCACGAACGGATCAAGTTGAGGGCATCCGGCGACGAGGATTTGGAAGCGTGCTGCTGCTTGCTGCTCTGGTCATTGTTAGCCCGCGGTCTTGCAGCAAAGGTCGTCATTGGACGGTAGTAGGTAGATTCTGAGCGCATGGTGAACCAGCAAGGCCGAGGATGACTGGGAGCATCCACGGCATGGGAAAGGAAGAGAGAGAGAGAGAGGGCTTGGTATAGAATATAAAGCGAGTGAGGGCTATGTTACAGACAAAACGAAATGGGAACACAAAAGACACCAAACAAGGAATGGCATTCTTCTTACAGTGGGGGATCTGGCAGCAGACGATCTCCATGCGAAAGATCGATCAAGGGGGGGGGTGCAACAAAGCGGCAGTACATACGTGTGATATTCAAGTGGGCAGAACCAATAGTGGCGGCAATAGTCGTTTGCGCCGTTAGATGTATCTTATTTTTGTGTTTTTTTCCGTCTTTCTTTTTTTCCTTTCCTTCTTGTCGCTAGCCTGACGACGGGATCGCAAGAGATTGGAATTATGCGTGATCGATCGACGAGGCCGAACAGCGGCCAATGCACATCACTTTTTTTCGGCCGGGGCACCGGTCACAAATGCGAGGTCATGCAGTCCGGAATCGGACACGGCGGGCAGAAAACGGGGTCAGATGCGGCAAGCCAGCACTGAGCAGCATGCAGGGGAGGGGGGGACACACAGCAACCAGCACAGGGATTGCAGCGATGGCGCGAGAGAGAGAGAGAGGATTGATTGTTTCTGGTGTTGTGTGGTGTTTGGCGCACAGCGTTGGCAGCTGGTCACGCTTTAAAAAGAGGAAAGAGCAGGAGGTTCCAGCCCGGCGGCGATGACGCGGGTGCCGCTTGCCGCCCAATCAGGCGACTTATATAAGCACCCCCGAGAACTACTAAAATGTAGCTGCAGTCATCTGTCATTAGCCAGTCATCCGGCCTGCTGTCGCCGGCGGTGTGTCCGTCCCACTGCCGGCTTAGCCAGGAACTTCTCTTTTTGCTGTTGTTTTTTGCCATTGCCATTCTTGACTTGATACGTATCTATGTAATAACTAGCAGGAGTACATGTATGGCCAGCCCGGATGTACTACGGGATCGCATATGATTTCAATGATCCGCGGATCGCTCGGATCGGGATCGACGGCGCGGCGGGCTTTTTTTGAAAGAAAAAAATTTAAATTTTTTTCTTCCTCGGTGGTGTGCAGCTCCTGACTCTTGAGGCATCAGTGATTAGTTGTTCAAGTTGTTTAGTGTCGGACTGTTTGTCACGCGAGCCTGCAGACAAGGGTACTTGACATCCATCTGTATTAGCCTCGGTGTTTATTTCAAGGGCTAATTTTGAGATTCCTGTAAAACTAATATTGTAATATTCATATGAAAATAGAGATCTATTTTGTAAGTACATTTAGTACCTTTAGTATGTTTATTGTGTTCAGATTCTGTATATCGACACAGCTTCACATGTTCATCACCAGCATACTAGCTCAACCAGCAATGCGGGGGATCATCTCTCCACGGGGCCAGCCCTAGCATTGGCCATGCCGAGAGTCCATGACGCAACCACTTTACAAGCCTTTTATTATTGTTATTTAAATTTAAGCCCTGGCATCACCACCTTTTTTTGAAGACATAATATTAAAAAAATATATAAAAAATATAAAAAATAGAGCGAGAAAACGCCGACAGCTCGCAACAATGACTCTAACCAAAGTGACTGACTCGGCCAGGCGCTGGGCGGCGCCGCTTTCGGCAGTGATCGCCGTGACGGCTGACGCCCCAATTTTGCTCTGTTTGACTGTGCCCCTGGCTCTATCAATTGCTTAATATTATTGTAATAGTGCAGGGCGCCTGAATAAGCCCTGTCCCTCTTGTGTGATTGTTTGGTTTTTTTTCCCCCATGCTATTATTCGGCATATTTGGTCTTATTGTACACCTTTTTCTATTGATTTCACCCCCGGTATTAAGTGGCTGGAGAATCGGGCCCAAAGTCTAGACGCCCAATTCAAATAAACCGCAATACGTGGCTCTTAAAAAGTTAAAAAGTAAAAGTAAAATTTTTTTTAAGCCAGCACGTTGAACTCAAAAAACAATCCACATCGGGTTAGTCTGAAGTGCCAAGCCCTAGTTGTAGTATTACCAAGTTAGGCCGCGCGTATGACATCATCGCCTCTGTACATACTACTAGTTACATACTACATACATATATCTATGTAAAGAACATTAAAACGCCACGACCAAAAGCAGGAGTATATTTCTCTAATCGGAAACTTCTCCCAGCCTGTGAAAAGGCAAGTTATCTTTTTAGTGTCGTTTGCCACGTGCATCTGTTGCTCCTTCGTGGCAACACAGTTCATTCAAATGTTACATCATGTTGAAGTCGTCGTTCCCTGGAAATAATAAATGTCAACCAAGTCGTCGGGTCAGCGAACGTGGATCATCACGATCCCGGGCCGGACGCTGAAGCGAAACATTAAAACACTGGTGAAGACACTGGTGAAACCTACGTACGGCTGCCATGATGTCACCGCGGTCCATGCACGTGATTGTCCTGGAACATCAACACAAGTATTCTGATACATTAATTGATACATAAATTGATAGCCCTAGATACATAGATTTTGCAGTACCTAGCTGAACCAGCTGTCATCAAACTCGCCCAGTCCCATCAACCCATCGCCGCCCAGCAGGTTGTCCTCGCCCTCGAGATTGTCCTTCTCCATATAGAGATCGTCAAAACTCGACTCGCCAGGCGCCATGATATCGTCCGGCCCCATGTTGCCATCCATCCCCATTTGATTGTCCGACGGGTCATTCAGCTTCTGTAACTCTAGGTTAAAGTCGCCCCCCGCATTGGTATCCGTTGCGTAGCTCTCGAGCCCGGGAAGTAGTGAGCTGATCGAATTTGGATCTTGGTCGTTGTTGGCTGAACTGCCCGAGGCAAGGAACGTCGTCCCATCTAGGAAATTTTGGTTGCCTATCTCGTCGTTGCCAAAATTGAAATTCAGATCGAATTCATTGGCATGTGTACCGTCCGTCGCGAGCATTGAGTCAAAGTTCAATTCATCCCCGCTAGTCGCCGGTGGCGCTTGCTCGCTGGCCTTTGTAGTAGTCTCTTCTGCTTTGATAGTATCGACTGTTTCGGTCGCAACAGGCTTCTTCTCATCCTGCTCCGGTTTCGCCGTCGGAACGGCCTCGGGCACTTCTGGAGCAGCCTCCATCTTGACTAGCGGTTCATGCTGGTCGGGTTCTTTGATAATATCCTGACTCGACTCGGCTATGGTAGTTGTTGGTGGTGCCTCTGACATGGTAACGTCTTGGGCCGGCGGGAGGGCACTCGCGGGCTCGATCTTCGGGGCTGTCTTTTTAGCGATGATTGCTTCGTAGTCATTTTCGAGAAATGCCTTGGCAATAAACTAGAAATGCGTGTCAGCGCAAAATCGACAAGTGAGCGGCGCAAGAGTCGGCGTACTATCTGTTCGGACAGGCTGTCCAGGGCAATCTGAAAGCGGTCATACGAGGCCGGGATCGACCTTTTTAGTTGCACTCGGGACTGGAATGAGCCTGACGACTTGAAGAAGCGGCCTGTATCGATAAGCTTGTGGTGGTCAGCATACAAATGCCTGCCTGCATCCCTTGCAAACAAGTGAAGACGTACCGTTTGGTTGACTGCGTCTGACAAGGTCGTAAGCGAGTCGGGATTGGAAAATACGACGGGAACATCCATCATGGCAAACAGCAATAATCTCCTGGGTTGCTTGTCTGCGCGTCTGTACGAGCGTCCGTTTGATTAGACTCTGGCCGGGTTTTGCGGGCGAGGAATGTCGCTGGCTGCCTGACAGGTATCAGGAATGCAGCTGCCACGAGGCGCAATGTGGGCTTGTCCGTAAAGGGCAGGTAGTATGAGTATGGAGTGCCTGCTTTCTCTCTCTGCTTTTGTTATTTTGCCTCTCTCTCTCTCCCATTTGAGTGACGGCAGGATGCGCTGCGGAGGTGCTAAGCAGACAGCTAGGCTGGAGCCACCGCGCCAAGCGTCGGCCGGACAGGCGCTAACCGCTCTGGGCCTAGCGGTCCCCTCCAGGCGGCTCTTGCCATCCAAACTTCTCCTTGACGCTTGTCGCTTGCTCGACTCTTGACTCGATGCTGCACACTCCTCAACGTCTCATCCTAGACGCCATCTCTTTGTTGTTTGTGTCTCCTTTTGCGTGACTTTGTGCTTTGTTTTTACCGGTGCCCCTGCTCAGGCCCTGCTCCTGCTTCTTTTTGTTTTGCCTTGTGCAGTCGTGTGCGTGTTGTGTTGCTGCTCTCCCCTATTCTTGCTTGGTGCCATCACACATTGTTGTCAACCTTGTGTAGCTGCCCTTCTCATCCACAAAGCTGTTTGCTCGAGTCAATTCATCCCACGCCGACGCCCCTCACCGACTTCGTTTACTCATTATCCTCGTCTCCGCCTATTGATACGCCTTCTCGCCGCTTCAATATATCCTGGTCTGTCGGAGTCCTTGTGTGTTGCAGACCCTGCCCGCCCAACGGTCCACTCGTCTTTGTAAAGGCTTCAATTCACCCACATTCGGACCCAAGCCGCCTTCGCCTCGCTGCCTTTTTTCTTCTTCTCTTTTTCTTTCTTTTTCTCGCTTTCGCCATGGCAGAAAACGCGCCGCCTGCGTCCTCGGGCAACCTCCCACCGCCTCCTCAGTCTTCTGCTGGCGCGCCAGGACAGGCCCAATTCGACTCCGCCCAAAACAACGGCCAAGCTGGTCCTCACATGCCTCAACCTCCTCCTTCACTACCGTCCGTTGTCATTCCCCCAAACACAAATCCCATTCCAACTGCAATCACCTCTCCAATGTCGGGCAACATGATGTCGCCGACCAGCGCTGGTGGTTATGTGCGTCGCGCTGCTCCTGAGCCAAACAAGAGAGCTCTTTATGTCGGTGGCTTGGATGGTCGAGTCACCGAGGACATTCTGAAGCAGATCTTTGAAACAACTGGCCATGTGCAGAGTGTCAAAATCATCCCAGACAAGAATGTGAGTGCCCAGGATCAGTTAGACCCTCCACATGTAAATAATTCCCTTATTTCTTCACTTTTCCTATTTTCACCTTTTCCCTTCTTTTTCATCTGGTGAATGGTTTTGTGGCGCAAGCTCTACCCCTCATGGTTTGGCCACTTGTACCTTTCTCTGTCTTTATCACGACCCATTTTACTAACGCGCCGTTCCTTATCTCTAGTTCCAAAGCAAGGGACTCAACTATGGATTTGTCGAGTACGATGACCCCGGTGCAGCTGAGAGAGCTATGCAGACCTTGAATGGCCGCCGCATCCATCAGTCGGTAAGTCGCAGGCTTTGGCGGAATCTTTTACTAGCTCGCTCTCGTCTGATTCATGTAGGAAATTCGCGTCAACTGGGCCTATCAAGCCAACAGCAACCAGAAGGAAGACACCTCCAACCACTTCCATATTTTTGTTGGTGACTTGAGCAACGAAGTCAACGACGAAGTCCTTTCCCAGGCCTTTTCCGCTTTTGGTTCAGTCTCGGAGGCGCGTGTGATGTGGGACATGAAAACCGGCCGCTCTCGAGGATATGGTTTTGTTGCTTTCCGCGATTTCGACGAGGCCGAGAAAGCTCTCAAGTCTATGGATCGCGAATGGTTGGGCTCTCGCGCTATCCGTTGCAACTGGGCAAACCAAAAGGGACAGCCCTCGATCTCACAGCAGCAGGCGATGGCAGCCATGGGCATGAACCCTCCCACCCCGTTCGGCCATCACCACTTCCCGACCCATGGAATCCAGAGCTATGATATGGTTGCCGGCCAGACCCCTCAGTGGCAGACCACTTGCTACGTCGGTAACTTGACCCCTTACACGACCCAGAACGACCTCGTCCCCTTGTTCCAGAACTTTGGCTATGTGGTCGAGACCCGCTTGCAAGCCGATCGTGGTTTCGCCTTCCTCAAGATGGACACCCACGAGAATGCGGCCTTGGCTATTTGCCAGCTCAACGGCTACCAAGTCAACGGCCGCCCTCTCAAGTGCAGCGTAAGCCTCCCTTGGACGATATGAGTGTCACGACATGTGCTAATTTATGTTTTTAGTGGGGTAAGGACCGTCCTCCCACCGGCCAGTTTGATGGTTTCCAAGCCCAGCAAAACACTGGCGGACCCGGATTCAATGCTACTCCGTACTTTCCCCAGTATGGCGGCCCAATGAGCCCTCAAGGTATGTATATATCCGGGCCCCAGGATTTCCGCGTTTTTACAGTGCTGACATGATATTTTTAGGTCCCGCTCCCGCCGGCCGTGGCTGGGACCAGCAGGGTAACAACTTTGCTGGGGGCGCCGTGCCCGGACAAGGCTTCCAGGGGGGTCCAGCACCCGCCGCCGGCTACGGCCGCGGCCAGAACACCTCGGGCGGCAACTGGCAGCAACAACAACAGCAGCAGCAGCAGCCTCAACAGCCTCAGCCGGGCAATGCTAACTTTGGCAACGGCTTTGGTCAGGGCGGCTACCAGGCCTGAGTATTTTGACGAATCTCTTTCGATCCCTCTCTTTCTATCAGACGGATTCAAGTTTGCGGTGTTATGTTATTCTGAAACTCTTCTTGGACAATCTTGAGAGTCGTCTTCCCTTCTCCTTTTTTGTTCCATCTCTCTGGTGATTAATGCTTCGGATGTTCCTGCCTATCTTTCCCAGACTGTCTTTGCAGGTGGGCTGTGAGCTTTTTTTTGCATTTTCGTTAAAGTGGAGATTCTTGCTGTCTTTCCAGTCAATACCCCCCCAAATCCTATCTGATCTTGGAATGTTCACCTCTCTTGGTCCTGTAGCGTACTCGCATGTTTATTGGTAGCTTCTCCTGACTAGGCTCTTGATGAAGACGCCTTGGTGTCTTTGGGGAACGAAAAGTTTCGCTCGTTGAGCCTTGATCCTTTTTTCTTGGCTTTTCAAATCTATTTTTTTTTTTTTTTGAACTTCTTCTGTTCTTTTTTTTTTTCGATTGCTTCTTTTTGTTCGGTCAGTTTCTTTTTTTCTCTCTTCCCAGGAAAGAAAAGAGAGATCTCGTTCATCGAGACAGCCAGCTGATTATGAAAATTCTTGCGAAGAAATGACATTTCTTCTCTTTAGTACCATTCTCTTTTTTTTTTTTTTTTTTTTTGAATTTCTTCAGGTTTTTTTTTTGTCAATTACGAAACAACAAAAATCATGTTGCTGTATTTTGACCCTTCGCTATGGGATAACGGACATTCACGAGTCTCTTTGGGTCTCTATTTCGGTTCTTTCGGTTCTTCAATTTTACTTTTTTAGTCAACAATTCCTTTCTTTTACATATTTAGAACTTCTATTCCCCACTCTGAGTTTTTTCTCTTATCTTTTTACATCTCTTCTCTTCTCTAGACGCTAGGTCAATGGTGCCTTGGAGTCATACACTAGATAGACAGCATGCAAAGTGATCTAGACAAGCGGTGAAACCTGTATCATCTCAACCGTGGTAAGCTAATATGCAAGTCATACATACTAGACAACAGCCCACTGCATGTCACAGCATGTCCATCGTTGATCAGCTATGAGTAATAATGAGCTTGCCTGACGCAACAAGCATACAAACAATGCCAAGAGCAGGCCGTAAAACCACCCTGTGATTATTCAGCGCGGTAACCTTAATCAGCCCTACCGTCTGTCAGGACCAATTTCGGCCGAGAACAAGCGAGTTTGGAAATGCGTCTAATAACGAGTTACTCAATTGGGCTGATTAATCCGATGCAAAGAAGAAGAAGAAGGTTCAGAACGTTCGGCGCGATCCGTGTTAACGTTTGCTGAGAGCAACTTGGAACTCCGGGTTCCGTTACGGCCGGACGAAAGAAAAAAATCTCCACTGAGTCCCACCGAGTTCCAACGTGAGCACCAAACTTAATTGTTTCTCTTCAGCCATTGCAGGCTGGTCATTGGCTAAACGCAAAATGAGTCATACTGCACACGGAATAGTCAAACCTTGCTCGGCCGCGCTTATTTTTGCGCCTCATACGTCTTTCCATATCGGGAGCCCGATTTGGTTACGTACAGGCTGTCAGATGCATAGTCCGTCCGAACAAACTTGGTCCGGACTGAAGAGACAATCCACTATTTCGACATTTTTTTTTTCTTTTCTAAAACCTTCGATTGCTAAGCAGCTATGTCGACTGTCATTGGTGCGCAAGTCCTACTCGTATCGATGATGCGTGGTCGTTGCTTTTGTCAAGGTTCTGTAAGGGGAAATTCATAAAGTGGACGACATGTCACCCTTAGGGTATATAGGAAGAACTGCTTCCCATCAATGGATCTGGATTTTTTTTTTTTTTTTCCCTCACAACATCCAATTCGGCCTCAGACACTGTCATAGATCGTCTTCTAAACTGACAGAAAGATGTCGACTGTCGAGCCAAACCCCCAGCCCACCAGGGCTTCGTCCCTGTCTGGCCATACCGTCGTCCATGGATATGGCTCGGATTCACCTATTGTCAGGCCAAAGTCAAGTTCTTCGCCAAGTTTGTCAAACGAAAGCAATGTGGAGAAACTCTCTATTGACAGAAATGGGTACGATACCCCCAAGGAAACCGACGCCGCGACTGTCGAGGAGGAGGAAGGCCAATATCCCAAAGCCGCAGCTCTCGTCTTCATTCTCGTTGCCACACTTCTCTCCATGTTCCTTGTCGCCTTGGACATGACCATTGTTGCAACCGCCATCCCGCAAATCACAGATGACTTCCACTCGCTCGACCAGGTGGCCTGGTACGGATCGGCCTTCTTTTTGACGCTCGCCTCTTTCCAGTCGACCTGGGGCAAAGGGTACAAGTACTTTGCGCTCAAGCCGACCTATATGCTGGCCATATTCATCTTCGAGATTGGCTCTTTGATCTGCGCTGTCGCGCAGAGTAGCACGACCCTGATCGTCGGCCGCGCTATTGCTGGTGTTGGTGCTGCTGGCATTGCTAGCGGTGTGTACATCATCATCGGTTTCTCGGCTCCGCCACGACAGAGAGCTGCCTTTACTGGTCTCTTGGGTGCGACTTACTCGATTGCTAGTGTTGCCGGTCCTCTACTTGGCGGAGTATTCACCAGCAATGTTTCCTGGCGGTGGTGGTACGTATTCAACCTCTGATTAGTGCTCTAGTATCACCCCTGCTAACTATTCATATAGCTTCTACATCAACCTGCCAATCGGTGGTATCGCTGCTGCTATCATCTTCTTTTTCTTTACGGCTCCTCCCGCCTCAAAGCCCATCCCAGCACCCATCAAAGAAAAGCTCCTGCAGATGGATTTCCCAGGTACCTTTACCATCATGGCTGCCTGTATCTGCTACCTGCTGGCTCTGCAATGGGCTGGTGTCAGCAAGGCCTGGGGCGATTCTGAAATCATTGGCCTGTTAGTTGGGTTTGGCCTGTTGATCATCGCCTTTGTCGGCGTTGAATGGTACCAGGGCGAACGTGCCTTGATTCCCTTCCGGCTCTTCAAGCAGCGCAATGTTGCCGTTGCCACTATCTACGTGCTGTTCGTCGTTGGGCCTATGTTTGTCATGATCTACTATCTCCCGATCTACTTCCAGTCGATCAAGGATGTCTCAGCCTCGCAGTCGGGCGTGCGCAACGTGCCCCTGATCTTGGCCACTAGTATCATGTCTATTGTGTCCGGTGTTCTTATTACTATCTACGGCCAATTCGCCTACCTGATGATCCTCGCCGCCGTTATCGAAACAATCGGCGCGGGTCTGATCTACACTTTTGAGGTCGACACCAGCGCCAGCAAATGGATCGGATACCAGGTCGTCTGCGGTGTTGGCGTCGGCATCGGCGTCCAAATTTCCATCATTGTCAACCAGGCCACCGTCGACCCGTCGGACCTGGCCAATGTCTCGGCCGTCACGCTCTTCTTCCAGACCATTGGTGGCGCCTTTTGGGTGTCTGCCGCCCAGGCGGCCTTTACCAACAGACTGGTGCAAAAACTGCCCGAGTACGCGCCGGGCATCGACCCGGCGCTTGTTGTTGCCACGGGGGCTACGGAGCTGCGCAATCTGTTTACTGCTGAGCAGCTGACGGGCATCCTACAGGCGTACATGTCTGGCCTCAAGCTGACCTTTTTGCTGTCTATTGTGTTGGGCGGCGTGGCCGTCATCATCTCGGTCTTCCCCAAGTGGTCGAGCCTCAAGGGCAAGATCGACCCGGGCATGGGTGGTGTATAGATGGGGTAGAGTGGATAAATTCAACATTTTTTTTTTTAAACATTGCAGCGAGCATGTTATTGCATTTTTGGTGGTTTCTTGTCTGTTTGGCATCTATTGATGTTTAATGTCCAATGGCTTTATGATTTTCCTACCTTTTGATTTTTGAGTTTAGCGATACGATTGCATATACACGTAGACTAGATTACGATCTATGAAACAAGCAATTTCCCTCGATTTTTCCTGTATCATAAAGAACTGTAAACATTTTGATATCGATATAGTGGGTCCGCCACCGCCACATGATTTGCTAAGCTCGTCCGTTTTCGTCCGGCCGCGTCGCTTTTTGCCGCGCGATCTTAATAATCAATCAGATCTATCTTTCACTACGACAGACTACTTGCGCGATAGTAATGAGTATTATTATTATTGCTGATCTGGCTTTTGATCGTGCTAATTAACACTTTCCCCCCCCCTCCCCTGTCGGTTCATCTTTCGTCCGACTTGTCTGTGAGTCACTTGCTCACTAGTATTATTATTCACTGCTGAATCGTCATCACCGGCGCTTCGGATTTTACCTGCACAATCTGCCAAGAACCGGGCTTAGAGCTGCTCAACTCCGAAGCCCACCGTGGCCCAGTGCTGATCTAATTTCAACAATTTGTCTGGGCTTGACGTGGGCCATTGCTGCCTGGGGATTAGGCTCTCCTCCCTCTACGACTGAGCCAGCTGGAAGGTTCGACCAAGCCCGGCCCCCTCTTCTCTATCTCCAAAAAGGAAACAGGGAACAGAGGGAGAGAGAGAAAGAGAAAGAACGCATCTTTCCTTTTCTTTCCTTCTTTTTTTTTTCTTCTTGCTCAATTCATAGTCCCATTTTCATCACGTTGGTGACGGTGGAACGTCTTTTTCAGCCGCTGAAATTCCGAAATAAACCGACTGTCAAGCGCGCGAGCGCCAGCGCCCCTCCCCTCCCCCTTTCGGATCGTTGCGGACAAGTGTATTTGCATGCCAAATTGTTGTTGGTATTATTTCCTCACAGATCAGATTAGAGATCATGTCAGCCACAGGCTTTCTAGAGCCGTCGGGTCCGCCGCGTAAGAAGATGCGCAAAGGCACCAAGAGCTGTACGGAATGTAAGTTGTCGTCGCCACCCGCTCCCTATACATCTTATGGCCCCCCCTGCCATTCTGCAATTCTTCCATTTATCTCACTGTTCCGCACTTCAATAATGTATATAACTGACACATACAGGTCGTCGACGAAAGATCCGTTGTACATACGACGCGGACCGTCCAAATGTGTGCAATGAATGCCACTCGCGCGGCACCACTTGCGTCGACCAGGAACTGGGCACTCTGGATCCCAACGTCGCCGGCGTGCTTTCTGGAGAACAGCCCTACAGTCTTCGAGAACGCGTCACGCAGCTGGAAAATGTAGTCAGAGATATTCTGCAGCGTGTGGACCTACCCACACCCCGCGTATCGACATCGCCGACCCAGCAACCCCAACCTGATACCGTTGGCAGTAAGCACATCTATAAAAAAAAAATTTATGAAGAAAAGTATCTAACCCCAGCAAAAAGTTTGTTACGGAGAAAGTGCATCTATCCCTATCAATTCCAAGTTGATGGATGCGCCTATCTCCGAGAGCCAGCACTCCGAACATGCACCTGTTCTGCAATTGTTCAACAACAACATCGTCTCTCGCACTGAAGAAACGGGCACCTGCCCTGAAGACCCCGACACCAATACGCGTGCAGAAGGCCTCACGCCAAAAGCAAATGCTGTGCGAACCCAGCTCCTGAAGCTCGTCCCCTGCCGCCCTGATATGCTCAAGATCCGCAATGCCGTTACCTTTTGGTGGGCTGCATGGCATTACATGTTCCCCGAGATCTCGGATGGATACCGATCAGGTCTCATTGGAGATGATGATTTCTTTGATACCCCGAGCTCTCCGGGAGAACTGGCCAAGTTTTTAATTTGTTGGTTGATGAGCATCGAACAACTTCCGCAAGATTTCAATTATGCTGGCCTGCAGAACCCTTTCGACCCACAGGAATATACGGAAAGGGTCATTTCCGATATTAGCCGACTCGTCATTTACGACGAGGACCTGGCCAGTACTCTCCCTGGCCTCGAAGCCATGGTGCTCATGTCAAAGTGGTACACGAATCTCGGTCGGCCCCGAAAGGCCTGGTTGTTGAACCGGCGAGCGATCGAACTAGGACAACTGTCTGGCCTCCATATCTCGACGAGGAAAGACCCTCGTCCAGACGACGTTCTGTACGATCGCCGACTCAAGCTGTGGGCGTTTATTGGTCTGAACGATCGTTTCCTGGGCCTACTCTTCGGCCTCCCCTATGCAATCCAAGAGAACTCGTTTCGTCCACAGGTGGAACGACGGCTGAAGAATGAAAAGCCGACACTGGAGACATTTGTCCTCCGTGTAGCTCTTATCATGGCCCCAATGATTGATCGCAATATGGATGACCCAGATAACATGTCACTCGCCGCGACATTGAAGTTGGAGCAAGAACTAGAAACCCAGTTGCGAGCCATGCCGGAACGCTTCTGGGCTCAGCAGCCCAATACGAAATTCAACACCATTGAGGAACAGAATGACAATCTGATTGCCCCGTTCATGTACCACTTCCTCCGGATGATTCTGCATTTGCCGTTCATGTTGAAGTCATATGGGGATCGGAGGTACCAGTACAGCCAAGACACTGCGCTGGAATCCGCCCGCTGCTGTTTGGATGCGTATCGGGAGCTACGGTCTTGGGAAGGTATGAACCCGTATATATGCCGGGTGATTGACTTTCAGGCCTTCAATGCTGCCATGCTCTTAGTCATCAACCTGGTTGGCTATGCTGAAGACGCGCCAAATCACAGCCAGGAACAGGACGAGAAGGACTGGAGTCTTGTCGAGACAACCATCCAAGTGCTGCGCAAGGCGGCCGCTCATCCAACCGGCACCGTTGCCGCCCAATCAGTCAACATCCTGCAGGGAATCAGCCAGTCGGTAGCCAACATGGAGGATGTGGATACGCAGATGAAGTGCAAGGTCACCGTGCCATACTTTGGCGTCATCACCGTTTCCCCCGGGAAGAAGAAAATCAAGACCCGGAACCGCTTCAACCCAAACCAACTCACGCCGAGCAACAGTTCCGGATACTACAGCCAGACCCCGCAATCATCAGAGCGGGCCAGTCCCTTCCAGATCTATACACCACCACACTCCACCTCGTCGGATCAACAACCCTCGTCAACCGCAAACAACTGGCCATCGTCATCGTTCCCGGTGGATGACTCGCGCGTCCAGCTCGAGAACATGGTTGCGTTCCCCAACACAGGCATTATGGACCATAATTCATTTACGGGCTTCACCATGGGGAACGACAACCTAGGCGCGTGGTCGAACCTGAACCTCGACCTGGATCTGGATCAAGGCTGGAACTTGAACTGGTCCGATACTGGGGTTTATAACACTTGATAAGCATTGTCTGCATAACGACTTTGACGGCATTCTTATTCTATCTGTACATTATAATATATACCTGGATGTTTTTTTGTTTGTTTGTTTGTTTTTTTGACTTTTTTAGGGCGTTGGTGGTGTATACGGAGTATATACATGTAGATTGCGAGACCCGGCGGGGACTCCACTCTTTATATGAAAATAAATAAACATTTTCGCCTCTCATATGCTTTGTCACAAACCCATGATTTATTCCGAATCGAAATAGTACATATATCCTGTCAAAATCCCACTCCGGTGCTCTAGTATATAAAGCGTGGGGGGTGCACACTATTGATACCGAGGCCGGGTGGAGCTCTAATTAGCCTTTCGGTCGTCCACAACAACCAACCCCGGACAGCCGAGAGACCTTGTCCATCACTTTGCTTGCGCATAGCACTCTCGCGAACCCGATTTGCACGCTCGCATGATGTCCATCTAGGAAATTCCCAACCATCCATCTCCCCTTTTTCTCGCCCATCCTCGTGTCACCCGGTCGAAAGGTGCGTGCTCATTGCATGTGACCTCCCGAGCGTCATCCGTCCACCATCTCGCCACGGTGCATTTCATACCTCCCTCCTCTCTCTCTCTTCTCCGACTTCGACTCGCTTCCGACTGAAAGTCTTTCTGGAAACCCCTCATCTATCTATCGTATATTAGCGAAAAGAAGATGGCGAACCGACCGCGCGCCGAGAGCAGGAGTTACACCGCTCCGGACGTAATAGCGACTAACGGCCACTTTGCGTCTGTCGGCGATGCTGCCCACGATCCCAAGGCATATGAGCACGGAGTACAAGTCATTGACGGGGAGAAGGATTTCAAGTAATTCATCCTTTTTTTTTGCCTCAACTTTGCTTTTCTCAAAAAGCTAATTGGTTTTGTCCATCAACAGTTCAAACCTGTCGAAATATCTCACCCTTGAAGATGTCACCAACGCCGGTTTCAACTACCACCTCATCTCCGTCTTCGGATCGCAGTCGACGGGGAAATCGACCCTCTTGAACAATCTATTCGGCACTCAGTTTTCGGTCATGGCGGACCGAGAGCGCCGGCAAACGACAAAGGGTATCTGGATGTCCAAGAACAAGGTCACGCACGAAGATCCCAACTTGCGCATGGCCGATAACATCCTCGTCATGGATGTTGAAGGTACCGACGGCCGCGAGCGCGGCGAGAACCAGGACTTTGAGCGCAAGAGCGCCCTTTTCGCGCTGGCTACGAGCGAGGTGTTGATTGTCAATATTTGGGAGCATCAAGTTGGTTTGTACCAAGGGGCTAATATGGGACTGCTCAAGACGGTATTTGAGGTTAACTTGCAGTTATTCCTCAAGGATAAGAAGTGCGTTTCTCTTTCGTGTCTTTCAAGACCAGACCCTTAGACGGATTGGGAATGCTGACCTTGTTTGAATTACAGCACGACCCACCGCTCCCTACTCTTCTTCGTTATCCGTGACTTTATGGGCTCGACGCCGCTCAAGAATTTGGAAGACACTCTTTTGGAGGATCTGTCACGCATATGGGCATCGCTTTCCAAGCCAGAAGGTTTAGAAAAGTCTACGATTCACGACTACTTTGACTTTGCTTTTTACGGACTGCCTCACAAGGGATACAAGCCCGACGAGTTCGTCGCAGAGGTTAGGAAACTAGGTACTCGGTTCCGCGAAGGTCGCAAGAGCAGAAAGGAGCAAATACTTGGCGATTCCAGCAGTGAGAACGGAATCCTGCTACCAGATTACCACCGAAGAATTCCCGCCGATGGCTTCGCGCATTATGCCGAGGGTATCTGGGATCAGATCACCAACAACAAGGACCTGGATCTGCCGACGCAACAAGAATTGCTTGCGCAGTTCCGTTGTGATGAGATCGCTAGAGGAGTTGTTGTCACATTCGACGAAGCTATTATTCCGTTCGAGGACAAACAGGCTGCAGGCGTTCGTGCTGGTGCGCCACTGGTTCTTGGTGGTTTGGGTGTCGCGATGCGGAATGCGAGGGTCAAGGCTCTCAAGAACTTTGAGACTGAAGCTAGTCGCTATCACAAAGGCGTCTACAAGGTCAAAAAGGCCGAGCTTGAGGGTAAACTCGACACGAGGTTGAAAGGTCTCTTCCAAGGCCAGCTCACCGCAGCGCACAAAGCCGGTGTCAAGGAATTCAGTGACTCTGTGTCAAACGCCGTCAAGTCCGGTCAGAAGAAAGGCGCCAGTTACGATTTTGCAGAAATCGTCAAAAGGGAGACAAAAGCGGCAATTGAGCGGTTCGAAAAGGAGGCTCGCACTTCCTTGGTCGAAGGTGCTCCATGGAGCAGTTACAAGCAGGAACTGAATCTGTATCAAAAGGATCTCGCCGAGGTCAGCGGACAATTGCGACGGGACGAAATGCGACGTCTCGCCACCCGCGTTGAGCGATGGGTACGGTCTCGCTTGGGCGATTCTGTCGGATTGGAATTCAACTCTCTTGGCTCCGGGCGAGGCGGTTCCGGCGCCCCAGAGACTGGGGACAAACCTGCAGAAAGCCAGATCTGGGATCGCATCTGGAATCTGTTTGTCGAAACCGTGCTAGACGCAGAGCGGCGATTCACAGACCGCGCCACCAGCTTCGATGCTAGCGTTGACGAAGTCGACGTCGGCCTCTGGCGACTTCGAAGGAAGTCGTGGATTGCCCTGCGCGGCAAGGTCGAGGAAGAGATGATGGAGGGCAATCTGCTGCTGAAACTGCGCGAGAACTTTGAAGACAAATTCCGCTACGACGAGTCCGGCGTTCCGCGCATCTGGCGCCCGACCGACGACATCGAGGGCATCTACAAGGGAGCTCGCGAGTCAACCCTCACTCTGATCCCCTTACTCTCTCGTTTCCGCCTGGCTGACAAGGACGCTCCTCCGCCGCTCGACCGATGGATCGGCCACACGCCCAGCTCGGCCTCGGCTGCTGATGAAGAAGACCTCACCCCGATCGGCGGCGTCGACGAAGACGAAGGCAAATCTTTAGAGGAAGAAGTCACCATCCTCAACGACGCCAAGCGTCAAGACCTGACCGTGCGCTTCAAGAAAGCTGCCGACGGAGTCTACGTCGAGGCCAAGCGTAGCGCCATTGGCGGTATTACCCAAGTGCCTCTATATTTCTACGGACTGCTCCTTGCCCTTGGCTGGAATGAGATCTGGGCCGGTAAGCTCTTTGTTTTTTTGTTTTTTTTTTTTTTTCCCTTGGTCGTTTGTTTGCTAACATTTGCTTGCACAGTGCTTCGCAACCCGGCATACTTTTTCCTTCTTTTCGTCTGCGCTGTCGGCGCATACGTGACCTACCAGCTCAATCTCTGGGGTCCGATGCTGAAAATGGCCGACGCAGCGTCCCGACAGGCTCTCGAAGAAGGCAAAAAGCGCCTGCGCGAGTTTCTCGAGTCGTCGGATACGGGTCGTCAGGCCATGGCCATGTCTGCCAATGCCACGGGACATGGTGGCGAGGAGTATGAAATGTCGTCTTTGAGATCGAAGAAGAAAGCAGCGGATGAAGGGGAGGACGAGGACGTTGAGGATATCTGAAGGAACAATATCTATGTGGTTTATAGAGATATGGCTACATGAAATCTTTCCTTTTTAAATTAATGAAGGACGATTAAGGGCTAGTATGAGACGTGTAAAGCTATTATTGGTTATGAAGAAAAAATATATATATTATTATCTTAGAAAATCAATCATGAATTAATTATATTGCAAGTATCCCTCAAGGGGGTCAACCCAAACACAACCCGTCACTCAACGGCTGCACATATCGTTCCCAATCCATCGCACCATTCTCCTCGTTCTCACGATGACCACCACCACTACCATCGAGATCTCTCCTCTTCCACACGCGCTCCACAATCATTTTGACGCGGCCAACCGCTCCTCTCGCAACCAGTGCCCGTTCTCCTTTCTCTAGTATATCAAACTGGTTCAAAAACCAGACTCGCTCTTCGTCAGCACCAGTTGAGAAGACGGCGCCGACGAAGAGTGGCCAGAGATGTGCGGAGCGCAGATGGGTTGGAGAGAGCGGTCGGGTATGTGCTTTTATTTGCGCGATGAGGGATTGTGCTGTCGTGGAGTATGGATTGATTGAGTGGAGGGTGGCTTGGAGGTAGAGTGTCGCAGCGGTGTGCATTAGAAGGGAGCTGTGATGCAGGATTGTCACTTGGTTGAGGTCTGCAGTAGAAAGCGAAGAAGATGGGGACTGTAGTATGTGTTGCGGGAGATTTTGGGTAAGTGAGGAAAGTTGATCTTCAATTTCCAAGACTTGCATGTGTGATGCAGCTCTGGTAGTAAGAGAGTAACGCTACGAAGCGATATCAGTGAGTATCTAGCTATCTGAAAAGGAAACGGCGGGCGCAAAACATACCAGATCCCTTGCCAAATCGGTTATCCTCGACAGTATATCAATCAACCCGTATGAGCACCCGATCGACACGTCAATCTTTGTCTAGTTAGTTTGGATAGGGCCATAGAATGGAGGTTTATGAATGTATATACCTCGCTGGTATCTACTGGTGGCAACTCGTCCTTGAACTTGGCAACCTTGCCACATGCCGTGCGGCCCAAAGCATCCTTGACGAGGAAGAATCGGGAGACGAACTCGCCGACCTGTGGGCTGATCCCTGGTAGGTCAGAATATCGAGAAGACGCTAGGCGCATAAGGTCAATGGCAGCACTCAGATGGGCTGTCCATGAGATCTGACAGTTGTCTGACGTCTATACCACAGTTCACGGGTTAGTATCGAATGCGAAACCTAACTGTATATTTGAAAATCACATGTGATATATACCTCAAATATACAGAGCATCAGAATGACAATCACGTTTGCATCCGTGGCAGAAGCGAAAGCATCCGTCGATATTTGCTTTCGTAGAAGTTGCATGCTGCGTTGTTTATGCCGCAGCGCCGTAGGGTAAAGTTGCTGTTGACCCTTTGCAGCTAGTGCAAGAGCACCAATAGCAAGCACCATGTGCATCACTGTTTCATCCGAGAGAGCTAGAGGAAGTATCATATGACGGAAGAAGTTCGAGGAAGAATCGAGCAGGGGGATGGCGTTGGAGACGGATTTGTCATCTATAATCGTTAGATCTTGCCAGTCTCGTTCTTCAGGAATTCAAAGAACGGGTATTTGTTACAGTAATCAAAAAGAACCGGATCCATTCTGAGATTTGAATGCTTGGACAAAAACAGGGTCGGTGCTATGGTGGGAGAAGTATACAACGCATCATCGATCTTCCAAAGGGAGTCCCCATGGTCAAAATCGAGCCCCTCTAGTACCGGAACGACTATATCCTCGACATCGGAAGTGAATGTGTTGAGAAAATGTCGTCCACCCTGGCCTTTGGGCAAGCTTATCCAGACCGAGGATTTTGAGGTCGACAGGCTGGCGCGATCAGCCCGAGTCGTGCGGCCGTGCTTGATTCCTCGCTTGCGGGCGTCGTCTTCCCATCGAAGTTGGATACCATAGTTGCAAACCCGATTGTCTTTGTAGCAGCGATCGCAAATCGGTTTATTCTCTGTTGGCCTTTAGTAAGCTGTTGACAGTTCTGCGCGGGACTTGGAAAAAGAGAGACCGACCAGGGCAGCGTAGTTTGCGACTTTTGCATGTGAGACAGCCGCCGCGCGAGTGCGTTACTCTGCGGCCAGATCGCTTCTGCAGTGTATTTCCCTCCGATGTCATGAGCCGTATAGTACGAGAGACAGGCAGTAAATACTTGGTTAGATGTTGGTGTGGTGGGTTGTCGAGATGACGTTCCGTGGCGGGCGAGATGCGAAGTTGCTGGGGTGGGGTAGCTAGCCCTAACTCCGATTTCTCCGATTGTCATGGATTGATTGCTAATGCATGTTGCAAACATCCTCTAGTGAAGTTACCTATTCATAAATGACTAAAAATTCATGAACTGCTCTCTAGACTGATATGTTCATTTGAAAGCTCCAGGGCTAGAGAGATATCAGAAAATTGCCGAGCCTTTCTCTCCCAGAATTTGAGTAATGCGCAGCCAATATTATATAATTCAATTCGCTAAATTCATAATTCATACATGTAACTCCTCCAAATTATCTATATTAGCGGCTGGACTGCTTCCACAGGCAATATTCCAACCAATTTCTCTCCACTCTCAGGTTTGTCAAGTACTTCTCCATACTGGACTTCCCAGTCAGATACCGTTCTCAATAACTCCGCAGACGAGAGACCGGAAGCGACATCATTTAGAACAGGGGCTCTAAATGCCAGCGCTGCCACGATAGGGTTTAATGAGGGCCAATGCCCCAGCTTCCAGAATCCGTAGAAGGTGGGTACTATGAGGATTGTGCTGAGAAACATGATCCCCACACCTATACCTAGAAACAGGTATCTTGATTCGTAGACGAGGACGGTCTGCTGCTTAGACATTGAGACTAGCTGTGGCTTCGGGTACGAAAAGGCTGGCTTTATAGTCGGGTCAATGAATTCAACTGTGTAGTTGTTTGAGTTGGACCCGGCGAGGAGTGCCATGGTATTGTTGTAGGCTGCTGAAACGGCACAGCGGAATATGAGTTCATCAAGGATCTCGAATATTGTAGGCGAAGGGTCTGTCCACCGGAGATTAAAGTATGTGTCTTGACCCAGCTCGTTATCATCTAGAAGCTGCATTGCTAGAGACCCCGACGCATCGAATAAACTGCGTGTCGAATTCCCCTCCAAGCCTTTGAATGCCACGTATGAGCCGACCATCCCTTGCACGGCTGTTGAGATGCCGCTTAAAGTCTCGTACACTGGGTTTGCAAAGCCTTGACTCTTGTAAACAATCGGAAAGACACCGGGTTGGCCCGTTATATTCCATGAGCTAATGGATGACTTTTGAAACCCAAGACTAGTGACGGCCTTTATGGTATCCTTCCGCTGGTTTTGGACACTGTCTGCGACGTATTCGCTATCACTGGAGAGGCCGATCGTGTTGATAGTAGAGGCGAATGGTGATTCAGAATCCGAGAGAGTATCATTATATATTGTAACATGGTATTTACGCGTCGCAGAATATAGTTTGCAGGACTTGGTAGTCATATTCGACATATATTGATTGGTAGTATCGTTCCGAAAAGTGGCCGTAGCATAGGACATATCCAACGAGATGTAAGGCTCGTCCAGAGGAATCCCATCAGGGAGTGGAAGGACAGGAGGGTTTGTCTGTAAATATGTCAATACGGACGAGGTGCTCCAATTTAGATTGGTAGAAAAGATCACGCCAGGGAGAGCTGGCGTCAAGTGTGTTAAATTGGGGCCATCCCAACCGAACCAGGTCTTTTGCGTCTGCGACTCTGTGCAATCCCGATAGAAGCCGGCAGCTTCAATAACGCCGGAACAAGTGCCTTCGCACCCAGTAACAGTAGCAGCACTAATCGGCCGGTGTGCAAAATAGTCATCGAGTACGCGGTGAAAACTAGGCGTGGGAAGAGACAGTGACCCAAGCATTATTGCCCCCGATCCAGTCCACGCGCGATAGCCTGTTTGACCATATGCCAAATGTGTTGCCATTGTTGCGTTGATATCAGTACTATTTGTATAAATAGTAGCTAAGCGCGTGGTGGATGCTCGCTGCAAGAGAGGAACATCGACAACAACGAGCGAAACAGCAATAGAGGCCACACCGATCCAGCTGAGATGTCGACCGGCAGATAATGAAGCCAGCAAACTGTTGCCATGATCCCAATAACGATAAAGTCGGCCCAGTGTTGTCCCTCGAATAGCTGCCTGCCACCATGCGTAATTCAGCCCCTCATGGAGCGCGGATGTCAGGCAGACGTTCGTAGTGGCCGAGAAGATGGCGAGTAATACGGCTGGACTGATTGGATATGGCGTGAAGGGCCATGTCTCAACAAGCGCTCCGTTGGAGGAGATCAGCACGGCGACGCAGCCGAGAATTGCTGCCACAGCGAGGAGAAGATACGTGATACCATATACTGGGAATCTTCGAACAACTCCAGTTTTCCATGTAAAATGTCGTCCGACCTGGTCGTAGTTGGGTCCTGAAGGAGGAAGAATCATGATGGAAAGCTATGAGATGCCAAACTTCGCATCATTGTGTCATCACCCAGGAGCAACAAGCGGATGACTGATGTTATATTCACCCCCGAGTAAATTCGGGGACCTTACAACTCATCACTTAACATTTGACGTCCGGGTCCTATATTTAGTTTTGCATGTTAGCGCCTTGGCCTCACAGGGGGCGAGGCTATTTTTTTGTCGTGACTCGTAAGTCCAGCCACTCTTGTCCTATACCTACATAGCCACGATGGTCGTCCCCAGTCTTCCTGCTTTAGATCCCATGTGGCTCTACGTCAGAGAAAAAAGGGACATTCGAATCTGCCTGCACCGCTCTACACCAAATTTTGATTGAAATACAGTGGCTAGGTTACTATTATTAGACTAGCCTCCCGAAAGGATTCAAAAGTGTTAGTATAGGCGAAGGATTTCACGCGTGGGCGGCGTGGGGGTACTAATACTATATCCCACAAAACGCCAATTAAGAATAAGAATAATAATAATACGTTAGCCATTTACTATCAGCAGCAGTACCTAGTTGACGCTATTAGATGAGGCCATAGGCCAAACATTTATATAACCCTACTGCCCTATCGAAGCTCGCCTTAGATAATGCTGCAGCTTCCTTAGTATGCTGTTAACCCCCCCCAATATATCTCACTAACCAGCCTGTAGGCTTCGCTGCAACAGGTTTCTTGCAGGCTTTCTGAGTACGTTATCAATCCTTCTAATATGGCCTTACTAACTGACTTGCAAGCCTCGCTGCTTGCTGCAGCTTCTCAAGTTTTAATTAGAATAAAAAAAATATAAGCGATTTACATATGAATTGTAATTTAACATTTGAAATTGTATTATATCAAGAAATACATGTATGAATGTATCAATTTTCTGCGACATATTAGATTTCTGTAACTTGTAGGTACATAGTTTATAACCGTTTCTATTTTGCAACATTGCCATATTGCCAATACGTCGTAGAAAGTCATTACGCTTAGGAAATTGTATACGCATCATTTTTTCAACGTTGCAGAACGGTATCCGCGTTCACCATAAACCGGTAGTGTAACTACCATCTTGATTAGATTTCTAAGGACAGTCTTATATAGACCAAATCGAACATTTAATAAGGCACTGAGATAGAGACTCTTATACGACTTAATGGCCACAAAAACATTGAAAACAAAGGAAAGAAAAGGTCATTGGGTGTAAGTAGGTAGAATCCTTACTATTAAAAATGCAAATCGTCATATAAAAGTCGGGAACAAAGGAGAGTTGAGAAAACTTCTCTTACAGCTTAACATAAGGCCAGAAGGTGTTAAATTATTAAGGCGTTAAATCTACCCCCAATTAATCCCAATTTAACAATGACCAAACATCTACACAGGGCGGCTACTGGGCAGACCAGCATTGACTTATTTTTAATAGATATATAATGGTAACAGGTTGTAATTTATTGATATATTGAAGCTGTACAAAAAAAATCGACATCAAGCTGAAATTGACATTACATGTAAGATGCACATGGCGGGTGCATATATTCAACAAAACACAGCTGACAATTCAATATTCTCGATTCCCACAAACCGATAAAAACATCAGGAACGAAAATATTAAATTCTAACATTAACAGCTACAGCTCGGTGGTCGCTATCATAAACGTTGTTTTCGAATCTATTGGGCAGGACGGTATATGTGTCAACATTCCATGGCTGTGAATCTTTGGGACCGAGGAATAGGAAATCAATACGTCCGCCGTCTGCGTCGTTGAAACCTGTAAATGTAACGTTGTCTCCATATGTCCCAGCAGCAATGTCGCTCGCATCTTGCAGCGGTGAAGAAGAATTGGCCACGATTTTATATGCGTCACCATCTGGCTGCGAGTTGAAATCACCGCCCAGGAATACCGGGATGGGAGCCGTAGAGTTTGTGCCTATGGTGCTATTGCTGGTTTTGTTCGCCCACGAGTTCACTTCCTCGATAATCAAGGAAGCCGAGTTTATGCGCGCTGTTTTCCCTTTATCATCGAGATGGGTGCACATGCCAATAACTTGCTTCCCAGTTTCCAGATGTCGAAGTTTTCCGATAGTCAGGATTCGATTATGCGAGGCATCCCAACCAATGGATGGCTTGTCGGGGGTCTCCGAGAGCCAGACAGTGGTCCAGTCATCGATATCCCAGACAGTTGGTGAATAAAAGAGGGCAGAATATTCTCCTGCCTCAACACCGTCGTCACGGCCAACTCCAAGATATCCCCACTCTGGAAGTTGTTTGTTTGGGGAGGTATATGCGGTGGTATTGTAGGCATTGAGGCCGTTGAGAATGTCTTCGACTTGGTTATGCAGGGCTTCTTGCACGCAAATTAACGATTCTGGAAGGTAGCTGGTTGCCCACTTGAGCTCCGAGATAATAAATGGTGCTCGGTCAGACCATGGCTCCTCTCCTGTCCCTGGGTTATCCGTGGCGAACCGGATGTTGTGTGTTATCAGCCGAAAGGCAAGCGAAGTCGCAACACTGAGGGCTTTCATTTTTCCACGCTGCTATCTTCGGCACGAAACAGGCAAGTTGGAGTTATAGCTAGTGAAACCCAAAGATGAAGAGTTTCCCCAGGAGTTTTTATATGCAGCGGTTGAAATCGGCCCCATCATCAACAATTAATTTCTAGGTACTAGCGGGTCACAATACCATACAAACTATTCACGAGATTGATTAAAGAAATGAGCAAGGCACAACTACAATTCCCTTGCGTCGCTTGGAGTAATTAAGATGCAGATCTATACGATATTCAACTATGTAGAGGCATAAAGCCAAGCAACTAGTAAAGCGGATGAAGATTATGTTCCGATATTCTAGAGGCTAGAGCTAAATGGAGGCAAAAATCTAGGGCTATGGGGGCTAGCCTGGTGGTGCGATACAGTATCTCCCCGATCGATCCACTAGACTTGTCACATGGAGATCAACTTTCACTATGATATCTAATTCTCTGTAATTTACGGACAGAACGTGGGAATTTTCGTGATTTGTTCAGCACTTGAGGTCGCTATACATGTATATTTTCTCAGGTACTGGGGCGTAGTATGCCGCTGGTATTACTCTATAATGTTGTAATTTATACATACTGAAATTGTCTTTATATATAAAAAAAATATAAAATTTACTACTTTCAAATCATTAAAACCTAGATTTTAGTAATTTTAAGATGTCAATCCAGAAAACCTACTAAGGGATTCCTTTTTGGAAAAGCGGTAAATACCATACGTGGGTTACTCATCCATCGCCTTATGAAAAGAACTGTCCGATCTAGCCCCAAAAATGCGTAATGCTACTCCGTATTAGTGCTGCAAGGTCAGATTACATCTGCAATCAGGGTCCACCTTGGGGAATAGAAAACTGACATAAATGGTAATAGGGTTCGCGGCCAAAGCACCTGGGGCCAAATCCACCATCGATCGATGATGTATAATAATTTGCGCCCAAGATAAAAACGAAAAGAAAAAAAACGGAAATAGGACGTCAAGCAAAAGGCCTAGCTTTTCTGTTAGCCCTATAGCTGTTTCGTATGAGGTTATTGTAAGCGCAGCAGCACCATAGCACTCATGGCTGAATCTAGAAGGCTGAAGGAAGCATGGTTAAATGAAATTTAGAAACTTGGACCAGTAACGTAGCTATTTTACCTAGAAACTAAACTATATGGAGCCAGTTTCATACTTAGTTTATGTCGAGTGCAATCAGAATGTAACAATTACATTGGAATTCTTACTACGGATTCGCATCAATTAATTGCACCTTCAGTCGGCATTTATTTCACATCCGGTACCGGTGGCATAGGTAATCTAGGTATGCACCACAGTCTCCAAGATCAAGGATGTTTTAAGCCTAGTTGTAGTAAATTCATATTCTACTTGTGATCCTCAGCTTTTCACGAATTGATTACAGCTCCAACTTCGAATTAAACCTAGCTTTTCCATTCACTTCGATCTATCCTGTTTGAGATATTGCCTGATTACCATCTTGGTGTCAGCTAATAACTCAATTTTAAATATCACTGCTATCTGCACTTAGTTTATTTATCCACATCAATTAATAATGCTCTAGATGAGCTTGGTCGTTTGAGCCTTTATAGTAATGATTAGATAATATATTATTAATTTAGTTAATTTACCTTGCTGTCAACCCGGAGGATCAGCAAAAGGCAAATAAAGAATTATCCGGCGTGTGCAGGGACATGTGAGCACCGGAGTTTGGTGGTATCGTAAAGCTCCCCTGTGTCCATGCTTGTGTGAAGGATGTTCCCCGTCTGCGTCTAGTGTTACTCTGGAGCATTAAACGCTTTGCCGAGAGGACGTCGTGTACAAAAGCCATGTTATTCCCAAGGGTACTGTCCTCCTAGTCAATACTTCCTTCATTCATCACCATCCTTCGTAGTATCAAGATCCCTTTGCTTTCCAACCTTCATCACGTCAAATAAGCCGCCGAGTACGCAG
Source organism: Talaromyces rugulosus (assembly GCF_013368755.1). Lineage (NCBI taxonomy): Eukaryota > Fungi > Ascomycota > Eurotiomycetes > Eurotiales > Trichocomaceae > Talaromyces > Talaromyces rugulosus. The sequence continues at coordinate 2,708,301 of NC_049566.1, read as the reverse complement.
CAATGAGGGACCCATACGAGGGCGATCATTTTATATTTAGTGCTGGCCAGCGGATTTGTCCCGCCTCGAGGCTGGTAGAGAATACTCTGTGTTTAGCTCTCGAAAACATGCTGTGGGCATTCAAGATTCGATCATCGGTAGTGATTCTTGACGGAAAGGAGACGCGAGATTTGAGATTTTCTTCTTATTCTTCATAAATGCATAGCTTTGAGAAGCTTATTGCTAGGAGGCACACTGGTGAACCTCCAGGTCATACGGAACTGTAGCCGGATAGTAAGCAATCCAATATCAAAAATTTCCCAACCCGTTACACCCTGACCCCCTCACTTGTGCTAATAATAGAGTAGACGTCAAGTCGGTAAAATTCGATCCCGGTTAATCTCTCTCAAATTCAATAAAAAGAATTGCCGTATCTGGTGATGTCACCCCCACTCGGAGCATCTCCGATCGGCTGGCGGGGTACCAGTCGGACGGGCAAAGCGCCGTAGGCCTTGTTGCAATTATAATAATAACAAGTGTTTTTTTTGTTGTTTTTTCTTGTCTTACCTGGTTTATCTTTTTCCCTGTCCAAAAAGAAGCTCACTACTTTACTTATACCCATCATTGAGAAGCTACTACCGACGAATTGGGTTATCAGACTTACGGGTTAGCTTTCGTGCTGAACAGCAAACACTAAGATAACCAAGATGGCGACACTTCCACCCAAATATGAGGATCTCCCCGATCCTCGTCGCTACTGGCCAGCTCCTGCCGGCTCCTACGAAGAAGGCATCGGCATGCTACGCCTTCTGACGCCGGACGTCGTAGCCAGCGCAGCCCGCAACGAAATCAAAACCGGCGAACGAGTTTGCCTGAACTGGGATATTGAGAAACTAGATCCTCCGGGTTTCGGGCGTCGCGGATTCGAGCATCTGATCAAAGCCGTAGAGAGCTCCAATGGAGCAGCGCTGGACGACGAGTACCACTTCAACCCACAGCAGTCTTCGCAATGGGATGGGTTGAGACATCACTCGGCGCCTTATCCAGATAACAAGAAGGAGGAGAAAAAGCTGTGGTACGGCGGTACCACATTAGAAGAGATTATCGAGACTGACTCGCCCCGTATCGGAATCGGGCATTGGGCGAGAAAGGGCATTGCTGGTCGCGGCGTGCTCATCGATTATGTATCCTGGGCTGAACGCACCAAGGGACTCAAGCCAGATTATGCACTGACTCGACACCGGATTAGTCTCGACGAAGTGCTCGCCATCGCGGAGGAATCCAACATCAAGTTCCAGCCTGGTGATATTCTCTTCCTCCGTGTCGGTCTACCACAGACGTGGAACGGCATGAGTGAACAGCAAAGAAAGGAGTACTCACAGCAAGAAACGCCGTCTCACGCCGGAATCGAGCAATCGGAGCGCGTTGTCAAATGGCTCTGGAACAACCATTTCGCTGCCGTTGCCAGTGACGCAGTGAGCTTCGAGGTTTTCCCGGCCATGGAAAACGATTGGGATTTGCACCACCACCTTTTGGCCGGTTGGGGAGTGCCCATCGGGGAGATGTTTGATTTGGATGGTCTTGCTGAGTTATGCAAGCAGCATAACAGGTGGAGTTTTTTCGTGAGCAGCAGCCCATTGAACTGTGCCAGGGGAGTGAGCAGTCCGCCCAACTGTATGGCCCTTTTCTAGGCGTCTTGGGCTGTAATTTGTATTTCAATTGGTATCTAAATGAGACGATTCAGTGTGGAGTTGAGTTGGATGAAATGGAGAGAACGATTATTGGTATAATATAACACGGCGACTTTGCCCTAGGAAGGTCAATTATAAGCATGCAATTTACTAGAAAATCACACAAAATCAGTCATTTAGAGACAGACAATAAAGTTCATACTAACCTCGCTGCGGGCCGGCGCAAAGCCGAGGCGGATCACAGGCCTCTTTGTTGGTCGGAACGTGGACCTAGGCATCATCCGCCCCAACAAGTCTGTACTCGTCTGCGGCCATATATGGCGATCCTTGTCCTTTTGTGAACGATTGAGCCAATTCAAGGTCTGTTGCGCAGGGTGAAAAAAAAAAGGAAAATGGCGCTGTTTTCATCGTTGATGTCGTCTTCGATACTTTCCACGTTGCTATCATGGCGAGTATTGTTGATTTTGGTATTCGCGGTCATCAACAGAAAATCGCTGCCCTTTGTCTGGACAGTACGTCTGCTTTCCAGTCAGACCCTTTTTCTTTCTCCTCGTTAACCAACCATGATGTATTAGGGAAGAGTCACGTATGCGATTCTCAAAAATCTGCGCCGTGATCCATCGCAGTTCATATTCGACTCGAAGAACCCCGTCGACGCAAAGGGCCGGCCAACACACCCTGTCTTCGCCGTCGCGACAATGAGCACCTACACCTCGCTCATGGAAACAGACTACAACATACACAAATCCAACAGCACGTATTACGCAGACATGGACGTCGCGCGCACCCACTGCGTGACCCGGCTGTATACTCCTGGAGCGGGGATTGTGAACAAGGAACTCGAGGAGGAATTCGCCGCTGCTGCGGCCGCCGAGGGCAAACCACGGCCCAAGAAGAAACAGCCGTTCTTCGTTGCGTTGGGAGGCTCGTACTGTTCGTTTAAGCGCGAGCTGAAGCCGTTGGAGAAATACGATATCAAGTCATATATGGTTGCTTGGGACGAGAAGTGGATGTACATTATGAGCTACTTCCTGAAGCCGGAAAGGAAGAAAGGTGCTGGACCGACGCTGGCAGCCATTGGCGTGAGCAAGTACTGCATCAAAAAGGGGCGTTTGACGGTCCCCGTTGAACGTGTGCTCAGGGCTAGTGGATATTTGCCTGCGAGGCCAGAGGGAGCAACTCCGGTTCCTGCTGTAGGGCTGTCTCGAGATACGTCCAATATCGGTACACCCAAAGACGAGGGTGTCACCACTGCGCTTGACGGAGTCAAACTTGTGCATGAAATGACCAAGTTGGGCAACCAGGACTGGGAGCTTTTGCAGAAACAACAGAAAGAAAACACTGCCTCGTGGAGCGGAGATGAGTGGACGTGGGAGCGTATCGAGGCTCAACGCAAGAAGGGTATCGAGTTCATTCATGGCTATGTCGATTTGGACAGTAAGCTCTATGATAATTGGAATAATGCCTGAGCAGTGTTGAGATGTGGAAATTCGCTGTACATATAAATATAGAACACTTTTGTAAGTAATATACATAATAATTCCTAGTCCTTTTCATAATCATGAATAAGAAAAAGTGGTATTGTAGAATTAATGAAGGTCAAAGCCCGCTGTTGGAAACCAAAACGCCACGAATATCCATGCAAGTCATAATTAGGTTGAAAATGCGATGTTACTCGCTATCACTCTTCTTCTCTTCCTCCTTTGCCTCTTCCTCCTCTGATTTTTCTTCGGGCTTGTCCTCGTTCACTTCAATCTTTTCGTCTTCGCTCTTCTTCACGGTCTCGCTCTTTCTCGTTTTTGTAACTGGCTTCTTGGATTCTTTTGATTCGTTCTGGTGTTCCTGTTTTTCACGGATGGCGGCGGTCGGGCTGTTGTGTTCCTTCAGTTCATGTTCGAACAGAGGCTTGTGGCCCTTCTTGAGTTTCTCTTCCTCAGCAGCAACCATGTCACGCCACAAGTCGGCAGTATCGTCTCGTCGGACGTGGTGGTTCTCCGGTTGTTCCTTTTTGGCAGCCTCACGGCCCTTCTTAGCCGCGTCGACGATTCCCTGACCCTTGCGCTGATCGTGAATCTCAAAGGCGGCAGTGGCACACATGACCGCCAGCGTAAGGCCCTGCGCATAGACACGAGCCTGCACGATCTTCTGAGCTCCGCTCAGGTACGGGTTCCGGCCCACTAGTGCGAAGCTTCCAATCAAAGACGCCACCCAGCTCGCGCCGATGATTTTGTATTTCTCTTCACGAGCCCAGGCGCCCACCCGGTCCGAGAAGGTCATGTGTGCGAGTTCCTCGTGGCGCAATCGCTCCTCGCGGTTCTCGAGGTATTTGAGGTTCTCGTTGCGATCTGCCTCGAACTGGCGAGAGGCATGGTCGGCGGCGATGATGCCGAGGAATGTACCGCTGGATGTGACAAGGAAGGCCTTCATGGGTAGAGTCAGGTTGCGGATTGTGTGGAAACGGCGAGATGCGGCCATGACGCCGGCGACACCGCCGACAAGACCAATGACGGTGCCAAAGGAACCTCCTTGGACGACCGACCTGTGCTTTGCGTTAGCAAGGAGGAAGTTGAATGGTGGCTGGTGCAGCGACATACCGGTAGTGCGCGGCCTCTTCTTCCTTGGTAAGAATCTTCATGATGTGTTATTGACTATAGGCGGGAACGATGTCAAGTTGGTGATTGACGGGTCGTGAATAGACGAATCCTCTGGATTAGAAAGGTGTTCAAGAGCGATTGATGTGTGATATATGAATGGTCACAAGGCAGCGTTGCAACTTGCAAGAGGAGAAGCGGCGCGATTGTCTTTTATATCTCCGCGGTGACCTCAGGCTGACATTACACATAGTTTCCTGTTCGGACCTAGCTCCGCCGAGTCTCGCCCGGCTCGCTGTTCGGGAGAAACCGGGGGCGAGTTTATTGGCCCAATAGCTGTTCCCAATGCGGCTAGGCGTGAATAGTCTCAAGAAAATAATAATAAAATGCGCAATGGCGTCACGAACAAAGGTGTTTAGATTTGTCAGAAGAATCGAAAAGCCAGGTCCAGGATGCAGACCAGCCCCTACTTCGGTTATCTCGGCCCATCCTCAATGTCAGTCCATTAAGTGAATTATATTCTATGCACAGGAGAATAAAAAGTTTCGACAAAAGGCTAGAACTTGACCAAAGAAAAATATTGAACTCCATGGAAATCCAGAATTGCCCAGTATTTGATAGAACTATTAAGAAACGCCCTTACAAAGCCCATGGTCGCCAGAAAATAATACAAAGGAGAAGTCCCGGTGAAGGTAGGTGACTTATGATATAAAAACTTGAGCCCTGGGAGACTCCAAATCACTTGCGTGAGGCCTTGCCAGCATTTAGCTGGCGTGCCTTCATCCTTCGGAAACGATCTTCGCCGCTGGCTCCAACCGGACGCGCGAATTTGTTATCCTGGACAGCAGTTGAACGGGGGACAATGTTGTATGAAGTGTGGCCCATCTCTCGGCGAGCACGGTTGGCCAGACGAGGCGGTAGAAGTTCCATAGCACGCGCTTCATCGGCAGTCCGTTGCGCAATATTGGCCCGGTTAGCCAGACGTCTGTATAACAGTTAGAAACAACACCTCTGTCAATAAGTTGAGGGAGCAAACATACGTAGGATCAAATTCAACTTCTTCATAGACACGTTTCGAGTAATCGTCGGTCCGCTGGAGAATTGGGCGAGTCCAGTCCGCAAGGAGACGTTCTGCCTGCCGCTTGATCTTTTGCTCGGGCCTCTTGCTCTTCGTGTAGAAGACAATCACTTTACCAATGCCACTGGCGATCAAAGTGTCTTTGTTGATGGGCAGTTTTCCAAGCACGTCGAGCAGGTCGCGCTGGATATTGTATGCGGGCAATTCGCCGTCGTCGAGGGGCTCCAGGAAGAACTTGACTGCTTCCAAAAGGTTGATTTCAGGGTCCACCAAGCTAGCAGTGTACTGGTTACGGTTCAACAAGTTCAAGACTTCCGGCAGCATTTTGAGTTTGCGCATGGCTGGTTGGCCTTCTCGGCGGGCTTCTGCGTCAAGTCGAGCAGCATCGGTCATACGCTTTCGCATATCTTCGATTTCCGCATCCGCCATTTGTTCCAGGTCCTATATAGGTCAGTTCAGTCCCTTTGTATCCCATAAGGTAAGACATACAATTCCATCAGCCTTGCGTCTGCGTCTCTGCGGTTTCTTCATGGAGGCGTCCAAAGCACGATCAAGAGCACGTCGGCGACCTATAATGAACATCAGCTATCCTCATCTCGAATACCAACCAAGTGATTTTTTTTTTCCTAACTCACGTTCTTCAGGACTAAGCGTCTCATCATCCTCTGGTGTAGCAGCACGTTTGCTTTTAGTTGACTTCCGACGAGCCGCTTTTCCATCGCCATCTTCGACCTCCGAATCTGTCTGGTGACGTTTCTTCTTGTCACGGCGGCCCTCTCGATTCCTTCTCGGTTCACCTTCTTCATCGTCACGACGCTTGCGCTTGTGGCGGCCAATAAGTTTCAGATTCTCCGCATCAACATCCAGTGCCGGACGGTCTTCGATATCGACATCGTCCGGGTTGAAGTCCTCGAATTGCGCTTCATCGACTTCTGACAGTACGGACTCATCGTCAGAAAGATCCGCGTCGCCCGCGCCGGCTTCGCCTGTGTCGTTGAGGTCATTGAGCTCCTCTTGAAGCTCGTCCCGTTCAGGCGCCGGCGAGGCTGGTTGAGCCTCTGGTGAAGCGGACATTGTAGATAGCTGCTGGCTCTCCAGCAACCCGAAGTGTACTCAGCAGCGTCGATTTAAAAAAAAACCTCTTTTGTGAATAGGCGAGATAGATGGCGAGGGTGAAAGGGAGGTGGTTGCGGGCGAAGCGAAGGGAAGTGGCTGGTCACAAGCAGCGGCTAAGTTAGACCAAGAAACTTCGCCGCGCGAGTTGAATTCATGTGGCCCGTGCATCGGCCGCGACTCCAGCTCGCCGCAAAAGATTCATCAAAGACATCATCGAGTTTCTCTTCGCAACGAATCACTGAAAATCCACGTCTATCACACAAGTTTTACTGCTATATCCCAGTTTATCATCAACTAATATCCTTTCAACATGTTCGGCGGAGGTAAGCTCTATTCCTTCGTCCCATGTGTTTTCTTTCCGGCTTCACTTTCCGGACCTTTTTGCTAATCAATCTTGCGACACAGAGCAACAACTATCCAAGGAGGAGATCAAGGTATGATTTTTAATCCAGCACCATCGATTGAGCGAAACATATATATATACCGCCCTCAACTGCCCCGACGATGAATCATTGACACACCCAACAAACGATATGCTGTCCACGAGTTCTAACCATCTATACCATCAATAGGCTGCTGAGATCGAGGCACAAGGAACAGTACGATTTGCTGTTGCTACTGGAATTGCTCTTTACCTCTGTATGCCGTTCTTCCTCTATATACTCCCTGTCTTTTATCAGTTGCTAATGTTTTTCCACTCAAAAACAGCTCCCTTCGCCGTGGACTTTGTCAAGAAATTCCTGTGATATCCTCCTCTCCTCCTCGCGATCCATAACTGTTATCTCTGCTCGGAAATGTGCATTTAAAAAGATGTCCCAATGAGGGAAATATGTGTCGATTGTTTGTTTTTTTTCATGTACTATAAGTAGAATTGGGTATTCTTGTTTTCAATCTATTAAAAGAAATATGCCATAGATTTTTCTCGATTCGTCTTGTGACTCCGTCCAGCTAACTAAAAAGAGGAAGAAACGCTCAACGCCTTTTCTCAATATCCCACCTTTAAGCAAAAGGGCTTGTACATAAATCATGCAGAAATCTTCAAAAGTGATCAAATTAATACAGACAAAGAAATAGCCGACGAAACTCGGTTTCTCTTGGGTCGGCTTTTTTTCTAATGGACGTTCGCGCCTACAGCTTCCTGTGCTTCGTCCAACTCTTTCTGTATGGACACCAGCTCTTTCTGCAGATGGTGGATTTGCGAAGCGTAGTCTTCGAGAATCTTAAAAAAAAAAAAAAAACCAGGGATTAGTATATTAATGGTATGGACAGAATACCCAGCAGCACATACCTTTTTGGCAGTTTTAATCACGTTTTCGTCGAGCGACTCGTCGGCGTCGCCATTGGCACCAGATCCAGCCCGCTCAATTTCTGCAGTAAGCCGCTTAGAATGCTCGCGAATAGCAAGCATTCGTGCCCAGATCTCTTCGGCGCGTCCGGCTATTGCTGCGTCAAAAATGCCGCGCTCCAACTGATTCAATTTCTTTTTAAGCTCTTCTTCCGCATCATCCATAGCATAACCACGGTTCCTCAGTACTTGGGTCTTCGCGGCAAGTGATAGGCATCGCTGACTCAAGACGAGATGTTTTCGTCGGCAGTCGGCGATTCTTACTGAAATCTTGAGGTCATGGCGCGATAGAAGGTCGGTGAGGCACTGGTTAATCTCGTGCAGGCGAGTTTGCATAATGCTGAGGAAATCCTTTTGCCTCTGAGCGCGTTTCCCAAGCTCCCAGAATCCTTTAACCAGAACTGGAACACTGCCAGGTTCCGGCCGAGACTTCAAGGCTTCCTCCCATTTAGTCGCGTCGTCTTCCGGTCCTGGCTGGAAAAAGGGCGCCTGGTCCTCGCCGACAAAGTTGTACAAATACGTGCGGAAATGGGAGGTCTGGTTGGTAGGATCCCATTTGTCCCTGATAATCTCCATCTGCGCTGGAACCGTTCGGTGTACTGTGACATGTCAGCGAAATTACTTGGCACGTTAGCAATGCGATTTCATACCACCAGTGATCGCGCGACCTGGAGACCATAACGAGGATCCCAATTGTGACTGGTTCATAGTCTGCCCTAATTGGGGTTGCTGCTGAGGTTGCTGTTGCTGATTTGAGAAAAGAGAGCCACCGCCACCAAACAGCGACTGTTGTTGCTGTGGCTGCTGCTGCTGCTGTTGGGGTTGCTGCTGGGCATTGTTCGTAGCTCCAAAAAGGCTCGTTCCTGTTTGCTGGGGCTGCTGTGTGACTCCTCCAAATAAACCTCCTGCGGGCTTCTGCTGAGTCGTTGATCCAAAGAGACTACCACCTGCTTGCGGCTGTGTTTGCGTTTGTGCCGGCGTCTGTGTCTGTGGCTGTGTCTGTGCGGCCCCGAATAAGCTCGAGGTCTGCTGTTGAGGCTGGTTGACGCTTGAGCCAAAGAGGCCCGTCCCTGTGGCTGGTTTATTTTGCGTGTTTCCAAAGAGCGAACCTCCGGTCGGCTGCTGCTGTTGTGTGTTGCCAAACAAACTTGGCGTTTTATTCGCAGTGTTTCCAAAAAGACCACCAGATTGCTGTTGCTGGGGTTGGGCACCGAAGAGCGACGACATTGTGGGAAATGGTTGTTGTATCGACAATTTGCAGCGGAGAATAAAAACACAAAATGTTTTCAACGCGCAAGGAAGTCTTGTCAAAGAACTAAGACCAGAGTGCGGTTAAAGAGCGACAGGTTCGATCAAGTCAATGCATGCTATGCGAAGAGAAACCCATGCGAGAACAGTAAAAGGTGCTTGTTTGTGGTAACAAGCTTGTTCGAGGAGCTCCGAGAACAATCAGCTTTAGCCTGCTTTGGCGGTACGGTCACGTGATACACGCGCCCAAGAGGGAAATCATGGCATAACATGCATTGACAGCCAGTGCTAGCTTTTCGGCTGGGATTTATTGGCAATAACGAGTCAAATACCGTCTTTCTAGGCAGTAATCCAAGTATCAGAACTCGTCGACAGCATTTAACGTGCGTTATGTAAGCAGACAGTACAGCTCCGGGAGCGACCGGCCAATGAGGGCGCCGCTAAAGGACTGACCGCGAACTTCGCAGCTCCTCAACGATTCAACCTCGCCTTCATCGCCAGTTGGAATTGTTCTCCCCAGAGGCCCGCTCACCCCAACCCGCCAAGATGGCTTCCAGACAACCTCAGTACGGGAAATTGATTTCGCATATGTTTTTCTCATCCAATTGCTAATTGTTTGTTCCGGCAGGTTCAATCAGCACAATCTGATCGACACGACGCCCATGCCCGATGGCATTCCCAAGGTCCAGGAAATCGGTACTACGTCTGCTCCGTTGATGAGCGCCTCGTTCTTTATTGGTGACCGCTGCCGCCCTTACAACGATGACTACATGAAGTGTAAATCCGAGGCCAATGGGCGAGGGGAGATTGACTGCCTCAAGGAGGGTCGCAAGGTCACCCGTTGCGCCGCCAGCGTGTATGTGTTTCTGGGTCAATTCGTTTTCGCCTTAAAAAACCCGGTATCTGACTCTTAGCAGGATCAAGGACATCAACACACACTGCTTGAAGCAATTCAACGCGCACTGGGAGTGCCTGGAGAACAACAACCACCACATGTTCGAATGCCGGAAGCCGGAAGTGGAGTTGAACAGCTGTGTTTTTGAGAAGCTGGTTTGTTCCCTTTTTCCCTCCCTTCCTCCCTTTTACAGAGTACTGATACGTTATGACAGGGCCTGAAGAAGGAGATCCCGGGAACTCCGTCAAACGTCACACCCGTTCACCTGCGTCCAAAGCAGCTCTATTCCCAGTGGCCTGGAAATCAATATTAGAATATTTGATATTACAAAGCACGAATTTTTCCTTCCATAAAGTCCTTTCACAAAGCAATGTATGTATATATTAGCTCTTTACAGGAATGATACTATTTCTGTCCAAAAAAAAAGAAACAGGAAATCCCCTCCTTTCAGTTAAAAGGAAGTAGTAATGTTACAGCTTCAACCTTTCTCTCCGTCGGGCATTCTTCATAGCCTCCAGTCGAGCCGCATACTCTGGAATTGCTGGAACATAAACCTTGTGTTGTTCTGCAGTCGCGTACTTGATCTTCCCATCCATCGACTCCATCCAGCCGCTAATCAAAGCCATTGTCCTTCCATGTTGCTCGACTTGGCACCGAACACGTACTTTTGTGCCTGTATTCCAAAAAAAAAAAAGATTTAGTGTTTTCAAACATATCAGCACATGTTTCAAGAGTACATACCGAGCGGAATGGCTTTGAGATATGAAATATTCAGCGTTCTTGTAACTCCGGCCAAAAACCTACAACGGACGCATCAGAAACTAGTTCCATGATTTTGTAAAAAAAAGAGAAGAAAAAAACTCACTCCCAATATCCAGGTCGTGAAACCGACTGCATAGTCAAAGCAGTACACATATCTATACAACTGTTGTTAGCAACTCTTTCATCATACTCAATAGCACCCGTATAATGTTTGCTACATACCAAAAATAACTCCATAGGCGCCTCCATGCAAAACACCGTTAATATTGCACCATGTTTCATCGGCTGTAAACTCCCACTCGGATGAACCTGAGGGATCGGCATCAATGAAGACAGTGGACTCTGTTAAGAGCTTGCTGTCATAGAACTAGTTTTGACGCTTTAGCCAATGAGTTTGCCACGGGTAAATTGAATGTGGGAAATGTACCTTGGCCGACTTTTCGACAATCAATTGCTTGTATCTATGTTTTCCCTTGTTAGTCTGGCGACTCTGCATGTGGAGGTCTGAGATAGAAGAGGGATTCTGGAGCGCATATATCATTCATGTAGAAAGCGATGTGTTCAAAGCCCCAAGAAGCAAGAAACATTATTAAACACCAAAAGATCAAACCCCCTTTGAAAAAAGTGAAAAAAGAGCACTCCACTTACAGTTCTAGAAAGCATTCCACCCCGTCGATAATGTCTTGCTTCGTTGGCGGATTTTCCCGACCACCAGCCATTTTCAAACAAAAATAACCGTCTAGAATAGACGATGAATGTTCAAAACGAAGCAAGAACAGTCCAGCACTGCGCTAGAAACGTTGAAATCGGTGCGAATCAGAATCCCGAATCAAAGTCGGAGTTCAAAGCGTCGACATGAGGGGCTTGGCAAGCGCGGTCCGAGGTAAATAATCATCGAGACGAGATAACAACCATGGTTAAGACTTCAATGTAATACACACACCCAAAAAATTTTAATAGCGCTGGTTTTAATTATCACGGATTATTATCTTTTTATTTGATTATTTTCCTCTCCTATCAACTGCCATTTGCCCATAGATAGAAAAATTAAAAGTACATGATATATGGTACAGCAAGACTCCAACTAGTCTCTAATCTTTTGTTTTGAATAAGCCCCAAAAAGAGAAGATGCAAAAAACATGCATTGAGTGGAGATGTAGCAATGTGCTGAAGATGGAGTCCCATCATGAACGGGGTCACCTGCACAAAGATGAGGCCGTGATATAAAGGTGTAGAGGGGATAGTGATAACACATAAGGCGAAGTATGATAATAATAAAAATAAAAAGAGTAAGGAGATAACAAAGGAAATGCCATATTACAAATGCAATACACGCTCAAAATGACAATTCAGAAGGATGGTAAGGCTGGGGCTCAGCTTAGAATCCCATGCCACCCATACCGCCCATACCACCCATGCCGCCCATGCCTCCTCCAGGAGGACCAGCAGGGGCCTTCTCCTCAGGGGCATCGACGATAGCGACCTCAGTGGTACCGAGGAGGGAGGCAACGCCGCTGGCATCAACCAAAGCAGTGCGGACGACCTTGAGGGGGTCGAGGATACCGGCATCGATCATGTCAACGTACGTGCCCTTGGAGCTATCGAAACCCTTGTTGAAGTCGGCAGCATACTCATCAGTGAGCTTACCAACGATAACACTGCCCTCAAGGCCAGCGTTTTCAACAATGGTGCGAGCAGGGCGGGTAATAGCCTTGCGGATGATGTCAATACCAAGCTGCTGGTCGAAGTTGGCGCCCTTGAGGTGGTCCAATCCGTTGGCAGAGGCCTTGAGGAGGGCAGTACCACCACCGGGGAGAATACCGTCCTCGACAGCAGCACGGGTAGCGTTGAGAGCATCGACAACACGGTCCTTCTTCTCGCCAACCTCAACCTCGGAAGCACCGCCAACCTTGATGACAGCAACACCGCCGGAAAGCTTGGCAAGACGCTCCTGAAGCTTCTCCTTTTCATATTCGGAGGTACCAGGGTCGGCCATGACGCCGCGGATCTGTTCGCAGCGCTGAGCGATAGAGTCCTTGCTGCCCTCGCCATTAAGGATGATGGTGTCTTCCTTGGTGATAGTGATGGCACCAGTGGAACCAAGTTGGTCGGGGGTGAGTTTGTCCAACTTAATGTCAAGCTCTTCAGTGAAGACAGTGGCGTTGGTGAGAACACCCAAGTCGCCCAGAATGTTCTTACGGTTGTCACCAAAGCCAGGGGCCTTGACGGCAGCAACTTGGACCTGGCCACGGAGCTTGTTGAGAATGCAAACAGCCAAAGCCTCGCCCTCAATATCCTCGGCGATGATAACGAGAGGGCGGCGGAGTTGCGTCGAGGCCTCGAGGGCAGGGATAATGTCTTGGACGGCAGAAATCTTCTTCTCGGACAAAAGGATGAGAGGCTTCTCGAACTCAACCTTCTGGGACTTGGTGTCGGTCATGAAGTAGGCGGAGGTGTAGCCACGGTCAAAGCGCATACCCTCAGTAACCTCGAGCTCGTCATCAATAGTCTTGCCCTCCTTGACAGTGATGACACCTTCCTTGCCGACCTTCTCCATGGCGTTGGAGATGAGCTTACCAACGTGAAGATCGCCGTTGGCAGAAATAGTGGCAACCTGGGCAATCTCCTCGGTGGTGGTGATATCACGCTTGTTCGCCGTGATGTATTCGACGACGGCTTCAACGGCGGCCTGTGTACCGCGACGGAGGTCCATAGGGTTGCATCCAGCGGCAACGTTCTTCACGGTCTCGGAGAAGATGGCGCGGGCCAAAACGGTAGCGGTAGTGGTACCATCACCAGCAGTCTCATTTGTCTTCGAGGCAACGTCTTGGAGTAAACGAGCGCCGAGGTTCTCGAACTTGTCTTGGAGGGTAACGGCTTTGGCCACGGTAACACCATCTACAGGAGGTCAGTAAACATATATTGTTGGAGAAATCCATTGAGATTGGCTAACATACCCTTGGTGATCTTAGGCGAGCCATAGCTCTGGTCAATCAAGACATTGCGACCCTTGGGGCCGAGTGTGGAAGTGACAGCCTTTGCAAGGGTGTCGACACCCTTCAGGAGGTTGGCGCGAGCTTCGACACCGAACTTGAGCTCCTAAGAAGTTGTGAGTATTCGCAGTCAATTCATATATAGCTCCTAGAGTAACAAACATACCTTGTGGGCATATCTCTGCTGTTGCAGGCTAACACCAGAGGCTCTGAGCTTGGAAAAGGGAGCTCGGGACAGAGCGGAAGTTCTGGAGGAAAGAGCTCGCTGCATCGTGATCGCAGAACTCGCAACTAGTAAGGTAGATTATGAAAAGGAAAAATCAATCAAGATGACCCAATTCACCACGACGGAAATGCCTTGAGGATGAAGTTGCGGGAAAAGAGGGAGAAATGGATGGGAGGAAAAAGAGCAGAAAGTGAAGCCGAATTGCCGAAAATTTTCCAGCTTCTTCGCGGTTCCCCGGATGTCTTGGCGGAAGAAGCTAGAAGCCGCTAGGACAGTCACGTGCCGACGCGTTTACATGGACGTTCATCTCAACGAGCAACTGCAATTGTATACCTGATCTGTCTCGAAACGAATAATCACTATAAAAACTGTGCTGGCAGAGTTATGCAAGAAGCCAAGCATCGCGAATCATTAAAAAGCCCCCAACCAACTGTGCTTCCAAAGATCAATCCCCATATAGCCGAACCTCCCGCCGCATTTGAAAAGAAGAACAAAACAAAAACCAAAATATCAAGAAGAACTTGTGAAGAATCAGTATACTGTTTTTTTCAATATGCAGTCTGCTTGGATTGCTATAGAGGCGCTCATCAGGTTGTCCACCATGCCACGTTCTTGGCCTCGTCAAGAATGTCATTGCTGAGCATTTGATCAAGGTCAAATATCTTCCCCGGCGGCATTACTCCATCAGGAGTATTCTCGTTATCAATGGTGTTGTTCCATTTGCGGTCGATCAAGCCGCTCTTGTCCCAAGGTTTTTCCAACTGTGGACGGGCTTGGCCAAAGCTGCTGAAATCGCTATGATGTAAAATATCGCCCTGGTCCGCTGGTAAATTATTACCTGTTGAAAAATCGTGCGTCTCGTATGTGGTATCATCGTGCTCTTGCACGCTGAGAGTCGGCGCCGTATTCCAACTTGGGTCGAAATACGTGGGAAGCTCTCTGTGCTTTTTTTCGTAGGCCTTGTAGTCTGTTCTTTCCTGGTCGACTGCTCGAGCTATAAGATTGCTTTGTTCTGCGGCACGCAGGTTGCGATGAAACTTCAATTGAGGCTCAGAGTCGGGTTCGTCGAGCCATGTGGCTGGATGAACAATTCTAGGATCCGGGTCATGCGTTTCGCCTGCCCAAGCCAAGGCTTGCGGTGCATCATACTGTCGCATGACAACGTCGAGTGGCCACTGACCACGGAGGAGGCCTGGATTCTGTGAATCATGATAGCCTGTTGGAACGGGCCCGAAGTAGTCCTTGGAAAATCCCCATTTCTCGCCCTCGATGCTGGTGGTAGGCAGATGCCATCTTCTCTCCGGGTCTCTGTCGTGATAGATTCCAGTGCCTTTGTACTCAATCTTGCAGAGTTTATCTTTGCCAGGTTTCAAAGTGACAACGAGCGATTCTGGTTCTTCATCTTCAGCTTCCTCCTCGGCGTCAGCAGGAGTGGCTGAAGAAATTTCCTTGTCTTCTTCGTCGTTCAGGAATTGCAGAAAAGGGGCATCTGCTGCGAGAATCTCCGTGTCCGACGAAAGCACCTCGTCTTCAGAGTCTTCCTCTTCACCTTTGATGGTAATGTACTCTTCTTCATCTTTGATATGAACATGGTCATCGACGGGGACAGCCGTTTTGCGTTTCTTCTGGGGCGTCCGACGCTTGGTATTACCGCCTTTTCTGGCTTGCGAGGGCTCCCAGTCTTCGTCGCTACTGTAGGTTTTGATGGGTATATCAGCGGTCGGTTCATCATCGATCGGAGCACGCTTCTTCGCCTTGGCATTTGGCTTGCTTTTCTGAGCCTTGTCTTTTTCTTGTTTTGGAGCCTGCGAGGGGGCGGGCGATGTTTCGAATGACTTGGATGATAGCAACGACGACGATGACGAGGCAGTCCCAGACCCGCCACGACGCAGAGGTGGAGGAACAGCCTTGTTGCTCTGAACGCGACGAGTACGCATTTTCGCAAGATGCTGGACGATCGCTCCTTCGCTGATGTCTGCAGACATGGTTTTGCCCACTTCTGCCCAGGGGATCCTGACACCCTCCCGGTTACAAACCGACTGAACAGTGAGTAGGAGCAACTCGTTTAGGTTTTCTGCAAATTCAGGCATTTAGCCATCATCAAAATGGTTTGCCTGGTTTCGCGAGGGAAAACATACCATCCCAGCGAACAAGCTTTCGCTTAGCTGGGCGATTTTGCTGCTTCTTGTTCACAGCGGCCATGTTGATGACTCGATAGTAATAACGCACCCAAAAAGAAAAGAAAAGGAATATACGGGGATTGTCCAAGGCC
This sequence comes from Talaromyces rugulosus, assembly GCF_013368755.1. NCBI lineage: Eukaryota > Fungi > Ascomycota > Eurotiomycetes > Eurotiales > Trichocomaceae > Talaromyces > Talaromyces rugulosus. Next base: position 2,692,105 of record NC_049566.1, on the reverse strand, counting down.
AAGTCCCAAAGAGAGCGCCAAAGTGGCTGAAATGAAATGAAAGTGAGGGTGATCACTCACTGCATGGCTGAGGGGTAAGAAGATGAGAAGGCACGAAAACATGCAGTTACAGGGACAGAAGCTTGCCAAGAGTTTTTGTAAACAAAGAAAGGTGGGTGTGAGCAGAAAACAGGTGATTAGTTGTGCACATGTGGATTCTTCGTCATAAGGGTCAGTTCAGGCACCTCAGTCACCTCAGTCACCAAGAAAAGCCCAGCAGCTGTGAAGACCAGCAGACAGGAGGATGCGTCTAAGGAGCCTTAATTTAATCCTGCGTAAATCGAGAGTTACGCCTAAGGTCAAACAAAGGCAGAGTTAAGATGAGGGGGGAAAACTAAATTCTGCATGGACTAATTCATCTGATGCTCGACAGGTGAGTTGAATATATCTTGGTGAGACTGATCCCATGCACCAGTATTAAAACCTCTTCCTGCACAAAAACTTGGCAAACTGGACAAAGAGATAGTGGGGTCATATCGTCATGCGTTAAAGTCATGAGTGACTCGGTTGTAAACACTAGACTTCGATGTTTTACTGGAATATCTGAGGAGAGTCACAACATAGTATTTATTTTGATATGTTCTTCTCTTGCAAAATGCTTTGGATTCACGAATGTAAGGTTGCTGCGTATGTATAAAATCTCTAGCCTTGAAAACACAACTTCGGTATTTAAAAAAAAACCATTTCGACATGTGGGAATAATCAAGAAGTAGTTAACTCCAAATCCTCATATCCTGAGTCCTCCAGGGGAGTCACGTGGCTGGGATCCACGTGACCCGTAGTCCCGTGCCGTGGCTCAACCTCCGACAATTCCCATCCGCAAATGCAGATCTGAAAACGCCCTTTTGCTCTTTCAAGACCTCCATCTCCAATTCCCTCATTACTCAAAATGTCGGCCCCCTGGAAAGCTGCCGGTTTGACGTATGTTACTCTGCATATTCCCCCCAGTCGCCCGCCGATGTGTCGCAATTGCTGACCTGTCCATAGCTACAACCGCTACCTCGCCGTTGCTGCTGGCGCCGTCCGCCGGTCCCTGAAAGAAGGCCCTCGCCTCGCTGCTGAACGCCGCGGTTTGACAGATCTCAAGTTTGCCAAGTGGGAGGTATGTACCAGAAATAATTCGAAACTCGGAGAGGAATCAAAAGCTGACATGGAATTTGCGACCGCAGAACGGCAAGCAGGGAGAGGTCAAGCAAGTCGGCACCGTTGTTAACGCCGCCGCTCAAGCCGAAAAATAAACAACTGAAAAAAAGAGAGAAAATATACCGAATTGATGTGGTAGAATTGGTGATATCCCGGATTCGAGGCAGTTTGCTGGACGCTGGAGGGGGAAGCGGATTGTACATCTTGTAGCAATACCTGGTCTCTTTTTTTAACACACCCCAATGGAACAATAGAACATTTTCCCTTTGTGGCATGATTTACGTATTGCTATTCGTAATTCTAGAGACTGTATATCGAATCTGGCCATCTCCAAAGGTGTTTGTTCCCAGCCAGCTCCGGGCCTGGAAAGTGAAACCTGAGGCAGTCACCCATAATTACCCGGGGCCCGCAGGCCGCCGTTCTGTTCCGCAACAAACAAACACACCTCCGCGACAGAACAACCCCAGAAACAACCAGGTCATGAGATGTCATAGCTTCTCGCATAAACCATGCTACCAAATAACCAGCTCCGTGTCCCTCCGCCTCGACCAGCGTCGCAGCGCATGGTGACGCAAGACATCACCGACATTTTCGTCAACGCCGCTTCTAGTGCGTCCCCCCCCCCGCAGCTACAATTCGATATTGACAGCAGCTCGTGCTGCGAGCTGACTGGTAAATTCTACAGAGTTAAACCAAGGAGAGCTCGTCAAAGATGAAACATTTACTCTCTTTGAGGCGGTCGGGGCATTGGAGGTAGGGCAAGTCAGTTTCCGTGTCTAGGTATAAAGAAACTCAATTGTTGGTGATAGATCATGGACTCCAAAATGGACAGTGGATATCTTGGCCCTGGCGAGAACCACGCCCAGGCCCTTGACTATGACTACGATGTGATGCGCGAGTTGCAGCCCGAGGAAGTGATCGGGTTGATGGATCAGCTGCTTTGTCATGAGGTTTGTTGTTTTTTCGTACCGTTAAACACTGTTAAACAGGTCTGTGCTAACTAGGTGGTGGTATCAACAGGTGGCATGGCACATGGGACACCCCCTATCGCAAACGCTTTTCACTTCCATATACCTTGATAAGCTCCTTTGGCCAGCTCCGAGGTCGTTTGATGAATATAGCTTCTACAGAGGAGACGCAAAGTCACAGCTGGAGAAGGAAAAACAATCGCCACTGACACATCTCGTGCTGAGAGCATACTGCCTGGGTCTGGTCAAAGCGTGCGATCTAGTCCACAAGCGTGTAACGCATGAATATTATTACGAGGTTGGCCCTTGCACGTCTATTTCACGAGGCAAAGACGTTTCTGATGCTGCTCAGGAAGAGGATTTTTTCCCACAATTGTATAACCGCAGCATACTTACCGAGCATGAAATTGACCCGGTTCAAAAGATCATACAACGGGCCATACAGTTTCTCGAGGAGGACAGCAGCGGTTTAGAGCAGAATATTAAAGACGCACTAACCAATAGGTTACGGTTCAGAAATCATTTTCTAGAAGCCTTGGACGAGGAACAACTTGCGAATGATGTTCCAGATAAACTGCCTTTTACCGCCTGTCTCTCACTGCTTGGTCCGATTGAAAGCTCGGTATCTCTGGGGAAGCCCATCGAGGATGCTTTTACGTTAAAAATCCAACGAAAGCTGGCCAGCACCGTACCCCCTCGGCCAATGGTGACCATCAGTATTGACTCTGCAATGACCCACCTAAAACGTTTATGTCAGGATGCCATTGATATGCATGAGCTTTTGGACTATTCTGGATCGGACGATCTGCGAGTATGTATATTCCTTCTCGCATGCTGCCAGGCATACTTTCTAACCGAATCAGGTGTCTCTCTGGACGTTGGCGTCGAGGAAGCCGCAGCCCAGCATTTATACACGATGCCGCCTACAAGCATTACTTGTTAATAACATGAAGGTACTTGGCTCAACATCAGTTAAGAGTCTATTATATGACGAGCTGGCAGATCTGGTACTCCCTTCGAGCATGATATTGCGGGCTGAGAATGAAGAGATCGAGGTGCCAACCGACCCTCGCTTTCAAATACATCAGAGTATGGAGGACTTTCTCGTCCGCATCGCCGAGGTAAGCCGTGTACGTTTTGCATGTTTAGATCGCTCCTAACGTTTTGCAGTCATTTATGAACACATTCCGCACATCATGCTTAAATCGATCACGAGTTCGTCGTGCCTTGTGCCATAGTATAATCGACTGGGATAATATCCAGATTGAGGTTAGCGGGTTCTAATAAATTTGGATGATAAGAGGAACTAATAGGTTCTTGCAGGCGGAGAAACTTGACGAGCAATTACAACAGCTGACCAACGAAGTGCCGTTGACATTCGACAATGGCGAGCCGGCGTACTCGTACCCTTTGGGCAGCTGGGCATACCACGAAAAACTGAAGCAGATCCGACATATCATTCAACTGGGATTTGAGCTGGCCATCTATGCTCCAGAGGAACTGGCAGGAATGTATTGGTATCTGGCTGAGATTTGTTTCCAGCATCGCCGACATATTGACCGAATACGGGCATTTGTTCTAGCGGGAATGAGACGAAGCGACACCGACAAGGAATTCGAGAGGACAATCACTGTTCTCAACCGACATACAACGTGGCTTGTTGCGACGGAAACCTTTGCCCTTGCACTTCACGCGCTATACGTATTCTTCGAGCGCCAGGGCGTACTCCCACACGCGGCCTCCAAGAACAGCTACTCTAGCTCTCGGCTACGGTATGAGCTACGCATGAAGCCATTTCTCTCCATAAGTCTTCCCGAGCTGCTCCCGTTTGACAAATACGAAACCATGGTGGCTCTCGAGGGTGACTCGGACGCTCAGACGCTGGAACGCGCCAGCAATGCGATTGGCGAAGCACGCAAGGCATGGGAGAAAGTACTGGCCAGCGGACCATTCTTGGGCTCGCGCGACGCGGACAAGACGATTCATAGACCCGCGATTGAAAGCGAATGGCAACGAAACACCAAGGACTCATACCGATCGTGCATTGGCGCCAGCGTCGCGATCCAAAAGGCGAGCAACCTGCTCAAGACCAAAAAATCGGCTAAGACGGCTGGCGCATCGTCGCTGCTGCCTATCAAAGTGGATATTCCGGACGTCGACACACCTCAGCGCTGGCATGACTGGTGGGCGGTGCCGCGTATTTCAGAGGCTGAGTCTGGCTGAGCAGCAGATGGCAATGACTAGGTAGCTAGCCACTTGGCGACGACTTGGACGACGAGTTGAGCGCCAACAATACAGAAAGCCGGACGCGGCCGAGGACATTTCGAGAAGGCTGTGATTCTATGCAACCTTGGAAGTGAGCTCGTCCGAGAAATATGATCAGCCAATGTACACGATCCTTGTGGACGGCGTCTTCGGACGGAGAGAGAGTATCTAATTTGACAGGCGGCATCAGTCGGGTCCAGCGTTGCATCAAAGCCCGAGCCCATTATTCCTGATTCACTTGAAGCTGCAGGTCATCGTAATAATTATTATTGTCGGTTAGGGCAAACATGACGATTGCCCGCATGTACTCGGGGGTTAAGACTTGAAACTGTCGGTGAAGGCTGCACGTCTCGAAAAAAAAAAAGAGGCCTAGAATCAGTTAGTGTGGTCGAGTTGGCATGGAGCAATTTGTAGCGATTTGTCATGGCTGCATTCTAGTAGTCTAATAATCTAAATATGCAATCAGTACCTAGTCCTAGTGGTGAGGGCACTGAGGGGTTTCCATTGCGGCGGATCTCGGATCTGGAGTGGAAAGTGTATTCGACTTGATTGGGCAACTTAAAAATTCAAGGATTCCAAATACTTAGTTACAACAACAACAACTACTACTACTGCTAAGTACGTAGTGTGAATGGCATTTATTTGTCATGGTCAGATTAAGTTTCTCGCGCGGTCTGGTGCGAAAAAAATCGCACTTGTTGTGGGGAATTATGTACTGAAGATCAGCCTTATCATAGAGTAGTAGTTGACTACGCAAACATGCATGGCATATGTGGAACATATGTAGGTAAGCAATAGTTCATGTTCATCTTTTCTCGTATGTAGTACTACATACAGAGTCTAACTTATTGGGCATATCATTGATCAATTGATAATTATCCCACATTGTGTATGTTTGTTTATTGGCTGGGCTCCAAAAAAAAAAAAAAAAAAAAGGGCTCCATGTGCGCCAATATCATCTACTGTATTATTGCATAATGTGGGACACTGGGCATTTGCTTGAAATGCATGGCATGTTTGACAATGCATAGCGGCCAGGCATCCATTTTTTTTTCTTCCTTTTCTTTTGGTCTAATTAGAGAAATTAATGTGCGTTTTCTTGTGTCCCCCGGGCTGAGCTGGAGGAGGTTTGGCTGGGCGAATTTGGTATTTCCGGGCATCTAAAACCCCAAGGTGATACAGCCTAAGACCTATCTCAAACATCAAATCATTGAATAATATTACTCTTAGCAAAATAATAATATTAATTAGTAGTAGTATGTATTGAATTCATTTTCTTCCTGCCCCGAACAGGATTGATACAAAGGCGGTATGTAATCATCCTTGTATGTATGTTCGTATCTACCGTAGCCCGAGGTCGCCGACCATTTCGTGTTGGATCCTGAATGGGTCCGACTGAAGATGTGCTGTATTTTTTCTTCGTTGTGCCTTGCTTATACGCGAGAAACTCTGGTCAGGTCAGGTTTCAGTATTGAGATTAATTTGATGTCAACTGGTTTTTTGGGGGGGGAGTCTTAGTATTTAACAAGTATATACTTCGATATGGACGGGGGGGGTGGTACATGCACTTTGACATCAATGATCCAAACTATGTAAATTTTAAACAAAAGTGTAAAAAAAAAATTGCCCCCAAAATTTTATACACGTCACATCCACTTCGCTAATAATTTCGACCCTCTAAATTTCCAGTCGGCCTTCAAACTCGATGACCCACGTCCCCACGCGGGGACTCTCGACATAGTTCCCAAAACGGAAAAGCCAGCCCTATGCTGTAAACCGTAAACCCCGGAAAGCCCGTCGTCGTTTCCCCTTTAATTTCATGTGTAATTACCAATTTAACTTTTCATGTCATGTTTATCACAATTAAGCACTGATCTTCTCCAAAAGGAGAAAATAATAATAATAATCGAATAAGCGAGGGCTGTCCCCTTCCCAATAATGATGATCAGTTTCAAACTTCGCTTATAACAAAACGTCTGCACGGAGTCCTCCGACTGTCAAATAGTTAGATTGTCAATCATTTAGTGGGTCAGTCCATGCACCTACCGTATAGCGTGAACCATCATCCCACGGTGTGTAATAACACTTTTGGTATTATTATTTAGTGAGGGGCACTCGGGGAATGGAATGCCAAATTTGCCAATCAAGGGATGTTGTTTCCCAAGGGCCCTAGAAAAAAGAAGCCGGCCCTAGCCTGGTCTCCCCCCCCCACCCCCCAGACAAGCGCTTTCTTTATTTTGCAAGTACTCTTTTTTTTTCCTTCCGAGCTGCTGCTGATTTTAAAATATTAAGAGGGTCAATGTTACAAATCAGCAGGAAAGGAAAAAAAACCCAATATTTGAGAAAATCCTGTGATGATTTAACTTTTCTAACCTACAGGTATACAAAGTCCCTGGGGATCGGACAAATGACGTGCCAGGGAAAACGTACATCAATGCATATAAATCCCGCGTTAGGGCTGAATTTTTTTTTGGATCCCCGAAGGGATGAAAGAATAATGAATTTAGAAGTAAAATAATTAATTACAGTCATTAAAAAAAAAAAAAAAAATGAAACCCCCGCCTTACCGTTTACGGCAACATCTCTCGTCTTGTTCGCTTTCCCTTTTTGATCAGTTTGGAAAAATCCAAACCACTACTACTACTACTACTCAAACTACGGTGTGGATCAGTCAAAAACTGGACAAACTCGGCCTAAGATGGTTGTGTTGAGTGGGTTGTTTCAGGATTTGTCAGGTGCTCGTGCGTTGTGTCAAAATAACATTTGAACTGCATGTGGTGTTCATTTAGGAACTACTACTAGGCACGTTGCATATATACCAAAGCATAGCCACTTATCTCTACACACACACACACACACACACACACTCACTCAAAAGGCCACTGGTATGGCAGAATATACTGCAACAAGCGATAAATTGCAATGAGCCCGAACCATTTCGTTTCTGCTGCTTGAGAACCGGCATTACACTCACTGTCGACTTCCAGACTAGTCCTAGTATCAATACTACCAAGTCACCGACAGTACAGCCGTTCCGCCAACAAACAACATCATTATCCTGAAGCCCATCACAAGACATATCGTCTAAAAAAACATCTTCAAAGGAATGCAGATAGAAAGACCTAGTCATGATCGAGTCAAGCAATCCGCACGTCTCGTCACCGATTCACCATCATCATCACCATCACCATCACCATCCTCATAGATTATCTCACCATCCTGGGAAAAAACATTCTACAAACTTCGACATCAGTATCAAACAGTTGACACGAACCAAAATGGCCAGCCAGCACAAGCTCGTTGTTGACCAACAGCTACTACACCTATACTACCAAAACTTCCACCCAGCACATCCCATTCTCATACCGCTCTCTGCCCTGCAAGGTTCGCTGGCAGAGTACATACCACCACAACTTCTCACAGTGATGCGCTATATCGGAGCCCACTACCACCGCGACGAGTCCATACGCCAAACCCTCAAGGCGAGTGCACTCGAAACCACCTCTTTCACATCCCCAGACGCTGCCACGGATGGGTTCTGGGTGCAGTGTATGCTCCTGCTTGCCATTTCCGAGCATGCTCACGACGGCGAGAGCAAGACATTCATCGAGCCGGCAGTCAGCCGCTCGCTCGAGCTGGGTATGCACGACTCGTCGTTTGCCAAAGGGCATGGGTTTGACTCACCGTTTCTGGAGGAGATGTGGCGTCGTACATACTGGGAGCTGTATGTTGTGGATGTGCTGCTCAGTGCGCCGCGCCAGCAGGAGTCGTTGCTCTATCTCATGGAATCGGATGTGAGTCTGCCGTGTGACGAGGTTTTGTACAACGAGGCTGAGGTAAGTCTTTCTCTCTCTCAAAAAAAAAAAAAAAAGGGGGTGTCAAGTAACATCTCCCAGTCAACCATTCCGCAAGGCTGCCTGCTCAAAGACCTGACCGAGGACTCATCTCGAGGCCCGCAAGACGTCAAGTTCTCCTCCTTTGCATACCGCATCAATGCCACCCGACTTTTAGGACAGGTATTGTCTCTGCCTGGAGCAGTGACAGACAATATCTTCAAAGACACGGACAACGCCTTGTCCGAATGGCAGCGTCAATTCCCATTCCGCGCGGACGATTTTCAAGCAGACTCGACGCATTTTGGCGAGATGATTTTCCAGGCTCAGATGATCGTCCACTCGTGCGTTTTCCTTTTCCTTCTTCAAGCGTGACAAAACTGACTGACATCTTGTAGAGCAGTGATATACCTCCACCAACCCCTTTCCAACCTCCCACGACTCTGGGCCAAGGGGCAGGACAGCAGCACCAGCCAGCCATCGATAACCAGCCGCTTCTTCTTCCCGCCGTCATCATCATCATCAACAACGACATCATCAAATAATAAAACCGATATATTCAATCCGCACACCACCAGAATCATGCAGGAAGCCGACTCGCTCACCAAACTGCTCACGCAAACACACTCTGCAGTCGAACGGCACAGCCCATTTTTGATCCACGGCGTGGTCGTGGGGTCTTTGGTGTATGTAGCGGCATACGTGCAATCGCCCGGCGAAAATGACTTGTCCAAGCAGCGCATGTCGCTGGCGGTCGGGGTGTTGAAGAAGCTCGGGGTTACGTGGCCGTTGGCCGGCACGGTGAAGAAGGAGCTGAGCCAGATCTATCGGGATGCTGTCAGTGATTCTGGGTAGATAGATAGGGATGCACGTGACATATAGCAATTATATATCTCTAGTACATCTCATAACCTCTTAATGTCTGTTTACAAGCGAATAATTTAGCATAGCTCTACCGCAATTGGTTCCTTCTACAAGTATTATAATATAAACATAGTAGAAGTAAACACCATTCAACTCTCTAAATGCAAGTCCAGACCATCCAAGCCAGAGCAATAAGAATCGAATTTTCCAATAAAATAGACAAATCGAAAAGGACCATATACAAGTATAATCAAGAGCTCAAAAGTATTTCCCGTGTATATGTCTGGGCTTGATTGAAAGGGGGCCACGAAACCAGCATGGAAAGAATGTAAAGACAAAAAGCACAAACCGGTTGTGATCAAGATAGTATGGGCATGATGCTACTGGATTGAGACTTTTCTAGACAATTGCTGCAAGAAAGAAGCCTAGATAACAGAGATGGGGTCACCCTTGGGCTCCAGGACGTTGTCTGCGTACTCGCCACCGTAGTTGCCTAATACTCGTTAGTAAAGCGTACATTATTTGGTTCAAAAAGATCGACATACCGGCCGGGAAGTAGTTGCAAACGGTGAACGGAAGGGGGTCGGTGGAGTACGCCTCGGCCAGAGGAGAGCAAGTGACAGTGGCACAGCCAACGCTGGCAGTGTTGACCCAGACAATCTGAGAGAAGTGGCCCCAGTGCTCAAAGGTAGACATGTCAGGGCTGGCCTGACCGTACAGGTCCTGGTAGTACATCATCTCGTCGTTGTACATCATGTCGGTGATGATCTTGTCGACTTCGGAGGAGTCGACGCCATAAGCAATGTTCTGGCCGTAGCCGGAAGCAGGTCCGAGGGAGCTGGTTTTTGTTAGTGGACGTCCGTCATACATGGTAGAAAGAAAGAAAAAAACCATACGTATCGTGGTGGTAGTCGCAGCTGTTGGCGAGGGCCAGGGCACTCTCAGCCAGGGTCTCGTTCCAGGTCAGGGCCGGGGCCGAGTGGTTGGAGCGGTGGATGTTGTGGGAGTCGAGGAGCATGCTCTGGTAGGCGTCGCCAGTGGACGAGGGCACGACGCTGGTCGAGGTGGTAGTGGTCGGGGCCACAGTGCTGCTGGGCGGAACAGTGGTGGAAGCCACGTCGGTCGTAGAGGCTACCTCAGTGGTGGTAGGCCATGGAGGCCACGAGAAGTCCGGGTGGTTCTTGTGGGCTTCGTTGACAACGGGGGCAGCGGCAGCATTGTCGGCGGCGGTCGAGGTGGCGGATGCGACAGCCGAGTCGGTGACAGTGACAGTCACGACAGTGAGGTCGACATCAGTGACGATAGCGCGCTTGTCGACAGGGCCGGCGACAGCACCGATGGCGCACAAGGCACCGAGCATCATAGAACCCTTCATTGTGGTGGTTGTTTTTGGTTTTTGGTTTTTGGTGATATGGCAGCGGGGGGCACAAAACGAGAGAACGAAAGAGTTATATAAGACCAGAACTTGCTGATCGGCGCTTTTTAAAGAGTGGGATAGCAACACTGCAAAGGAGTGGACAGCGTTGAGGCGATGAACGAGACGAGCGATGCTGACTTGGTGAGGTCTAGAAGAGGAAGAGGAAGAGGAAAAGAAAGAGAGATCGAGGCGGAGGCAGGAGCCGGGCAGATCGGGCGAGGAAGGGGCAGGCCCGAGCACTACTATAGTACTAGCAAGCGGATGGTGGCATGTAACCATCAGCAGAGTGAAGGTGCTGGGGCGGAATCAGCAACGCTATAACCATTAAGTGAGTATGAGCTAACAGGATAACACCGACGACGCCTTTGTTTCTATATACAGGTCTAATTCTTACGTAGGACTACCTACAGTGTACCCAGACTCATGCTGGCGCACGGCGGGGGGATTGTTTCTTTGTACATGTATGTACATACTCAGTACGACTCCATGGTTGCATACTGCATGCTGCATATTTGCTCCGTGGATTAGCCGCGTCCTGTCGCGTATTATCCTCCCTATGATTATTGTATGCGCACAATCTCGCATTCTCCAGAAAACAACACAATAATGTCCAGAGTCATCGAAATTACGTCGAGGAAACAAAAAAAGCAAACAAAACCCAACAGGGGCTTTTGTCACATCGTGGGGCCGCCAAGCCTCTGGGCACGTATCTGATTGGCCGCGCTCTGAAACGCCGTGGGGCCCTCGTGCCCACCCACTATGCACACTGATTGGCTGCCCGCCATGTACTGCAATGCCGCGCCGAAAAGGAATCCAGGCACGGCAATGCTGACTGGAACCATTGAAATATAGCTGTATGTTGTACGAAGCATGCGTATTCTGCTGAGGCTGGGCTAAGCGGAGATGACTGGGCTGAGAGGGCTGGGAATTCCCAGTCAGCAGAGTGTAGCACTGTAGACTGTCAATCAGGCCAGCTGCGCGCGTCCCTGGCGTTTAGCTTGAATTCAATCCATAAATTAATTAGACTCCATACCGAGTCCTCGGTTCCAGTTTATGATCTCGCTTCCACGGAATAATAGGCTAATAGTAGCGCATATTATCAACCTCAAACAAAGGTGGAAATTAAGCACTGTGTTTCCGAAACCGCCGTGGCTGGACGCCTCCCCCTTGGTGCTAATAAGTGATCGACTAAAACAAAGTTTTGCTGAAACAGCTCGAAATTATTGGGTGCTTATCTGCGCTATCCTTGTTTAGGGTTAGCGCTATCGGGGTGCGATATCCGCCGTGGCTTGACCTGACGCCGCCACAGCGCCACACATTCTTTCTCTATAGACTGTACGGTGTATAAAAATATAGTATTCATTTTGTTCATCCAGAAACTCCACAATGCTGTATAAATCACATAATACATATCTAGTCAATCCAAATGGGAATGGCTGAAAGAAGAAGGGGAAAAAAAAGAATTAAACATCCACAGTCCTACAGCTGCCCGCCTCACAAACAAGCAAGAAATCTTTGCCCGCTTTCAAATCGCGGTACAGCACGTTTCGTCCCTTGATCCAGCTGTCACCACGAGCATCCACCACCGCGATCGTCGCCGTGGACGTGGACGCTGCCAGACCAACCTCTGCTCGTGTCCGCCGGATGACCGCGTCTTTTGTTGTTTGATCTGCTGCTGCAACGACGCCAGTGATATTTCGAATCCCCATTTCCAACCCGACGATCACATCTAGCAAATTCACAAACAGAAACGGGTGCTGCATCATCTCCACCGAAAACGTGTTGCACGTCTGCCGCGCAAGAGTCTTGTAACTGTCATCTTCCAACAGCGCTGATAGCCGGATTAGATTTCGCGCAATCGCTCCGTTGACCGAGGGCATGGCCGAGTCGGTTCCGCCCTTGAGTCGCAGGAGTGGTCCTGGGACCCCCTCGATGGGCGTGGACGAGGTTGTGTAGTACCCAGCTGTTGTATTGGGCTCTGGTCCGGGGGCAAGGAAATTTTCATTAAGGTGTTCTTGGACTGGTTAGCAGGAGTCTTAGTCTTGGGTAGTCGTAGTCTGAATACATACTTTGTAGTTTCTCTGCAAACTGCAGATGGCTGTCGTCAAACGTCGCTTCGTACAGCGCAATCAGTCCGCTCGTCAGGTACGCATAGTCATCAGCGAAGCCAGGCGTATTCCCCCGGCTCCCATCACGATAGATACGCCAGAGCTGCCCGGTTGAAGATTCAAAAAGACTCTGCTGAATAAACGCCGCCGCCCGTTGCGCCGAATCTCGGCATTGCTGGGCCTTAGCCTGGTCAATCTCGTCGAGCAAGACACTGGCCTTTGCGAGCGCGCCAATGGCCAGCCCGTTCCATGCCACTATAATCTTATCGTCCAGATCAGGCTGGACTCGCGTTTTCTCTCGGTACTCTCGCAGCTTCTGCTTCCCCGATTTAATGGTCTTGATGACCTCCTCGTCGCTCAGTCCAAACTCCTTGGCGAGCTTGCTCGGCGTCACCTGGATTGACAGGACGTTTTGATCAATCAACTCGTCATGCGGGTCGTTCTCAGGCGCAATGTTGCCATCCGACAACACCCCCCAATGCCGAGCGCATACCCCAGCATCTCGCGCTCCCAGCACCTGCTTAAACTCCTTCAATGTCCACACGTAAAAGGCCCCTTCGCGCTTCTCCGTGTCGTTGGGCGTAGGCAAGCTGTCGGCATCTTCGGACGAATGGAACCCGCCGCCAGGAGCCTGGATTCGGCTGCTTGTCAAGTAACTAACAATATCGTAAACTGCACCGAGGAGTTCCGGCTCGTGTGTCACGCGGAACGCATCCACATATGCTTCGAGAAGCTGGGCCTGGTCGTAGAGCATTTTTTCAAAGTGAGGAAGCAACCACTCAGAAGTGACGCTATACCGCGCGAATCCGTTTCCAATGTGGTCTCGAATGCCACCGCGCGCAATTTTGAGAAGTGTCGTCACCGCCATCGTCGTTGCTCTGGCACATTCATCCTGTCCGACGATATCCGTCACTGTGCTCGGATACATGCCCAAGCGAAGGAGGAAGCTAAGATTTGCCGCCGTGGGAAACTTGGGTGCGCGCCCGAATCCGCCATTCACGGGATCATATCGAGACGCGAAATGCTGGAACGCTTCCTCGAGAAGCTCAACTTCCAAGTCCTCGGCGCCCTTGCCCTCTGGCTGCGCGTGCGTTCCCTCCTCTGCAAACTCGCGTAGCTGTCTTGTAATCTCCTTGGCACTGTCAAGACACCTGGCTTGCTGTGTCTGCCACACATCGCGAAGCTTTTCCAGTATATCGACGAAGCCAATGGACCCGTCGGGTCCAAACTGAGTCGGCGAGCTGGACTGTGGGCCTGGCCAGTACGTGCCGCCAAACACAGGCTCAAGGTCAGGGGTCAGAAACACGTTCAGCGGCCAGCCGCCCGATCCCGTGGTCGCTTGCACGTAGTTCATGTAAACATCATCGATGTCTGGCCGTTCTTCTCTGTCGACCTTGATGGGAATAAAGGACTCGTTGAGAATATTCGCAACCTCGGGAGACATGAAGGATTCCTTTTCCATGACATGGCACCCTGCGCAACCTCGTTAGTCTGGAGTATTAAAAGCGAACGGTAAGCCACTGACAATGACAAGCCGAGTAGCCGATACTGACAAAGATGAGCTGGTTGTGTTTCTTTGCCAGGGCAATCGATTTCGAATCCCAGAGCTGCCAAGCAACTGGGTTGTGCATGTGTCCGCGGACCTACATCACTACCGTTAATGCAGATGTTCCTGATATGGAATCAACAGGGGGGACCGTCTTACATATGGCGATTGGCTTTCGTGGAGGCGATTCACCAGCTTCGGCCGCGACTCGGCGGCGCCGGGTTCTTCCTGACGAGTACGAGACTTGTCGGCCATGCTGGGCGTCGTCAAACTCGCGATTGTGCTGCTATGGCAAGAAGGAAAGCCTGTTCGATTGGGAAAATGGCGCACTCTAGATGTCGAGGTCGGCGCCGATGATGTATAAGCCCCAATTATGGAGGGGTAACTATCTACCGGTCCCCGCCGAACGCCTGGACGATGATGTAAACGCTTTGTATAATGTACAGCAAGTGCGCTGCCGCTTCTCCTCATGCGCAGACCTTGTCCGTCGAGTATTCAAACTTCGGTGAACGCGCCTGCTGAAACACTCGATCTAGTCGTAGTCAACATGTGGTTGTTTAGCCAGCCTGGTGGACTGACTGGGGGCTTTGGACTTCGGGATCGCGTGCCGGATCGTGCTTGGCCGGGAACGACGAGACTCCAGCGGCTGCAAACGGTCTTCAGCTTGGGGAGTCACGTGATCGCATGTATAGATAATTATCCACAAGAACATGATAACAGTATCTACTCGTAGAAAAATGATCGATTGCTTCTTTTTAAAGTGCTCATCAGTATGTAGTCCGTGACATCTCTCGACCATCCTCATTCGTCCTCGCCCATCAGCTCAGCCAGCTCGCGTTCCTCTTCCTCAGTGAGCAGCGACTCCTCCTTGGGATGCTCTTCTTGTGGCTTCGTGTTCTGTGCCTCTTCCTTGGCTTTCTGTACGTCTGCTGGACGCACGCTCCATTGTCGAATGGTGGCGTCGATACTGACGCTGACCACCGTGCTGCCGATCAGAACAAGGCCCGTCACTTCTTCAAAATGGCCGGAATATGTATGGAAAAGCTTCCCGGTCTGTTTTTATATTAGATTAGAGATCAGAATAACGAGAGCAATTAAAACCAAGGCTGATACGCACCGCTTTGTTCCACACCCGTATCTCCTCGTCGCGGCATGCTGTAACCACCCAGCCGCCCTGGTCATACACCACCACATCTCGCACAAAGTCAGGATGCTCGAGAGCCAAATTAGGCTTCCATCCGCTGTCGCGTGTGAGACATTTGGCAAACTTATCGGCCGACGCAGTCCAGATATCGCCGTCTTCGTCAAAGAATACTTTATATACACTAGTGTCGTGAGCTATAAGTGCATTTCCAGCGTTGGCAGTATCAGATGTTATCGAGAACTGTCTGATTTCTCGGTCACTTCCCGCGGAGAATATCTCAATCTGTGACGAGCCCTCCTGAATGGAGACGGGGTCGATGCGGATGTCCTGGATCCCCCTCAAATGGTCTTTGAAAACGTGCAGCTTCTCGCCACTTTTGATGTCAAAGACAATTAATTTCGAGTCGGCTCCGCCTGAAATCAAAACGTCCTGGCCATTGACTCGGACGCTCGTCACAGCTTTTACAAAGTCTGAGTGGCCTTCGTATTTTTGACGCTGCTGCCTGGACTGGACATCCCAGCTCCAGACTGATTTGTCCCAGCACCCCGCGAAGAGCAGTTTGCCATCAGGGCTGAAAGCAACGCTCGTCAAAGGAGCGGTCGGTCCCCTGTAGAGGGCCAAAGTTTCACCAGTCTAGAGCCGATCGATTAGAAAATTCTCGTTGTTGCAGACCGACAAATTGCGTACCTACTTCCAAGGCAACTTTTCTTATTGAGCCTGCACTCTCGGCGACATACACCGATCCCGGGCTAAATGGGTCTTCTGAAATAGCTAATATTTTGCTCTGGAGCCTGATAGGCTTGCCATCTTCGTTTTTTGACTTGGCAGCCCTGCGATTAGTTTCCTCTATAGAGGCTCTGCGAGTCGGTTAGTGATGAGTGCGTTGGCTAAGAAAATATATATTTATATATATTTGTAGAGATGGCACCAACGTAGTTTGAAAGAAGTCTTCTTTATTCGACAAATGGGCCATTATGCTGGCTATTTCCCAAACAAACAGAAAAAAGAATGCACTAGTGAAATGCGAGTTGCATGAAGAGTCGAGACTAATGGTTGCTAACTTCTAAGCTATCGGAGGCTGCTCTTTGGGTGTTTGCCCCCCGCCGTACACGCTCATTTTCAAGCCACAAACAGCTCGTGCGTCACACGTTCCCTCCAACCCTTCAACACCTCTTTCCCAACAGCTTTCTCTCTCTCGCCTTCACTTCCTTCTCTCTCTCTCTCTGTTCAGCCAAGCGCCTGTGCGCGCAACCTGCAATCATGGACATGAACCACCTGATCGGGTCAGTTTCAAAAATTGAGTTGAATGCGTCCTCCTGCGTTTCGAGCTAACAAACTGCTATAGCCAGCGGTTCAACCTCATCTCCAAAAGCGATATTCGGTACGAAAGTCTACTTGAAAAAAAAAAAATTATATTGGTGATGTTTCTTCTTTGTTACTGATTTGGTTCTAGGTATGTCGGTACGCTACACGAAATCAACCCCGAAGCTTCGACGATCGCTCTCGAAAATGTCATGTCCCACGGCACAGAAGGGCGTCGAGGCAACCCTAGCGAAGAACTCCCTGCATCCACAAGTGTCTACGAATACATTGTCTTCCGGGGCAGTGATGTGAAGGATATCAGCGTCGCCGAGGAGAAAAACGAGCCAGAACCCCAGCGCCCGCAAGTTCCAGATGACCCTGCCATTCTCGGAGTGAGTCCTATCTGCCTACAGTCGAGCCCTTGTGCGTGTGTGCGTGTGTTGGTAGTCTGAGGATGAACTATTTCGGATGTAAACACAGACCTGTTCTGAAAGCGCAAAACCGTGCGGAGATTTTCCGTTGCCTTCCTTCTGATCTGACTACCCATACCCATACAACAAACACATTGTGGCACTGCTCGCTTGAAGCTATTGAAGGAAACTAATGAAGATGACCCTAGAGCATGTCTCGCCCTGGCCCACCTCCTGGTGCCCAAGCCCCGCCGCCTCAGCAGCAGCAGCAGCCACCGCAAGGCCCCCCAGGTGGTCGACCTGGTCCCCCTCCCGGTTATCCTCAACAACCTCCGTTCCAAGGTTATGGTTACCCTCCATATGGTGGTCAACAGCGGTTTGGTCCACCTGGCTACGGGCCTCCTGGTCCTGGCTTCCCCCCCTACGGCGCTCCTCCGGGATGGTTTCCTCCCCCCGGCCACGGCTTTCCTCATGGGTCTCCTGGCCAATTTCCTCCTAACCAAGGCCCTATTGGTCCTCCAGGTCAACAGCGCCCTGGTCCTCCTACCGGCCCTCCAGCATCCGCACCGAAACCTACATCCGAACTTCCAGTTGGAGACAAAGTATCTCAGCCCGCCAGCAAGAGTGCGACGCCAGTTCCTCCTGCACAGAACGGCCCAACCCCCCCGGTCGAATCGAAACCTTCGGTTTTCGAGGCTACCCAGGGAGCTGTAACAGCTAAAGCCCCAGCTCCTCAAACGCCATCAAAGGTCCCACCTACTGGTCCAAAGAATGACCGGGTCGTGCCAGCTATCCCAATTGCCAATGTCAAACCTGCTGTCCCACTCACCACTGCTCAGAAGGGTGCCGTGGCGGCGTCTCAAAACGCAGCTCAGGCAGCTATCACGGATGCCACTCGTGCGGCTACTGCTGCCGTTGCCGCAGCAATGGCAAAGCTGCCCCAGCCAAATGCTCAGAACAAGGGACCAAACGATGCAGGAGTCGATGCTATTTCGAAGAAATTCAACGATTTTAAGCCATACGATAACAATCGTGTCCCCCGAGGAGCACACCAAGGGCCACGAGGTGGACGTGGTGGCCAACGTGGTGGCCAGGTTACAAACAAGAAGATCGAAGTTCCGGATACGGATTTCGATTTTGAATCTTCCAACGCCAAGTTCAACAAGCAAGACCTTGTGAAAGAAGCCATTGCTACTGGGTCCCCTGTGATTGAAGAGGAGAAGGACCTTGGTGAAAGCGCAGACACGGCATCTATACACTCGTCTTCTACTCCAATTGCCTACAACAAATCGTCGTCATTCTTTGACAACATTTCAAGTGAGACGCGTGACCGGGAGGAGGCCATCAGTCGTCCTCGCGAGCGTCGTGGCGAGGAGGAGAAGAAGAACATCGAGACATTTGGCCAAGGCAGCGTTGATGGCTACCGTGGCGGTTACCGTGGTCGTGGCAGAGGGCGTGGGTACGGACGAGGCCGAGGATACAGTCGCGGATACGGAAACAATCGAGGACGAGGCGGTTTCCGAGGCGGACGCGGCGCTGCACAATCAACCGGCGTTCCTACGCAAATTTAGATGGGCCGGTTGTCTCCTTTGTGTTGACGTGGTCCGAGTGCTTCGCAACGTTGGCTGTAAAATCTGGACATGATCTTTTTTCCCCGGGGAGGTTAGGGTACTTGGTTATTTCTTCTTTCTGGGCTATCTCAAAATGGTATCCTGCATGCACAGACGGCGGTCTATCCTTTCTCCTTTTTTCTTTTCCTTCCTATTCTTTTTTTTTCTTGTGTCTCCTCTCTCATCTTATGGTACTTGGGCGTTTAGCTTTGACCGGTTTCACGTTCAAGCCATGGCTGTGTTCCATTGTTTTGTGATTTTTCTTAGTTTATTGTTATTCATTTTTCCATCGGCGCAATTGAAACCAAACCCAGGGAGCTGTGTGTGTGTGGGCATGAAAAAAATCTAACGAGAACGCTTTTCTCTGATGAAGCGATATCCGCAAACTGTTTTGTTCCTTATTTTTATGTTGTTTTTTGTCTTTTCTTTGCGCGTGTCATGCATGCTTCTTCTGCACTGGACGATCTGTGGGCATTGGCGAAGGGCAGTTTATGTATCATACAAAATTACAACGAACGAGTCTTTAGACTGTCACCTTACTTCAGTATTAGTAGTATAGTATTATTAGGAGAAGCTCTCCGCAGCGGGCAGTGAGTGGGTCGCCGCCCAAACGGGAAAGGCGGGCAAACGCTGGGCCGCGGTTCAACGTCGGTCTTCACGAGAAGGAGAGAGAGACCAGACTCAACTCACCTAACCAAGTTACTTCTTAACGCCTTCTTCCTGGCCGGGTTTGATTAATTGATTCCCTGCATTCCTTTCCGACACGCTGCTACTGGCTGGCAGTTGAAATCCTTGCGCGCGGGTCCGGTTCCTCTTCTCTGTATCAAACAATCAAAGCCCCGTTTTGTCGCGTGCAAATCAATCAAATCAGTTCGTTCTAGCCGAGCCGAGCAGATCAACAATCATCATTGATTATTACCTCCTCCCTTTGAATCAGCATCGCATTCTGCAATCAATTCTTTTACTTCTTCTCGAGCGCCTGAATTGGTTATTTTATTGATTCACGTTTTATCGTTTTATCGTTTCCTCCTGCGGCAGCGGCTACAGAAACTCGGCCGGGCGTGCGTGGGGCGACGCCCCCCCAGAAAGCTGAAGCTCATGCAGGCTTACCTCGGGTCACAATAATGTCGGACTCTGTCGGTTCGTCTCTCTTTTTTTCTGTAGGAGTGTAAAGTAGAAGCTAATTCGCTTACACAGATCGAGTCTTCGTCCATGCCCTCAATACCGTCAAGAAGATACCGAGGACGGGCACTGCCCGGCCGCCGACGGCGGACAGACTCAGACTATATGGATTATACAAGCAGAGCATGGGTGAGTTTGTTCGTCCTTTTGTATTATTTCGTTTTGAGGGAGTATCCTGGCTAACGGTACTTTTTTTTTTGAACAGAGGGCGATGTGGAGGGGATAATGGATCGACCGATGGGGGAGGCTGCGGATGTGCAAGCAGAGCGAGAGAAGTGGTGAGCTATTATGATTTATGGTTTTATTTACAGAGTCAAATGAGACTAACGATTGCTTTGTGTATGTAGGGACGCATGGTACTCCCAACGCGGCATCACGCGCACCGAAGCCAAACGGCGCTACATCACAACACTCGTCGATACAATGCATCGGTACGCATCGCAAACGGAAGAAGCGCGCGAGCTGGTAGCAGAATTGGAATTCGTCTGGGATCAGATCAAATACAGCACCTCGTCCTCGTCCTCGTCCAGTCCCATGCAGGCGATGGGACTGCCCCCGACGGCAGAGGTCTCCTCGGCGCCGCCGCCGCAGCCGAGGCGGTATGGAAGTATAGACGGGCGCATGAGCCGGTCGCCGCCGGTGATGGCGGAAGAAGACCCGGATGAGGATTTGGCAATATACAGAAGGAGACTGGGCGATTCGAGGCTGCGGGTGCTGAGCCCGGTCAGTCAGTCGGATGTTCAGAATTCAAATATACTTGAGGAGGAGGATGACGATGATGATGATGATGACGAAGAGTTCCAAGAAGCCCGAGACGGGGCTTCATCAGAGGAAACTACGTCGCAGGAGCGCAACCAACGACCGGCAGCAGCCAAATCAAGACGAAGACGAGCATCCACACCCGGCGACAGAGGAGGAGGCGGCGGTTCAGCCCATAATGATTGGAGACGGCGCGTCGAGCAGGCCTTGACGACCATGACCACAGAGCTCGCGGCTCTGCGTGAGCAAATCGAGTCGCGGCCAATCTACAGCCGGCGGAAATCGAGTCTGTGGTCGTGGCTCAAGTGGCTGTTCTGGATCGCCACGCGACAACTCCTCTGGGACTGTGTGGTTTTGGGCGCTGTCTTGGTCTGGATGCGCATCAAGGGTGACCGCAGGCTCGAGCAGAAAGTGCGAGCAGGTGTGGTGTCTTTGACGAGGCAGTTGATGAGCCTGAGGCTTCCACGACGGCTGCCCAGTTTATCTCTGCCATGATTTTATTTTTCCCCTACGCTTTCATGTATATTCTTTTCTTTTCTTTGTCTGGTGAGTGCTATTTGGATAATTAAACTGGGGCATACACGGAGTCAATATATTTGCCAATTTACGTCCTCTACTTTGTTTTAAGAATACCATAAAATAACCCATCAATTGATTTACATATCAACATATATATGTATATATATAACAATATACCCCTATTTACTGTCTACGCCTTGGCAAACCTCTTCTTGGTGCGGGTAGCCACAAAGTCCTCATCGTAGATGGAAGTGACACTCTCATGCTGAGCAGTCGCTTCGATCCAGCGCTTTGTCTTGGGCACTTTTTCCAGCAGCTGAGGGATTTTGGTCGAGATCAGGGCATACTCGGGCTTTGCCCAGGAGTTGAGACGCACAAGGAACGAGCCGGTGAGGACCTGGAATACTTTTAGTTCTCTCTCTTTTTCTTGTATATTTAGATATGTTAAAAGAACAAGCTTACCTCGACGAGCGTCAGCTTCTCGCTACCGTCAAAGAAAGGCCCCTTCCCATCCTCGAGCAGCGGCTCAATCTCCTTGGCCAGATTGTCCACCAGCGCAACGGCAGCCTCCTCGCGCTCTTCAGCGCTGGCAGCGCGGACTCCGGCAAACACGTGGCTGAAGACCTTGCTGAAGAATGTATCGACAAAGAAATCGACACGCGCGCGGTACAGGGCATTGTCGACGGGCCCGGATGGCGGGAACAGGTGTGACGGGTGGGCGTCGGCTAGGAAGCGCGCCACAATGCCGGATTCGATGATGATATTGCCGTTGTACGAGAGGGCGGGGACCAGGCCGCGCTGGAGGTCCAGTTAGTTTTTGCTTTAAAAAAATATATATATATATATATAAAAAACGTACCGGGTTGATTTCAAGATACCACGGCTCCCGCGGGGTGTCCAGGTCAATCACAACCTCCTCATACGGCAGGCCGAGCTCCTTGAGCGCAATATAGCCGCGGTGAGCCCAGGGGCAGGTCGGGTTAGTGTAGAAGATGATCTTGGGGGAAGCCATTGTGAATGTTCTTATTGTTTTCAGAAATGGTGGTGTTATTCTTGTTGTTGGTGGTATAGAAGAGAAAGCAGCTCTGCGCAGGGCGGGGCAGACACCGCTATATATCGTCGAGCGCAGCATGCAAAACGGCCGTGAGATGACGAATCAAGCATTATTAAGTCATGGGTGTTTGCGTCCATGGCTTAGTCTGGCGAATTAGTTTTGAGTAAGTTGAAATAGTGGTCGACGCTGAGTAATTGTAAAAGGATCGAGTCGGGATTCGCATGGCCCGAAGCCGAGCGCTTCTAAATCTGGACCAGTTGACATTGATGGAATGCCCCAGGCCGCCCAGGTCAATGTTGGATATGCCGGCAGTTGATACATACACTATCAATTGATGTCTGCTACGAGAAACTGGCTACACATACTAGATATACTACATATATTGTGTGCCACAGGAGAGCCACCTAGTGCCTGAGCAATAGCCTAGCGCACATTTGCTAGACATCTCTCTACCAGACAGTCCGTCGATTCCGAAGCACGACAAATATAAATACATATATCTATATTATCAACATACAAGGCAGCAAACAAAAGCAAGAAACAAGCTGAGCCGATACGCACGTGATGAGGGGCGGCGTCTCCCCCCACCAGGCGGCGCGGGCTCAAGGCAACAAACAAGCCAACTCGCCCCTCCTACATTGCACTACGTACTTATCATCTCTGCATACTACTCACCCACCTCGCCCTTTCTGAGCCTTCCTGCGTCCTGCTCGAAAGCCCACCCTCCCCGTATGTCTATTCATCATCCTCATCCTCATCCTCACCACCCCACCCTCACTCCTCCTCGAGCAGCCTGCGTCGCCACCCCGGTCGCACCCACTGCGTCTCCGCATCTGCATCTGCCTGCGCTGACCACACCAGTTCTCTCGTCCGTCCCGTATTTTTCTAGATCGAATCGCCATCCATAACCCGCCATCATGTCTGTATGTATTGCCGGTCTTTTTTTATATGTCTCTTGAAAGGACGCTGGCTAATCAATGAGCCATATTACAGTTGGCCTCTGGGTACGCTCGCCTCACACACACACACTCTCTCTCTCACACACACACACGCATAATAGCAATTGACCAGACCATGTCGAGCTGACACTTTCCCAGTGTCTCCGTTGAAGATGAATGCATCACCGCCTTCAACGAATTCCGTCTGAGCCGCGGCAAAGTCAAGTTTGTCATCTACAAGATCACCGACGACAAGAAGCGCGTCGTCGTCGAAGAGTCCTCGGGGGACAAGGACTGGGAAGTCTTCCGAAGCAAGCTCGCCGACGCCAAGGATGCCGCTGGCAACCCGGCTCCCCGATTTGCCGTTTACGACGTCGAGTATGAGATTCCCGGCGAGGGCATTAGGTATGGCATGATGACTTGTAGGACTCGATTGCCGCCGGAACATATTGATTGACCGTGTCGTCTAGGAACAAAATCATCTTTATCTCCTGGGTGCCAGAGAGCACACCCACTCGCGTAAGTTGGCCCTACCCTTTCTCGGACAGCTTGTACTGACCCCTCCAGTTATCCATGCTTTACGCCAGCACCCGCGAAGTCCTGAAGAACGCAGTGAACGTGGTCAGCTCCATCCACGCAGACAGCCCAGCCGACATTGAGTGGAAGGTTGTTCTCGCCGATGCCAGCAAGGGCCAGGGCAAGACCATCAGCTAAAAGAATGGCGCCGGCTGGTTCGGGGCGAAATGTGCGCAGGCGGGAGGACAAGTCGATGGACGTAATGCAATGTGCTTGAGCATGCATTGAGGCTCCACGTCACGAACAAATACAAAACACTCAAAACACACACAAAAAACAAAACGTACGTCACTGTAGCGAGCCGTGACTCCTGTTTATACTGGCAAACACCCTCGTAGGTAGTTTTTCTCGTGCGGGCTTTTCCTAATTAGGGACCAAGACTCATTGACTCGTTGACTCGTTCAAGCCATGTTCAATCAATCAAGCATAGAATATAATAAATCGCTGTAGTGGAATGTATAAAATACCGTACATACCGACCAATACAGTATCAAGTCACGGCAAAGATTCGGGTCCGACCGAGCGGGCCGCGCACCTGGGCCAATGAGCGCGGAGCAAAAGGCGCCCGTCAGACTTCGACCTCAAACCAGCTTCAACCGCCAGCGACCTCAACTCAACCACGTCCGTCCCTCCTGGCCGACCCTCTCTACTCCACCACGCGCCCTCGACCTCGACTTTTTTCTGCTCTCTCTGTTGTCCGATCGACTATCGGTTCGGCTCTGTCGCATTTCGGCCGCCTGTCGCCTCAATTCCCTTTTTTTTTTCTTCCTCAACTTCTCACCCACAATGTCTCTTCGCTACGCCTCGCAGGCCGTCAGCGGCGCTGCTGTCCGGTCGTCCGCCGCTCCCATGGCCCGATTCGCTGCCCCTGCTGCTGCTGTTGCCCAGCAGACTCGTCTCTCGTCCGGCCACGCCATTGCCAATCCCACACTCGCCGGCATCGAGAAGCGCTGGGAGGACTTGCCGCCGCAGGAACAGGCCGACTTGTGGATGCAGCTCCGGGATCGTATGAAGGTGAACTGGCACGAGCTGACCCTTCAGGAGAAGAAGGCCGGTATGTTTTGCTTCTTGTTGCTCTTTGTGTTGCTCCCGTCACTCACGGTGTATATTATACAGCCTACTGGATCGCATTCGGAGCCCACGGTCCCCGCAAGGAAACCCCCAAGGGCGAGGGCTGGAAGATCTTCTCCAAGGTCACCCAGCTGGTCGCTGCTTCGGTCGCCATCTTCTACTCTACTCGTTTCTTTGCCGGCTCTCCTCCTCGCACAATGACCAAGGAATGGCAAGAGGCTAGCAATGAATATGCCCTGGTTCGTTCCCTTTTATATATATATATATATATCTATCTATATCTATATAGAGATATGTGCTAACAATGCTGCTACAGAGAGAGAAGATGGACCCCATCACCGGTATCAGCAGTGAGGGTTACCAGGGCGAGGGTTTCGTGCAGAGCGCCCCCGAAAAGACTCAATAAATTATCCACTAGACTGGACCCTGGACAGGAGAATTGGCGGGGCTTTCTCTCGGTCTGCAAACTGTTGTATATCCTCGGCACCGTGGCTTGTGGCCTCGTTCCCTCGCTCTTCTCCCTTGGAAACTGATCAAAACATGTACTGTCTACTGTGCTATAATCAATCCATTTCCTTTGTTTTAGACTGTTGAGTAATATTGAATAAGATGGCTAAGAAGCAAGTAAATTGATTGTGGTACACATATCAATTGATCAATTGATGCAGTAAAGCTACCACGTGCAGGCGTTGTTGTACATGTTATATGCGTCTGGTATTGCCGCTGTCATTAGTTAATGTTGCAATTGATTTGATATGATTTTGTTGTGTCAATCAATTGAAGCAATTATTCTAGGTTTTTAAAAAGTCAACCTTTGAATCTGGCATTAATTGAACTTCAAATGTTGCATCAAGGATACGTACTTGTGTAGTATACATATCCGGAACCCTCGGCTATATGTGCCGCATTCAACATTCAATGGTTAAATGTTCCATGCAATTAACATCAATTGGTAATATAATAGTTGACAGCTACTCATAATATGCTGACAATCCACACCAAACATTTTTTGAATCAATTGATTATTATTATCCTATATGTAACGATGAGAAGAACACGTTGTACGGGAAACGCAGGATCCCGACGTGGCCTCATTGGCTGCCGGAGCTTTTAGCTTAGTTCGTTTATGAGCTCCGAGAGCAGAGTTTTCCGGGTGCCTCCATTGCCGCGGTCAGGCGGTGGTGACGCAGCCAAAATCAAGCATACAGTAAATAAATACAAACATGATATTAAACACAAAAAAATACATACAAAAATCAAAAAATCAAAAATAACCCCATGGGCCGTCTGCAACAAAGCCATACTCGTCCCTCGGGTGCAGTCGGGTCACGGGATCCGGAACAACGTCGCGCCGCGAGTGGACACGGTCAGCGGGCGACGGGCGCTGCAAGACTCTCTCTCCCTTCTCTTCCAACACCTCTGGCAAAGCTGCCAACCTCGCATCTCTACTCTCCTCCCCCCGTATCCTCTCGCTCTTAAACACCCATCATAATGTTCAAGAGGTGCGTCCCCGAGTCAATTGAGCTCACTTCCCCCCTCCCTGCGCCGTCCAGTCACTGACCATTGCTCGTTCTTCGTTCACAGCGGCCTCGCCCGGACCTTCGGGAGGGCTGCCTTTGCCCGACCGACCCCTGTGGCCCGTCGCGCTTTCGAGCCTCTCCGATCCAATGCTCTCCCTGCCCTGACTGCCAGGTACGCCAGCACCGATGCTGGCCTCGTTGGAAAGATTCACCAGGTTATCGGTGCCGTTGTCGACGGTACGTGGCTACAATCCTTGTTTTTTTCCCGGCCGGCTTGGCACCAATATGGGATCGTCCGCAATGGAACGAAAAAATCTTTTTCCCGCGCCCAACACCACCGAAAAACACCCTCTCGTGCATCTCAATGGCTTTGTCGGTCCCTGTTGCTGATAGTGAACTATAGTCAAGTTCGACTCCGAGTCTCTTCCCCCCATTCTCAACGCTCTTGAGACCCAAAACAACGGCCAGAAGCTTGTGCTCGAGGTTGCTGTAAGTATTATTCAAAGCTCTTCGATATCTTTTTGATTGTCTTGGTGACTAACAATCATGCAGCAACACTTGGGAGAGAATGTTGTCCGCACAATTGCTATGGACGGTACGTTGTCGTGCGACGCGTCTCAATTCACGCTTTTCCCACTGACTTGACCTGCTATAGGTACCGAGGGTCTTACCCGTGGTGCTTCTGCCCACGACACTGGTTCCCCCATCACGATCCCCGTCGGTCCCGAGACCCTCGGTCGTATCATGAACGTCACCGGTGACCCCATCGACGAGCGTGGTCCCATCAAGACCTCCAAGCGCGCTGCTATCCACACCGAGCCCCCTTCGTTTGCTGAGCAATCCACCTCTGCCGAAGTCCTCGTTACTGGTATCAAGGTCGTCGACTTGCTTGCCCCCTACGCCCGTGGTGGTAAGATTGGTCTCTTCGGTGGTGCCGGTGTCGGAAAGACCGTGTTCATCCAGGAGTTGATTGTACGTTGCTACCTCTTAACGCCTTGAAATTGAGCTGGAATGCTAACATGAAAAACCCCAGAACAACATTGCCAAGGCCCACGGTGGTTACTCTGTGTTCACTGGTGTCGGAGAGCGTACTCGTGAGGGTAACGATCTGTACCACGAAATGCAGGAGACTGGTGTCATCCAACTGGATGGCGAGTCCAAGGTCGCTCTGGTCTTCGGTCAGATGAACGAGCCCCCGGGTGCCCGTGCCCGTGTCGCCCTGACTGGTCTTACCATCGCCGAGTACTTCCGTGACGAGGAGGGACAGGATGGTACGTTAACACACGAAAACTACATTACAAGAAGAAGAAAAAAAAATGCTGACAAGTCCTAGTGCTGCTCTTCATTGACAACATTTTCCGTTTCACCCAGGCCGGTTCTGAGGTGTCTGCCCTTTTGGGTCGTATTCCTTCTGCCGTCGGTTACCAACCTACTCTTGCCGTCGATATGGGTATCATGCAGGAACGTATTACCACCACCCAGAAGGGTTCCATCACCTCCGTCCAGGCCGTCTACGTGCCCGCTGACGATTTGACTGATCCTGCCCCTGCCACCACCTTTGCTCACTTGGACGCCACCACTGTGTTGTCTCGTGGTATCTCTGAGTTGGGTATCTACCCTGCCGTCGATCCTCTCGACTCCAAGTCGCGTATGCTGGACCCCCGTGTTGTCGGTGAGGACCACTACAACACCGCCTCGCGTGTGCAACAGATGCTCCAGGAGTACAAGTCTCTCCAGGATATCATTGCCATTCTTGGTATGGACGAGTTGTCCGAGGCCGACAAGCTTACTGTCGAGCGTGCCCGTAAGCTGCAGCGTTTCCTCAGCCAGCCTTTCACCGTCGCCCAGGTCTTCACTGGTATCGAGGGTAGGCTGGTCGACCTGAAGGACACCATCCGCAGCTTCAAGGCTATTATCGCTGGTGAGGGTGACGACCTTCCCGAGAACGCTTTCTACATGGTTGGTGACTTTGAGTCTGCCCGTGCCAAGGGTGAGAAGATCTTGGCTGAGCTCGAGAGCTCATAGATGATGTAATATCTGCCACTGCTCCCATTTCTTTGTTATTTGCATTTGTCTCCGCTTTCTTTTAGCGCGTGTGTATATTACCCGTATAAAAGAAAAAGGATCTGAAGTTTCCATGGAATGAATGGAGCTGTGTGTCAGTTGTAAAAATAGACCCCTAGCCGATCTGCCAGGCTAGACAATGCATTTCCTTTGTCATTAACCTCTTTTTTTTTTTTTTTTAAATCTGCGTCCTCTAATAACTGGGATATTCAATTCGTTTACTTATTCAATGTCAACTGTTCATTGTTGTACATATGTATCAATTGATAGTGTCCCGTAATCCATAGATGTTCATTTGTAGAGCATAATCTTATATTATTCCTAATCTATACACATGTATATCAAGCCAACCTCCAACGACCGACAGACAACATTGAACATTTGAAGACATCTTTCACCAACTCCTGCAGACTTGTTCCGTTCTCAAAACAGCCACGATACAAAGGTGCGATAGAACCAATTCGCACCAGCATGCTTCTCCTCATGCTCCGCCTTGCGCGCCAGAAACTCTGCCTCCTCGCGATCCACCGCATCCTTGCCACTCCACAAATCCGCCTCGTGCGGCGCGACAGTTTTGCTCTTGGTCACAATCTTGTACCCAAAGATGAGGATCAGGTATAGTGGAATGCCCAGATAACCCGTGATGAATTTTTTGTAGTTGAAATGAACAGTGAACACGTCGTAGCTCTTGGTCAGGCAGATCAGAATGCAAAAGGCGAGAGCGCAGTACGAGCCGGCTACGCCAAAGGGCGCTTTGTAGGCGAGATCGCTCTCTGGCACGTTTTGCGCTTTGCGGGCCCGGACGAAGTAGATGTGTGTGACCAGAAGGGAAATCCAACTGAGGAGGCCAAACACTGTAACCAAGTCGACAAAGTAGCTGAACACGGTTTTGGAGTCGTTGGTGACGTTCATGTAGGCAATGCATGCAATAGCAGAGCAAAGGCCAAGGGCATACACCGGCACGCCACGACTGTTGGTCCGCGATAAGAATTCTGGTGCTTTGCCCTCCTTTGAAAGACCATAAATCGTCCTGGTGGCAATGTACAGATCCGAGTTGGCCGCCGAGAAGACAAATAACAGGATACAAGCGTTGAGAATGTGTGGAAGAACGTCAATGCCCGCGCTCTCAATGGCAACTACAAAGGGCGACGCCGCAGCCGAGTTGGATTGCTTATTTGCAAAAATCAGATCCGGCGAATCGTACGGCACAAGCGTGCCAACAAGCAGTACACTGAGAATGTAGAAAACGACGATGCGGTAAAACGTCAACTTGATGGCGCGAGGGATCGTCTTGCGCGGGTTTTGCGCCTCGCCCACGGTCACTCCCACCAACTCGGTACCCAGGTAGGCGAATGTGGCAGAGACCATGGTGGCCCAGAACGCGTAGAATCTGCCGGCTGCGCCATCGTCAATGTATGTATTGAATGCGCCGGGATTCTTCCAGTATCTGAACCCTTTTCGGTCATGGGTCGGGCCGCCACCGAGCATCAAGATGAAGGACAGCAGAATCAGTCCCAGGATGACAATGACTTTGAAGGACGAAAGCCAGAACTCAAACTCGCCAAAGAACTGGATCCCAAAGTAGTTGATGCTCACGATCAACACGAGAAATATAGTAATCCAGACACCTGCATTGACTCGCCCGTCGGGATCCCAGAACTTGATCACCAATGCACCAGCAGTTAATTGATTCGGCGTGACGATGATATATTTGAACCAGTATCTATTGAACGCCAAATAATGTTGTAAGCCTCAATGCGCAAAAAGTAGTCCTAGGAAACGTACGTATAGCCCAAAGCAAACCCTAGAGCTGGGTCGCAGAAGCGCACTGCATAACCAGTAAAGCCAGAGGCAAGTGGCAACCAGGAAGCCATCTCCCCTAGACCGCACATGACCATATACACGACCATGCCGACCATGGAATACGAGATCAAAATGGACGCGGGCTATTTAAAAAAAAAAAAAAAGGTCAGAGATAACGTCGGTTCCCGTGGATATAAAGTACCACTTACGCCAGCCCTAACGTTGAAATGTTAGCTATAGGGTGGACGCTTCTTTCATCGGGGTAACTTACTTTTGGAGAGCTGAACCAGTCCCAATGATCAAACCTGTACCAATCGCGCCTCCAATGGCTTTTTACTCGTCAGCTCGATGACTCTGTATTGGACCTTAATAAGAAAGAAAAAAAGGAGTATACCGATCATCGTGATATGACGAGCCTTGAGGGCGCGGTGAAGTTCATGGCCATCAGGCTCAGTGACCATGACACCTTCCTCAGCCGCAATAACATTAGCACTCGACTCATGCTTGCGCTTGAATATGCCGGAATCTTCGAAAGCACCCATCGTAGATGGAGCTAGTGCTAGGGAGAATAGAATCTCTCACGCAAACCCCTGCCACGATCGTGCTTAAGGATGCAGGAGGAAAAAAAATAAGATACGACTGGAGAAGGGCCCGTTTGCAGCGCTCTCCTTAGGTATTTAAATCCATGTAGCGTATGTTGCGGGGTGGGCAAGCGTGACGGACTAACTTGCAAGCCACATGGGCCCATGCCTGGGGGGGCATTGTTATTATCTGGAGCCTGCACGAATCAGCTCTTGAGCGGCGTAAAAAACAGGACAGCCTTGGGCGTCTCGGGAAATACAAATGCGACCATAGCAGGGCGCGGGCCCAACAGCGGAGAGCGCAATTGGCTTGGCGCCAAGGCTGGGTTGTGTCTTGTTCTGGAAGCTACAGCATTTCCGGCCAGTAAAATCGGCGCATACTCATATTACGTACAGGATGATCAGGATCACGACGTGTCTGCCTTGGCGTTTTTGATAAGACTGTTCGTTGATATGGGCCGAGGGAGATAAAGACCTTGGCAAGGGCAGATCCCTTCCGTTGTAGTACCGTAATATTGAAGATAAAAGGCCGTAGGATGCGGTGGTTGAGGTAGAGATATGAATTAAAAATCCTACGTAATATTAAAAAAATCGAGAGAAAACTGTCTTCAATTAGATGAGCGTGGCAGAAGATAAAAGACAAGTCGCTTTCACACGTCTTGGTGTGGACTCTCATGACATTCCGGATTGGGAATGGTGAGAAATACGCGAATACTATTATTGCCCAGGATTGCGACCTAAGACTTGCTTACCTACTTGAAGTTACACAGCTGGACATTTGAGTGGTGGCTATGGTAGTAGAAACACCATGTGGGTGGTCGATTAATAAATTGATATTATGAGTGAGCTCCCCAAGGGACGTCAATATAGAGATAATAGATTTATCATATATACCGGTCCACACTTGATAATTCTATGATAGCATGTCTATCAACACACACTCTCTCTTACCTACACATCTTCAAGCGCTGACATATATCCTTTACACACCCACGCGCTCTGCTCGGATCAACTCCTCCTCAATAGTCTCCCTCACCATCTCCTCGCCCGAACTAGAGTTATCCTTGAAAACATGGTCCATTTGCTCGAGAGTGCGGCCCTTGGTTTCCGGCACGAAGAAAAAAGTCCATATGCCGGAGAGCACACAAAAGACAGCGAAGAACACGTATGCTCCGAATCCAGTGTTTTCGACGAGAGGGGGAGTAATGAGGCCCTGGTATGAAAAGTAAGTATTTGTGTGAGAAGGAAAAAATAAGGTACTCACGATGATAAAGTTGTTGAACCAGTTGGAGCAGGTGGACAGGGCAACACCTTTGGCACGCAGAGAAGATGGGAAGATTTCTGAAAAGAATTTCTGTGGTTAGACTTTTGATAATCTTTTTGTGTTCACTTTTTATAAGATGGACATACCAGCAGGCATAGCCCAAGGGACGGGCCCCCATGAAGCCCCAAAGGCTAGCATGTAAAACAACAGAAACGCAACACTCGCCCAGCCCTGTCCCTGATGTGCGGGCCAATCGTTGCTGTAAAGCCCTACCAGCACGGAAATGATGATGTGAGAGATGGCCATCAAAACGGACCCTCCCAAAAGCAGCGTGCGTCTGCCTAGGCTGTCCATGGTAAACACCGAAGTGCTGACACCGACGAGCTGCATGACGTTGAGAATGCCAGACATGATAAGCTGCATGTTATAGTCAAGACCCATTGTCTCGAAGAGGGTTGGGGAGTAATAGATAAGCGCGTTAATGCCGACAAACTGTAAGAAAGTTAGCCTAAGGGGAAAACAATACCCAAAAAAAGAGGAGTTTTACCTGCTGAAAAAAAGTAATTGCAATACCAATATGCGTCCTGCGTCGGCAACCCGGTCTAAAGCAGTCCATCCAAGAAGCTATTTCTAATTTGAGAGCATTTTTCATACCGCCGCCTTGAATTTTTGGGTGCTTCTCGGCGCTCATCTGTTGATGGAAACGGACTTCGACCTGGATATCAAGAAGCTCTCGGCACACGCGTTTGTCCGTCGCCGGAAGATTTCGCAGCTTGGTGAGACTTTCCAGTGCGTCATCCATGCGGCCTTGCGCAACAAGCCAGCGCGGAGAGAAAGGAAGCATGTACACGCCCCCTACAAGAACAAAGCCTGGGATCATCTGCAGCAAAAAGGGCAAACGCCATGACCATTCGCCAGCCATGTACCGCGTTGCAAATGTTATCCAAAAGGCAATAACAATGCCGAGAACAATACAGAATTCTTCTAGAACGAGAAGAGTTCCACGGCATTCGGGAGGGCCTGGATGGGTCCACTAATCAGAGAAATTCTGGAGAAAAAAAAAGCTATATGTATATAAAACTCCACTTACTGATTTCGGAAATGTACAGTGGCGCAACCATTGACAGCATGCCAATACCCACACCCCCAATGAGTCGTGCTACAGTCAACATCGGATAGTTGATGGCCGCAGTCTGCAAGATGGAGCCAAGGGTAAAGATGGCAACGGCGACTAGGATTGAGTACCGCCGTGATATCTTGTCTGCAATCCATCCTTGATTTAGGGCACCGACCAGGGCGCCCAACTCGATCATGGCCGTCAACAATCCCTTCCAGAAGCCCGCGCCTCCTGAGCCCGCAGCCACACGGGGGAAATCTACCAGGAACTGGTCCATGACCAAGATGACTGACACGACACCTTGGTCATAGCCAAAGATCAAGCCTCCCAG
This sequence comes from Talaromyces rugulosus, assembly GCF_013368755.1. Taxonomy (NCBI): domain Eukaryota; kingdom Fungi; phylum Ascomycota; class Eurotiomycetes; order Eurotiales; family Trichocomaceae; genus Talaromyces; species Talaromyces rugulosus. Next base: position 2,658,677 of record NC_049566.1, on the reverse strand, counting down.
AGTCGAACATGCAGCACACATAAGCACGTACGGATTCTTCAGGAGCCCACGCAAGCCCGGCGGGCCGTATGGCTCGCGTTCAGCAGCAGTCGTTGGAATCGTAGAGTGCTCTGCATGGGTAGCAGACTGGTGTCCCTCCAAGTCCTGCTCGTCGACGGACTTGTCCATTGCAGGTGCGATCGTTGTATCTGCCATTTTTCTCTGATTATGAGGCCTAAGTCCGAATGAACTGTAGGAGTAAATGCAGAAAATGGAGCCATCCAGCTCCAATTTCTATGTCCATCGTCCTCTCTAGGCCGGCTGGGGGAACTGAAGCGGAAAATAGGTTCCGATGGATATATATGCGTTTGTATTTTGGTAGACGCCATCCTACTACAGCCCAATGGGGTGCATAACCTCATTTGTGCTGGTTTCGGCGGGGGAAAAGAGTGGAACGCGGAGAGAATCCGGGGAGAGTAGCGCCACGTGACTCTGTACTAATGACCAGTCACGCATTTGCAAATGCCCTAACTAGATACAGCAATGACTTTCGTGCGCTAGTCAAAAGTCGCTCGCGCATTTGCTATGGCCTGGTTGTGATGTCCAATAACATAGCATGCCGGAGTGGCTCCGATACTGGGATCGAAAGAGGTAAGGCATTCCGGACGGCTATCGACGTCTGTCGGCTTTTGAAAGTAAGCCAGGGCAGTGTTTCGTTCCTTTAGCACGGAGTATCGAACCTATTTAACAAGCACCCAATCTGCTGCAGTCTTGGACTTGATCATTCTTGAATTAGCCCCCTAATAATAATGATGATGATTGATATAGCCGTAACTCGACTGTTTCTGCACCATAGATGACGTAGTGCTAAGGATTCACCGCCCTCCAGGCAACACTCATTCCTATAGACTATCGACGTTGCTAAATAATATGACGAGGATTCGCCCATTCAGATGTTCTAAATTGAGGCTTGAAGATCACTTTCTTTTATAGGTTAGTACTAAGCGAGCCAACCAATGATGTATCAAAACACATACCCACTAACCATATATAGCTAGTATACATATCGGGTTCCCGAAATAGGCAATGTTGACTTCCACCAAGCGCACTATATTGCACTTTTTGGATAGATAGGAGTCAGTTACATGAAAGGATGAGCTCGTAGTTTCACAGTTATTTATGGATATTTATTCAGGGGCCGAAGAAAAAAAAAAGAAAGGGTAGTGCAAAAAGCCAGCATAAATATGGCTTCATGTCCAACTCCATTCACTTTATCAACTTATTAGCCACATCACAATTCGTTTATACTGAGCTATGGCAAGCAAACTCACATTTTCTACGCTCTTCTTGAGCTGTCTTGCTCTTGGACAAACCTGGTCCCCTCCTGAACCAAAAGGGATCGCAGAACTCCAGTCTTCGCATATCAAGGGGGCATCTATATCGTATAAAAAGGTATTTCTACCCTTCCATTTAGACACAAAGAGAGCAGCACTAAGGGTTGACCCGACAGACTGGCATCTGTTCTACACCCGACACAGAAACCTACAGTGGTTACGTTCGTCTCCCTCCGCGCGAAGACGACGCGTTTCCCCATCCGGCCAACCTCTTCTTTTACTACGCCAAATCGAACACTAAACATGACGCGCCGTTGACAATATACCTATCCGGTGGCCCAGGAGCCAGCTCCACGTCTTCCATGACCACTGAGATAGGGCCTTGCAGTGTCAACCCTGATTCAAACAGCACTTCTGCCAATCCGTGGTCATGGACTAGAGAGTCCGACATTCTTTTCATCGACCAGCCTACTCAAACCGGATTCTCGTACGACGTGCTTACCAACGCAACCCTAGACTACAGCACAACCGCAATCACCCCAGCAGACTTTGATAAAGAGGAAATTCCTGCTGTGAATCACACGTTTGCAATCGGTGTATTTGGGTCCCAAGATTCCAATGGAACTGCGAATTCCACAGAAAATGGCGCGAGAACATTGTGGGATTTTATGCAGGTTTGGCTCAATGAGTATGACTTTCTATCAAGTATCTACTTTGCCCCTTTACACCTGCTAACAAATTTCTTCAACGTATAGATTCCCGGAACGCAGAAACGATCAGAACAAGATTCATTTCTGGACCGAATCGGTATGGCCAAATAATTAATCCCAACGTTGAACATGCAGACACACAAAACTAACAGACAAAGTTCGGAGGACGATTCGGACCAGCCTACTCTGCCTACTTCGTCGAACAAAACGAGAAAATTCGAGACGGCCAACGCAAAATCGACCGAGTTTCGTCCCCTTCTGAAATCAAACTCGACACACTGAGTATTCACAACGGGTGCAGTGATATTGTTACTCAAGGGTCATTTTATCCCGAGTTTGCATACAACAACACTTATGGCGTACAAGTGATTACTAAAGAACAATACGAGGAAGTTAAAAATAACTTCACCAAGCCTGGGGGCTGCCTAGAGTTGGCTATGGAGTGCCGAAAACAACAGCAAAAGCATGATCCGTACAACTGGGGCAATAATGCCGAGGTAAATGCCATCTGCATAGCTGCAGATGCATACTGTTATGAGAATGTTCTAGGTGCCTATGCTCTGTCTGGAGTGAGTAATATGAACCAAATAAACCCATGAATATTGCTAATGAACTGCAGCGTGACATTCACGACATGGCCGAGATCCCGACTAGTACCTTCCCACAGCCTTATACTGATGGATTTCTTAACAGAGCTTGGGTCCAAGAGGGTCTGGGTGCTGAGGTGAATTTTACGGCCAACTCGAACGCTGTGTATAATGGTGAGTCAACACCTTGAGCCCATGCGGTTGAACATCAATTGACAACAAAAGCATTTGGGACTACCGGAAATGCCCTTATTAGCAGAGGAAATGCCATGGATGAATTCGCATTCCTTCTCGAGCGAGGCGTCAAAGTTAATCTCATCCACGGAGATCGAGACTATCTCTGCAACTGTAAGTCACAACCCTCTGATCATAAAGGGTTCATCAAGGTTGACCTTGTATAGGGATGGGCGGCGAGAACATCACATTGTCTATCAAGCACAAACAATCTGCAGCATTCATATCGAGCGGATATGAAAACCTCATTACGAACAGTACATACACCGGCGGTGTTGTTCGCCAACATGGAAATTTATCTTTCACAAGAGTATTTGAGGCGGGACACGAAGGTAAAGCCTGCCTGATTCTTTAATTTCCACAGTCAAGTACTGACTTTTTTTTAAAGCGCCGGCCTTCCAACCCGAAACAATGTACCGGATATTCTCACGCATCATAAATAGCAAGGATATCGCAACCGGGGATATTCCTCTGACTGGCGAAAGTGCTATAAGCTATCGAACTAGAGGGCCGCACTCTAGCTTTCACATCAAAAATAAGCTTACAGATCTGTCACAGCCTTTATGCTATACTTTGGACATGGACACGACTTGCACAGCTGATCAAAGTGCTGCCCTACTCAACGGAACGGCGATTATGGAAGATTTTATCGTCCAATGGCCTTAGTTTTGAATAAAACTACTACTTGTATGTGAGGTCATCGCAGGACAAAATTTAGAATAATTGGCAATATATGTATGTATTATTATTTTTAATTCTATATAGATCTTTCGAACTCAAAACTGACCCCATCCTCATCATCGAGAATGGCATTGACATTGTGAATTCTGGCACAACTCTCTCCTGTAGATGCACCATTCTCTTCAATCATGATAACCTGTATTGCAGCCTCCGTAGCCATATTCGAATCCCAAAGAATTTCTCGACGTTTACAATTCTTCAATAAAGTGATTGCGCGACGACGAATGTCTCTATCACGACATCGACTGGCCACAACATAGAGTGGAGGAATAATACCAAGGGAAAAAGAAAACGTCTGTCTTCGTGATGATCTTCCGGGGGATCTGAAACAAATTAGCATATTTTTTTTTGTATCTTTGAATGTGTCAAGAAAAACCTGGATCGGTTGATATAATTTTCCGCAAGAGAAACAATAGAGCCAAAATCAGCCATGTATTGGTCCCAAACATGTTCAGGGAACATTGTGAGTGGTAGTGATACGTATATATTTCCAAGAATGCACCATATTTGCATGATACCGGGATCATGGTCGTATGAATCTCCTTCTCCCGGAGTTGGATGTTTGGGGGTTGATGCAGAAGTGAAATTACTTTGTAACTCTTTTAAATATCGCGATACTCGTCCCTGGTCTGAAGGTAGATTAGGAACTACACGTCCCTCAATAGCTAGTGCTGTATTCAATCGATCATGGAGAATGTTGTTCAACAGGCCATCTAAGGAACAGTAGGAATCCTCTCTAGCACAAATTTCCTCCATCGTTTCCAAAGCGGAGGTGACCTGCTTGTCATAATTTTTATCATTAATTGTCACTGAAACTTTCGTTCCTAGTAGTTCAACTAATTGGTTGTCTAGTCGCGTGAGCAAAGATGTGAGAACCTGCTTTGGCACCAACGCCCCCTGGGTCGATTGCGGTAACGTCTTGTATTGTCGAAGCAAATTCAGTCCTCGTGTAATGTGAATGATTGTTGATCGGCGACAGCCGCGGATACTCTCAAAACAGGCAAAGAGCACACAGCATGCAAGTGTGATATCTTCTCTCGGCATGAGAGTCTCCAAGCCTCGAGGTCGCCGACTTTGAGCTCGAAGTAACCGAAGCGCCTTCCCATACTGGTACGTGGCAAACTGGCCTAGAGGGGTGTAATCCACACGAGTAGCACCATCGGGTCTATACTCATAAGCCTGATGAAGAGCCCCGAACGAAATGACAGCATGAGCCAAGACCGCCTCGGTATTCGCTGCCTTCAAGATTGGACGGCAAAACTCGGCTGGAAAGCGGGTTTTTGTCTCGGCGAGGAAAAAGTCAAGAGATTGCTGCTCTCGCAGCGATAGAGACCAGGGTGCGCGGTAGACTACCATCGTGTTTAGTGTCAAGCCAGAGCTATCTGTCCTTGATGGCGTTTTGACTACGCGATGGTACCCATCGCATTTGCGGCCTGTGGATGTGCAGCGCCGACAGCTTGGCTTTTCCTCATCGCATTTTACTTTTCTTATTCTTTTGATGAAAGAAAAAAAAACCCTGTTATTAGTGGCCAGGACATATTGAATAGTCGAGGCGACTCACTTGCAGGTTATGCAGCCTGTTTTGGTCCGGCTGGTAGAGGCTCGCGAGCGTCTAGGGATGCTCTCCATTTGGCAACCAAGTTATAATAATCCGCTCAACCTTCATATTATCGATGACTTCACACTAGGAGGCATAGCGAAGTATTTAGTTGTCGCACCTCGTGGAAATTGAAGTACTAAATAAACTAGAGGAGAAAGTTTGGATCCCCTAACTAGCGGCTTTGGCTGTAGCCTAGAGCTGCACATTATTAACTAATTGGGGCGAGCTCATTAGCGGCGGATTTATCGTTTGTCCGACATCGTAAATCCCTGAAATTGAAGATATTTCTATGTTAATTCTGTCATGTACTTATGACAATAGTGGAGCGATCACTTCCTGGACTTCCCAAACTTACCACTGGGAAAGTGGTTTTCGCTAACAGAAATAGATCCCTTGTCAGTGCCGCTAGGTAAGGTGCTCTAAATGTAATGCTCGAGAGTAGCAGTTACTGACGCCGCTTTGGCCATAATATCGCCTTGCTTTGTTTCCATGTCCTTTGCCTTCGTTCGTCCATGTCTTGGGAAGAACGCATAGAAATCGGTCACTGCGAAGATAACGTGGGACCCTTTAAACGCGGCGGTGGTTGACTGGAGATCTCCAATGTCTGCAAGCTATATTTGTTTTGCTCTTTTAACAATGGCACAGATTATAAAAGGCCTCGACAATAGTGTCAATTGTGTTTATTTTTTTTTGCGTTCCGCCAATCTTGTCTATGACAATTGTTTGTAAGTTGTAACAAGCTCGTTTGGAGCTAGTCCTATATAGGAAAGTACTTCATCACTCTAGCCTACACTGATTGTAGACTACCTGGTGTTCGGTTTTTACCACTTGCCCAAAAGAGTTTGTCTTTATTGAATCGAATTTTTCTGTAGCCCGGGCGCAGATCCCGAATTTTATAAGGAAGAAGCCATCCAGCTCGAGCGCACGCCGAGGGCTTGTCTTCTATTGCTCGCAGATGAAGAACTAAGAATAGGTAAGTAGTATTGTAGTGTGCTTGGAGTGCGTAATAGATCATTGGCATTTGCGCGGATAGTTTAATGAAAAAGAAATTTTTTTACATTACCCCTCATTATAGATCTCTACTTTTTACGAATCGATGCTGACCCGAAATATCGAACACATCGGAGAGAGACATGGAGTTCTAGAATTAACAAAGGAAACGTCGGTACGTGCTATTACTTTTGCCGAAGCATCATATAGAGACCGGAAAGAGAATTATCCTTACAAGATGGTCTCACCGTATCTTTCTTATTCCCTGTGCTAAGCAGGAATTATACAGAATCGACTGGAGGCAGAACAACGATCGCCAGCGGGTCTGGTTGACACTGGCTATAAGAACTCTAAAAGACCGTTTAAGCAGCCTACCAAGCCCAATTATCTAGCAGACTAATCATTTTATTACGTTCCATGATTGAGCTTTAACTTCAACCGCCCTAGAAAATGCATATTTCCTTTTTCGGCAACCTCAATTTGTCATCACGACCCTCGCAGACTTATAAGAATAATGCGACCTGGTCATTCATATTATGCATAAATCACTTTTAAAATAAAGAATCTAACTATTGTATAACTAGCTGCTATTTACATTATACTTTATGTGTTAGCTGAACTCATCTTTATTTTCCGCTCGACATGTGGGACCTCTGGATACTACTATTTTAAAAATAGTAGTATGCTTGCTTCTATTTCTCTTTCGCCTGGAGTTGTAAAGTTTAGACTAGATATTAGTATTTCTCTGTTACTTCTAATCTAGTCGTCGCCTGTCCATGACCAACAGGATTCAATGTCCTTGGTCTTAGTAGGCAGCAGCGTTTTCCATCTCACCACTCGGTCGGCTTTTCTGTTTTGGGAAAGATTCTATGAGCATATAAAGGCCCCCCAGATAGCACTCGCTTTTCAAGGAAATTGCTGACCAAGTTGCTCTTTAAAAAATTACATTACCATCCTAAAAACCAGAAATTCTTCTTGTGCATCAAAATGGGCTGCAAATCCTATATTAAACGATCCACCGTGGAATCTACAGTGACGCTCCCCAGTAACCGGACTTCAAATCCCCGGATCAATCGCTCTACTGTCGAATCCTGTACATTCGAGAATCTGACCGAAGCTACCGTAGTTCATCGATCTACGCTGGGAAATGTGAATCTTCGAGAAACACTCCCTGACTCCAAAACCGGCGGCAAACGCGACGGTTACAGCAGCAACGGCGGCAGCTACATCAAATTCAGTCATGCCAAAAACAGCACGTTGACAGACTCTAATTTGAAACGATGCAATATTCAAGACTCGGCCCTTGACTCCGTCTCCCAAGCCAAGTGGTGCAAGACCCGCGAATCTAGCATTACGAATGTGCCGTCACTCAAACGCTGCGATGTGATTGATACGGTCCTTGACAACGTGAAATATTTGCAGTGGTCGACTATAAAACAATCGCACCTGAAGGACTGTGCCAAGATAAAGCGCTCTACTATACAGGAGAGCAACGTGCAAAGTTCTATCGTTGATCACGCAAGTCTCATCGGCTGCAAGGCGAATAACTGTGCTATATACAGAACAAGTTTTAGAGGAATGCACATTGAGAACGGCATATGGAAACACGGATCCTTGGTTGGTCGAATTGACGACACAAAGGAGGTTATTTGCGAGAAGATAGTATGTTTGGTTCTATGTCCTAGGACAAAAAAGATAACCCATCACTAACAAACATGAAAAATCAAGTCCGCTAATGGAGTGGTTCATGTGACCATCGATGCGAATACTCATCCCTCTACTGACGAACGCGTCCCTGTGACCTTGAACGGCAGGCAAATTCCACTACATGAGAACAAACTCTCGTTCGACGAGACCGATTCAAATGATGGCTTCAGTTCAGAGTTGGATGCAGATGGAGATTTTGAATCTGGCAATAAGTTTCAAGCACCACCTCCATACCAGGTTTGATTATTATGGAATATCAATTTATCGCTTGTCATATCTCTGTCATTATCAATTGGTTTTACAGTACGTTAAATATCAGATGTACCCGTAGCTGCATAATAAGTAGTTAATTGCCAGTTTCTGTGTTTGAATTTGATGAAGGAAACACTTTAAAGCCTTACATATGTAGCCAATGCTTTATATTTCAGATGTCTATGATCATTATCGCGCCACCGTGGCTTCAAATGTTGTCATTTGAGGTGTTTCATGTATTTAGTTCTACCTTTACCTCTTATCTTTAGTGTAGCTGACAACATTCTTGACATTTAACCTCGCAACAGATGGCAGATGGGGAAAGGTATGACGGCAGCAGCCAAACAACTTAAAAAACTAGCTTTCCAAATGCCGTAAACAAGTATTATTCTCATCCAAAACCCGAGAAAACCCCTCTAGCCCGTACAACAACAGAAATACCACTCATTCAATGTTGTTCCAGCCCTCGCGCCAAGGTATAATGTGGTGACCCCCACAGATTATTATTGTTATTAACTCATCAATAATAAAAGAAAGGTATAAACCCCCACGCCGACCGTAGGCTTATATGTAATTGCCGGGTGGATATAAACTATAAAATATGAAGTATGCAGTGCCCGGCCCTTCTCTTCTCGCCACCATCGGAGCAACTCCGTTCCCCATATTATGGTCCGTGAAGCACGCACCAGCGCGCACGTTTTTTTATGACAGAAATGCTTTGACTTGTACTGACTTGTATCGGCATTCGTATTCATCGTAAGTAGTTATAACGTGGACTATGTGTGGTCGGCAGTAGTGAATCCAATCTGACAAGCTGGTGACGCCTTTATCAATTGTTAGATAAGACGACAGCATGATTATTGATAGAGAGCTGGAAATTGCCTCGCGCAGACGTAATAATAATGTAGACCTGTTTCGAGCACGACTTGGGTAAATATTCAGGCTAATTTGTTCCCCCGTCAACCTATCGTGTGATACCCGCTGTCGTATTGAGTGGCGATCAAAGCGAATTAGCCAAAGAAAGCTTCGTTTCTATTGGCATATTTGCAATCCCCCGAAACAATGGGCCCATGCCCATGGGGAAACTTGAAAGAAAACTAGCCCCGGATTTACTGCGAATGGCCTGGCAGAACGGACGAATCCGACCACGCGAGAGACAGACCAAAGCGTCATGTGGCACATGGCTCTCTCCCTAGGGCAAATCATAAAAGCCATGGTCATCGAGGATGTCCTCCATCACGGACTTTCTCCGAGGGTTCCGCAAGCCGTGCTCACACCAGTCAAAAGAAAGAGAAAATCGCACGCCCCTTAATGCTAAATATTATTGATGGAAACACTGTTTATTCTCGGCAACTGTACCCAAGGACACCATCGGATCCGCTTCCCCGCAAACCTCATGGTCCTCGTGCGGAGGTAGCCGCTAAACCCTAGTCGCAAATGACCCGAGTATATATAGCCTGTACACCTGCTAGATACTGTAGCTCTGTTTAGTTCCTCATAAGCAGACTCGTCGGTTGGCTTTCCCATATTTTCGTTCTGCCGGAAAAATTATAACAATGGCGGGTCACGATGCGATTATCCACGACCGAGACGCGATGGGGGAGAAAGCTGATATGTCGCACGAAGAGGTCGTGCATATTGCAGCCCTGACAGATGAGGAAAAGGCGGTGGAAGTCAAGCTGCGACGAAAAATTGATTCGTTGATTTTGCCACTGGTTATCACCGTTTACTTGATGAATTACATCGACCGGTACGTCGGGTATCCCGTGGGAGAGTCATCACTGAAACTAACATTTCCCAAGAAACAATTATGCTGCTGCCAAGCTGCAAGGTCTTACCGATGATTTGCACCTTAATGACGCCCAGTATCAAACCGGTCTATCGATCCTGTTTGTGGCGTATATCCTGATGCAGGTCCCTTCGAACTTGCTTCTCAATTATGTCGGCCGGCCATCTTTGTATCTCGGCTTTTTTGTCGTTGCTTGGGGATTAGTCTCTGCTCTGACTAGCCAGGCTAAAGGTTATGGATCAATTGTGGCTTGCCGTTTCCTCCTCGGATTTGTCGAGGCACCATTTTTCGCCGGAGTGCTGTTTTATCTGTCTAAATGGTATACAAAGAAAGAGCTTGCGTTCAGAATGAGTATTTTCTACGCTGGTTCCTTGCTCAGTGGCGCCTTTGGTAGCCTGATTGCCGCCGGAATTCTCTCGGGGCTGGCGGGACATCGTGGTTTGGCGGCCTGGCAGTGGCTGTATATCATCGAGGGAGCCATAACATGCTTCGTCGGCCTCATTATCATGGTTGCTCTGCCAGACTTTCCGGAGAACTGGCGTTTGCTGTCACCAGAAATGAAAGCCGTGGCTAACCGGCGACTGGCAATCGATGCCGCCGAGGCTGATGTTGATGAAGAGGGTGGTATGAGTCAATGGCGTGGATTGAAGCTGGCATTTGCAGACAAGCGCACATATGTGCTTGCCCTTGCATACATGGGCATCACTGGCGCTGCTGGCTTTCAGAATTTCTTCCCAACGCTCACCGGCACGTTGGGCTATAACCATGTCATCTCACTTTTGCTTGTCGCGCCGCCATATATTTTCATGGTCGGCTATTCTCTGCTGCACAACTATTTCTCCGACAAGATGCAGAAGCGGTTTATCTTTTGGGTCTATCCAGTTCCAATAACCATTGTCGGGTTCATCATCTTCATGACAACCTCATCTTTCGGGCCTCGATACTTTTCGCTTTTCTTGATGAACTTTGTCTTCGCCATGAACGGCACGCTGTTTGGCTGGATCGCCAATGCAATCCCAAGACCGCCGGCAAAGCGTGCAGCTTCATATGCCTTTATCAACTCAGTCGCAAATTCAGCCAGTATCTGGACGCCGTACACGTACCGCACGCAGGATGCGCCACAATATCGTCTTGCACTGGGTGTTTGCATTGCACTTCAGGCCTTGGCCTTTCTGATGGGCTTGATCCTGTACCTTGACTTGCGGGCATCGAACAAGCGGCTGGAGCGTTTGGAGAACGAGGACGTGTCCTTGACCGAGAAGGAAATGCGGCGCCTGCAAAAGACTGCCGAAGTGGAGGGCATCGATATTGGGGCCGCAAGGCGACTACAGAAGGGATTCCGCTATGTCCTGTGATCTTGTCTTTTTGTTGTCTTGAGCCGATTGGGATATTGTAACCAGTATGAAATAGAATATCCAGACGCGGAGTTTATATTGATACTGTCATACCGAAGTAGTAGTAACCCTAACTCTAACATGACCACCACCAGGATGTCAAAAACGGGGGCTTAGGGACCAGTGTCTGAAATGATGCCAAAGTTTAGTGGCCAAGCCTGTAAGAGGAAAGCGTGACAGACAGGAGGCACGTGTTGTCTACGGTTGCGCTTGGGGAAGGCGCGAGGGCGGTCCGCACCTCGCTTGCCATCTTTCTTCCTCTTCCTCTTCCTCTTCCTTGCTGCTCGCCTCTATCCTTGTTCTCTCTGCTGCAAAGACTGGCTCTATTGACCTGCAAGACATGCCACTGGTTTGCCCGGAATTCTATTCCAGGACGCCATCGCACACGCCTGATTTCTAACCGCCCAAGGGTAGCTGAACCCACATCAAAAGGGAATCGCGGATCGTCGTTCGCGACACTCAGCGCTAAGCGAGCTCGACTGGCCAAAAGATTCTATTCAATCTTTGCAGAGCGAACCGGATACAATCTTAATACTGATACGTCACAACTGGGGTTTTATGGCTCGCTTCGACCTTGCGCTCTCCGGATGGTGGCGCCAAAGCTATCTCCCGAGTCGCTGTTGAGTCTCCATCTAGGGGGCGAGTTTTGCGGCTAATTTCCGGCCATCCAAAAAGACACCATTTCTTCCCATGGCGCCCGAAGCTATGTTCATTCGGGACATCGATCGAGATTTGCATACGATAGAAAGAAATAGAAAGTGCGAGAGAGCAGCAACTTGGTGGTAGAGGAGGCCCACTTCTCCCCGTTGCACCGGTGCCGGTGCTTCATCCTCGGTCGAAAAAAAATTTAAATTTGACAGCCGTTTACATTTAACCTGGAATTTTCCGCCCTTGATTCTTTGCTGCAATTTGTTGGATGTACGGGGTACTGTAAAGCTACTCCGTACTACGTAGAGACTACAACGATGCATTGGATAATCACGGCTTGTGCAACCACTCATTTTCTCATGATTCTGTGCACTGTTGCACTGTCCAGAGACTAACAAACACCGTTGTGGGGCATGCAGTGATCGGCCGACAGAGGCTAGCTGAGCCTGTTCAACTGCCGTTAAACCGGAAATGGAATGGACACATCAGGTCTTCCCCTCTGAAAAAGGGCCCAGATCATCCTTCAGGGATGCTCCGGTCGTTGAGCGATCACCTCCGAGATCTCTCATCTCACCCTGCGATTTCCTGCAGTGCCGTTCGTGGGCTGCCCAACAATGCCGCCAAAATAACAGACCCTTCACACTGCGCAGCCACAGAGCTCTCTATACTAGCCATATCCTGGGACGACTAGGAGCCCAAGGCGCGGGGCGCACCTGGCCGTTTGTGGCTGTTAGCCGCCATGTCGGATTCTGGCTACAGCGATGAAGCCAAGCTTAAGAAGCCTACCAACCGACAATCACGGTCATGTCGAGTTTGCCGTCTTCGCAAAGTCAAGGTGTGTTTCTTTATCCACGTATTTCACTGCAGTTGCGTGTTATGCAAAATACATTTATTTAATTGTATCTTTTTGCAAAAAAGAGAGCTTCCAAGAAAAAGGAACCAACTCTCACCCCCACCCAAGCGTTTAGATATCATTTCATGCACTATGGAAATATACATCAATACATTTATGACGTGGTTATCATCTGTGCGCTTACTGACCAACCTAAACTTTTAGTGCGATCGAGTGAAGCCATGCCACGCTTGTTGTGCCCATGGGCATCCGTCAAAGTGCGTGTACGATTCAGTGCCTGGGGAGGAAGAAACACAGCCAATTTCACAAGCCGAGGAGATTCGGAATTTGCGCAATGAGATCAAAGAGCTACGGACTCGAATGAATTCAAAGGGTGCGATACACTTATCCTTTTTTCTTGGACGCACAGACATTAACTCGATCTTTATTATAGGGGACCAACAATCTCGATCTCGGAAACTAGCTGAATTGGAAAAGCTTTTTGATGCTATACGATCAGCTCCAGCCGAAGTTGTTGATGGTCTCGTTGGAAATATCCGTGCAGATCGATCAAGAATACCTCTGGAATACAATGGTAAGTTATCGAAGCTCTTGCTAGCCTCTGCTTGGACTACAACAATTGTCCATGTTCAATTTCTGAAAATTCGATAGAGGAGACTCGTTTAATCGCTACTTCAGAAAAGAGGCTTGTTATGCGCTCTACTTCACCATGGGGTTCAAACGGCGAAGACGAAGAATACTCGTTTAATAAGTGGAACTCGTCAATCGCTAGCGACTCGCGCAGTAGTAGTAGTAGCGGAAGTAGCAGTGCTAGTAGCATCAGCATTGACGAAGATTGGTGCGGGCCGCTTTCTCGATTTACTTCAGCCAAACCGATGGTAGATGTGTTCGTCCAACGGTTTGTTGACGCCTTCAGCCCAGAGGTCGATCTCCGCTCTGGACGTGCAGGGGCTATCCGAGCCGCGGCCGATATTCGGATGTTCTCACCCATGATATCAAATGCCTTTGATGCTGTTTCACTAACCTTCTTTGGCCGAAGTGCACAAGATCCTCGGGTTGAGGCCGCCGGCATGAAACTTTATCCAAAGGTTTTGCGGTCGTTACAGGATGCCCTTTTGGACCCTGAACGGAGCCGGTCAGAATCAACTCTCATCACAGTTACCTTATTATTAGCCTTTGAAAGCATTGAACGGACATCAACCGAGGCCGTTGTTGCCCATGTGAAAGGGGCGGCCCGGTTGATACAACACCGAGGACCAGAAAACCATGTCCATGGAGTTGAACACCTATTCTTTTGCGAACTTCGGCCATACTGGGTAAGATTATTATAAGAACATTCTAAAACAACTGAGGGATAAAAGTTTTGCTAACTTTTTCTAGGTTGGCGTTGACCTTGTTGAGCGCAAACCGAGTTTTATGGCGGAAGAGGCATGGAAAACTGTTCCCTGGTCTGAAGGAACGACATCAAAAGACTTGTTACACTATTTGCTCGACCTTGTTGTTGATATTCCGGGACTCCTGGGACAACACGACGAGCTTGTAGCTGCACAGGAAACCCAACATCTCGGGAAAGGCGAACTTCGTGTGAAACAGGCAAAGCTGTGGAATTCGATAGCAGATTTGACGTCTCGACTACTGCAATGGAAAAGGGATTATGTCGACTGCTACCCCGGTGGTGGGCCAGTAGCGACATCCGAACCGCAAGGCCCAGATCCTTTCCCTGTCTTCCGTTGTTACGACCTGCGTACTATGCAGGTAATCGAACCACCACCGCTTGTTTACCCTGATCTCAGGCTGTTACAAACAATGTCCATTTACTGCGCCAACAGGCTCATCCTATCCACGATCGACAATAGACTAGAAGGGGCTGTTACGATAGTGGAAAAGTACCAGCTGGCGTGTGATATTGGGCGTAGTCTAGAGTGCTATATCCGTCGAGCACCTGGGAACATGATCAACCGCCTTGCTTTCCCTGTGCGAGTGGCATGGGAAGCTTTCCCCGCTGGCGGCGTCGAGCGCGAGTTTATGGTCCAGGTGTTTGAACTTGTTGAAAAGCGCCACGCCTTGCGTTTATGGGGAAGCGCGATGCCCGAGTTGAGCGTTCCTGGCTCCCCGCCTTGAATGGAGGAGGATCATGAAAATAATTATGACAATGACGATTATGATGAGTTGATATGCGATGAAGCCACGACTATTGCGAAGGCGATTTTAGTCATCTAGATTTGACTGCTCGAAAGAGATCAATCACTTGCCCCAAGACTTGAACGTAGCACTGCTGTCTCGTATGTTACACTACTGTTGTTCCTCGAAAGGATTCGACCACATTTCAGTTACACCAAGTAAAACGCCAATCTGGGATTTGTTTACAGGGACCACAGCCCACCAGTTGACAAGCGATGACAGCTGTCAGGCGCTGTCACCTCATGCTAATGCATCCTGCTCGGATCTCTCAATCTCGGAAATTGACTTATGGAATGCTTGCTGCGGGGGCTGCTAGCCCCCTAGCTGCTCAATAGTCTCTCTTGGCACGGAGCCACAGTGGTTCGTCGCAATTTTCTTTGAGAGGCTGGCGTACGGGTCAATTTACAGGGTACGAATCACAGATAATAATGGGCTTTGTACTAAGTAGCGAGCTGCTGGGATCTGGTTCTCGGTTCCCCAATTTTTGAAAAAAAAAAAAAAACCATCGGCTTTAATCGAGCTCTGAAGCTTTTCGGACCTCGGAATCACATTTTCATACTGATGATTCGACTACACCCAGCTCTCCTCAAACTCAAAAATGAGCGAGTGAGTCTTAATAAGTTACTGGATTTCCTTATCCCGTGCATGCCGCACGAACGAAGGAATCCCATTTCACGCTTGTCTCGACCTAGCCCGGACGATCGAAGATGACAAGCGCTAAAATTTTAGTGTAATTGAGTTTGTTCAAGTGTTGTTTTTCAAGATGATGTATCAATAATTAATAATGTTTCTCTCCCCTGCTCTCGTGTTGCTGGGGTTTTCATAAAGGGCTGGTTCTCCGCTCGTTGACTATACTGCCAAAAGCTACACGTTCAATCTCCCCTACACTTTTCTCTTGCACATTGGGATTATCACGATTTGTTTACTATCGAACTCACGATGCGTTCTCTACTCCTGTCTGCTGCTATTGCAGTATCCACTACCAGGGCTGTTCTCGTGCCCGATCCAGCCAACGACTACTCCTGTACATCTACACATAACCCCGTCGTGACGCTACACGGGCTGGGGGCGACCTACTACGAAGACATCAACTTTCTCGGCGATTGGCTTAAGACTCAGGGCTTTTGCATCTTTCGCGCAACATACGGTTCATACCCTGATTTCCCCCTGGTGGGTGGATTTTTGCCCGTCAACGAGAGTGCCGTTGAAGTCGCCGATTTCATCGCCAACGTGAGCAGCAGTATCCCCGACACAAAGATTGATATTGTCGGGCATTCTGAGGGTGCCTTTTTGTCGTTATATGTGCCCAAGTTCCAGCCGGGGATCTCGGATATCGTGCAGAGAATCGTTAGCATTGCGCCACCGACTCGCGGGACAAATTTCGCAAACTTGATCACACTGGCAAACGATCTCGGAATTGACGGGGTGGTGCAAACGGTTCTCGATCTCTTCGGGTGCCATGCCTGCAACGACGTGACTGATGGCGGATGGGCTATTGAGCAGCTCAATGACGGCACCCCCATCATCCAGCAAGGCAACTCGGCGACTATTATTATCTCCAAATATGACGAGCTCGTAACGCCGACTTCGATCTCGCCGGTCAACGAACCGAATGTGCGCAACGAATACGTCCAAGACTATTGCCCGCTTGACCCGGTTGGACATATCGGCGAAGCGTATGATTTGAATGTGTGGAATTTGGTCAAGAATGCGCTGGAGGATGTGACGGCACATAACTTTCCGTGTGTGTTTGGGAGTCCGGGGAAGTAAAAAGAATTGAACAAAAGAAGGATAATACTGTATATATATGGACTGGGAGGACATAGTATCCCAATAATTTATAATGTGCAGAGGTCTCTAAAGGGTTAGACCCGAGTGTCGAGTACTTTGGAAACACTAGCTGCAGCGAAAAATGTGAAGAGATCAATTGATGCTATTGAGGAAAGATTTGTGATTCCAAGATGGATATCTAGGGGTGAAGGGAATATCAATAGCCGAAACTGGAAAAGCGATATGGATTTTACAATTATAGAACATTTGTTTGCTTTCCCCTCGCCCAGACATATTCAAAGCCATAGCTCCATCTTTAGATCTATCTAGTGAGGGTTACATCTGTTGCCTGCAGAAGGGCGGTGACGAGCGGCAGTACCCCACATCGCGCATTATTGTTGAAAGCTTTCTCCAACATCGATTTTCAGACGACTCAACCTTGGTCAAACTAAAAATGTTACTTTCTCATGTAAATTGATTTTAGTCGATATGCAGAGGGATGAATTGCAATTGAGTTGCAGCTCATTATGGGTATGGTCCCGATTCGCACTTCGCTCGTCCCGGAGAGCTAACAACATGTGGACAGGACTCGGAGACCGCCAGCTTTTCGAGATGCGCTCTTCCGTTTGTGGCATCTGCTCCAGTGCTGGTAATTACTGTCATCGGACTAAAGTATCTCCTGAGCCATCCGTATCTGCACCGATGGCGTCCAGCATGGACTCGATCATTTGTGAGAGAGAAGCCCGAGCCTGCTGAATTTCCAATACCTCCACCAAGGCAGCCCAGGGGCAAAGCTATTCTCCTTTGTGTAATAGCGCTAGCCGTGTTTGGGATTGGAATTGCTCGCCTTGCAATATCCCCGTTGTTCTTTTTGTTCTTTGTCTTTCTAGCGACGACGGTTGCCTGGGTAAGTTTTGTTTCTTTTTTGGGAAAGTCAAAGTTGAACGCCATTGCTCATGCTAGTAGGCTCTCGCTGCAATTGTGATAGCAGTCAAGCAGCCAGTGGAAGCCCCGACTTCACTGCTAGTCTATTATATCGCAGCACTATTTGCCGAATTTCCCATTGCCAATGCCCTATCAACTGCGGGCTTGGTAGGACAGATTGCACATGGTGTAACCATTTGGGCGGCATTGATATCAATTATTATAATTCTTATTATGCCAACCCGAAACCCTACTTTGTCAAAAGAAGGAATTGGTATTGTGGGCCAAACCCCATCGGACCGTTTACGCAGCCCAGAGGATGACTTGCTTCTTTGGCAATACCTCACCATCTCGTGGATGTGGCCGCTTATTTCACTGGGACGCAAAAGAAAAATAAATGAAGATGATGTATGGTTACTGGGGTATGAATTCCAACATCGAAGACTCCACGAAAAGTTCCGTCAGCTGCAGGGATCTGTCTTGGGCCGCTTACTGCAGGCCAATGGCGTTGATGTATTCATCATTGGCAGTATTGCTATTTTGCAAATGATATGCAGTATGTAGCAGGCTCCGCTACCTCGGGACAATAGGCTGATTGCACATAGATTTCTCATCACCACTGCTTCTACAGCAGCTTCTCAAAGTCATGTCGATTGAAGATGTTGACAAAAAGGTAGCTTTGACTTATGGGGCCATAATGTTCGCCCTTCGACTAGTTTTTGCTCAAAGCCAAGTCCTGAATCTCTGGTATGGTCGAAGATGCTACGAGCGTAGCCGAGGAGAAATGGTGATGATGGTATACGAGAAAGCCTTATCTCGGAAAAACACGTTTGGGCAGAAAATACAGACCAAGGACGAAGTTGAAGATTTGTATCAAGATGAAAATATGGATGACAGCGTGGATGAGCCTAGTAAGAGAAAACGAAAGTTATGTGGATTGATTCCTTGCCGAGGAAACAAACCCCAGAAGAAAGAGGCAAAAGAGACTGCATCCATGGGCAAAATATTCAACCTGCTGCGCGGGGACGTCTATGAAGTTGCTCAGCGGTTTTGGGAAATCGATACCCTCATCGATAAACCGTTAGGTCTCGTGATATCCATTGCCCTTGTTTGGAAATTATTCGGCCCATCGTGCTTTTTGGGTGTTTTGACAGTCATCGTTGCTCAAGTCATCAACGGATTTATAACTCGAGCCCTCCTTCGTTGGGAACGAGTTCGTCGAACTGCAACTGATGTGCGGTTGCAAATCTCTTCACAGTTTGTGGAGGCCCTTCGCCATCTTCGCTGGTATGGATGGCAAAGCCATTGGCTTCGTCAGGTCATGGAGGCGCGTGACAAGGAACTGAATCTTCGTATTATTACAAGTCTATGGAATATCGCAATCAGATTTGTCAACGTCTTCTCAAGCGGCGTTTTCCCTGTGGTGGCTCTATATGGATATACCATGTTAGCTGGGCATCCGCTTAGTATCGACATTATTTTCCCCGCACTTCAACTTTTCACCATGCTGGAAGAGCGACTTCGCGACATCCCTTCGCTAATTACCACCCTTATTAACGCCTCTATCGCCATGGGTAGAATTGAAGATTTCATGGCAGAGCCGGACAAAGAAACTGGAAAAGCCGACACTGCGTCAGACTCGACTCCAATCAGGTTAGAGTCTTGCTCGTTTGCTTGGCCAGGAAAGCTATCGCCTGTTCTGTCTGATGTAACTCTCACAGCTAGCAAGGGCTTGACAGTTATCTGTGGTGTTGTTGGAGCTGGCAAGACAGCACTATTGCAAGCCTTCCTTGGTGAGCTTGATAAATTAAAGGGCGAATCTCATATACCGAATGAAATGGTCGGATACTGCGCGCAAACCCCTTGGCTGCAAAGTATGAGTATTCGAGACAATATTATTTTTTCATCACCCTACGATGAGCAACGATATAAGCGTGTGTTGGATGCATGTGCACTAGTTCCTGATCTGGCAAACTTTGCACATGGTGACTTGTCTTTCATAGGGTAAGTAAATAGCTCCACTTCTTTTACTAAAGCTTCGTAATGCTAAAATACTCGAAGGGAAAACGGCATAGGTCTTTCTGGTGGCCAGAAGGCAAGAGTAGCTCTTGCAAGAGCCGTTTACAGTACAGCTAGAATTTTGTTCCTCGATGACCCGTTATCAGCGCTCGACCACAATACCGCCGAATTTATTGTGCGCAAATGCTTCCTCGGTCCGCTGATGGAAGATCGCATTGTGGTTCTTGTTACGCATCGCACATCTTTGGTGCAGCCATATGCAGACCAAGTCGTTGAAATCGCAAATGGCCATGCCAAGTGCTATGATAAGCAGGCGATGTCGTCTATTCACGTCGCTGACGATGAATCTCAAGTAGACGAGATAGCGCAGGAAAATGCCGAAGAGGAGGTATCTTCGGCAGTTCCAGACAAGTTCATCGAAGAAGAGCATAGGGCCGACTGGGGGGTTCAAACTCGTGTGTACTGGTCGTACATCAAGGCGGGAAAGCTCAAGTGGTGGAGCATCCTTGTCGCAGTCCTCGCGATCTATCGTCTGACAGCTGTGGTGCAATCGTGGTTTCTCAAGGAATGGGGCGAGGCATACAATGGGTCTCTGGTCATGATCGCGTACACGAGTATGAGAAAGCAAATGTCGGAGCACTGGATGAACATCCCCGTGGCAGGCGTAAATCTCAACCACAGCGGTTTGAGCACTCAAAATTGGCCGTTTGATCAGATGCACATGCCACATCCCGCAGAAAATGTTCGTCCCTGGCTAGCTCTTTATCTCGGCATAGCTACATTTCAAGCCCTGGCTATGCTTGCTGCTCAATTGTTGATGTTGGTGATTATTTATTGCGCGGGCAAAACAATGTTCGAGCAAGTCATGGAACGTGTAAGCCTTGCTACATTTAGGTTCTTTGACGTCACCCCAGTGGGACGACTTATGAATCGTTTGACCTCGGACATTGGCGCCGTTGATGGAAACATCAGCAATCAATTTCAAGTGATTGCTTTTCAGATGATCACCTGGACCTCTGCTATCGTTGTCATTGCGTCGGTGACACCAACATTTTTAGTGTTTGCTCTTTTTCTGACCAGCGCTTTCGTTTTGATTTTCTTGCGATTCCTACCACTTTCACAAAGTCTTCGACGTTTGGAAATGGTCTCTTTGAGTCCGTTGCTGTCTAATTTTGGAGAACTTCTGCATGGCCTCACTACGGTTCGTGCGTTTCATGCCGAAGTACGGTTTCAGAACCGAGTTATCCAGGTGGTGGACAAATTTCAAGGGATGGACCATTTCTACTGGTCTTTGCAAAGCTGGTTGATGTACCGGTTTGAGGCGTTATCGGGGTTCTCTACGTTTTGTCTCACCGCATTGGCATTGTACACTGACATATCAGCGGGTCTGGTTGCTTTCATGCTTGTCTCTGCTAGCTCTTTCGTCGATTCCACGCACGCACTGTGCAAGTATTACGGCCAGTTGCAGATGGACTTTGTCTCTGTTGAACGTGTTGACGAGCTTCGACACATTGAGACTGAGCCCGAGGGCGAAATCGACCCACCAGCATATTGGCCGCGCTTCGGCACTCCTATTATCTTCGACGATGTTACTATTCGCTACGCCCCCCACCTAGAGCCCTCGCTGTCTAAAGTTTCCATAGAGATTCCTGGTGGGTCTACTGCTGCAGTGATCGGCCGTACTGGCAGCGGAAAATCAACATTGGCTCTCAGTCTTCTAGGCGTGATACAACCAGATTCGGGTGTAATACTCATTGACAACATTGATATATCCAAAGTCAGCAAACAAGCGCTCCGAACGCGCATTACGTTTGTTGCACAGGACCCTATCCTCTTCCCCGGAAGCATCAGATTGAATCTCGACCCAACAAACGAGTACTCGGACCGCGAATGTGCGGACGCACTTGAGCGCATCTGCTCTCGTCATGGCTGGTGTCTAGATTTCTACATTGAGGCCGGTGGGCGAAATCTTAGCCAAGGCCAGCGCCAATTAATAGGGCTGACGCGTGCTGCGCTCCGACGGAGTCCGATTGTTATTCTTGACGAAGCGACTGCGTCGATCGATCACGAGACGTCACTGGAAATTCAAAAGATTATACGAGAAGAAATGAAGGAGAGCACGGTGATAACAATTGCGCATCGACTGGAGGCTATTAACGATGCAGATTACTACGTCGTGCTAGATCACGGTAGAGTTGAAAGACAGGGGCGGGTCTGAGTAGATTTCGATGAGATGAAAGATGCTTAGAAAATGAACGTTTTAGACCTTCCAAAGATTTTAATTTTTCTAAAGATTTCTTTTTATCGGACTGGGGATACTCCCGACCACTGCAATGCTGAAGCTAGTATCAATTGTAACTAAAGCAATCTAGACTTATATGCTATGGTTGCTAAACGTTCGGGAGATCGCTCGGATTCTGACCTGTCACTATTTGTGACATAATGAAAGAGTGAGGTCTCATATCTTTCGCTAATGTAAACCTTGTCTTTATTGCTCATAATACGAGTAATATTTTCCTTATCCACCTATACCAAGGGTCAACGCCATGAGTCTTTCTTATTGGATATTAGTACAACTAATGAGGCAGGGCCGTAGACATCTATAAAGGTGAACACTTGACCTTGAGGACAGGCTCTAACAAGGAATGCCTTAGATATATAGCTGACAACTCTAGCGCATGGGAACAGTAGTTAGTCTTTATCTATGAAAACTCTTACTCCCGAGGGGCTACTAAACTGAATAATCCATGGAAAACCTGTAAAGAGCAGTATAGGGTAGGCCTCACGACGCCGAGCTGGCTTTTCAAGAAATGCATGGCTTATGCAGCTTGATTCTTAACAGAGCTGACTCGCACCTCCAATGGCCTTTTTTCAACCAACAAAAAGGTTCTAAGTTCTTCCCACCGTAGCTGCTTCTCGTGAATGCATTCGAAATCAAACTCAAAGAGCAGCTTCGCAAGGATCAGCCTCATCTCGGCCCAGGCAATGTAGACCCCCATACATGACCGGGTACCCATACTGAATGGCTGGACAGCGGAGCGGTCGTCTCGGAAGAATGGTGAACTGGGCTGGATTGGTAGCCATCGCTCCGGGATGAACGTGGTAGCTTGATGGAATTTCTTTGGGTCGCGATAAAGGCTATACGGCTGGAGCGACACCCGCGTCTGCCGATCATTCAATGTCAGATGCACTTTATACTCAATACAATATGATCAACTTACCCCTTCAGGTAACCAAACACGAGAAATAACCCGACCGCCCCCAGGAACGAGTCGCGGAAGCATCCATGGAACCGGGGGGCACAGCCGAAGACCCTCATTTATTACCGCGTTGAGATACGGTAGATTACGGACGGCATCCATGGAAATATCTAGCACTCCATGGAACGTGGAGCGTACCTCGTCTACTAGTATAGCCAGCTTTTCTGGGTTGTTAACCAGGTAGTTGAGCGTACCGGTCAAGACGGTGGCTGTCGTCTCACTGCCCGCTGTGGTCAGGATCATAAACGTCGCGTTCAGTTCGCCGAGTGGTAGCTCTAGCTTGCCACCTTCGCCGATAAGATGTGACATTATGTCTGGCTGCTGCAACTCCCATCCCAATCGTCGTTGCACTTTATCAGCAATCTGTTGAAAATGATCTTTTTGCATTTTTCGCAGCGCAGGGGGGATCAATCTCATCAAGAGCGACTCCAGCAAAGGGTAGAAGCGCGCTGCAGCTACAAACGACGCCGCTTTGACGCTGTTGAAGAGCAAGGAAATCCAAGGGTGATACTGTGAGTGCTCGAGGCACTTGAAAGACTCCCCAAAACCCAATTCGCCGAAAATGTCAAACGTTGTATAATTGAACCATGGTGTCATATTGATTTCCACGCCCTTTTCTTTCCCTCCGTAACCAATATCGGCTTTTTCCACGCGCTCGTGCAAACGCTGAACTAAAAGATTCACATATTTTTGTAGAAGCGGCTCTTGCGCCCGCAGTGCTCGGGGTGTAAAACCAGGCGACAAAGCTTTGCGTATGATGGCATGTTTATCTGGGTTGATGGCACTCAGTAAAGAGTCAGGATGGCCGGGCTGGCTCTTCCACCAAGTAGGGTCTTTCAAAAACGGTGAATTCGCCGAGTAGATATCTGTCCAGCCATCACCATCGGAAATGCTGACTTCGTCCGGCGCCGTGCGGACGACTGGCCCGTATCTGCGGTGTAGGCGTTGAAAGTCGTGCACAATCGTCCCCCGAAGGAGTGCCCAAATAAAAGGCAAACGAGTGGCAGACCAGCTGCGCGGGCCGGGAACGTGGGCAAGCGGATGAAACCAGGTGTTATATATGACACGAAGGAGGATATACTGGGGTTTACCAATTAGTTTGCAATACATGATAAGATAACAAGGACGATGAACATACCGCCAGCGGAATCACAGCTAGGGAAGCAATAGACAGCATGTTTTTAATTGTATGGATAAATGATGATTTCGAGTTAAAAGGATAGACAATGTTGGTTGTACGTAAAACAAAAGAAATACTTGAGCCAGCTGAGGTAACTTGTCAACCACCCCAGTTAGGGTTAGGGTTATACTCACTTTCTTGGCGTACATAGGATGATTGAACAGTGAAGGGAAGCTCTTCCCAAACTAGAACCTGAATACGGGGCTTTGACATGACCCAGTGTTGTCTCTAGCCTACGTACAGTCGTACCATCCTTGATCTGGTGTCCAGCCAGCTACTCATGCAGTCTGTTCTGCAATAAATGCCCATACCTGCTCCATCCCTGCCCTGTGATACTGCTTTCAAAAGGGTTTACCCCTCCTTTTTTGTTTTTTGCTTCTTCCGCTGAAGACCGCATAAACTCAATATTGCGATTGCAAATCATGGTGCATGCGTTCAACTAACAAAGCAATTACTATCCGATGGATTGTCCCCGGTCGACCAATAGATTGACAAATATAAATTTCCTTTCGCCTCCAGAAATTTACGAGGCTAATTCGGCCACTAACCAGTTCATCCAAGAAATATTTATTAATTGGTGTTTATTGGCATTGAATCACGGTTTGCTTCATGGTTTTAGGTATTCGTTTTACACATAGATCCAGATCAGCTTAATCTGGAAACCTCGTTGTTCCATAAACTGGCATGGCAACGCAATGGATCAGGCCCCTTTTTCGGCCACCAGGAGAGAATGTTAATTTTATCAATCCGGTGAACTAGTTTGATGAGAACGTTGCGCTACACACTCCCTGCCTGACTCTGGATATGGCCGGGGCAAAATCCGCACCCGCAAACTTGCCCGCCCTACGAGTCGCTTTGGGAGTCGATGAGTGTGAGTCTATGTAAAATCAGTGCTATTATAGTGTTTTCTGCTAATACTACCGTGCAGATATCTGTATGGATTCAGCCTTGTCCAGCGATGCCAAAGCGTCAACTGGTATATAGGGGCAGTAGGACACAGTCACGTTGGCAACTTCGTGTAGAATATTTAGTGTCCGCGATGAGGATGAATCTTGATAAAAACGAATACGTAAATACTGAGTAAAATGCGTGCAAACTAGAAAAAATACTGTAATAATAAAGCCGGCATGGTTTCTATTTGTAGCATATTATGTCGTGGTACTTGACGTGTTGGCCAATGACAAAGGATGTGTGCCAGTTCTTTGTTTCCCCTCGTTGCTGCACATCGCTTCAACTTCTGCCTCCCCTTCAAATCTTTTTTCTCGGTTTTGAAACGACGTCAAGTTAAATGTATTCTCGCGTCTGATATTGTCCTTTGCTCTTCTAGATAGTTTTGGATTCGCGCCAGCCACCTCCGTGATTGATCGTCGCCGAGCCCTAATTGATCGAATGGGTCCTCAGTTTTCCCAGATTTTCCCTCCTCGTCCCGGCTTTACGTTCGAGGAGCTCCCATCGCAAAAGGGAAAAGTATTTCTCATTAGTGGTGGTGTGTCGGGTATTGGGTTCGAGGTTGCCAAGGTCCTCTATGCAAAGGCTGGCAAAGTCCACATCGCTGGTCGCTCTCGAGAAAAGGGCGAGGCCGCTATCCAGGCGATTAAAAACGCCGTCTCAGACACTCAAGGCACATTGGAATTTCTCCTTCTCGAGCTCGATGACTTGACTACTATCAAATCCGCTGTGGGTGCCTTTCGAAGCAAAGAGTCCAAATTGGATGTCCTCTTCAACAATGCGGGAGTCTCGCAGCCGCCTTTGGGCAGTGTATCTGCACAGAATATCGAACTTCAACTGGCCACTAACTGTCTCGGCCCATTCCTGTTCACAAAACTACTGCAGCCTATCATACACGCTGCAGTGCCAGATGCCGCACCGGGCGCGGTTCGCGTGGTTTGGACAAGCAGTCAAGTCGCCGAACTTTCCACTCCCCCCGAAGGCATGATCATGTCGGAGTTAACCAATCCGCCAAATGATAATGTCCGCAATTATACGAATTCCAAGCTAGGAAACTGGTTTCTGGCAGTTGAGATGGCGCGTCGGTACGGCTCAGACCACGGTATCGTGAGCGTAGCTCAGAATCCCGGTGCAGCAAATACGAACCTCCTGCGCAACGCCAAGTGGATGAAAATCCTATCTCGACTACTTCTCCACAGTCCTGAGATGGCTGCTCATACGGTCGTCTATGCCGGCTTGTCTGCAGACCTGGGGCTACAGAACAATGGTTCCTATGTTATTCCGTGGGGGAGGATCCATCAAGCAGTAAACCCGGATTTGGCGACGGCTATGAAGTTGAAAGAAGATGGAGGGACTGGCTTGGCGAAAGAATTTTGGGAGTTTTGTGAGGAGAAGACTAGGGAGTATTGTTAAGGGAATCAAGGTTATTTAAGATAGGTAAACCGTTGGCTGGATGAACGATGTAGGTATGACTAGCAAATTCCCCAAACAATATGAATTTTACTCATTTATGAGGTGTATTAATTGATAACATGACTCAGTCAGTTGGAAAGCCGTTTTTTTTTCTAATTAAAAAGGCAATTTTAGGGTATAATTAAGCTACTCTTGAACCTATGAGATCAGAAAGATAGGTTTCCGCCCCCGCCCACAGCCCATTGATTATGCCGACAGTGCAGAAGGATTCCTCTAACTTGCTTTTAGGCCAGATGCTATTATGGAGATGCTGAGCCTAGTGGCGCAATCTTCGCATATACCTCTGCTAGTGTCTACTGGTGTCGCACTCGTCCATGTTTCATTGGATAATGCCCTCGTAGCCTCGGTTGGTTAGGGAGCCGGAGAACCCCCCAAATCCTGGCCTCATTTGTTTCGATAGGTGATATTTTGAGCATTGCGAGTCTCAATAAATATCAAGAGGAGAGACAAGCCAGAAACCAGAATACACAAGCCTATAACCAAAAATAAGCGAAGAAAAAGAAAAGAATCAGAATCAGAATCCGGCCGCCATGCCTATGATCCGCGTATTACTCCCCCTTTCCACCCAATAACTGTAAATATTTGATTGACGATGAACCTGTGTTTATTTTTCTCGTGAGATCAGTACGGCGAACCATGTTGGATAGAAATACCCGTCACCAACGCGCCTCGCGCCATTCAATTTTACCGTACTGTCTTCGAGTGGACCATTGACGAACAAGGCTACGACAAGCAAGTGGATGGGGTCGAGCGCACGTATTTTTTCAGCAAGGGTAATCTTCACGGTAGTTTTATGCTCGTTCCTGAAGATCAATTCGTGGACATGGGCGCGATCTGCGCACCAGATACTACTACTGAGGAAGATGGGAAAGCAAAAATGCCGCTCTGGGGTGTAGTGAATACGTTGGCCGTCGAGGATATGGATGAAACACTGGAAAAGGTGTTGCAGTGCGGGGGGAAGATTTTCTAGTGAGTTTTGTTTTGTCCTCTAGCTGGGTAGTTATTTTTGGTGATCTATTCTCGCACACTGACCAAATTCCAGTGGGAAATCGTTACTTGGCAGAGAAATGGGGTCAATTTCCAAAATCATTGATACAGAGGGAAATATCTTTGCACTATTTTCGTTAGAACTCTGGGATTGATTTTGTCGAGCTTTGCTTTGTTTTTTCATCGTCTCATTTGATAGATACCAATGACTATGTATGAACTGTGGACGGGCGGGAGATTTAATGCTATACAATAACATTTATAATGTTGCACTTATTCGATTAAACTACAGGGTTATAGATTATTCTATTTGACGTACTGGGACGTACTGGGCGCTTGTCATCCCCAAGCCGATATAGCCATACTGAAATGCCTTTTTAAAAGGCATCAGAAAAGACAAGAACGAGCTACATATCTCACGAGAGCTGAAGAAACGCTCCAGGGCCTTCGTTTATTAGCTACTTTTATAATCTCCTTTCAGTGACAGAACTACAAATACTTTTTCAAAGAGCAGTGTATAACTTTGGTATAGAAAAATGAAGACGCCGGCACATAACCAAATCTGTATTTTGCACACGTAAAAAATGCGGCATTTTTAGATATGAGATACTAAACAAGTTGCCAGCTGGCTCCTCTGGTTTTGCATGAACTCCATTGTGGATCATGTCCAATCTCCAAACCTGTCTATTTATTTTTTCTCCTTCTTATCGGCCGTTTGTGCAGCTCTATGTGTTCGTTTTGCCCCTCAATATTATCGAGAACTGACTTGTCTGCAGTATAGGCCAGCCTGATCACAAACCTCAACTATCTCCCCGGGCTTCTCACCCTCGCCTACTCGATCCAGAAAGTCAGCAGTCAGTATCCGCTCGGCGCCCCTCTATACGCGGTGAGGTGGGTATATGGTGTATGGTTTTTACACGCATCTCCGACCTTCAATGTTCCATTGCTCATATTGATTCCAGATTTCAGCTACCTTCCAACTTGATATTAAATCCGAAGTATATGAATGAGCGAACCTGGTTCAAAAATGTCAAGTCAAACCGCTACAACGAATGCCCCAGTCAAAAATGTTGCAAATTGACATTCATTGATTTAATTACATTACAACATTGAACAGTTGAGATCTTGGTTATATCTATTGATATTGATGGGTTTATCTTCTTTGTTGAATTTAACATTGAAACATTAAAATTGACTGGATCAATTGATGTACATATGTAATGTTGCGAAACTACATGTATCTGCATATATCATTGATATATTTAACTTCACAAGCCACCCGAAACACTAAAAATATTACATAACAGTGAAATGCTCAAATATTGAACTCACACCTATAAGTTGCGTGGGCTGGGACCAATTTATCGCCAATAAACTATACGTGTACATACTCGTTCAAATGTTAGATCGAAACGTCATTGTGACTGGCCTGCTGACAGTACTTGAGATGTCAACCGATTAATCGCACAGGGTCCAATGCGACCTTGAGCAGGGACCATTAGCTACTGAGGGTATGAGGACTGACTGACTATGGCGCAGAACTATCCTCGCTCAATCACATGTAATTGACGACCGAGTAAATACTGATGTGCATACTGGGGCGGTGCAAGCCCACCCGATCTGTTACGTATTGCCAGTGTTGGCGCCGCATAAGTTGATCAATTGATGGACTCGGCTAAATAAAGAATTCAAGTATTTACAATTATTAATCACATCTTAAAAAGAGAGCTTTGAATAAAATTTCTTGCCTGTCTCTCGCTACCTCGAAGTTGGAGCCCTAAGCGCCGGGTTTGATGCTATCTTTAACACAGGCAAATCATTCGCTGTCAGCGATTTCTTCACGGAACTCGGCGCCAACATGAAACAAACTATTGTCAGGATCTAAGACATTTTAATTTTACTTACGACTGCATTTGCTTTCCTTTCATTTGCCGACCTGAAAAAAAAGCCGACTAATTGTTTGGATTTCTTTAATAGTCCGTGGTGTTGGCGTAGTTCATGCTCGTGTAGTCTGTACCCCGCGTGCAGGTAGATTTATCTATATCTAGCGAACATGAAACTCTCTGACCACCTAAGCTTTTTATCTCGGCCAGTCATCTCCGCTAGTCATCAAGACGCGCCATCATGACTGCCACTTGATATTTTCTGTTACACAAATAACTTTGGCGACTGCATTCGCAATTATCCCTGTTAATGCTAGCCTGGTAGCGTTAGCTCACCATCTCACCTGCAGATAGATCAGGTGGTCTGTGTTAAACTTACAGGGTCGATGATATTTATTTAGCGAGTCCACGCGTATTTCAATGTTTGTGCAGGCACACGTGCCTCAGCTAGCACATGGGATCCCGGATATATCAGGATGTAGTGACTCACAACTAGATAGCCTATCGTCATCAATAAACAGATAAAATTGGTGCATAGATCCAAAAAGAACCTCTAAATAGCTAATGTCTGCATTCTTATGACTCACACCTCATGCTATTACAATGTATGGCCGAGGCGCCAGTTAACTAGGGATCGGCGTAGGGCTAGATTCAATGCTAGACCAATGCGGTATCTACCTAGCCACCCAATTCTTAGGAAATCAGAGCTATCATAAAACAGACTAGGCAGGAGATACGGGAATGCCCTCCAATGATGTCCGGCTCTTCTCAAGTATACAGGTACCGTGCTATGATTCGCTGCGGGAAGGACGGCGCTAACAACTTAGCGCGCGATTTCCCAAAAGAAGGTTAAAAGAATCTACTGGCTGAAAGTTATTCTTGGCTGCTGAAAGGTGGGTCTTTATGGACCTTTCCGGATACCGACCCACCAACGGCCTTCGACGGCGGGTTCCCATTGGGCGGTGGCCAGTGTTTCAGACCATAGATCATCCCCACCGGCCCATTGGTCGGCGGCAACCTGCAGAAACAACACGCAAGGTACGGGGTAGATGCTTTGGTATGTGTGTTATTTCCTGTCTTGATTGTCGGTGAGTGAGTTAATGTATTGCTACTTGGAGACTGGTGTTTCGAGTTTGATGCCTAACATTGCTGTCACAAGGACCTCACCTGCAGCAGTTCTCGTCTTGCTGACTTGACCGAATGGCCAGCCAGCGACTATCTAGAGCAAACCTATATTGAAAGCTTACTGGCCGAGAGTCCGGGTCATTAGAGACAATTTTTATCTGCTAATTAAGGTGACTACTGCTGTGGGCACAGCGCCATTGCTTACAGGACGACTGCATGAAACACTGGGCCCCGCCAGTGTCTGGGAGCAATATCGATTACCAAGATCGGTGTGCAAAAATAGCTGGACTCTGTCAAAATAGCTCTATGTGGCATTTGCCATAAGCAGTCATTTGTATTTTATTTATTTATAGAGAAGTCCTATTTCTTGCTCTCTAGATGCGACCCTGCTACCGAAGCAAGGCCTTTGCGCGCGCTGATTGGACGAGTGTAGCCGCCGTGTTCTAAGTATAACCGGCGACGAACGCTTCCCCACTCACGATCTCTCTACTCTCTGGCCCAGCCAGCACATGCTGCATCCATATGCAACGCTAAAACGCCAGACTAAGCAACCGCCGAACTAGCAAAATGGCGCCGTTTCAACCTGATCGCGGTGGATCTGCAACTACAGGTTGGACGTCGTCCAATGCAGCCCATGCGTCGGCGAGGGCCCAGCCAGAGGTGATAATCCGTGATGGCCTTTTCATCTTGTTCTTATAATACGCATTACGCGCCCTGATGAATTGATCATCTCCACTCTTACTTCATTTTTCTTCAGTTGTGTTTGCGAGCTTGTTTCTTTATTTCTATCGTTCACTCTTCTACGCCTTTCAATAGGCTACTTTCGTTCAAAGTCGGCGCCTTGAAGGTGACTGTCGTTACATTCCTCTCCGAACCCCCAGTTCGAACATTTGGGGCTCTTTGCCTTAGTCGATCATTATATAGTCTGCCATACCCACTGAAGATTGTTGACAACAACATCAACTACAACAAGCATCAGTCACAATGAGGACATCCTTCTTTCTCACGCTCCTGGCGAGCGGATCTGCTTTGGCCGGTGTTGTTCAAAAGCGCCAGAAGCCTTCAAGCAGTGTCCCTGCTGTCGGCGTTCAACCTCACACGGGGCAAGACACTACTAGTCCCAGTGCCCCTAGTGTTACTCTTCCTAGTATCACTATCATCACTGCCCCAAGCATAAGTGTTCCTTCGGTTACTGTCCCAAGTGTCACTGCACCTGCTGCTAGCTCTGGCCCGGCAACTCCACCGGAAAGTGTTGTCACCAAGACGTCCACCTACACCACCACGACCTGCCCGGGTAAGTATCTATACCACCAGTCTACCAGAGACTCTACTAACTTTGACATAGTCCATACAACTACCTACACATCTGGTACCAACACCATTACCCAGCCAATCACGGGTACTAGCACGATCGTTGTGACTGCGACTGTTACCTGCACAAAGGAGGTCTGCAAACCTCACACTCCTTCTGCAACCAGCGTCCCTGTTTCTCCTTCCGATCCCCCGACCACTGTTTTGCCAACTACTGTTCTTCCCACTTCCGTCACTCCTTCGCCATCTGTCCCTGCTGTGGCACCTTCGAGCACACCAGAGGTTATCGTCACCAAGACTAGCACCTATACGACCACTACCTGCCCGGGTAAGCTAAATAAAAATATTCAAAATGAACAATTTACTAATTTAAGAAGTCTCCACAACTACCTACACCTCTGGTACCAACACCATTACCCAGCCAATCACTGGCACCAGCACAATTGTGGTGACTGCGACAGTAACTTGCACAAAGGAAGTTTGCCAACCACACACTCCTTCTCCAACAAGTGTCCCAGTTTCTCCTCCTGCTCCTCCAACTGTTCTGCCCACATCGGTAGCTCCAACATCAGTTTCTCCTTCTGTTACTACTTCTGTTTCTCCACCCCCTGTTGGTACAACTTCGGTACCTGTTCCTAATGTGTCTTCGTCGTCTGCCCCAATTCCACCTCCCATCACCACCCCCTCTTCAGTTCCTATTCCTGGAGGCTCCACAACCACTCCGGAGGTTATTATTACCAAGACCTCAACTTATACTACTACTACCTGCCCTGGTATGTGCAGCCCGCTGCTTCTAGAAATTCCGATGCTAATACGGAATAGTTCACACTACAACCTATACTTCTGGAACAGAAACAATTACTCGGCCAATCACTGGAACCAGCACTATTGTGGTAACAGACACAGTGACCTGCACCAAGGATGTTTGTCAGCCACACACTGCTCCCCCTACCAGTGTTCCTGGTCCTACGTCAGTTCCTGGTCCCAGTTCGACCGCTCCGGAGTCGATCCCTCCTGGCTCAGTTACACCCAGCCCTGCTCTTCCTACTTCTGTTCTTCCAACTTCGGCTCCCGCTCCCACAACGGTTCCTGGTGAAGTGACGACCACCCCGGAGGTCATTATTACAAAAACAAATACCTACACAACTACAACGTGCCCAGGTAATATTTCTTTCACTCATTAAAATCGACTTCTGGCTAATTTTAAAATAGTTCATACCACCACCTATACTTCTGGAACAGATACTATCACTAAGCCGATCACTGGAACCAGTACTATTGTAGTGACGGACACCGTGACTTGTACTAAGGAAGTCTGCCAGCCGCATACAACTACCGTTCCGGCCGAGACAGTCACCGATACACCCAGTCCGGTGACAAGCGTTGAGCCTACTACTGCACCTGGAACTTCACCTGCACCTGGAACCTCTCCTGCACCCGAAACTTCCCCTGCCCCCGAAACTTCCCCTGCCCCCGAAACTTCCCCTGCTCCTGGCACAACTGTCGTTCCAACTGTCATTCCAACTGTACCAAACTCTGAGACTGCCCCAGTCCCTGCCACACAAACCGTTACTCCAAGTGTGCCCAACTCTGAGACAAGCCCAGTTCCTCCACCGGGCACTGGTGTTTCTCCAACTACAATTGTGTCCACCTCTGTCCCCCCAGTGCAGACTACTGTAACGGCCCCAGAGAGTATTATCACAAAAACGACCACGCGTACCACTACTACTTGTCCAGGTGAGCCCTTGTGTATCGAGTGAAGAAACGTCAAAAGCTAATAGAAACACAGTTGGCACTACTACTTTTGTCTCAGGCACCCAAACTATCACCAAGCCTACAACCGGTACTAGCACCATTGTGGTAACGGACACTGTGACCTGCACCAAGGATGTATGCCAACCGCATACGGTTCCAGAAACTACCGTGGTGGCCCCAACTACTGTCCCTACCCCAGTCGTGGTGACTCACACCTTCACTACGATTACTTGTCCAGGTATGTTGCTAGCCGAGTTCGCAAGTATAAACATGTCTCCTAACAATACATTAGTGTCTCAATCAACCTCCGTCAGCGGAACTACGACTATTGTCATCCCAATTACTGGGACTAACACCATCACGATAACCCATGTAGCCACATCTACCTATGCCACTGAAACTACAGTTGTTCCCCCCCCTGTTGAAACGACTGTCATTCCTCCCCCTGTTGAAACAACTGTTGTTTCCTCAGCCGGTCCCACAACTGTCATTCCTCCTCCTGTCGAAACTACACTCGTTTCCTCAGCTGGCCCTACAACTGTGATCCCTCCTGTCGAAACGACTGTTGCCCCGCCACCGGGAGACACAACCATTATCTCTATTGTTAGTGCTACGACTGTAGTATCTTCTGTTGGTACCACTGTCGCTCCTGCTCCTACCGGTCCACCTCGCCCAGGAAAGACACCTAGCACACCTTCTCCTTCAAGAAGACCTTCGCCTTCATCTAGTGTCGCCATTCCAGGAAGACCTAGTTCCCCAAGCATCCCTCTCTATACAAATGCTGCTTCATCTATCAAAATTGGCCAGACTGGTTTGATTGCCGGTGCTCTTGCCATGGTTGCTTTGTTCTGACAAAACTACTAACTATAAATACGCGATCATGCACTTTATTTTCTTATCCATCACCTGACATGTGTACCAATACTTTCCTATTTTCGTTCTTGCTCATGTATAGTGTTCAAGACTGCTAGCCGACGCCATTTTTCTTCCTCCTTTTTTTCTTTACATAATTGCTTCCGATGCACCTGTTCAGATATTGATTTTCATGTTGGTTAAATGATAATACACAGCTGTCATGTTCACTGGTGAACAATGTCATGTGATGCTTTTTGTTGATTTAGATTATGTCTGTTCCGTTTCTGCATTTGCATTGCATTCTGGTTTTGGTTTTTTTTGCCTTCAAAAGATCGGGTTTATAAGCACTTGGCTAGAACTTTTCCTACCGTTTGTCTCTTAAAAAAAATTAAATCAAAAGATCCACATTTCAAACCCTCCGCGAACAACGTTTTTGTTGTTTTTATTTTAAGAAGTCCATATAGTGTTCCTTTTTAGTAATGTAAGATGTGTATATCTATATGAAAAGTAATTCGAATCGCGATTAATAGTGCTTTGGCTTATATTTAGGATTGGATAATTTAACACAGTAGAATTGAAAGTACAAAGATTTTTAATATCGTCGAAATGATCAGATCTTGTGACATGTTAAGTTCACAGGAAAGTCATCCCCACTAACCAAACAATCTTCAAGTGAAAGAGAGACTAAGAAGAAAGTCCCACAACCTCATAGTTCCAGTTGCAGGTTGAGTTTTTGCTTTGGGTGAGCACGTCTTTGGTACCATTTGCCGAAGCCACAACACTGCTGTCTTTCAGCACAGAGATGGACTGTCCACCACCTGCCTGTAGCCCAGGCACGGACTTGTAGTTCAACCCAGCGGTACCAGGGAAACTTCCAAGCAACTGGCTGTTGCTGTACACTTCGATAGTGTATCCATCCGAGGGCAAGACGACCGCAAAGTTAACAGAGTCCTGACCCTGTTGATAGTTTGTGATGCTGTTCGAGCAGCTTGCACTGGTCAGAAGCGGTCTGTACCACAGCGTGCCAACGGGGCTATCGCCTTCGGGCTTGATTTGAGAGATATCGGTGGCGTTGCCTTTAAATGCGGTGATAAAGGGCTTAATCACTTGCTGCCAGCCGGTATGATCGTAGCCATCTGTGTAGGCAGCCTCATCTGTGCCTGCAATTTGTTCTGGCCAGAAATCGCCAACATAGTGTGACTCGCCAGCGTCGTTCCAGGTCAGAACTTCAACGAAGTCGGGCTGCAGATCCAGGATTTGCTCCATGCGCTCGGGCAGATTGGTGTCGCCCGCACGGTACCAGTTGGAGCCGGAGCCGAGGTATTTGAATTGGAAGGATGAAAGAGCTACGTCTTGTAAGCATTGATCAATTATAGCGAAGAAGAGGATCTTCATTGTTGTCTGGGGAGATATAAGGAGGTAGCTTACCCATCATATAAACCTTTCCTGCAGCATGTGCATCTTTAATCAACGAAGCGTCCGTAGTGTCACTGACATTGGAAACAGTTGAGCCGGCACCTGGCCAGGCAACTTCCCAACTCAACGCACCATCGACAGAGGTAAACTCGTCGAAGAATCCGGTGGGATACCCGGACCAGTCATCAAAATCAGGGATGAAAAAGGGAGTAACTCCTTGATCCTCAAGTGGCTGACGGAACAAACTGTTCCAGTCTGAATCACTGGTGCTGCCACCCGAATAAGTACTCACCCACGGCTTGCCGTCCGCGGTGGTGTAGTACTGCGAGTGGTTGCTAAACTGCACCAAAAACTCTCCAAGATGCGCCACATCTAGGCCCCACGACATGTCAAAGGAGATGAACATCTTGAAAGAGGTTCCCTGGGCGGCATCAAGCAGGTAGTTAATTGCATTGATATTCCAGTCATCTGTGCTGCTGATGCTGTGAGTGTTGAGAGCAAAGCCGTCGAAGCCAGCGGCGATTGCGTCTTTAATATCCTTGGTAGCCTCATCCGACACCATGCTGCCAACCTGTAGAAGTTAGAATATAAATTGCAATGAAAGTAGTTTTTTCATGGGACTTTTATTCACTTACCATGTAGTGAGCAAAGACAGCCTTACTGGCCGAGCGGCCAGTTAGGGCCAACAACGGCAAAATCAAAGTACTAATGACATGCATGTTTGAATGTTAGATGATTTGGTTGGAGAAAAAATGAAGTGTACGAAATGCCTGGGAATTCATCCAACTTATATACAAATTAAACTTGGTACAAACCCAATTTACTTTTCAGTAGTCTCAGCCTTCCGTTTTGGGGGCAATTTCTAACAATGCAAGAAGCGTTGCATTTGCATCTCATGATGACATAGAGTTTGTGCCATCCCCAAATTTGCATATCAGCTAACCTCAAATACATACATTATCGCTTCAATTCTCGTCGAGTCTGTCTAGCTTGGCTGCATCTTTTACCCCGCACTGCCACAAAGGTCCCAGGGACACCATACAGAAGTCAAAAAAAAGCCCCAAAATGGTTGGTACAGATAGATGATGACACGGACTACATATCTTTAATAGTATAAATTAAGTATGGCGTAAATACGGCCCTGAGCTCTTGAAACGGAATAACCGGATGCGACGCTGATGTTAAGGGGCTGATCGCCACATGTGGTAAGCGCTGCCTGTCAATGGTCCTTTAGATCGTGGATAGCGTGAAACAATTACAGCGAGGAATAATGGCGAAGCTTCTTAGGTTCGGTAAATATTAATTGCCAAGGGACCCACGGAGCTTATTTGCTGGCCGTACGCATAGAATGTCTCGAAATGGAATTAATTTACTAGCTAACAGATATAGACCCCGGTTCGGCTTATCATCGCATAAATTGATCGCTTATACGCTGTGTATTGTTATTTTCCTTGTAGATCGTTTTTAAGTTAATCATTAACTGTTCCTACGTGGTATATGAGTTTGATTCCTCTTGCAGATCGTGTAGCATCCCATAGCGTTACTCAAGTCAAGATGATCCTACCCACCAGGGGTGTGTATCTAGAAATAGGACGAATAGAAGCTTCAATGTGTGGTCATGAGTTGCGGTGCTATAACTGCAGCTCAAATCTATCAATGTGTGTCATTGCGATTGGATCAATGTCATACTCGTGTTACGCTCACATGCCAAGCTTCAAAAGTTCGTATGATGCGGTAGACATCCAGGCTAGAGGACAATTGATCAGACTGTGTTTATGAATATGTATTATACATGTACGTTGGCATTGGCGTTGCTTCTGCTTCTGCTTCCGAGCTTTTTTTTTTCCATGTAGGATAAACGTTTATTCGATCATGGTCTCTTACTGGATAAAGTGATTTGTGAAGAAAAGCCCATCGCGTGATGGATGAGTATCAACTGACCACGAAGTAGCAATTATTTCAAATGTTTCCCCCCCTTAATGACGAATACAATTTTTATCTTGACTAAAATAGGCATGATCTGCGCCGGAATGGCAACATATTCTAAGTTTTCGGCAGTTTGTAGAACCAACCTTTTACTCTCTAGACAAACTCATGGCAGAAATAACAGATTGACATAACAAGCAATGAATACAAACAAATCCAAATTCAAAATGACGTAAAGACTTAGAGAATTGACGACCGGCAGAACAAACAAGTTGCTTAATAATGATAAGGGCGGCGCCCTTTTACTACAACTGCCCCGCTTAGACTCCCTTCTCATGTAGCAGTATCGGACGGCTTCAACAAACAATTTTTATTGAGTTTGTTTCATTAAATGCAATTTCCCCCATCGATAATACTTGCGCATTGTTATTTATCAGAAAGTGTAGGTCTGGCCTTGTGTGCAAGCTTAATAACATTACAGTGGACCAGCAGTGAAGCGCGGAATTGCGTTCATCCGGCCAGCATCCTGGAGCCTGTTAAGTATCAATTTGATATTCTCCGGAAAGACGAAAATTGTCTGAAAAACAAAGGTAAAAGAAAATTCAAAAAATGGCGGCAACTCTATCTTCTGTCCTGCCGAACCACGGGCTCCAGGAATTTTCAATTAGTACCGAGTCCGGGGCGACAGTCGTTGGATACTCTCGCGGCATTAATAGCAGCTCCATCAGCTCCAAGTCACCTATTCTAGTTCTCCTACATGGATATCCAGAGACGTGAGTTTCTCTTCATTGTCAATCAATGTGCCGTATTTTCTAACCAAAACATAGGAACTTCATGTAAGTAAAAATGACTGTATTCACCATGCTAAGTATGGAAATTAACGTCTATTCTCAATAATCAGGTGGCGCCATGTACGTTGTAGCCTTTGAATTTTTACTATATCTTTTTGTACTGAACAATACCTGTACAGATAATTCGACTTCTGCCCAAGTCTATCCCTATCTTTGCACCAGACTTACCTGGGTATGGGCTGTCTAGCCCTGTAGCTGGCGACACGTCGGCATCGCACACCAAACGCGCCGTCGGAAAAGCGATTCTCGCTGCTTTATCCGGACTATTAGAAAAGGATGCTAACAGCGGCGGCAAATCCCCAGTGCCTATACTACTTGTAGGCCATGATCGTGGCGCTC
Organism: Talaromyces rugulosus; assembly: GCF_013368755.1. Lineage (NCBI taxonomy): Eukaryota > Fungi > Ascomycota > Eurotiomycetes > Eurotiales > Trichocomaceae > Talaromyces > Talaromyces rugulosus. The sequence continues at coordinate 2,619,656 of NC_049566.1, read as the reverse complement.
GAGTTACCCATCACCTAGCCATCGATGCCCCTGTTTATGCCGACAAATTCACCCTAATAGGTGCCGCCGTTCTCGACATCGTACCAACTTTTATTCAATGGCAAGGACTGGCCAACCCCGCCGAAGGAAAGGGGTTCTTTCACTGGCCCTTCCTCGCAAACGTGGATTTCGCCACGGAGATGATCCAAGCCCTTGGCGGCGACATCTTCTTACAGCGAATGTTTGATCGCTGGCGCGGCACACTGTCCCCGGAAAGTGAGAAAAATCTTGGCCAAGACGGGTCTTATGAAGTCTACAAAGCAGCTTTTAGGTCCGAGAGCGTAATCCGCGCCAGTTGCCTAGACTACGCGGCTGGCGCGAAAGAGGACATCGATGAGGAAAAGGCCGATCAAGCAGAAGGGAACAAAGTCGACGTTCCGATTTTGGTGATGTATTCTGCCAGTGGACTGGGAAAGAGGTTCGATGTACCGGGTGTGTGGAAAAGCTGGGTTCGTGAGCCGGAAAAGAACATAGTCCAGAAGGCAGTTGGTAGAGGAGCTGGTCATTTCTTTGCCGAAGAAAACCCCGAGGAAACGTTTGAATATCTGCTAGGGTGGTTCGGGGAACTTGGAATTTATGAGACCAAATGAAAATGTGGACAGAATCGTGTAGTAGTACCAGTTAATACTAGTGGGATGGCAGCAGCGAAACCAAATATAAGGATATCTGACCATTGCCGCGCGATTTAAATAGGCATGTTGCGAATCTAAAGTAGAATTATTTCTCATGAATCGATTCTGTTATTTTTTGTTAGAAAAAAGAAAAAAAAAACTTTTATACCGAACGTTAAAACTGCCCAATGCGGAAATGTATACGATATCAACTTTGAGCTCATGATTAATAATGGGGCTGAACGGCTGGTTTTTATCTCCGAAACTCTTATTACCGTTAGAAAAACCTTCATAATTTTTCAAGTAGCGTGGATGAACTCGTAATCTATCCCGAATTGGGCAAAACGAGGTCGCTCGGATCTACGCGGAGTTTTCGGTGAAATAGACGATTCCCCGGGCTTTATTTCCTGGCTACCATGCCATGTTGAATTCATTAGAGGTGCAAAAACGGTGGAGCTACGATTTGACAATGGCATTGTAAAATTTTGGTATTGTTTGTTAGGCTTAAGTTCATAAAACCAAGCATGATAATTTCCTGCGCAACGCAGGTGTTGTAAAATCAGCTCTTACAAAAAGGTATCGATATTAATTGTGCAGTGAATGGGATAATGCCAAAAAACGATATACTATAGAGTAGAGGATCACTATTATTTAAGACTGGCGCTAAGAGATGTTAACACCCACTTAATGAGACTCGGGAAAAGGTTGATGACGAGGGTTTAACGCCATTAGTATGTATATTCATGGCCCCAACAGATAGGGCATCGTTTAACTGGCGTAGTGTTTTATTATTGCTGTTGCCGTATTATAGCGTGGATTAGTCTCTTGACATGTGGATAGAATATTTGCGCAAGGATAAGCATAAATAGAGGGAAGAATCCCATATCCTGTCTGACTGCCAAGAAAAAAAGTATTTTAAAACTACCCCTCTTAAGGCGCGGGCATATCCAAAGATGCATTCTCTTCTAGCCCTTCTCGCGGGGTCGTCTCTTTTCTGCTCCCAAGCACTGTCGGCTTCCATTGACGGATTGAAGTCAAGATCAAGTCCCCTACCGCCCTCACAGGATCCATGGTATACAGCACCCGAACAAGGAATTCTCGTCTCTAGCCCACCCGGTAGCATTCTGCGAATTCGCCCAGACCCATTTGATTTATACGCCGCTGTCGGAAAAAATCTATCTTCGGCAAGCTACAACATTCTCTATCGTACAAATGACGCCAACGAAATACCTACGTTCGCGGTTACCACCCTTTTTATTCCCACCGGCGCAACGTCTAGCGGAAAGGACAGGCATAACCTGCTATCGTATCAGATCCCGTACAATTCACCGACGGTAGACGCAAGTCCCTCATACGCCCTCGCCACAGATTTGAGCTCGACTTCCTCTGACATTGCGGCCGCACTGGAGCAAGGGTGGTATGTCTCCGTAGTAGATCATGAGGGTCCAAAGGCAAGCTTTGCGGTGGGCGTAGTGGAAGGCCATGCCGTTCTCGACGCAGTACGCGCAGTCACTCAATCTTCGTCTTCTCCTGCCATCAAGAACATTGGCCATGGTCATAAAGATTACAAGTGGAATGTCGGACTCTGGGGCTATTCCGGAGGTTCCATCGCAAGCGAGTTCGCCGCAGAGCTCCAGGCTACGTACGCTCCTGATGTTGAAATCACCGCTGTTGCTATTGGTGGTCTGCCAACCCCCGTGCGTGAGGTAATGAAGTCTGTCCCCAACAGCCCCTACGCCGGACTTATTCCTCTTGCTCTCTGGGGATATGCGAATGCATTCCCAGAGCTGGGAGACTACCTGCTGAGCCGGTTGACACCTCAGGCTAAAAAGAGCGGTGTCTTCACAAAAGCACACAACATGACCGTTACCGAAGGCTTTGTATTCTACAACAATTCCGACCCTTTTTCATACTTTATCAACGGCCGGGAGGATATCCTTTTGTCTCCGCTGATTAACTCCCTTCTTGAACGGCAGGGTACGATGGGCAAACACGGGTTTCCGACAATGCCAATGTTTGTGTACAAGGCAATTGCCGACCAATTGGCTCCGATAGAGGGTGCCGATGCTTTGATTGAGCAGTACTGCGGATACAACAGTGTCGTGGGCTCGGCAAAGGGGGCCAGGATACTTTATGAGCGGAACACCATTGGCGGACATTTGGCCGAAGAACTTAACCAAGATGCCAGTGCACTCGCATTTTTGGCCAAGGCCTTTAATGGACAGCTGGGTGACGGATGGCCACATGGAAATGGAACAGGGTGCGTTGTGAAGAATGTCGCTGTTGGAAACGACACATCGCCGGATTGGTAAATACCATGTTTATCCACAGACTTTTAACGGTTCATCAGCTTAGTCGTAAATATTTTGCTTTCCAATAGCATCAGATCAAAATTTATGTATTTAATTGAACACATGTTGCCACACTGGTTTGTCGTCTTTCGTATTGTTGATGACCGACAGAGAGCGTTCTCTTCCATTGATGACACATGTAGGTAATATCAACTTCCGAGCAGTATACTTGCTGGAAATAGAAGCCAGCACTGCCGGCCAGCTGGAACCAACTGAGTAGCCTCGCACATTTTGGTGTCTACACAATGTTGCAGCTGAAGTATCAGGGACTGTGGTGATCGTTGCCACTGCGAGTAAGCCCGAGGGCCTTTTTTTTGTGCGATTTTTCCACCTTGAGACGGGATACCTTTGGTAACTATGGCAATTTCCCAGGCTAGGAGAAGCAAGCAGAGTTTAAATCAAGGTGGAATTCGCAGGATGGTCGAACAACAAAAGGGTCATGTCGTCCTTTGGAATGTTCGATGGACTTGCCATTAGTTTCAATATTATTACCACAACAGCGCTTATCTCAATTCGGAGCCCTGGCCAGTTTAGATCTCTTTCGCAATGCTGTGCCAAAGAAGTACAAAACATATACCAACGCAACGACACCTAAAGACACAAATCCCAACACGGAAAACGCCCACTTGGTGCTCAAGTTATCAAACATAACGATGCCTTAAAAAAAGTTTATGTTAGTTATTTTTTTCCTTTTTAAAGAGGATAAGAAGAATCTAAAAGCATACCGATATGAACACATCCCGCTGCAAGGAGGAAGCTCGGGATGAGAAACGCTGACACGGCACTCGCAGCGACATGAGGGTATGTATCCGTGATATAATTCAGCATACTTAGCCATAGTAGCGGATCTACAACTCCGAGCATACCGCCTGCTATGACAGGCGACCAGTACGATACATTACCACTGGACGTGCGAGCGAACCAGAAGAGAGAGATTGGGAATCCCCAGACGGTGACAAGAGAAAGTAGAAATCGAGCCTCAGGCCGTGGGGCACCTCCATTCTTCTGTCTATCACGTACGAAAAGGGCGGTCTGGATAGGAACAAAGATGATGAACATAATGACGACGCCGACGACAAAGTTTAGGTACGTGAGATCCGCCCCAATGACCCTAATTAATTGTCAGCTGAAAGTGAGTGTGCGTGTTTTGTTTTGATATAACGCACGAAAGATTATTATTCATGACGAAAACGTCGAATATTCCGTCAAGGTACAGGAATAGCAAGCCGTAGGCAAAGCCATTGAACAAGCCTAGAAACGTGACAATTGGCTCGGTGAACATGATGCGAAAGGCCATTGTCGTGACAAAGCGTATTTCCTTTAGAATATTGATTTTCGACTGCGCAAGGACTTTTTCTGCCGAGTCTTTGGCTGCTTCGCCTTGTTCTGGTGAGAAATTACGTCGCACAGCGCGAGCAATCACAACCCGGGGCAATGTTTCCGGTATAAAGGCCATAATCGCAGAAAATGCACCAGCAAGGATAACACTATACTGTCAGTTAATCATTTTTCTGGAAGATACTTGGAAGAAAATGAGCTGTTTACTTGATCCAGAAAATCCAATTCAGTCCCATGCGCGGATTGACAGCAATCCACTCCCCAATCACGCTGCCAATACTTGGCCCTGTGTTGGCAGACATGACAAACAGAGCCATGGGCTGACCAGCATTGTCGGCAGCGCCGAACAGATCACTGATTGTGCCTGCGACATTGGACAAGGCTGTACTGCCTGCCACGCCGGAAAGAAACATGAAGATAATCATCATAGGCAGGTTGAGAGCGAGAGCGCAGCCCTGTTTTTGGTTGTTAGTCATACCCCCTTGATTAAAACCAAAAAAAAAGAGAAAGAAAGAGAAACACACAATCTGGCATAGTGAATAGACCAAAATACTGGCCACATAAACCCACTTCCTCCCACCGATATCACTCAGTGGGCCGAGGAAGAGTGGTCCAACAGCCGTACCAACAATGAATAGTGACTGTCCCAAGGCAACGACCTGCGTTGATCCCCCGAACTTGGCCTGCAGAAGGACCTCGGCACTGATATATGAAGTTGATAGCATTGCCACCAGCGTCTGGAGCAGACAGTAGGTGGTCGCGATGAGCCATCTCTTCCACGCAGGCCAGTGAACTGGGTGGTATTTCTCTTTAGTAGAGACCAGATCCAGAATTCCCAGAGCCGATGAGGGCGCTGCCTCTGCTTCTGCTCCTTCTAACGACGTTGGCATGTCGCGAGAGGGGCTATTGGCTTTTTCCATGGCGAAGCTCCAAACCGGTGATCTTGTGCTGGATAAACTAGATGTTTACCAGGTCAAGAAATTTATACGTTCGACCAACAATTATAAATTCATACATGCTGATAAAGAGAGCAACATGGGCAAAAATTGGAACCTCATAGAGCTTGCGCCCCACCGGGTCAGAAAATTCGCCGCTTATCTTATCGTCGCGTCTTTGATCCGTTGCATCCGGCGCACTCGCACCAAGCTTCAATACGAATCAGGTTAAATATGGATTAATCATGTGTAACAGCACCCTCGAAGTGTTTGTCTTTCCCGGATCCACGCATCATCCTATGTGTACCGTTCAATGCAGCCAAGCATCAGGCGGCCAAATGAATTGGGCGCCTTTCCTGCGCTGATGGCCGTGCTGCGCCACCTTTTTCTTTTGTTCGTGCGACTTGTAGATCCTGTATCAAGCATTATTATTAGCTACTTATGTTTGATTGGTAATTATTACAAGGAGTCATCCGTATATTGGTGCAGTAAGGGCATGTCATGTGGAATGAAGAAAAGAGTAGTAAATTGCACGTAAGGCTAGATACAATCCTCAACGGCATTCCGAAAAGGTCAACGGGTCGCCCGTTATTTGAAACTAGTTCTAACTGTAAAGTGGTAGTAGAGTTAATAAGGTAAGACAAAAAGAGAAACAAAAAGGCGATGTGCACCCAACCAACGCCATCGCTAGATATCTGTCACACCAGTATCCGGATCCTGGTTGGTTAGTTGGTTTCAATGACAACAAAAAAAAAAGCAAGATGCTTGTACATCGACGTTAAAGATCGTAAAAGTAACAATAGAAATAGGTGGTTCAAAGACAAAAACAAGGACGATACCATACACGGCCGTCTCACATTAATTCAATCAATCGGGTATTGCTTTTTCCTATACTCCAGATAAACCATAAAAGAGAAGAAAATGGAAGAGAAAAGAAAGACAGAGGATCAATCAACCGTCGTAGTAGCTCGCTGCTGTCGGTGCGTTTGCTGATGTACTTGTTGGTGTACTTTTTGCTGGTGTTGTTGAACATGAGAGCGAATATTGACAGCATTCTTCCAGAGTTCTTCCCCACGATCATCACATATTGGACCAAGCCAAAGCACTGACGTGAGCACTTCTTTAATATCAGCCCAAGAAGAAAGATTCCTGGCCACAGCAACCTGACTCAATATAGCTGCAAACCATGCAGTCGTTTTTGACTGGGTGGAGGCAATACCGCCAACAACCAGGCTCCAGAGAAAGTATTCGGGAGCCGAGTTCCAGCCGTTCCATTCATTACACAGCGCTTGTCGTAGCTGTGTTGTCAGCCGGGGATACGGTGCCATAATGGGAACAAGGGGGAAGATGGTGAGAAGACAGTAAGTGAGTGTGGCGAGACGTATGGCTTCGTACGCTGGACAGGTATCGGCTATCCCCAATTCCTCGGCCGAGTCCAGTGACAAGGCCCGGTGTTGAATCCAGTTCCGGCGATCGGCCATAACCGGTGCATCCGAGCCGGCAAACGACCCGGTAAAGATTCCTTGCATGTACAATTCCACTACCGCGTTGTAGGTGTAAATATCCTCGAAAAGACCAATCATTTCTGACGGGACTCCAAGAGCTTGCAGCTTGGGAAACTTGCCACCGGTATACATTCGCAGCAAGTATTGAATAGGGGAAGGCCAGTCCGGTTGCTTGTGGCGGCCATTCGTTTTGATAATCGGAATAAATGGGAAGAGCGGTTTGTGAAGAAACTTGGACGAGAACATGACTGTTGCGAGCGACATCATCTCTGGCAGCCCATGCAACTCAACTGCGTCGATACCGCCTCGTATTTCGAGCAGGCGAATGAGTCCCCCCACATGGACTTCATCGTAATCGAGGTAAGAGTAGATATTGGCCCATTGGATGTCGTTCAAGGGCGATTTATGGGGGTTACGTTGTGGAGAAAATACAGCATCGTCGTAGCGACTGTAGCCCATCAGGAAGACAGCCATGAGCAACTCATCCGTTTTCTGAGCATCGGGATCCTGCAGAGCATGATTGATCCGACTGATCGACTCGCTTTCGGCAACCATGATCTGGAGCATTTTCTGGCGGCGTTCTTTCGAGGGGGCCCCGCTCTCCATACGATCGAGCACGAACTCGTGGCTGAGGGTGCCGTAGATAAATGCTGACAGCAAAGCCGGGCTGCGCATCGCCGATGCCACCCAAACGTCAGATACTTTAGACGCTGGGCCATCTGCATCGGACGGGAGCATTTTTGACATGACCACAGAGGCCGCTGGTTCATGTTAGTTCTGACAGTCTTTGGTCGTCTTTTAAGGGTGTGTAGTTGGCGCAGGGAGCAAAGGGAACAAACTGACAATATTTGAAGGTCCGTCGGACAATATCCTCAGGGACCTCGGTACCAAAACTGGTAAACAACGGGCTTCGGAGACCATGATTTATGCTGGATGTCGGATCGAAGCGACGGGTGTTTCGTCTGCGCGGGCCAACGACGCTTGTAATCGTTTTCGCTGCGGTGATTGCTTGTTCTACGTCTTCGTCTTCATCCTCCTGCTTTACTCGTTGTGCATCTTGGTCATCGTCTTCGGGAGGCGGACTCGGTTCGGCTTTCACTGTGGCAGCATTTCGTTGCGACGAGGGCTTTTCGTAGGGTTTTGCCCTGCCGCCGCTTTCCTTGGATGAACTAGCCTTGCGGCGTTTCCAAATGTATCGACCTGCATTTGCACGTATCAAGGTTCGGCTGGACGAGCTTTCCGTCCGCGAAGAGGGGTCAACAGTGATGAAGTTGAATCCGGGGGCACTCGAAGGCGAGGAGGTGACGGGCTTTGCGGATGACAATGGCTTCTTCTTGTTGTTGCTGGTGGAGGTTCGTTTACTGGGACTCTGAGTTGCTGGACGGTCCATTTTTTTATTATTATCGTATGGTGGGGCGGTGGTGCTATGAGTTCAAACGGTCGTCGGGGGTCAGAGGAAGATAGGCCGCCATGAGATGAAAATTGTCACAGTGATTGATTGCCCAGTTGTATGGAATCTGGCTCGAGAAAGGTCGAATAGACAGTCGCACAAAAGACGAACGGGGTACACACAACCCTGTAGGCTGTAGCAGAGGCCGTTCGTCGTGGGGATAAAGGAAGGAAGGAAGAAAGCAAACCGGGGAAACGATCCAGAGGGAAAAAGAAAAGAAAACCAGCAACGCGAGATGCTAGTGCAGTTCACTAGTGAAGTCTAGCCAGTCCAGACAGGACGAGGATGGCGTAGTCGCCGCTGGTAGCTAGGAAATAATTGGGATTTGTTAGTGGTGAGTGAGTACTTCGTATGGCGTGGTGGTGGGCGGAAGGAGGTGTTGCTGCTGGGGCTTCATTGCTGAGCTGGTCCAGACTGGCACGGTGGAGTCCGCCCCGCTCTTGGCAGGCCAATGATCATCGGAGGGTAGCCCCATAGGCCAATGGAGTCGCGGCCCGTTGTGGGGCAGAAGGGCTAGGACAAGAGACGCCGCAGCCGTGGACCCACTGTGCGTCGTCCGATTTGGAAGCAGTGGTGCACGCTCGTTTCTGGCGGCTTGCCTGTGTCACCTCCGCCTAGTTGCATTTGCATTGGCCATTTGTCTCTGGACCAGGGCGCGTCGCTTTCTGCCACTTTGTAGAGGCTCGGAAGAAGAAAAAAAGAAGAAAAAAAGAGACATCCTAGCGGGCATCCTTAGCTCTTCCAGCTTGCCAAAGTTTGGTCAATCCCGCGGCTTTTTAAGGTTATCTACTCCGTAGAGGCACCCTCGCAATCTACGGCTACCCTCCACCAATAGCAGATGCGGTGTGGGGCCCCACTTGGTTCCACACGGACTTAAAACGGGAAGTGCCGGTTCCGTGGATAACTCATCCACATATTATTGGACTCGTCGGATCCTACGGAGTACAGCGTAAGACACAGTTAAGTTATGAGCTACGGAGTGCAGAGTAAAAAAAAAGAGTTGCGTGTGTTGCCGTCCTCGCTGTGTTCCTGGAACAGCTAAACGGCAGGCTAGGTCACTCCTACGTAGGAGAAGGAAATTCCTTACTGCTCCATGCTGAATGTGTTCTTTTTGCTGGCGGGCCAATTGATGCTGTAACCGTGCAACATTGTCCTGACTAGGTAATAGGTACTAGGCACTCCGTATTTGTGGGTGCCAAGCGCTAGCTAAAGACTTAGCGAAGAATCGATCGATCATAAACAACCTTGTCGATCTCAGTTACGGGTAGTGCCATGTGGAGGTCTGAGGGTTATGCCATCGCATGAGGCATCTACTCCGTACTATTGGTTTCTTTCTTCCGAACATTATTTGAAATACACTGTCCTCCACTCTCTGTACTCTTCATTTAGTTTCCTCACGAACAGATAAAGAGATCCAATCAAGCGAGCAAAGGCAAATGGTATAAAGTAGTGCCAGGCTTTTTGGTCTGAGCCAGGCACACGTGAGCCAGCATAGCCGATCACAAAGGCGGAGAACCACGTTAGTGACCGCCGAGTCGAAAAGTTGACAACAAGGAAAACGGTCGTAGGATGTACAAAGAGCGAAAAAGAGAAATAGATTAAAACGACATGTGACGTCAATATTATTAACGAGAGCGAGTACTCTTACTGCGATTGGTGACTGCTGTTTAATTATTGCTTTCTTCACATATTAAAGATCAATCACATGGCCATTAGTATAAAAATCTCATATTTCCGAAATTAGTCATTATCTACCCAAACAATTGATCGATAGATAATCACGCCGATTCGGCCGGAGTTAAGTTTTCGTTGGAGTCGCAACCGCTCTTCTCCGCCGCCAATTAACCTTGCATGTGCTCATATAAACTTCCTCTCTAATACGAGAAATTTATAGTTTTATCTGAAACCTAGTGCGTTGTCTTTTACCTGATTAGTCAAGTGTTGACTACTTTCCAATGGTTACTTGCCGTTTTGGGACGGAATCGAAATTCTGGTCTTCAGTATTCCAAATTGATCAATGCTGGCAAAATACGGAAGAAACAACTTTTATCCAATCCAGCTAGTATAGTTTCCTTGAGCTTTGCTTTGGATTCCCAATGCTGAAAACGTATACATACATAGATATCTAGTGACTACTAAAATCTTTTCAACATGGCCCCCCTTCTCCATGTGCCCAAATCTTTCCATTTCTCCCTCTCTTCTTTCAACATGGAAATATAATCCTCTCCTAAATGCTCAGCATCTACTTCCTCAAAGCCAAGGTTTTGATAGAACCCTCCGTTCCACGGTACATCCAAAAATGTGATCAATGTCAGACCATCGAACTTATTCTCCCGAGCGTAATTTTCAACAAAGGCAATTAATCTCTTTGCGATCCCTCGTCTCTGGTAAGATGAATGAACTGAACTTTCAGCAATGTACAAATGATTTGACCCAGGCTTGTTACCATCCGCGTTGGAGGTTTGTATAGGTCTTGCGGCAAGAAAAGCGACAGGTATCCTCCGAGAGCTGGGGTCTTTGTATGTGGCTACCCATAGATGGCTCGATGCGAGGAAATTCTCGAGATCTTCAGTGCTCAAAGGAGAATCTGAAGCAATGAATGAGAGTGCGGGGATTGATTTGAATATGGCAGATGCGGAACTCTCTATACCCGGAAGGAAAGGGATATCTGTTGATGTGGCTGGTCGGATTGATATATCATTTTTGTCTGTGGGCAGTGACATGGCGATAGGTTATGTGTGGGAAGAAGTTAGTAGAAGGATTAAAATTAGGATTTATTTATGACATCTGGAACTGATTAAAAGTGGGGTATACAACCGAAGAGCTATTACTCATAATGATTAAACTACCAGTGCATCCCTAGACCTACATTTCAATTTAGATGTAAATGCAAAGCACAAGTTTTCGGTGAGTTGAAAATCTTAGTCTATCAAGAAATATAGGTGCAATTTCGTGGCTGCATTGGACGTCAACAGGTATCATTAACATCAGAAACGCCTGCGCATCCTGTCTGCACCATACTGCATTGCCTCTGGCTTTGTGACCATATACATGTAATAAACCCGTTGGTAAATAATAATATATAAAGAGATGCCAGTACTTCATAACTAGTACACAGTCATCCATACGTGTAAGGTTTAGCAGTATAAGGAACTGGGAATCATTCCAGGATTCAGATAAATCTCAATCACAAGCCAAAAAATTCAAAAATACCCATTTACCTAGGTGTCGGCCTGTCTTTATAACCCATACCTATGTGAAAATGTCAGGAATTGCCTCGGCTGCATTCTCCGCGTAGTGTCGCCCAATGGGCACACAATATGCCTTCCTCCCCACCACAACGGTACGCCCAGTGAATACTATCCAATTATTTTGCCTGGGTTATTCTTCCGAGTCTCATGACCGAGTATGGCTAATCTCTGGCTATGTAGGGTGAAAAGTAGTTTGTGCTGCCATTGCCGCAGTAGCGGTTTGATTTTATCGAGCCAGGAAAAATTGCTAATACGTGGAAAATATTAAATTAATATACCAGCGCCATAGCGCATGGCGCATCCTTCACCGTCTACCTGATTGGCTTTGTTTCTATTACTAGCGCTTGCTACTCTCTCCACACCCCAGGTTCCTGGTCTGGGGTTTGTTAGCTCCACCCCACATCCAACATTATTCCAGGGCGTTCTGGACTCTAGTAAACCAGATGGTTGACCTTGTGACATGTTACCGGGATGACATGACCTAAAATGTCGATATTAGGCTATATTTCCATGTCAGGCTAAATAAAAAATGTCTTTATGCGAGTTTAGTTTTACATAAATGCCTACTACTATCTCTGTGGATCTCACTAGCTACTGAAACTACGATCAGAAAGTGTCGGTCAATAGCTCTGAAGGGACAATATACGCACAAGAATTAAGATATGGCCTCGGAAATCCATATCGAAAAGTCCGCGGCCGCCCATTTAGAAGAAACCCTAGGAAGCGGCGCCATATCTGAGGCGAGACAAGCCTCCGATGAGGAACACTCGGACAGTCTATGGCAGGCGCTGAGCGCCAACCGCAAGGCTGTCTTCTGGTCCATGTTGATTTCGCTGTCTATTGTAATGGAGGGCTACGATATTGTCCTGATCGGCAACTTTTTCGCCTATCCCCAGTTTACTCACAAATACGGCCAGGATTACGGCGGCACGACAGGATGGCAGATCTCAGCAGCTTGGCAGTCTGCTTTGAATATGTCGAGTACCGTGGGAGCTATCATGGGTTTGTCATATCTATCTAATTTTTTTCCTTGTATATGTCTGTTTATGCTAAATACTTCAACCCATACAGGAGGTTTGTTCAACGGATACATGACGTCTCGAGTCGGCTACCGCTGGGTGATGGTTTTCTCTCTCGCTATTTTGAATGGCCTGCTATTCATTGTTTTTTTTGCACCTTCACTCGGTGTCTTAGTTGCGGGTGAAGTGCTATGTGGTCTTACCTGGGGTGTTTTCGCCATTGTTGGCCCTTCCTACGCGTCCGAAGTCTGTCCTACCAACCTACGCGGTTATCTCACAATATATGTCAACCTCTGTTGGGCCATTGGTCAATTCATTGCTGCCGGTGTTTTAGAGGGACTAATCAACAGGAATGACCAGTGGGCATTTCGCATTCCTTTCGCCTTACAGTGGATGTGGCCGTTACCCCTGATGATAGTCTGCTACTTTGCCCCGGAGTCACCTTGGTACTTGGTACGCAAGGACAGACTGGAAGAAGCGAAAAACTCTCTGCGACGTCTCGCCGGTAATAAAACCGAAGATCAGATTAACGGGCAGCTCGCAATGTTAGTCCACACCACAAAACTCGAAGCCGATATACAACAAGGCACATCCTATCTCGACTGTTTCCGAGGTACCGATCTCCGAAGAACGGAGATCTGCTGTATGGCACTTGTTGGGCAAATTCTTTCCGGAAGTACATTTGCCTATTCGCCGAGTTATTTTTTCACGACAGCTGGAATGAGTCCGAGTCACGCATATCAATTAAATCTTGGGGGCACGGCAATTGCATTTCTCGGTACGCTTTGTTCATGGTGGTTGATTACCCATTTTGGTAGGAGAACACTTTATGTATCCGGACAAGGGATTCTGTTCGTCGTACTGTTCATTATAGGCATCATCAATTGTTCCTCGAGCGCGACTGGTGCTGTATGGGCCCAGGCTGGGATATGCATCTTCTGGCTACTGGTGTACTCCCTAACCGTTGGCCCTATTGCATATGCAATTGTTTCGGAAACGTCCTCGGTCCGCCTTCGAAGCATGTCGGTCTCCTTGGCTCGAGTATCGTATCAAATCATAAACGTTGTCAGCCAGGTGCTTGAACCGTACTTTATGAACCCGACCGCATGGAATGCATCTGGAAAGACTGGCTTCTTCTGGGGCAGTACTGCGTTATTGACTTTTATTTGGGCGTACTTTCGTTTACCAGAGGCCAAAGGAAGGACATATGAAGAGCTGGACATTTTGTTTGCAAGGGAAATTAGCGCAAGGAAGTTTTCAAGTGAGTATGTGGATGCGTATGGAACGCAAGATATGGCTTTGGAGAGAGACGAAAAGTAGCACGAGCAATTAATCTATTTTTCTTGTTTTAGTCACGTCTCACGGTCTTTGAAATTTGCAATTCTTTCCGATCCTATAGGTCTGACCGGAATTATACGTTTTATTAGCCTAGGTAGCCGAAATTCTATTAGGTAAAATGTCTATGCATTAATTACCCCGGATCAAAGTCCCTAAGAAAGGGATCGAAACAAATAGCCTTCCCATAGCCACACTCTTCTCTCTCTTGGCGCGCCACGGTCTTCCTACACCTCGATAAGGCAACGTCGTGATTTGGGGGATACAAGCAAGTACGCTTTCACCCCCATGTCTTCATCACACATTCCCTCCTTGGTGGACACTCTAGCATCAGGGAACTTTCTAAAGAAGAGTGTAGTGGCAAGAAGCAATTCCATCCAGGCGAGGTGTATACCGATACAAGCTATTTTAGGACGTTAACTCTGAACAAAAGAATCAAGAAAAAAAAAGAAGAGGAGACAAAAGAGTATTTACCTCGAGTCCCTCCTCCGAATGGCATAAAAGCGGCTTTCATTTCTTTGGTCGGGTTTTCCCACCGGCTGGGGTTAAAGCTGTCCAGACAGGTTAGCTGTTATCCTCTTGAAAATATCAGATCAGCGGTTGTGGTTACCTTTCGGAAGCTGGAAACAGTACTGGGTCACGGTGAAGGGTATATGCCTGTGTTGATGCTGTGGTGCCGCCGGGGATGTAATATCCCCCAAGCGTGGCGCCTTCAGGTGGAACTCTTCGAGGTAAAGCGCTGGGTACTGCTGAGTGTAACCGTAGGGCTTCATTTATTACCTAGAGTTTTATAAGTTGTAAGAAAAAAAACGAGTCTTTCGAATGATGAAATACCTGGTTAAGATATGTTAAATCGCGCACACTCTCCTCCGAGAAGCCATCTGGCAGGCCTTTAACCTCTGTCACCAATCTATCCCGAATTGATTGGTTTCTGCACACAGACCAGATAAGATAAGTCATTGTGATGGCGGTTGTATCGCTACCAGCAGCAATATAGCCACAAGCTTCTTGTATAATTTCCATTTCCGTCAACTCCCTGGTCTCACTCTTTAAGAGGTTGCTGAACAGCGTTCTTCTAGTGTTCAGTCCACTGTCAACCATTCTCTTATATTGGCCAATGGCTTGGCTGGCACGATGGAAAATCCTTTGACCTCCAGCTTGAACTTCTTTTAGTAGTGGCAACGGCAAGAGTTGTGCCCATGGTAACAGAGAAGGAAAGGTGGTTCGGACTGCCATGAAAAAGGATTGTTTTTGAAGTGTTGTGATAAGCGGTGTTTTCTGTTTTTCCCCCATAATATTAGCTCCTGGACGATGGTAATTGGGTGTGCATTCAGAGGGAAAAAATCACCAGTCCATGCTCGGTTGTCTGAAATGATTGACCAAAGCTCAATTCTGTAATCACGTCCGCGGCCATAAAAGTCCACCACTTAAACACGTCAATTACTCCGCTATGGTCGTTTTCCTCTTGCATCCGCTTCATGGTCAATTGGATACGTTGCATGACATCCGGCTCCAGGTGCACGATGTTGGCACGAGCCATTCCGGCCGACAAAAGCTTTCGACGAATGGCATGGAGATGAGGATCGGTCTGGTTGAAGAGTGTTCTGCCGCCGCGATGTCCAATTTTGTCGTAAAACTCGCTTTTAAGGTATTTTCCACCGACACGATGGATTTCCTTGACAGCGCTGATGTCGGCGATGTCGACCTCGTGAGGCGCAACTCGCACTACCGGGCCTATAGGCAAAACTGGGTTAGATGTGCTTCCTTCAAATTCGATACAGGAAATGCGAGGGGCCATGATACCATATTTTTTATGAAGACTGTGTACATAGCGAGGTTTATTCCCAGACAAGAATTGGTATGTGGTGTAAATATCAGTGTATTTTGCTATCCATGGTCCCGGGATCTTTGATAAAGGGTTCAGAAACTCTCTGATTACGAGGCTCTAGAAATGCAACATTGTCAGCAACGATCCAAGTTTAACAATGCCTTTATAATAAATTTGGCCATACGAACAAATGCGAGAATCACAAAGGCGCCAATAGCAAAAATTGCCGTAGGTGGCGCGTTTCTGAACAATTCCGCTGTGTTCGTTAACATTTTCTCGAACAATAGAAGCAATAAATTATAGATAAAGAGAAACTAATAGGGGAAAGTTTTGCAGGGAAAATAGCGATTTTAATATAGCTAAGATATTTTCACACGTTACACGCATATGGCAATTTGATAATCAGGTCGATCACTCCGAGGGGGAAAAAAATAGTTACACATTGTGCCTCATTATTCATGTATCCAATCGTATATTTCCTACATATGTACGGACTAGTATACGGGTTTTTTCTTTGCTTTTCCCGGGTGCATTTGTCACATTTCCTATAGAAGAGCTGCAGCCTGCAAGGCTAGATTAGAATGTGATTGAAATTCGTCGATCATTGCCCCTTGCCATGTCCAATGAGGGAGATTTATTTCTATTAGTCCGGGCTTGTCCTTTCCCAACAAAAAGCTTGTCCGTCAAAGGCGGTATTGAAAGTGAACCACTACTTCATGCACGCCGTAAGTGTATGCCACTAATGCGCTCAGTTCGTCCCTTTTTTTTTTCTTTTTGTGCGCGCCTTTTCGTGCGCGCATAAAAGACGATGCGTCGGGTTTTGTCGTCCGGCAAATTGATTTCGCCGAATAAACACGCACTCCCCACCAGGTGACGAGGGAAATAACTCCGCAAAATCCAGAGCTATGGACTAAAACGAGTTCCACGCACTATTCTTGACTAGTACCTGCTGCCCCTCGATCGATCAAACGGTTGAAGATCCAGCGCGGCTACGTTAGCTGAAGCGAAATCCCAAGTTTGGAAATCGAGTTGCTCCTCATCAAACGCGTCGCGTAGTTTTTGCAGTCATGTCAACTGCCCTAGATGATGCAGTATGGGAGTTACCCTTGTCCTCTCCCAATTGACTTTTTGTAGTTCTATGAAAATGGCTCTGTGTTGTAGTTGGACACATGGGAATTTTATTCCCCCAGAACCATGATAAACATTCAAAGAACATCTTAAATTGAAAACATCAATGACATGAAAAATATAGTTAGATGACATCCGGAGCAATAGTAACAAATATAACTAGCTAACTGTATGCGTAAAACTAGCACGTGACAGCTGATACCCTTACGGCCTTACTTAAGCCTCAAGGTCTCTCACTAGCTCTTGGTCGGCTGCTAAGCACATGTGCAGCATCAAAGCATGTGGTAAGTATTTAACAATGGCTCTCAGGTTAGTTTGGTAAGCTTATACAGACATAGGGCTTTTGTCTGCCGTGCTACGTACTGAACAAGTCCTAACGCTGTCGTCGTCACAAATTGTATTCTAATTCGGTGCATGGGTCAACACAACTTCATGTTCAATTAAAACCCCACGCCAAACAAGCTCTTTAAAAATCCATATTGTACATGAAAAGTAGTAGCTTGTCATGAGCTACAGTAGCACAGGCCTTCATCACTTGTACAGAATGGATACCCGTCATTGCAACAGGCCATGAGACTGCATGGGCCAGGACATTCCCAGCATTGAACTGGTGTTGAAAGTTAGTCATGGTATAGAAAAGATAAGAAAACGTTGCCAAAATAAAATTCATTGAAACCCCACAACAAAGAACTCACCTTCGTCAAGTACAGATTGATGGCTAGATAGGCCAAAACTATCTTCGGAACCGAGCCCGATATTGTCTATACGGTAGGACCTGTCAGAATCATGTGTTGAACCAAAGATGAGGGCATTTACCTACCTTTCAAGGAATTGCCGGGTAAGGCTAGCGCAAGCTCGCAGATCGCCAAGAGAAGGAAGAGGGTCAAGTGATGAAGCTTGGCCATGTCGAATTTAAATATGCGATACAAGTCTGACTAGCATACGATCAGATTCATTCAGATTGATACGATTTGATCGGTGTGGGGAGAGAAGGTTGACATGTAAACGGTGCCAGGACATAGAGAAAATGCTTAGTCGAGTCGTCACCCCCCGGAGGGATTCGTAAGCTATGACGCGTTGCTAGTCGCTGAAGCTATCCTTAGCAAAAACTCGGAGAATATAGATAAGAGATATGCGTGCGACGTCGGTGCCTTAAAGCCGAATCATTATACCTTTAAGAATATTTTCTGCGTTGTGTGGCCAGGTCAAATAGTGATCAGATTGACGGATTCCTTTTTACCGTTCCCTGTAAATCCCAACGTTGAACGCAGGGCCTACAGATTGACTGAAAGCTTGGTCTGTCGATCCTAATATTACTACCAGTAGTATCATCGATTGATGAATGATCTAGGGTTGCATCGTGCCGCCAGGCCCCCTGTTGTCATCATCGCACGTGTATCATTACCGGATCCGGATTGCCTGTTTATCCTGGCATATCAAAACCATCAACGTGTTTTTTTAGACATCCCTACAAGCGGAGATTATTATTGGCTCAATTATACTGTATATTTTTACATACATCACGGGAATTATCGTCGCTGGCTGTACAGAAAAAGCTGATATTAAACCCCTGTTGTTAGGCACATCGAACTTTTCTCTTTATAATAGCGCAATGACAGATAATCAATTGATGCGGTATCGAGAATACTTCAGGACTGCACTACTAACCTGTGTTCTGAATCAAGTAAAGACAGTAGCTAGAGAGTCTTTATATTTAATCAACGAAGCCTTCAGCTCCCTCAACAGTAGGATGGCCGTTGGGATCCCAATTGAGATATCTGGTCTTTCCCAGGTTTCATCCTGGTGGATTTGTAATTTCCCAATTGGGAAATAAGATCTCAGTAAAGAATTTTGGGATTTCCTAAATAGGAAATCCCAGTTTCTGCTACTTATTGCAGAATTTCCCAAGTCTCGTTTTAGTGTTGTGGTGGAAGATATGACCGCCCTGTGGAATGGGCTAGTGTAAGCAGTGGTAGGGTGTTTATCAAATCAGTACTTAAATTATAATAGATAAAGTATATACAAAACCTTAAGTAATAATCTTAATCTTAATTCTATTTACTAGAAAAATTATAATTTATTACTGTGGTGGATGACCACCCCGTGGAATTGTAAAGTGCCAGGCCCATTCTCTATATCTATAGAATATAATTTAATTAAGAAATAAGATCTTATTTAAACCAAATTTATAACTTAAATGTGAGGATATTATATAGAGAGCAGGCAAGAATTGGATTCGATAGTAAAGCTATGGTTCGCTAGTAGTCCAACTGATTGCTGACCTTCGGCAACCTCTGCGCGAAGGTCAGATTTATGTGTCGCTTCATTAGTGTCTGTGAGGCTAGTGTAGCGAGGTGCGGCATCTGGTGCGTCCCGAAGGTCTCGCGGCCTCGCAGTAGTATTTAATAATAGACTCCGCTATAAGGTAATTTAAAATAATTATTAACGAGGTTTGCACAAGATGGTGTGGTCGTTGACATAAGACCAAGCTTGTTCTAGTGCCCAGATTTACTTAGACGCGTAGTATTACAAGGGAACTAGCATCTGACCCGTAATTAGCGTCATCGTATTTTGATCCATTATTTATATATATATATATATTAATAATAAGCTGAAGACTTTTATCTTATTATTGGATATTTCTTATTTTACAGTATTATTAGATAGATTGGTGTACTTATGCGATTCTCAGGATTAAGGAAGGTTGCAAATAGGCGGAACCGAGAGGGCGACCGGCTAAAGCCTAAAGGACTACCCTAGGTCAAGTTCCCGCTGCAACCAATTAGGCATCGCCCGGAACATTCCATCAATTTCCAGCGACGCTTCATCAACGTTCCTTCACTCTTCCCACTAAAAGGCTGATGGTTGTGATTCATCGACGAATTTCCAAAGCTGTGTCTTTGCAATGTCTCTCGCTCAGCACGTAACACAGAGCGACGGCTTCGACTGCGAGGTTCTACGGAATGCGACCAACACATCCCTGGACGTCGACCACGGCCAGACCATCTCTGGTCCGGTCGAGGATGAAAATAAGCCTCCAGAGTGGCGTCAGATGAATTTTGCGCCCGTGAATGAGCTTCATGAGACGCAATCCCGAACAACTGCATACAAGGTATCATTTACTAAGAGATATGGTAAGATCCAATGGAAAGAAGTCTCTCGATGAAGTAGCTTCTAACCTCTTAAAAATAGCCCAGATCGCAACTGGTGTGCTGGCATGTTGGCTAGCATCCGGCATTGTATTTGGCTTTGCCGCCCTCAAGCCTATTCTAGTCAAAGAGGGCGTCTACCATGAATTATGCAAAGCCAACGAGAACATTCCGTGCATTGCGCAGGATATGCGCCTGAACCTTTTCTTCATCGTTGCCTCCATCACCGCAAACATCTCTTGTGTTGTCGCCGGCACATTATTGGATCGCTACGGGAGAAGAACTTGCTGGGTATTATCCTGTGTCTCCCTGTCCATCGGCTCTATTTTGATGGCTTTCTCGTTTAATGTTCCCGGGTTTGATGGCTACTTGCTGGGTAACATTATGCTGAGTCTCGGCGGCACCCTGCTCTTCGTACCCACCTTCCAGCTTGCCAATGCTTTTCCAAAGCATTCGGGGCTGGTCATCGCTCTAATTACGGGCGCTTTCGATGCATCCGCTGCTGTTTTCCTCCTATATCGTATAGTATATGATGCGTCTGGAGGAAGTTTCTCGCTCGACAAGTTCTTCCTATGTTATCTCATTGTTCCCGCTTTCATTCTTATCAGCGAGTTCTCTATCATGCCACGACATGCGTATCATACCATTCCAGAGCTTGACGCCAAAATTGATAAGGCTGAGGACACTGCTCGTGACAGGCACGACTCAGATAGCAACATATCTGACAATAACGAACTAATACGAGTACGCAGCGCTCGTGCGGATAAGCGCCATGCAAAGCTGGATAAACTAGAGGGAGTTGCTGGCAATGCTGAGCAGCGAGAGTTGCGAATCAAAGCTGAGGAAAGCCGGCAGGAAGCTAGTGGAGTGTGGGGTGTTCTACATGGCCTCCCTGTCCATCGTCAGATGCTGACGCCATGGTATATCTTTGTTCTCCTATTGACCATGCTTCAAATGCTGCGCATGAACTTCTTCATTGCCACAATTAGAGATCAATATCGTTACATGCTGGGTTCAGACATTGCGAGTGAAAAGATAAACCATTTTTTTGATGCCGCGCTCCCTATAGGAGGTGTGGCCTCAACACCCTTTATCGGTCTTCTGCTCAATAATGTCAGTGTCCCCGCTATTTTTGGTGTACTGGCATTGTTTATCATGGCTATCGGGGTCTTGAATTGTCTTCCATACGCCTGGGCTGGCTATGCTACGGTGGTAGCGTTCGTGCTCTTCCGGCCGCTCTATTATTCCGCTATCTCGTAAGTACCTGGCCAAACAAGAGAGTTGTATACATGGTTGCTTATACTTTGCATAGTGACTACTCTACGAAGGTGTTCGGTTTTGCTTCTTTCGGCCGTATCTACGGCACCATTGTTTGCCTTGCGGGATTGGCGAATTTCACCCAACCTGGTCTCGATGCCCTTAGGAACAACGTTTTCCACGATAACCCGACACCAATAAATGTCGCCTTGGGTGCCAGCGGAGCTATTTTAGGATTTATTCTATCACTTTATACTGAGATCCAGGGTAGACGGTTCCTTAGAGAGAAAACAGAGGCAGAGGAAGCCAACGAGGCACAGCATCTTCTTGGGAGAGACCAGATGAATTATGGAAGTATTCAGGACGACAGTTAGGCCCCCTATGTTAATTCTCGTCTCGTCTTGTTATTGCTAGATATTTCTGCTTGGATTAGATGACCTTTCTGATCCATGCTACACATTAATATATTGTAATACAGTAAACCGGTTTTATATAAAAGAAATAATAATATAACTTTTAGTAGTTACTCTATTTGATAAAAAATTTTAGCCCCTAATAATAATTCTTTTTTTAATGGAAGATTTTAGTTGGCTGTAATCCCTGAAGCATCTATTAGATAGACGGTTAAGTATCTCTCTACAATAACATAGGAGATTTGAGTTGGCTAGCGACATTTAACTGTCCTTTAATCCATTACTAGTACTTGCTATACTGAACGATTTCGTCATGGTCAACGCTCCGTTCCTGGAGTCAAGAAGCGTGCTCTGTCAGTTCCCTCACAAACACTCTAATTGCTTTTGAAGATGTACTTGACATAGCAATGAAATGAGCGTGTCTGTATAAAGTTAAGCTGTATACTAACTCCACTTGGAAAACATGGTATTAAACCGTAACTTTACATTTATGGATGAAAGCTTCATTCTATCCACTTGGCATGACAATTGTAACACCCCGATACAAGAAGACATGAAGTTGGTGTTGAAATCTTGAGTCCCATACAAGTATCTTGGGTATGCGCGAACTGGCCGATGCCGGACAACATTGCTTTCTCTCGGATGATGAAGTCGAGTCCTGGCTCAGACCCGCGCCTTTTCAGGACGAGACTAGTCAATGTCCAGGGCAGACTTCGAAAAACTTCCAAGTGGGCCTATTCGCGTACCCAGGACAGACAAATATAAATGGACGACGGCTGCCTCTTCACTGGCCAGAAGTTCTACGCCAATCAAAAGATGTCTCTCACCAGCGGGTGTTCAGCCTTTTGGATGCCGCAGCTCTGGCCTCGACCATGTCACTGGGCTGGATAGAGCCCCCGACTTCGCAGCCGTCAGCTTCTACAAGATCTTCGGCTTTCCTGATCTGGGAGGGTTGATCGTGCGCAAGAAATCTGCACAAGTACTGCTGCAGCGTCCCTACTTTGGTGGCGGCACGGTGGAGATGGCTACCTGCTCTGACCAACCATGGCATTCTCGAAAAGTAGCCAGTATCCATGAGGCGCTCGAGGATGGTACCGTCCCGTTTCATAATATCGTTGCTCTCGGATGTGCTCTTACAAACACATGAGCAGCTGTATATCTCCCAGGAACACGTTTCACGTCATACAACCCGTCTCACTGCACGCCTCTACGAGCTCCCCTCTTCTATGCACCACCCGAACGACTTGAAAGTTATGCGAGATTTATAAAGACCACTCTGCCACATATGGCGACAGTAAGACTCAAGGAAGCATCATCGCCTTCAACATCCGCTCTGATGAAGGTCGGTGGCTAGGCCTCTCTCATATCGAGAAATCTGCCAATGAGCACCGCATCCATCTTCGCACGGGTACTGTTTGCAACCCGGGTGGACTGGCAAAGATACTAAACCTGGAACAATGGGAGCTGTTCCAGAACTATACGGCTGGTGTTCGATGCGGATATCGCAGCGTGCTCATTGGAAATAAGCCTTCGGGTATAATCAGAGTCAGTTTGGGCGCAATGAGTGCCATAAGCGACGTCGAAATCTTCGTGGGGTTCGTCCAAGACCTCTCTGCCGCTGGCACTCTTCCTCTGCTGATATCCGCGCCTCTTCCCTCACCCCAGAGCCTTATAGTGCACACTATGATGGTTTAACCAATAAAGGGCTGCGCTGCATACACCGTGCCAGAGAATAAACCCTGGCAGGTCAACTCGACCGGCCTGCAGTGGGACCGCCAATGGAGTATAGTCAACTTGCAAACCGGATCAGTGGTCAATGAAAAGGAGGCTCCACGCATATTACTTATCGAGCCTAAAATCGACACCGAAAACGGGGGTTTGCGGGTCAGTGTCCGCCACTCGCTGCAGCAGAGTCATCCTAAACTGCGAAACTCTACGAATGTTGCGGATACTAAACAAAGACCCACCAACCAAACCTTAAAAAACAGCGAGAGAACATTTTTGAAAATGACAAGAGGCGAAAAAAACCCAAAAACCTATACAATTGACTTCTGGTATGTGGTATGTGGTTTAAATAAGGCCGATGGATGAATGGGCTATCATATGATATATGTCCACAAGAAGTACATATGTAGTGTGCCTACCCCGCTATCTCGTCTCAGTCTGCCGAGTTTCCCTGCGTCCACCCATGGCAAATCCAGGGAAATATGACAATGTTTCGGAGATTCCGCTCTTGTTCCTATATTCTTGTCTTTCTTGGTGAATAAGAAATCTCGCGTTTGCCTGCATCTACATCCGGCACGAAAAAGAGCGTCTACTACCCAACTTACCTGCCCGAGGGGTATTGAACAGTAATCGCTAGTATCTGCTCCTCTCCTTTTACGCAGCGAAAAATCACAGTTTCCAGATAATACTTTTCTCCCGTTTACATCCTGCCAAGCCTAAACTGTATCCGTTTAGGTATGATAATCTTCGATTGTGCAAACAAATTCCTCGGAACCACAAAGACCTGGGCGCTCATGCAGATTGCTCACGCGCCATCTCCCAGAGTCGCCCGCCCTTTATGGCTTCCAAAAGAACCCGGCTCTCAGCCGACGCCTTTACAGTAGGACTCATCTACGTGAAGCCACTCGAGATGCAGGCGATATCCGTGATGCTCGACGAATGCTACGAGCCGGTGCCACTGCACATCCAGGACGACAACGAGTACACGCTTGGCAAAATTGGTAGCCACA
Organism: Talaromyces rugulosus; assembly: GCF_013368755.1. NCBI lineage: Eukaryota > Fungi > Ascomycota > Eurotiomycetes > Eurotiales > Trichocomaceae > Talaromyces > Talaromyces rugulosus. Next base: position 2,595,312 of record NC_049566.1, on the reverse strand, counting down.
ATGTTGTCGTCGTCGGGTCCCCGAGAGGTGCACAGGGCAAAGTGGCAATTGCGGACGCCGTGAGTCGGATACGCCTGACATTCGTCAACATACGAGTAGGTCTGCTAGTTGGTATTGGAGGTGGCGTACCGCATCTTCCGAAACATGATGTGCGGCTTGGTGATGTCGTCGTTGGTGCGCCAGAGGTCGGGCCTGTGGTCGTGCAGTATGATCGTGGTAAACAGCTTTCTGATGGCATTGTCGAGATCACCGGGACGCTTCGTAAGCCTCCGGCGGTACTTCTAAGGGTGGTTGATAAGGTAGACGACAAATACTCGCGAATAGGAGAAGGAGAGGAGGACTTTTTCACCACCCATCTGCAACGCTTCGCGAATTTCCGGCGCTTGAAAGATCGGTATAAATGTCCCTCCGTTCCAGACAGACTATTCCGGGCGGACTACAATCATGAACTTGGCACGCAATGCAGCTCGCACGATCAGTGCTACGTGGTAAAACGACCAGATCGCCACCCACCGGGCGAGATTCGAATCCATTACAGCACGATCCTCTCTGGCGATCTCGTCATGAAGTCTGCAGAAAAGCGCGACGAGATTAGCGCGAAGCATGGCAATGCACTTTGCTTTGAAATGGAAGCAGCCGGCTTGATGGATGCCTTTCCTTGCCTTGTTATTCGGGGAATATGTGATTACGCGGACTCGCATAAGAGCAAGGAGTGGCAAAAATATGCAGCGGCGACGGCAGCTGCTTATGCTCGAGAGATTCTTCTTTCCATGGCTGAAAGATTAGCACCAGGGATAGGGGATTCACAGAAAGGTTAGTCTGGACAGCATGGCAAGATGTGCTTTGTCTAAAAAACATATCTAAACCAGCACCTATTGACTCCGTCAAGCAGATTGTCTGAATCGAGCAGAGGGATCGAAACTGGAAAACAGTGTGAGACGGCATGAGGGGCTGGTTGGCGTGGATTCTAGACTCTCTCAATCGCAGACATCTCTCTTCATTGCAAAGCATGGCCAACAGACGAATATGAAGATCGTACTCAATGCTGGGCAAGACGATGAAAGGATTGAAGATTTGAGCCCAGAGTTGCTTATGCTCTTGCATGTTCTTCAGTTTCTCAAAACGTCTTGCCCTGATCCAGATAACGACTTCAAACCAGGCTCCATTCCAAGAACCGTGACGATGCTTCTCAGCAAACAATATGCGCGATTGTAAGATATTCTGAGTGACTCCAGACTATCAGATGCTAATGAACTGCAAGTTCCTATATATCCTCAGTGTGTCTCGCAAAGTTCTTCAACGAGCTTGTGTAAGTTGCACCGTACACAGCGAAGTTTTTCTCTACACTGCTCCTAATTTTGCATATGAAAAAAAAGGACAGCTATTTGGAGCCCACCTTATCCTGTTCGTTTATCTACTGAGACAGTGTGGCTCGGAAGTGCCGAAACTCCTCATGGGAGCACAGATCGTTTTCGAGGATTTCCTCGGCGAGGAGACGAGGCTTCCATATCGCGATTTTCGACAATGGCAGAATTTCATGGGCTTTCTCCAGAAACGATTCGTGCAGCGACCGGGCGAGCAATATGTTGTTGCCGGGCGGTTTCGGCTCTATGACTACCAGGGCTCGCCGCTTACAGAAGAGCAGTGGCATAAGTTATTACCAAACTCCAAGGTCAGCATGTCGGGGGTCATTCGTCTATTCGGGGGAAATGTTTGTGGGCGGTGCTTCAAGGTGGAGGAGGTACCTAACTCGGCAATAACAAAGTGGTATGTATGCAACAAAATTCGAGATACTACTTCATGTTGTTGTTTTAGGTGCTGATTTCGCCGATAGTTCTGGCTGCGGATTGATGTACTCAAAACTCGGCCTTATCAATACTAAACCGGAAACAACTTCTTCTGCTGTAACAAGATTTTCAGAAGAGGATGTACTCTCGTCGACAAGTGATCCAATGCAGATCGGACAATCAGCATCTTCTAGTACAGATTCGAGCCAGCAAACGCGCCGCACTGATGGAGTTGACGCTCTTATCGGTTATGACAGAGAGCTTGACCATTTCACCCGAATGGATTTCGAGGTCCAGATGGGCTCCGAATCGCTCTGCGCTATTGTCAATCGACTAGCCGAGCTCATTGAGCTCCTTCTAAGAGTCGTCGGCGCGCAGGGTCACTGGGGTTCTACCTCTTCGCAGGAGCTTGGCCAAGTTCAGCGCACACTTCGATCCTGCCGCTCCGGAATCCAGGCGCTAATTCAATTAACCTCGTTTCGTGAACTGGATGGTAGCTACTATATTCTCTCAGATGCTGCCGATGATGAAGCCTGTTTTGATCTGCGCCGAACGTGGATGCTCCTCCGCTACGAAGCTACAACAATGTATCGCAAATTCCGAACGCATGCGATGTTGAGTATCCCCAAGGGCCTCGTTAGTTTGATCATATCGTGTAAAGACAGTGTAAGAAGGCTAGCTGTATCTCTATCTGTTTTACAAGAGCATGCGACTTCTTCGTATTCCCCTTCACAGGCCGACATATTCGTTGATCGCCCACGGGACCCCATTTTCAATATTGAACGGAGAAGTCCTGTCGAGGATGAGATTGTACGGCATGCGGAACGGATCCTCAGCGGGATACATCCTCGGCTCAAGGTCCCTCCGCAACTCGTTCGACAAGGCAATAATAACCTCTCACAGGATGCTACTGCCAGCCAAAAATCAGTAAGGGACTTGCGTCATCAAGCCCAGTGCGCCCTCCTTTCACTCGCTCTCCACAATATCCGCTACTTCGAACTTGTTCGTGAAGGAATTGAGCCCACTGATCTTGCGCGGCTATACAAAGTGGGCATCACCCTGATAGTTAGCCGCCACGCGAAGAATATACCGGAAACTGGCTATCATGACGGAAGGAAAAGTGGTCGTCATCGTATTTTCTCTCACCGTGGTTGTGATGAAAATGATAGGATGTGATAGTCACTGTCTGCTGAACACGCACTTCATTTATATGTCCAGCTTTTACATTGTACTTGAAATGAGGCATTTGTGCCAATGGCTGTGCCCACCATTACCATGTGGAGTCAATGCAATGCCCCTGAATGATTTTGTTGCCCCTCAGGAGACATCGTACTTTTGCATTACCAGTGAGATCTCATTTCCCAAGTGCAGGGTCATTGTATGCTGTGCAGGTACTACAGAAACATGTGGTTTCTGTATTGATTGCCTTGGACCCTGATCAGGAGTAAATACTAAGGATACAACAGCTTTATACAGAAAGGAAATTGCTAAGGAAACTTTTTAGTTACTAACTATCTAGCGGCACCCTGAAATAAATGCGTAATTCACCGTCGAGCTGATCACCCTAAACTGTGAATTACGTTAGAAAGTGCCCACTTCTTGTCATTATTACTGAAATTCAAGAAAAACTATCTCTCGGGAAAGGCGTCCTGCCACGGACAATAACGCTACCAGAACAGGAACTTATGATCTCCGAAATCAGCCCGATACCCGGGAATAGTTTTCTCTTCGTGGCAGATGATCAGCAACGAAAATCAATATTGTACAGAATGAACTCATTTTGAGAGCTCAATGACATGCCTTTCCATACTTTCGCAGGCGCAAGTAATTGTACGGCAATGGGGCCAGGAATCCGGCACCGATCGACAAAGCCGCCGCCATCCAAAACTGCGGATCTTCGAGGTTGACCTGACCCCCCGTCAAATGATAGTCCACCATATTCTCGGCGAACTCCATCGCCATCATGGAGACCATACTCATTCCCATCGCAGTACGTGCCGCCATGGGCCACGTGAGCTGGTCGGCTCCGCGCCGGAGCAGAATGGTTTCCAGGATAATCGAAGTTGTGATTCCGCTTGCCACTGTATTTCCCATTGGTAGCTGTTTCACTGACAATGCTCTACGAGCCTTTGACAAAACTTACTAGAGGCCATCATTATGGTTCCCATACCGAGCCCTGGGCAGTAAGATTGAAGCATCCACAATGCAGAAAAATCGCCAACAGTGCAGCCAACGAGACAGCGCAGGGTATTGATCCCTGCGCGCTTCCACGTTGGCCTGTGGGACCAAAAATCCAAATTCCAGGATGAACGCGTTGGCTGAGGAGCTGCGGTCGCCAATTCATTGCTTACACATGGCGTTTTTGGGCCTGACTTCTTGCTCGAACAAGAAGACTGAATAGCTGACGAGCTGGACAGTGCGAGACGAAAGCTGGGGGATGTTACCCGCGCTGTCAGTTTGGGGAATAGCAAAAGGCCCACTGGATACATTTCGTCGAGGGAAAAATAATGAAGTGGTATGTAGGAGGGAAGCGCAGGAAATGGCCAAGGGCAAACCTCGGTCCGGTTAAGTAGTGTCCGGGTTCATGGTTGTAGTAGGTTTAAAAAACGCACAATTCGCGCAGCGCGTCGGCTCCACAGCTCAGCGAGCATGGATGCTAACAGTGTAACCACGGGGTATCCGGATGTCTCGAGACATTTGAATATAAAAGGATGGGTGACGCCTGCCGTGAGCTCTTGTATTTTAAATGTGATTGTGATGTAGGTTCCAGGAATACGGTTACTACTCGCCTAGTGACTCCGCTAAACCGTCAACCCAAGTGGATACTGACAAGAACATCTCTAACTCCGTTGAAACATCATTTTTTGCTTTCGCCACCAAGCTCAAATGCGAACATTATCGAATATTTGCCATTGAAGACGCTAGACAATCTTGAAACAGGTCTGTCATGCCGCGCGCAACGCACAATTCCCGCGGCCGGATGAGACCAGTTGACTACTCAATGGAGTAGACGCAGGTGACACGTTCGCTCATTGTATAAAAGATGGCAGACTATCCCAGGGCTTGGCTAGTCTTGAGTCCTTTCTGAGCAGCTACATAATCTGGAACGTGCCAGTAGAAGGGTCTAAAGTCCGTAATCTTGCCTTCCTTGACTGTGATCACCTGCACCATTGGATGCTCAAAAGTCTCTCCTGTCTTCCTCGCTTTCGTCGACAAAGTGCACACCACAACAACCCGCTCACCAATCTCAATAAATTCTGGATTCTTCACATCGACCATCTCGAAACAGTCGCTCATTTGCGCCGCCCAATCTGCATATCTGTCCACGCCAATGTACTCCCCGCCCCAGGGGAGGTCAGGCGTTTGGTGGAGGACCACACCGGAATGCATGGTCTCGGCGAACTGGTCGAAGCTTGCGCCTCCAGCTTTTCCACCCGCTTCCATATAACGACGCTCAGCTTCATAGAAGCGATAAAGAACTGCAGTTGGGGAGTTGTCTATGGACTGAGACATGATTGAGATATAAAGAGTAAGCTGCGGTTGAGCAAAAAGTTTTTTATAACGGAGCGGATCCAATGTTATTGTGTGCTTGGCTTATGAACTTCGTTGAATTGCCCCGCTAGGCTGCTATAGCCTATATATGCACCCCGGTTCGGTTTCAGCTTCTCTTTTATGCTATATTACTTTAGATTTGTTTTTGGATAGCCAAATCGGGCACTCCTAAGGGTCCGGTTCCCTTCCCCGGTTGCAGCCCGAACGAGCCGCGGAATGTTTCCCGACGCGACACTTAGTCCATTGTTTCTTCGAGGTGAGTCGGAGCAGATACCGAAATACTAAATACATTCTAGTCAGACGGGGCTCTAATTGGGTTGTTTCCATGTCTATGCTATCACGTTGGTGGAGCATTTGCGGGGAATAATATCCGTGAACCCCATGTTGGCGAGATCCGGGGGATTTCGCCTCTGCCAAGGCTTTAGCATCAACATCAAATTGGAAACTATATACAGGCTTTATCTCTGCGGTCTTGAAATCCATTTTTCAAGAAAATTATCACTTCCAGAACTATTCAAGTGTGTCACCCACCGTCCAATAACTGTCTGGAGAGTTCCAATGCAAGATGGAGCTCAAGGATATCGAAGTAGAACAACACGAACGCATTGATATGCCGGAGTTGACGGCCTTGCAAAAGGAATATCTCCTTAAGCGACATGGCACCCTCGAGTTGGACCCTATGCCCTCGCAAGATCCCGCCGATCCCCTCAACTGGCCAAGGTGGAAAGTAAGTTTTTGGAAAGTTGAATTAGGCTTTCTCTCCGATAACTCGTGCAATTAGACCAACGTGAACTTGACGCTGGTGTCTTTCCACGCATTAATGATTGGCTTTATGACCGGTGGGATCATTCCCGCATTTCAAACCATGGCCACAGATTTGGGCGTCTCGTTGAATACAACCAGCTACACTGTCTCCATTCAGGTAGGTTTATAACTGGACTTCTTTTGTGCAATCACTAACTTCTAGCCTTGCCTTAGATCTTGCTTCTTGGGCTTGCTCCTCTGTTCTGGGCTCCCCTTGCCGAGCGCTATGGCCGGCGTCCTGTTTGGCTTGTGTCAACCCTTCTCTCTATGGTCGCTAATATAGGATGTGCTCGATCTACAAGCTATGGTACATTGATGGTTGCGCGGGTCTTTCAGTCTATTTTTAATGCCCCTGCCGGCGCACTAGGTACGGCTGTGGTTGCGGAATTGTTTTTCGCGCGAGAGAGAGGATTTAAGATCGTAAGCCCTGTGCCCATATAAGTATACTAGATCGGTATCATGCTGACATTTCTTAGGGGATCTGGACGTGCGTTCTTATTATAACAGCTTCGCGCAATTACTGACACGTGAATAGATTGATGGTCACTCTTGGAAATCCAGCAGGGCCTCTGGTGATGGGATTTGTGGCTACAAGGGTCGGATGGCGCTGGATATTTTGGATATTTTCCGCTGTGAGCACATCCTGGAAAGATCTATTCTACTGTCTAACCATCTCAGACAAATGGTGTTCAATTCCTTGGATATCTGTTCTTCTCCCCAGAGACCAAATACGTCCGACGTACCAGTTACAATGGAGATGTGGCAGCATCAAAACACACCTTTCGTCAAAAATATCTCTCGTTCGAGAAGATCCCGGATTCAATGCCTTTGAAAGTCTCTCAATTTTTCGTTCCTCTGAGGCTCCTTGGGAGACTCTCCGTTTCAATTTCGACACTTGCACATAGCGTCATCTTCGGATTCTGTAGCGTCCTGATCTGTGTCGAGATTCCAGCGCTATTAGGTGTGAAGTTTGGGTTGAATGCAGAACAGATCGGTCTCAATTTTATCGCTAACGTTATTGGGTAAGTCATGAATCTGTAACTTGAAGATAGAACATGTCACATTATTCATTCTGTCTGAGATCTAACACTCAATAGAGGAGTAATAGGGGAGCAGCTAAGCGGTCCTTTCAGTGACTATATCCGCAACCGTCGTCTACGCAAAAACCCCCATCACCAAACACCTGTTCCAGAAAGTCGTCTGTGGTTTTCTCATCCGGCGTACATTTTGTGTATTGTTGGTTTTGTTGTATTCCTTGTCACTTTGGACAATGCGACTCAGAATCAATGGACTGTCGCCCCAGCTATCGGACTCGCAATTTGCGCAGCTGGAAACCAGATGCAGACGACTTCTCTGTTCACTTGTGAGCCATTGCCTTTGAAATAACCCTAAGACTTAGCTAACGGGATGAAGATGCTGTTGACAGGAACCTGGCAGATTCTGGTGGAGTTGGCGTTTCAATTATCCTTGTTAGACAGATCTGGTCATTTGTAAGTTGTTAACTTTCGCCAGTGAGATATGGTACAAGAACATTTATCAAGAGTACTTTGCTGACTTACTATGTTTATCAAGATTGGTCCTTTCTGGTTCCCATACATGTTTGACTCCATTGGACTTCGTGGTAGTGCTGCGCTCTGCTCAGCGCTTATGGTTATGTTCGCCATGCTTCCAACGGCTCTGCAACAGTTCTATTTTGGGCCAAGGAAATACAATATGGGAAACGGAAATTAGGTGGAAATTGACCTAAACCTAGGTCGAGGTGTAATGTGTCTAGTGTACCTCGAGGCTAAAACTTGTGTACAAAATGTATAGTGGGCTAATTTTTCAAGTCACATTAATGTATCTTGACCACTGCACGAAAAGACTTTCGGTCTCTTGGGCAGTTCTATTCCTCTCTTATATAACACAAACCCCTCAGAAGAAGACTGGACTTTTTCCATATGCTCTAGGCTAGCAGTGGCAACTGGCACTGGCACTGGCAATATATTTACCTAGGTAAAATCTGTATATGCTCTGGTGTCCGAAGTCTTTGTGTGAGAAGATGAGATGAACATCGATCAAAGAGGAGAACGGCTCATAACCTCTTGACCATATAAAATCTAACTGTAGTTTAAGAGTATATTATTCTAGCTGAATTAAAACTGAATTAAAACTGAATATTTACGAAATTTACAATTACTTCAAGAACTAAAATTCGCTACCCATAATGTCCTTAGGCAAGTCATAATGTGAGTTCTGCTAGAGGTTAAGAGCAGTTGGCTAATGTGACGGCGGCGTTGGACCTGGACTAAAGCTGCCGAAGAATTTACTACCGGGAACGGAGATGAAGGTGGAAATATTCAAAATTGGAACATTGTGTAATACAGTAAGATTTGCATAAAGTGAAGTGGCGGGTAGAACCCGAATCAATCGGACTGTCTCTATTTATCATAATATCACTGAACGTGACCATCCAACTTTGCTTGGCTACTATATATTCTCAACAATTCCAACACCCTAAGCAATAACTCTCTCATTTGTCTTCGGATCCACGATGTATGTGTTAAGCGAGCCTTCACCTCCTTCCTTAAATGAACTAGTCGACAAGAGTGTGTCTTCTAGGAACTGTATATATGTGATTTTGCCACTAATGAAAGTCACCCAAATAGAGAAAGGCGACGTGAAGACATCCCCCAAAGTATTCGACCGATAACGCATACTACCAAAAACTGCCGCATTTCTCCACTCGAAAACGATCCCTTGATATCAAAATCCTTTGTCGCCCATATCTTGTTGACGAATCTAAACACACTTAATACGGCATTAGGGGCTCGTTCAGGCTGGACTCTGCAGTATGGTGGGATTTTTCTTAGCTCAAGGTTTTCGTAGGTAAATGACATATATGTCGCATCAGGGGAACAATTTCCCTTACAATGGCTGGATCAAGGCTGTTTTGAACAAGCTTTTCGACGACTCGATGGGCGGCTGTTGAAAACATGTTGAGAATTTCATGAATAGGTAGTATCAGGAGTTTATGAACGAATTATATAGCGGGCTTTCCATATAACGGAATGGTAAGGCTCTTTTCCTTCTCGTTCTAACTATTCAAATGCTGTTGAAACGACACATGACTTTCACAGGCAGAGTAAATAACAATCGGATAAACAATAAATTCAATATATTAGTCTACCTATTAGATAGCTTCCCAGTTAGATATTAGTTGTTATCATATGAAAATGCTCGCCCGAATAGTTGTCTTCAATCTAATAAGGTCGAATATTTCCAGCCCAGAAGTCTTACATAGAAGAATTATGCTGGACAATCGGCTATTTCTCCTTCGTTGGCAATATTGATTTCAGTAGAGCCGTCTTCCTTTCATTGAGTATTTCGTAGCCTCATTAGGCGTGGTTTCTTATCCGCGTCTCGCCAGTGATCACATCATAAAACGTAGTTGGAGGGGCTAAGAATAAAATTTTCGAATTAGCTGTATTTTCTAAAATAAAGAGAGCTAAGAAACATTGGAAAATATCAAGGTAACATCTAACATACCATCAGACACGGCTTCAAACAAGATCCGCTCAGGCTTCTCGTCGTAGACACCGTACACCAATTCTTCGATCACTCGGGGGGTGTCGAATCGCCCGTCGGGCTCTGATAGTAGCCTTTTATGCTGTTCAGGCCTGTCTCTTAAATGAGATTTGAGTGTAGAATGCAAACTGAAACTACAATAGCATAATGGACATGTCGCGCGGAGAGTAGTTGCTAGGATGACCGCATCCTGCAGCGCAATGGCCGCTTGGTAGCCCTTTTTGCTCTTGAGCAACTCCATCAAAAGGCCCGGATCGAATAGTTCAGGAATCCGGGTATGGCAAATCGTCCAGTCATCGATATGGACTTCCGTCAAATTGAGAGCTTCTCGGAAGAAGTCGTAGAAACCTCTAGGGTCTCGATTCCGATTCTCACGCAAAATCCGAGAATGGCCCTCACCTCCGTCCGAGGCGTGCCGGTAAAGGTCCTCCATGCGTGCGAAGCCCTGATAACAGTATAGGCAGACACACTTTAAAGACGAACTACGTAGTATTGACCTTTGGATGTGGTATTTGCGCTCTATATCCGGTGGAACCTCGTGGCACGGTGGCAGAACGACATCACAGTGGCTGTAGTGTGCTGGAGCCATGGTGGAATGGTTTCGAGGCACCAGCCAGGGAGCCGTCATTGTTTCAACCGTCATCGGATTCTAACCTTGATGGTAGCGAACGTTGTGTTGCTCTGTAGTTTTTTTATTGGTTTTTAGCTGGTCGTTTTGGGAATAGAATAGGAACCATCAAAAAAGTAGTGATCCACGATCATCCGAAGAGATGGATAAGTTGTCGTTGGGAGCCTGAGAGGGATTCTGGAGGCTTAGGAAACATAAAAACAAACCAATGAAAAACAATAAAAAAAACAAAACGAAAAAGAAAACAGTAGGAGCGCAACAGGAGAGAATCACATTATGTATCTCTATTAGCTTGCCGGTCTTTGAGTCTTGTGCCTATTCTTTGTACGGTCTCTTCGTCCGACAGTCTATTTTTCTTTGTTTCCTTCTCCGAAGCTCACTGCCAGGCTTCAACTAGGCTCACATCTTTGAGAGGGGCCCCAAACACACAAGCAAGAAACTAGTACACCCCCATCTTAATTCTTGTTCTGTTTCCTTTCTTTTTCCCCTCCGTCCCCGCACGCGGGACACCATTCGATCTATTGTGGTGCGGTTATTATGTCCGGCAGCAATTGAGTGGTTCGAGAGATGACGGGTGCTAGCCCAAAAACAAACCAAACACTTCCCCAAGTGCTAAGCATGGGTTTTCGGGTTACTGGCGGTAGGAAGCTCTGTTGATTGGTGTTGAATAATTGCCCTAACCAGCCTACCGCAGCTGTCACGGTCCGATTGGATTATAAGTGTGCGCCGGCGCATCCTGACTGTCTTGAAAGCAATCATCACCCGGGTATAGCCTGAATCATTGGAGACGGAAATAAAAGCCATCCACATCTCTCTCTCTTTTTTTTAAAGATCGTCCCAGTGATGCTCTATTATTTGGAGCAAAATGGCAAAGTATATTGCGAGCCTGTTCAGATTGTAAACTGGGCTTAGTACGTGTATATCCTTGACAACTCTGCATATTACACCCCTACCCTAACTTTCGTCTTATTGACAAGTCGTTTGTAACTTCTGTAAAGCAAACAACTTACATGTCGGGTGATGTAGCGGGGCTCCATTCAAAATTGTTCAGGAATTTTCAACCGCAGCCAGTACGAGACCGGAATTCGGCTTTGTGCAAGTCGTAGGCATATTCTATTAAAATACATTGAGCGGCCTTTAAAAACGAATTGTTCACCTCGCTAAATCGGCTGTTGGGTTAGTTTTACATGACTTCTTTGAAATCGAACTTTATATAACACACATCTTCAAACTACTTAAATAGATAAGTTTCAACAATAGTATTTGCAGACTTTTCAGATCCGAATAGCGCCTCCGTGGTTTTCGATTACCGTACGCCGCATAGCCCTACGACAAATTCAACATGTGCATAGATGGTAAATTTTGAAGCCGACGATTGTTGGGAAGTATTCAAAATCTAGGCTATCGGTTACTTTTTATTTAGCCTACGATTTAAAACAAAGTTTCTTCTTAGGTGTCGTAGTCTATCTTTTCGGTTATGTAAGAGGTAAGCAAAAAGAAAGAGGAGATACTAAGATTTCAAGGCCCTGAAGCCTTGACTACTACTATTTAGTGATTTTTGTGCTGAGAGAAAGGAAAGTCGGTGAGTTTCGTCACTACGTATTAAAATAATAAGCGAATTTTGAGAAAGATTACGATTTATTTGGGTATAGAAATAAGAGTTGATATCTCATAGGAAGGAATCGTTTAACCACCCATAAGTTACCAATCTCACCGGAAAGTAGTAGTAGGGATGGAGTATGATGCACCATGTTCCGGAGTAAGCGGAGTAAAAAAAGGCCCCACTCCAGGATTAGGGATAAGGTAGGTTATCACCGATGAAGGGCGTAGCAATGGCTGGTCCTGCAGAAAGACCTGCCAGCGGATCTGGATATTCAATCTCGTTTCGTATCGTGATAGTCTGGCGCCCTTTAAATATACCATCCCAAGACGTCCAGTACTCTAAGCCAGCCCATTTTTTCAGAATCCAAGGATAGCCCTCACTGTCTGCTGGTTCAGAGATGTCTGTCGTTCTCAATTCAATCAATGGCTTGCAGTCTTCGTTTGGTTCGGCTTCTTGTATGTAATAGCTAGAACCATAGTTCATGTCGTTTGTTGTGAACACCTCTTCTACTACTGCTCTCCTATCGGAGTTGACCCATACTCCCTGTTTATTTTGAGGAGCCAGCCATACGACATTCAGATCAGGGTCCGCAAGCATTCCTGGAGTCTTCAGAGTAGTAATATAACCCTGTAGAGTTTGTTTCAAATAATCATGAGTCCATATCTTGTCGCAACGGATGGCAAAGTGCTCTTTGTGAGTCCTGAATATGAAAATATCGTCGATTAACCGTGGTTTTGGCGACTCATTCACACCCATATCCATGTGAATCCGACTGTCTGGCCTGATGTCGCGAATATAGACGGCGTCATTTGGTTCGAGGGCTGCTAGACTGGGAATAGTATTCTGAGGGATATTTGAAAGAAAGAGTTTGAAATCTCCCGCGGTACGTCCATAGTATATAGTAGGTCGAATCGTTGGCAATACACCTTGATAGGGAGCATCATCCTCGCCGTTCAGGAAACCTTCATATAGATGTATTTTACAGTGGGGGGAATTCCACTGTCCACACAGTTTCATGGACACGGTCTAAGAGAGGAAAAAAGCCGATGGCAAACGAAGAAGTTAGTCATTTTCTTTGAGATGTGGAACTTATGATACTGACCCGCTCAAGAAACATTTTGAGTGTTTTCAGAAGGATATCAGTTCGACGTGGATTGAAATAGCGAAGTACAAAATCAACAGTTGCTTGTCGTAGTCTGATTGGGATCGTTGGAAAGTCGATGATTGAATTCAGGAAAGTGAGAGTGATGCAGAATTTATATATGTTGCCATGAGTCAATTATAACAGTACGAAAGAGTCACAGAAACTACATGTAGCCATAAAGAGTCGGTAAGTCAAGATCACCTCCTTGTTACTCATTGATTGATCATCTAATGTATGGAGGAGCGCAAGAACAGTCTATTATGGCTTTGTGTGAGGTTTAATATAAAAACAATCTTACTATAACTATCTAATTGGTCTCTCTTGAAAACACGGCGCACAATAAAAAGTTGTAGAATGCTCTCCTTTTACTACATGTAGAACTGTTGATTTAGCCTTTGTTTTACATGATTTGAGGGATGACTCACCACAACCAAAGGAAGATACAAAAGAGTCATAATCAAAAGGAATATTTGAAATGAGTCAATAGACTTGATCTGAATTGCCTGTAAGTATTTCATAAAATATTCATTGACATTTTTCTAATATATGACAGATATACGAGGAAGTGCAATGATTACTCATTCAATGCCTCAATCTGTGACACATAGGCAAATATGTTCTAGGTACGAAGAAGTATAAAAGTTGACGTTTTTATTATATCTGTGTACCCAGTCTCTTCTCTACAAATATCTATTGATACACTCGATGTCGGGTGGAGAAACTCGCCACAATAGACTTTTTCTGGTAACTTCCGTTCTTTTTTGTTGGAAAATACAGTTTCGATAGAGACTCATCGTTTACCATGATTTTAATTAATTAATGAATTACATACGAATCATTCTTGCTATCTTCGGTCATGAAATGCAGACATTATTAAGCCCCTTAGATGTTTTCTTTTGAGTCTGAAATTTTTAAATCCTACATCACCGTACTAAAAATCGTATTACTTGAATTTTTATGTAATGCCTTGAATAAAACGCGTACAATAAAAGCTGCTTGGCCCCGTTATATAGCGTTGAATTCTGAGAGAAGCCTGCCATGGTTCAAATATCTATACTTGTACTACCCATAGTATCTACCAAATGGTCAAACTGCGTCAATCGCCATGACGAGCAATGAGGTGATAGATAGAATGCCCTGGTTTGGCATCAATGGTTGTCCGATCGGGCAAAAGCGTGCTGATCGCGCTTGGCCAATGTAGTCAGCTGATTGTTAGATCCATTTACCCCACCCTATAAACGGTTGAGCGTCGTATTTAAATTAACGCTCAGCGCAATCTTCAAAAAAAAATCCGTTTTCTTAATATCGAAAAAAGGGTGGGATATCTTTGTCTTTTCCGACAACGCGCAAAAATGCGAGGCCTTGATGAGAGCGGAGAAACATTTGTCTTGCTCGGCTACAATGCCGGCGATCGCATCAGACATGTCTGGCAAGGATTTGTTGATTTTGCTATGCGAGAAAATGTCCTCGAGGTCGCTATTGGTTTGATGTGTGTTGTGTCCATCGCCTCTCGAAAATATCAAGAATTGTTCGTTTCTAATAAGCGCAAAAATCAGGATCGGTCAAGCATTTACTAAGGTCGTTACATCGTTTGTCTCCGATGTCGTACTTCCTATTATTTCTTTACTACCTTTCATCCATCGAAATCTCGACGAGAAATTTGCTGTGCTGAAAAAAGGTCCACACTTTGACCCCGACCGTGGTTATAACACGCTTGACCAGGCACGCAGTGATGGAGCTCTGGTGATGGCATACGGGTTCGCAGCCTCTTCGCCGAATTATATCATATGGCCAGTACTTACGCGCGTTATAGGGCATTTTTGAATAATGTAATCGGGTTTATGGGCGTGGGCTTGGTTTTGTACGGGATGGCACATTTCTACGTTTTGATCTCGCATGATGGATCGATGATCAAGAGAATGGTCAAATGCAAGTACTGTAAAAAGTGGATCAATCGAAAGGTATTTGTTTTTATCGACGGCGTATAAATAGGATACCATATACTAACAAGATTCTAGGCTGACCGATGCGTGAATTGCTCAAGTTGGCAAGACGGAAGAGAGGAGCTTCAAGAATCAAATGCCAACACTGTTGGCGACGATCAGCTTTCTTCTACATGATGATGGCTTGGCGATATACAGATTATATTATTTGAGTTTAATCTTTTGGTAGCAGGCGGAAGACTCCTATTTTATAGATAGGTGTTATAAATACTCAAGTTGGCTACGTATGTAGTTCAGTGTCCCTCTAGTTAGTACATTATTTCTCGACATATAGAGTATAATTTTTAGACGTTGTAACAAAAGATTAAAGGCTCACACTTGTGTAGGTGATCTGCAGCATACGCAGTCGACAACGCAATTCATTGTGGTTTCAATATTTTCTAGTATCGTTGTCTACATAGCATCAATTGATGAAACAGGGATGGGTTTTACGATGTGTATCGGAATTCAATAGAAGAAAATGTAACTTCGTTCAAACTTAGGTAGCTCTGGAAGTTAAGCTGGTATTTTCTGATTTTTTTCGTATTAAGACTCCTCCAAATCCAGCATAATTAGGACGGCCTCACAAGATTACTCATTGATGTTCCGCGAATAACCGTTTTCAAACATTGGCTCGATATGTTCTAAGTGATACATCCAGAAAATCCTGTTTACTCACCGCCTCAGCAACTTCACAGTAATGGTGTTAGCAAAACCTTCTCGTCGAGCCCGATCGTTGATCATTCAACTAGCCCTTTGAGTGTGTAATAATACGTGAATTAGTTCGCCCGAGGCCATTTTCGATAGCTAGGTGGACGGAGTACACCGCATAACTAATGGATTTTCATACTCCCGTGTCGTCATTATAATCCACGTCATCAAAAAGAAATTCAATAGGACGCGGCCGATGCAAATGCAACCGGAAATTCCACAACGCGAAACAAAGTTCGAGACCGCATAATACGCGTGATGATCTAGATATAAAGAACGCCTTCTTGAGGCAAGGGGATTTTCTGGCAAGAGGATTATAGGGCGTGCATATGGTCAAGTGCCCTGAGTAGTTATGTAGTACTATCACCATGAGGGTAAGATCGTAGTCAAGACGGCAAAGAGAAAAGTTAAATGAACGGCAACATGCCGAAAGAAGTTTATAGTAACCGGAAGCCCTTCAGGGTCCCACTACTGCAGAGCTAATGCATATGCATGTTATGCAGAAGCAAATACTAACATGAAGAAAAAAAAAGTTTAAAGTTGAAGTGTGCAATCTGTGTACTGTCCCGATTCGGCAAGGTTGACGCTTTTGGTCTTGGCCTTTCCCCATACTAAAACTCTAAAACCCACTGGGCCCACATAGAACTAGAATGGAATTCTCCACTGAGCAGTAACTCTTCCCTAGTCGGGACATTCGAGGATGATGCATTGTCGAACAACTGTTACACGTATGTCAAGGGGCTAAATTTCCTAGCGCGTATACGTGTTAAGTTTTCATGTTAAGTTTTCGTGATGTTTGTTAGACTGAGGTGGGATATCGGAATTAGAGGGGGGAATGGGAGGAAAGGATGGATTTGAAACTCGTGAGATTCCTTTCATAATCGTTATCGTGTTATCGTCATGCTAAAATGCTAGAATAAAACCAAGCTCTATGCCAATGACTCACGTGGGTATATCCATCACAAAACATTAAAACTTTAAGACCAAAATGCCGAACCAAGAACAAGAAACAAAAAAGTAACCAGGGGACAATGAATCAAATAATCGCATCTCGCTCATCTATCCAAATCAACTCCGGATGTTTGTCCACATCGTCCATATGCACTGTTTCCGAATTCGGAATAAACTCTTGTACTCCGATGACTTCAGTCAAACCGGGGAGTTGTCCAGCAACAAATTTTTGAAAAAGATCCTGAATATGCGTGTCGTAAAATTGGTTGTCCCCCGCGATATAACCCCGAATGGAGAGACGTTCTAGGTGAGGGGGTAGTAGGTCGGTGAGCTTGGTGTTGGCGGAATGTTCGGTAGAGATGCCAAGTGCCATGCCAAAAAGGCATTTGACACCTATGCTCAGCCGGCGTAGAGCGGTGAAACTTTTGAGAGTGCCATTTTGCTGAAAAATTAACTCGACAACGGACTTTTGGTTCATAAAGGTTCGGCGATCTTCATCTTCCTCTGTTTCATCCTCTTCATCGATATCGATATCTGAGTCAGGGTAGTCACTGTCTTCAGGATCGGAAGGAAGGTACTCTTCAAATTCTTCACTATCAAGAATGTTGGAGTAATCAGAGTCGGTGTCCAAATCAAGGAACTCCAGCGATTCTCGATGAACTAGAAGAGCTCTTAGGATAGCTGGAAATCCCATGTGCCAGTTTCCTTCATCAATAGTAGCGCGCCCGCCGACGGAATGGGAGAAATGTTGCAGCCTTTTCGAAGACGCTATCACGGAGCATAAAAACATAGTTGGCAACACTGAGTGTAAGAGGTCGATTCGCTGTATATTCGAGGACAGTGGTGGTAAATCTTCTTGCCCGTCTTCGTCGATTTCCATTCCACCCACACAGATTTGTTCAATAGAGGGCAATTGGTCGAAAAGAGACATGTGGTAGAAGAGGTCGTAAGGGTTGAAAAGAATAGGGTCACGCGCAAGGGCATCATCCGTATGGAGTAGGTCGACGCGTCGGAGGTTTTTCAAAGAAGGGCCCTTGTTGTGAGATGTGTTGCTTGCTCGTACTAAAAATTGTTCTAATGGCAGATGAGAATATCCTTCTTTCATATATCTCCCAATTGGTCGGAGCTTGATCGACTCCAAGTTGTGTGAAACAGACATAAGAAGCACTGCGAGTGCTTGAACCATATGCGAACCTCGCGCATGTCTGCCGCCTCTAACTCTAGACCTGCTTTAGTTAATAAACACATCTGTTAAGATAATAACAAGGAAGTCGATGAACATACGATTGAAAGCCGTGGGAGAAATCCGGATCAAAATGTTTTTGCAAAAGCATGTTTAACACCATCTCTTCGTCTATATTGTACCATCCACAGTTTCGGATAGCTTGTCGCAATAGCATTTCGTCCTGCTCGGAAATGAAGCGCTGAGCCGGAGTAGGCTTGAAATGGCCATGGAAGGAAGTATCCCGGAGGATTTCGATATGACGGATGTAAATGCTCAGTTCTGGCTGGCGCAAAATGGCCAGCAACAAGTGAAAGGCCTCACTGCAATCTTGCTCCGAGCGTAGTCGAATGGTCCGTGGTACGTTAATAGGATCAACCTCGGGGAAGATGCTGCTGTTCATAGTCTCGATGTTCATCACACTGTCGAACGGTAGCATCTTGCTAGTGGAGAGGGCGGCCATGGTGGACACGCGACAGAAGAGAGAGATGTCCATATCCATATCCATGGCTGATCGAAAACCTGCAGGGACCAACTTTTCGAGGTGCGTCCGACTGCTACCGCTGAGTCGGTTGTTTGGATATTGCGCTGTATTTTTCACCGTAGTGATGGTTGACGTTATCATTCCTGCGTGGATTGGTTGGTAGGAAAGCGAAAAGGAAGAATCTAGTGTTCGTTTGCATGCCCAACCTCAATACTTGAGTATTGATAGTGGTAATGGGGATAGCAGACCAGACCAGCTGGACAAAGTTGTCGAGGGTTGTCGGAAGTATTATTCAAGCTTGGTACCTCAACGTCGAAATGGCAATCGGATGTTGTGCGCATGTACTCAAAGCTTGTCGACTCCGAGATTTGATACAATAAAAATGGCATGCCCGGGGAAGGTTGATTATATGGTTAGTGCAAACGCTGACAGAAGACAAGGGAAAACCACAACAATTCATCGCGTTGACATTTCGGCCTTGGTCGATCCGGC
This sequence comes from Talaromyces rugulosus, assembly GCF_013368755.1. NCBI lineage: Eukaryota > Fungi > Ascomycota > Eurotiomycetes > Eurotiales > Trichocomaceae > Talaromyces > Talaromyces rugulosus. Next base: position 2,576,385 of record NC_049566.1, on the reverse strand, counting down.
AGATGCAGCTAGAAATGCAGCTAATCCTTCGAGGAACGTTGTTATTATTTTTTTTCCAAAGGATATTTTCTTTTCTTGTATGTAGGGCCTTGTTGGGGAATACCAACGAAGAGGCGACAGAGTGGGCAAATACTTCTTTCCAGCATTACTTTTTCTTACGCGCTCACTTTTTAAACTTTCCCTTGTTTTGCCTCTGGTCTTTGCGCCTATTTTTACGCGCCAATAATTTACGTGCGACATGCATGTGGTTACCATGTAGGAGCCCGGCGAGTTCTACGGCAGCATACATTGTACTGCTTCTCCACTAGGCGGGCCGGCTAAGCCGCGAGTTCATGCAGCAAGTATTTTCCTCTTTGGGCAATCCCTGACCTACTGTTAATTTGCGAGCCTTCCTTTCGGATTCTTTATTAATATTCTCCATCCACATTCCGGTTATGTTTCTAGAAGCGCTAGGTTCTCCCCTCCCCTTTGTCTCCCCTCATGCAACTGTTCTCTGTCACTTTGATCAGGAAATGGTCTGCTTGCAACGACGCAACGATAGCATAATGTCGACGAATATGGATATTGTAATGATGACACCAATGACAGTAGTACTAGGCAACAAACGATAATCGCTGGCAACAATAATAGTAGCAGCATGGAGTAGTAAGAGTCATCATCGGCTAACCAGGTCGAAAGCGTTGTCCGCCCTGACTCAGCGTCTTGACGTTCGCGACTTTGAGCTCTCAAGTACTTTCCCGATAGGGTTAACACTGAATGGCGCTAGCAGAATCCGCTATTCCTATCTCGGCATGTGGCGCGCGATACTCCTGGTACGAGCCGAGCTTGTCCCGTATCTGGACTAGCGCATTTCTCACGCGCGTTGAGCACGGGCCAGATGCCCCCACCCAATTCGTTGTCAATTTTCCCCTTCGGGCGCTAGTGCGCTTGCACATTATGCGTACTTGCCTATTTAGGAAAATATACATTGTTATGCACCAAACTTACCGAGAACCAGGGCGTCATCTCAGCTAGACCGCCGACATAAAGCCAACACGTGAGTGACATGTGTCTAGGAGGATTTCCGATATAATGTCTGGAAAGAGTCACCACTGATTTCTCCACACCGTCGCTACGTACGTACGTACACCCACATACTCCGTGCCAACAATCCATCAGACGGCGTTTGAAACACCACTTGACGCCAGGGTCGCAGCTTTCAAATATTGATTCGTTACAGGCCAACGGCGTTTAGACGTATGCGAGGTGACATTTCCATTGGCCCCGCTTGCTTGACTTCAATCACGGAGAATATTCCACATGTAGCCAATACTGGCGCCTCGGTGTGATTTCAAAACCTGCCGCCCTTTCTTTTTTTTTCCCGTCTGAGTGCCAAGATGGGGAATCACCCCCAACTATAAGGCATATACGGACGCGGCACTGCATATCCACTCAATCGGCCAGTCGGAAGTCGAAATACCTTCGACCACCGATTCATGTATATTGATTGACCTTATTCTCACTCTTTCATCTAAATGATTCCAACACATTTTGTATACCCCTGTCTTGGGGCTGGCTGGGTTTCGTTTTCGTTTCCGTATGCACGGAACAACTCACGTTGAACAAGCACTAGCTTTAGCCTAGTTTTTACCAAAAATCACTCTATCGTATTTTCCGAGGCGAAAGACTTTGTGGCATTGGATACGGGTCATGGTCCCCAATCCGAGACAGATATGACATCCCTAGACGCTACGATGTCACTAATCTGTCGCGTTAAGCCCGTTTACCGTTCCGGAACCACGCATGGAAAGTAAGATATGCCCGGTACGGAACTTTCTACATGTTTTTCCGCGGCTATAGCAATCTCTCAGCTATTTCCGAGCTTCTGATGTCACAAATACCGGGCTTGTACAGTGGGGGTACCCCGTATGTCGGGCTGGCATCGGCTACCAGAAGGCTTTTGAAATATTGGCGCGGGTCGAACTTTGAAGCCGATGCCATGACCCTCTTAGTACTAGACATCATACCACATTTAATAGAATGATAAGAGTCCAGAATCGAAGGTGCTAGAAATCGATGCGATTGACAACAATAGCCCAATAAAAAAAGCTCGGCGTAATGTGTAGGCCAGATGTATAGATTCCTGGAAAGGATTAGCGGGCGATCAGCCCTGACTTGATCCAGATCATGAATCACACATACATGCATGATGCATGCATGTAATTCATTAGCACGCAGCTACATACGCAGAACAGGACCAATGTGCCTTAGTTTGAGGTGATGGTATTATCTGGCTTGCTCTGAAAACAGCAGTGGCTTGTTGGGCCGTTTACCTACTGTGTGGCTCTGCCATGAGTCACGGAAGTTTTTTCCACAGCGTAGTAATAGCCTATCTTAGTAGTCCATTAGCACGACAAGATAGTTGGCATTTAAGGTTTGTAAATTCAGTTAGTTTACTGAACACCAATTTATGTAGTACCAATTACATGTATAGGAAAGTAATCCTTTCGTGGATTTTGTTCTATATATCTCCCTCTCAAGTGCGACACGTGCAGTGGTCTAACATCTGTTCCACCAGCTATTTTACATTAGAAGTTATTGCTTTTTAGGGCCGCCAGATTATACTTTTATGATGAAAATATGATACACCAGTGTTACACAAAGCAGCATTAGCAAGCTAGGGAGACAAGGGGTCAAAGACAAAGCGAATTCTAAGAGCTACATCGAAAAGTCAAGCATTGGTCGAGGGTTGATTCGACTTGCTCCATTGCTGATGATAACCCCTGAAGCTTTAGTTTCTAATAAATGGATCGCAAAAAGAAAGAGAGAGAGCGAGAGAGATGAGTGGAGTGATATAATTGAATGTATTTTTCCAGATGAGCCATTGTTGGTGTGTAGTTCGGACCAGCATCACCATGCTTCTAGCCTTGAAAACTAGCTAAGTAAATGTCATTTAACGTTTGTTTTCTCCTGCCACCCTTTTTTTTTGGCTATCATACGTCAACATGTGTTGATTCGCTACTGGTATTATGTCGATCTATCTAAAACCAACTAAAGGCATACCCTAGCCAGTCTACGCTCAAACGCGTAAACGAAACGGTACCTATCTCAATCTCCAGCACAGGTGATGTGCCATTCATCCCTTAGCATATAACCATCGCCTCGACAGAACTTTAAAATTAGTTGGGTTTCACAGGTGGCAAACTAGAGAAAATGACATTTCTTTTGTGTGACGACAATGCATGAACATTTGAATCAATCCATATCAACCTCCAAATCAGATCGGATTGTGCCATTAATATCGGCCGCATAAAAGCAGGACCCGGAGCCAATGTAATTTAATCTTAGATCCCTGTTGCATCCACCTCCAAGGACATATTTGAAAATACTCCGACTCACCTTGCGCCCTTTCCAATGGAGGAATCCCGAAAATCTCGTTAAACTCCGAACAAAACCGAGCCTTATGCAATCGACCTGTCAATATCCAGTTTAAGATTTGAACGGTCCATAAAAGCCAGCAGTTAAGCAATATATTTACATGGTTATGATCGCGTCATCTGCTTTCGTAGACAAAGTGAACTTTTCAAGACAAGGCAGCAGTGTGTGATGTTGTTGTTTTTGTCTATATACGATGCTTGACCTTGGTACCACCCCCATTTCTCCAGAGATTCTAAGTCTTCCAGGTTGAAGGAAGCTGACTATGATACAAAAACTGTGCGAGGTTCCACGATGCATGATGCCATGCACTAACTTCAAGCCCTGAAGTATACAGCTCACCAACCTCTTTCGAGTAGAATGGCGGAATTATCAGCAGCTATGCCGAAGCCGAAAAGGTTTTATCGGAATCCTGCGAAATTGCATGTGTTACGGAGAAGTTGGGTCGGCAAGATGGGGCGGATATCAAGTAATGACGAACCCCGCCTAATTGACAGTTCGTTTCATGAGTTATAGTTAATGATATTTTGGGTGTAGTACCTAAAATACAGTTGATACCGCTTTATAGCTTTATCTAACATAAATCTGTATGTTTATACCAGTTAATGTATAATTAGTTGAGCTGATTCGGTGATCCGGCAATTCGGTGATCCCAACGCCGAAGGTGACGGGTATAATAACCCAGCAACACTATTTCCGCAGAAACATTTATTCAATTTATTATAGAATCGATTGCATCAATTATAACAAAATGGTTACCTTTGATATCGAATTGATCACTGATCCAATATGCTCCGTAAGCTGCTTCTCGCGAATGAATCTTTCGCATCACTGACCACATCACCAGTGGTGTTTCATCGCCCATCGAAGCGTTTTGAAATCTTTACAGCTTTATAAGAAGACCTTCCCCAATGGCTCTGCCGACAACTTCAACTTGATATATCGCCCTTATTATCTACTTGACCCATCAACACCTTCTACCAACAAACAACAATTTCAAGACAAGATCATGAGTCGCGAACGACAAAATATCACTTACACTCGCATTAAGCAAATGGGACGTGCTTATGGCATTTTCTTCAATTTCTTTGAAGGAGAAATTGGCGGGACCAGGGAGGTGCATCGCCTGATCCATCTGGCGCAGACCAGAAAGAGTGCTAGCGTCCGAGACGAAGTTGTGGAGGGAGTTTCCAGGGCATACCATGAAAACGCGATGAACGTATCCGACTGGAAGATTCTGCGGCAGATTGCCCTTGATGCTGGTGTTGGAGTTGAAGAAGTAGATGAATGGAGTGACATGGACGCGGATGTTGGCGGCCAGGAGCTGGATCGGGAGGTTGAAAGAATCAAGCAGGTTGTAACTGGCAGTGATGGTAGTCAGCGCGGTGTGCCGGTCGTTATAATCCAGGGAAAATACAGGATTGATGGGGCACCTGACGTTGGCGAGTTGTTGGATATTTTTGGGAAAATCAGAAACGGAGAAAGTGTCGAAGGAGAAGGGAATGGTTTCATGTGTGAGATTGGATCCAATAAATGCTAGTTTGGTTTGATGCATGCCTCCAGACGTATTCATGACAATATGTATCTATCCTTAATACAAGCTTTTAACGAAGCGGGAAAAAGCTATCAACCCTGGAGTATACAAGAACCATCGCGTTCCAGTGAATCAGTTTCAAGTCGCGAAAACTAGACACTGAATTACAATCACTACGTTAATCCTATACCTCGACCTATGGGGAGACTCCAATCTTAATTCAATATGAAGTCTCCAAACGATTTAAAGGTTAAATCCGCTGTGTTACATTAGTTTTCTACAAGGTACTTTAACTCGAATGGAACATTGAAACAGCTGTGATCAGTCGGACAAATCCAGGTTCACATATACACGTCACTGCAGGACCCTGTTGGTGTTTGGGTGGGTGCATGAAATTAACATCAACTAGTATCCACACATATCTCCTGAAACGATTATCTGGAAACAAAGGTGTTCCTTGTAGATCTGTCAGTATAAAATGCAGATAGAGTAACCATGTTGCTGAAGTTCAATTCTTGATTCAGCTATAAATGCATCTTTCCTTTTCACATCGCATCCATGCACATACAAAAAGATACTGAAATATTTTCAAATTGGGTGCTCATTTCTGGTCTATTGCCGGATAAATATTTCGATCTTCATCGCCCTGGCTTACAAATACATGCCCCAAACCGTCACTAGCTAATCAGGCTCCACAGATATTGCAAAGAGCGAAATGACGTATTTTAGTCACCAGAGCACAAGCAAAACAGCTTTATCAACTTTTGATTGGCTGATCAAAGCTTGTTCGTTGTTTTTATAACCTAATTGCTTGCGGCGAAACTAGCCGAATGCTTGATTACAAATTGCTTTCCTACTAGGGCACCAAACAACTATAAAACAGGTTGATCGTACATGACTATATTCAGACACTTTCTTCATAACATCATCTACGATTTCCAATTGATCATCCTACGAGCAACGATAATGTACGAAACTGTGATTCGCGCTGGCCCCGTGGCCGAAGTCATCGAGTCCCCTATCCCCACGCCCAAGCCAGATCAAGTCGTCATCAAAGTAGTTGTGTCGGGCAGCAATCCCAAAGACTGGAAGTTGCCACAATGGCTAGACGAAGTCATTAACCAGGGTGACGATATTGCTGGAGTCGTTCATGCAGTTGGTGCGGGGGTGACCGAATTCAAGGTATGTTGCCAGTGGCTATCCCCACATGAAAAAAAAATAAACCCGTAACTATTCATTTGGCTGACCATCTCAAGGTTGGGGATCGAGTCGCTGCATTCCACGAAATGCGCACACCTGGAGGCAGCTATGCGGAGTACGCTGTTGCGTGGGCGTATACGACTTTTCATTTGCCAGAGAAGACTACTTTTGAGGGTGAGTTCGTATGAAGGGATCACAATAATAGGAGTTTTACTAACTGCAAGCAGAAGCATCAACAATCCCGTAAGTGTAAGCTAATATAAATAGAGGCATAACGTCTAACTGCAGTATAACAGCCTCGCAGCCCTGACAGCAGCAGTCGCACTGTTCGGGAACCTTTCTCTGCCGACTCCCTTTTCTCCAGCACAAGAGCAAATCCCTCTTGTCATATACGGTGGTTCATCAGCTGTCGGTGCATTTGCTATCAAATTAGCCCGACAAGCAAATATCCACCCTCTCTTCGTCGTCGCTGGTTCGGGTGCGTCGTACGTTGAGTCGCTCATCGATTCTTCAAAGGGCGATCGCATCATCGACTACCGCCCTGGTCCGGATCATGTGGTTAAGGAGATTCAAAATGCCGTCAATGCAAGCGAGAAAGACACTGTCAAATATGCTCTTGACGCCATCACTCTCGAGGCCACATGGACCACGCTCGCCAAAGCCCTCGACCCTAAACAAGGATCATATACTGGCGTTTTACCTTTTGACAAAAAGGTGTTCCCAGATGCGATAAAAGCTATTCAGACTACCGTCGGAAGTGTTCACAAGTCACCCTCCGAGGAACCTGGAAAGGCAGACCTCGGGTTTGTGTTTAGCCAGCTATTTTCCAAGGGGTTGAAGGATGGCTGGTTCAGTGGACACCCATATGAGGTTGTTCCAAATGGTCTGGAAGGTGTAGAGGGAGCATTGAAGAATTTGAAGGAAGGGAAGAATAGCGCGTTAAAGTACGTTTTCAGAATCGAGGATACGCCTCGCTTGAAGAAGTAGGAGGACAGTGAGGGTATAGCTTCAAATAATAAATTAAATTTCATCACCATCGGTGTTTCTTCTCAATCCTTACGGCAGTTTTATGCATAATTTTTTATTTATAAATGTGATTCCAGTCTGTCACATTGGACACCAAGTGGTATTGACGTGATCGAATCACAATGCATACACATTGATGATTGCAGTCACAACGACAACCACACTCAGCCCTACAGGATTCTGATTCATTTGCGCCTCCCCCGTTGCCACGGTTGCTGTTGCAGAAGCCATTTCTGATGTGGCTGTCGCTGTAGCAGAGACACCTGGAAGGAGAGTTGAGCGGCATTCTGTCGGAATATTTGTCGCAAAGGCAGCAACGTCGGTTGACGGGCACCCTCGGGCACACACGAGTAGCTGGTCGTTATAGCCGTTAAACGTTGCACAGGTACAGTCCGCAAGAGCCTGGCCGGATTCGCTACCAGTGCACGCAGAGTTCTCGGGGTAGCGAGCGATACAGTTGGTGATGCAGCTGCTTAGGGAAACGGTGTGGGACGATAAAATGAGGAGAAGGAAAAGAGTAAGAGTCTTCAATGGTCTTAGGTCTTGCATTTTGGAGTTTGAAAATAGTATTTTCATGAAGCCAGTGTTTAGATACGTGGGTTTGGGACAAAAAAAATTAATTTCGATTCCGAAGGTGACCAAAGCTCTCATTGCATTTTATGAATGTAGTCCGGCGATATTCAGCTCTTAGCTGCCCTCTTATCTTTCTTGGTTCCTCCCTTTTTTTCTTTTCTTTTTCTCGGTTTTTTTCATCATTTCATTACCTAAAAGCGCCCAGTGGTGGCTGAATGCATGCAGAAAAACTCAACGTACATCCGGACCATACACAGGCTGCAAGCTGGTGAGATTTGAAGATGCGTTGTGATCTGCGAAAACATCTAAATTACTGGGCAATAACCCGGCAAATTGTTACACCGGGGCGTTCAACCCATAGAAATCATAAGTGGCTTATATGTGCTGCCCAGGATTGGGCATCTGTAACTGCAGCGTGCTCCCTTGCTGAGGCACAGCTTGCATGTGTCTTGGCTGGCCTTTAGGCTGCAAAATTTTTTCTTTTTTTTTGTGTTGCCTAATTCTACTTTCTCAACGTTCTATTTTAATTTCGACCGATAAGAGCGTTGATTCAAACATTTCAAACGTCACACTCCTATTTGTGCTTGTTCGACCGTGTGTCTTGTAGTAGCAATAATCCCATGACAGAAAAGCTAAGCGGGTTTGTAATCTGGCAAACATCTCGTATCCTGGGTAATCAAATAAGCAGTTAGTGTAGTAGCAAATAAGGAAGCTACACATTTCCTCACATTGACATTGGCACTGGTTGCGTCTAGTAGCGTTTCTCCGAGACGCATTCCATCTCACCAGCGCCGGAGTTTCTTACCACCATTTAAATATGAATAAACCAATAGCCTGAACACCTCTTATCAATCTATTGAATATCTTAAATTATAGGTAGGAGATAATAAATAAAATGAGACTAACCGATGATTCGTCGCAATTATCGGACTGAATAACCCTAACCAAGGGTTGTCTTGACATTCCATTATAGCATATAGCACTTAAAAAAGGGAGTTACTAGGCACACTCCCAACTTTGCTAGTATTTAGTTCTTCATAGTTCTTCAATCTAGATTACTTTAATTATACACTAAGAAGGTCAAGGAGGCAACGTGTTATAATACTTTAAGGGGCTTCTTCTACTATTAGTTGTGTGACCAACCTACCATTCCTACCTTATCATTCGACGTTCACCTACAAGATAATCCTACAAGCCACTATATGGCTTACCAATCCGTATCGTACCTCGACACAGCCAGTGACAACTATAGTGGATCTAGGTCCGTGATAGATAAGTCTTTCAAAACAAGAAAAAGCTGCTATTCAATTTAGATACACTTAGAAATTAATATACGATTCTCAATACAGCACTTGATTTAGCTAACTTACAAACTACTAGGTACAGAACACCACAAAATATATAGTAAGCGATAAAAGTCTATAACTTATTTAGAAACTAACATATCTAATACTTTGCGACTGTCCCTCAATAACTCTATAACTACGATTAATATTTAATTAAACAATAACTTTAAAGTTGGATTCTTTCTATTACTAGGACAGATAAGCAGCAGCCCAGCAATCTTCACACTTCACCTAGCTAGTCCAGACTTTAATCTAAACAAAGGATGTCCGACACTTCTATTAACTCTAACGATGCGGAATCATCGCCACAAATAGAGGATAATCTTTATCCTTGAACCGGAACTGACATTGTGGTATCAGGCAATGGTTCGAAGGACCATGAAGATCAACTCATTACTCATGAGATACAAAACTTAGAGCAGCAGATTGACCAAGATCTCGATCCAGGCTCAGGAAGAGCGGCTGCTGAGGTATGGGAAGACACACGCTCTATCTCACGTAAGGCGAAGCGCTTAGCGGTAGTGAGTCAGGTGCATAAAATAGATAGTTATGCCGCATACACTGTCATCACGTGATTGTTGTCGATTATCGTAGGATTAGTCGGACAAGTAGGTTAGATTCCGGGCTTATCCTGAGTGTTTGAAAGATGTGTTTTTGGACTAGTTACACTAGGGAGATTTACTAACAGGCCAGTAGTTAGTGAGCATGCAAACTCATCTACATCATTCCTCTATACTTTGCCGAAAGGTAAAGAAAGGCAAAACAAGAAGAGCCAGATTACAACATAATTTAAAACAAAGCGGGCAGCGTCTCGCTCGAGCTAATGACAGCTGTGAGTTTTTTCTCGTACTCCAGCGCTTCTTCCGCAAGATCATCCTGGGCCCATAAAGTCTGAATCAAATTCCTCAAGCCCACGAGACATGCCGAAGGAAACTTGACTCGTGTTCTGTCGATGAGGTCTAGTATCGTTATCCTATCAAAGTCGCTTCGTGCTTCGCAGCCCAAGACTAACAATGGAAACTGCCGTGTACAGGTGCCCATCTTAGCAAGTATTGCGAATCCTGCGCTGATCCTAGAATTGGTTGTTTCTTCCAGATCATCGTCTCCTGAATCCCCCAACATTCGTGTGATGTATATTAGGGCTGCCAATTGGAATACTTCAAAACAACGTGCAGTATCTTGCTCATAGAAGCATATCGACACGTCATCGTTTTTTACCCGACTAATATTCAATTCCAGTAGCTTCAGGCGATTCTTGTAATCTTCTCCACAGAACGTCGGATAAGATTTGTCCTGAACTGTTGAGAAAACCTCGGAAAGCAATCGTAGGAATATAAAGTGGGATATTGGCGGTTGCTCAAACTAAGACGGAAAATTAGCCTGGCAGTATTTCAAAAAACAATTTTCCAAAAAAAAAAAAAAACCAAACCTTCAAGGATATTTTGACCCCTGGTTTGGGAAGCAGAGAAACGAGCTGATCGAAACCCGGATCCTTGCCCGGACGCTTTCGCAGTCTCCAATGGTGAAGACTAAAATGCGCCATTGTATCTTGATAGTGTACCCAGTCCAATAGCGCCAGATATTCATGATCAGTGTCTTGTTCAATGCTTGGTGAGGACGCTTTGATCACATTCTTGACACCGTTAATATAAAACAGCCATTGACACGAAGAATTCCATGCTTGTTCAATCTATTCAGGATGGGATTAGCAGGCAATTAAAGACTCGGCGTTATATTCTCATAGAAATACCTCGTAGGCGCAGAGCAACATCAAAGCAGCAATATGCCGGGCCACTTCGTGACGGCCAATTCCGCTACCCGAAGAAGATCTCAGCGCGCCAAGTGCCGATGTTTTGAACTTGATGGTCTGAAGCTGAATGCCATGGCGGTGTAGCGATGACAATGCAAATATAGATTGCATCACTGCTTGAGATGACTGTGCATTGCTAGAAAGAGCGAGGCGCGCTATCACGGCACGCAATGTAACACTGGTACGAGGAATAGTGGCAAGGGCCTGCACCACAACATGATCGACTGCCAGGACAATGGTTAGTGAAGATAGTATTTCAAAACAACAGGACAACACTCACAGTATTGAAATAGATTATGCTCGGCTGCAGAATTCAGTCGACGGGAAGGTATCTGTGCCGGGATGGTTGGTTGGGCGGAACCTTTTAATCGTCAATGACCGCTAGTAAAAATTTTCTGAGATAAAGAGGACTGCTATACTTGATGCGCAATGTGACAGATAGCGATGGATTTCTACATCCCACGTTGACACGTTGACAAACCGAAGTCTTCCGACCGGCCGTGTACTCCGAGACGACTTGAAAAATATAGCGCCTTGCTTGCGGTCTCGTTCTTCGGGCCAGGAAAGCCAACTTCCATATCCTTGACATTTGTTAGATGTACTCTGACATTGCAGACACATCGGCATTGATCCGTCGCATTTTACTCGGCGATCTGGTTCACGTGTTAGCACGGCACAGGTATTAAGCAGATTCTCAGCGCCGACCTCTGCATGTGCCGCATCTGTTACCCCTTTTCATCTCGCGGGTTACAAATCAGCGGGTTTTGTGAACTGAAAATGAAGAAGAATCACAGGATCCTACCTCTGAGTCAAGCCGATATAGTTGGTGGGTACACATTATTCAACCAGTCCAGTGTCTAGATAGATAAGTGGAGACATAGTTGTTATGATATGATTGGTTGGCTGAGATGACCCCACATATGTTGGCAACTATTCGCGATTGGATTGCACCCTTAGGTCATAACTTTTACACGACACGTCTTGATATCAGACCATATATGGAATTTCGTAGAATTCAACCAAAAAGCGGACGGGGTAACTTGAGTCCCGAATAAGGAATGATATGTCCCCAGTCCGAGCTACTGTTCCGGGCGTATCGCGAATTCTTGCCTACAAGACGTTTTATTCTTAGATGTGGTTGTCATGGCACCTTCTTACGCCCCCGGGGGATAATTGATATGCCTATAAGTAGTGGCGGCAGTGGCATTGACAAGATGCTCTAATTCGAATAAGTGGTTCACTTGAATATCATCTTCGCAGCATATGCTAAAGCAAACCTTTTTGGATTTTCTACACAGTGCTATTTTTTAAATAATCATGCTCGAGCCCATTACCATCTCGGCACAAATTGAGATCGCAGCCTCGCCAAAGATTGTCCGAGCAGCAGTATGTATAGCAGATTGAGATCTATGCGAGTGAATACAGTTGCTAACTAACCATCGACAGTTCCTGGACTTCTCTCGTGTTAAGAAGACCACGGGATGGGAGATTGAAGTCAAGGGCCCCGCCAAAAAGGAGACCGAGTTAAAGAAAGGAGACCGCGTCAACGTCAACATCAACGGATTCAAATTCTCTCCGATCGTTCGTGTAGGTTTCTCCTGTTTTAAATATCCACGTTGGCTTTATTTTAATCTTCTACTAGGAAAACTCCCCTGAGATGTTTATGTGGGATGGAACTATTCCAGGACTTGGCTTTATCCTATCCGGAAAACATCATTTTTACTTCTTGCCGAGCGAAGTAAATACGGGAGGCACTACTCTTATTCAAAAAGAATACTTCACCGGTCTCGTAACGATGGTCTGGCCTGGGAAGGACACGCAGAAATGGTCAATAGAACAGTGGAATGAGTTTAATGAGGCATTTAAGAAGGACATTGAACAGTCTTCTTCTTAGTGCATATTAGTGTCAAAATTGAGAGCTCCGGCGTGGATTCCAATCCAATCCAGTGCGATTTCGTAAATGGTCTACGTCAAGACTCTAGTGAGAAGCAGAAATATCTAGAGATAGGAATTATAGGAACCTATAGAGGAGCTGTAGGCCTTATTTTAAAGATGAAATGGCCAGCTGGCCTATTCTATACTTTCTATCCTGGAAAGTTGACCATTTCTGCGTTTTCGATGACATGGCAGCGAGTGAGGCCGGCGTGGAGGTGTGAGACACAGGTGAGGCATAAAGCGGCGGGCCCGCAAGCACTAATCCAGAAACCAACCACCCACAATCTCTCAATAACTACCTCCAGTAGTTACCGTATTTCTAACTCTATATAAAAAAATACTGATCAATCATTTCCTGCTCAAATACGTTCGTGAGCTTTCCCAAACGCCCGTCGCTCCCCTGACAATCTGACTTCTCCCATCATAGAGTGGAAACACCACGACCGCAAAAAAAGCCACAAACTGCCATATAATAGCCACGGTAGTCCAACTCTTAAAAAAAGTCTTGGTGAATATATAGTCCCGGTATAGTGGCATGGGCCAGGCGACAAATGTGACGAGTACTATAAATATCCAAGCGATCCAAGCAATACGGTACCAGCGGTGAAGTTCTGCGAGGGTTTCCTTTGAGAAAGGATGTTGAATATCATCTAGGCTTATAGCCGAAGACGCAATCAAAGGCTTCTCTCTATTCTGAATGACGGTAGGAGTTTTTATGGTGGCTGTTTTGTCGGACGATGGTGTTGTAGAGATGGGCTCGATGGTGTTTGTTGTTTGCGATTTGTTGTCCTTGTCCTCTTTAGTAATTGTCGGACTGGTCGAGGATGAAGAAGATTCAACAGGCTCAATATCGGCGAGTTCAATGCGTAAAAACTCCCGCCAATCAAAAGAGTATGGTTTGTACTGTGAAATAAGAACAGAGTAAAGCCCAGGTGAGAAGAACGACCCTATAGCTCCGTACAGAGCGGGCGGTCCAGCCTCGGTTGTAGTCAGATTAATTTCGCCATATAGGTGATATGCTGTTCCAAGCCAAATTGCAAGCCCGGTAATAAATCCGAGAATTGGCGAAAGAATCAAGGCTAAACGTGTCTGCTTTTCCCAACAAAGAGTGAATATTAGGGGAATGATCCCGGGACATGTCAGGACGGGTCGAAAGTAGCCGATCCAGGTCATGTCGGCACCACCGTAATTTAGAGCTATCGAGAAGGCCGTGATAAATATGGCATGAATCACAACAGATATATGACTGACGCGGACAAGACGCTTGTCCGATGCTTTCGGGTTGATATATGTTTTGTACAAGTCAAACGAAAGAATACTGCTGACGGCGATCATCGAAGAGGATACAGTGCTAGTAAGAGCCATGAATAAAAGCACAAAGAAGGCTACTATTCCCTGGTCACCGATGAGCGCCTTTATCACATACGGCATCACCAGTCCAGCATTTACTTCAGCCGTGGTGAACTCGGCAGGATATGTTGGCCAGATGGGTGTATTGTGAATTGCTCGCCCCGTCAATCCAATCACTGTTCCAAGACCCCAGGGGATTCCAAAGATAGCCAATGCCGCCAGATCGTACCCAGGAACGGTTGCATTGACCTCGGTTGCAAAAGACTTTTGCCAAAAAGCAGTGTCCATAACAACGAGAGAAAGGTTTCCAAATTTGAGAATAAGCCCCCAGATAATCGCCTGCTTGGACTTCATTGTCAGGAGGGAACCCTGGTAATTCCCACTGATATAATTCTCCGCCGCAGTCTCTGTCACTTTGTCATAGAGCCCCCCTAGTCCTCCAATCGTGTCGTTTGTTAGAACTGAGAGGGTAAAGAAGATGATGAGAATTAAAGCGACCAATGTGTGGAGGTAATCGGTGAGGAATGTCGCTTTAAGGCCCCCAACGGCAGTATACAACACGACTATAATTAACATTATATCCATTAGATTTGATCCCAAAAGAAGACAATACTGCGGAATGGCTTACCTCCCAGTGGAATGAGAATTGTGGCAGCAGCAAAATTCATACCCGAAACTCCATAAATCAATTGAGAGCCAGTCAATATCATGGACGCGCATCCGAAGATGTTGCAGGCGAGATTCAAGAGGATGTAGACAATATGTCCTACCCTACCATATCTCTGCCGAACAATCTCAAGGGATGTATGAGCATACGGAACCCTGATTTTAGCCAGCACTCCGAGAGCCGCCATGAGAGCAATTTGGAAACAGAGACCTGAGCCCCACCACTTTACGGCATTTTATGTTAGCAGGGAACTATATGTATATTATGGATTGAAAAAAAAAAAAAAGAAGAAGAAAGGGAAAAACGGCCAAATAAACACACCATCGGGACAGCAAGGCCAAACTTGTAGCACATGGCCGCAGCAAAGACCGTTTCGTTAATCCACATCCACGATGAAAACACAGCAGATGCCGTTAATCCAGTTCCTACTGTTCGATTGGCCACCATGAACATCTCCGAAGTGGCCGAGTCTTCGGAAAGGTACACTTTCTGTATCTTGACTGCGGCCAGAATTACACCGCAGAAGAGCACACCGAGACCGATAAGAAGACCGTACGCTGTTCCCTGGGGAATAAGCGTGTCGCCCGCGACACCTAGTGAGAGGGACGACATCGTATGAGAGTTTTGATTATTCAGTGGTGAAAGATGCACCCGATTTTCGGTTTTCGGTTTTTTTTTATATTATATTTTCCCCCTTTTTTCATTCCATCGGCATTTGATATTTATACTCGCAATGGACTAAAATTTGCCCCCCAGAAGGACAAAACGTCCCTAGTTGACGTCAAAGTATCTCTTCACGCAACACGAGGTAGAAGCACGCAGATAGCAGCCGTTATTGCGTTATATGCAGCCTGGCCGACGATCGGACTGCCATAATATCAATTGGAATAGTACTAGCAGGAAATCCATTTGTTCACAAGTAAAGCCGGGGTCTGAAGCTCCACGCAGCAATAATATTATAATAACAAACTTTTTTTGCCAAGCAAGAGGAGAAGCATATGAATCGAGACATGCGCGAATGAAAGCGACTGCTGCGGTGAAATGACGTGCCGCTCACAAGCGATGGCGAGACAGAGCGGGGCAGCCCTGCAATTCTTGCCCGATCCGGTAATTTCAAATAAGCAGAGCCCTTATAAGTTCTACCGAGTCTCGTTTCCCTCTGGTTTCTACTGTTCAGGTTCTTTCAACTACACACAACACACACAGTATTCGACATGGCAGACACTGTCCTCCCCCAAAACAATGGAACGCCTAAAAAGCAGCTTATCCTGAATGCCTTTGTAATGAACACCCCCGGTCATCAGGCTGCTGGGCTTTGGCGCCATCCACGCAACAAAACAGACCAGTACAAAAAGCTTTCGTTCTGGACAGACCTCGCACAGTTGCTGGACAAAGCTGGGTTCCATTCCATGTTCATCGCCGACACGCTTGGTCCGTACGATGTATACAAAGGTCCAGGAAACGTGGGACCGGCATTGGCAGCAGGCGCACAGTTTCCGGTCAATGACCCTCTCTATCTCGTCCCTGCAATGGCCGCCGTCACGAAAAATCTCATCTTCGGTGTAACGGCGAGTCTGACTTATGAGAAGCCCTATGCATTAGCTCGACGGTTCTCGACCGTCGACCATCTTAGTGAAGGCCGAGTCGCATGGAACATTGTAACGTCGTATCTTGACAGTGCGGCCAGAAACCATGGTCTTAAAGAACAGATTCCCCATGACGAGCGTTATGCCATTGCACACGAGTACATGGAAGTAGTCTACAAGCTCTGGGAAGGCAGTTTCCGCGACGATGCTGTGGTTGCTGACAGAGAAACCGGTATTTATATAGCGAATGATGCTGTGCGACAAATCCATCACAAGGGGAAATATTTTGAAGTTCCAGGACCTCACTTCTGTGAGCCCTCCCCACAGCGCACTCCTTTTCTATTTCAGGCCGGTGTCTCTGAAGCAGGAAATGGATTTGGCGGAAAACATGGAGAGGCTATCTTTGTTGGAGGTCAAGTGCCCGAAGCAGTGCGCACAGTCGTCGACAACATTCGCGCCATTGCGAAGAAAGAGGGCCGTGATCCCAGCCACATCAAAGTTCTGCTAGCAATCGATATAATTGTAGCGGCAACGGACGAAGAAGCAAAGGCAAAGCGAGAGGAATTCCTGAAATATGCAGATTCCGAAGGCGCGCTAGCACTCTTTGGTGGATGGACCGGTGTTGATCTATCCAAGTACTCGGATGATGAGAACTTTCTAGTGACAGACTCGCCACGTATCCAGTCTATGATTCGGCGATGGGCATCAACTGTGCCCGGAACAGAGAATCAACCCTGGACAAAAAAGACGATCGCCGAATACTTGAGCGTCGGCGGACTGCAGGCAAAATTGATAGGGGGCCCAACGACGGTAGCCGACGAAATCGAACGTTGGGTTGACATAACTGATGTCGACGGGTTCAACCTCGTACATATTACAAATCCGGGTTGTTTCGAAGACATCGCCGAATATTTGATTCCGGAGCTGCGACGACGTGGGCTGTTCAGAAACAGCGTGGAGAATGAAGGTGCCACTGCGCGAGAGGTCTTCATTGGATCAAAGAGGCTCCCAGAAGATCATCCAGGAAGTAAATATAAATGGAGGGCGGGGGAGAAAGTGCCTCGGTATACGGAATTTGAGACCGATTGATATGTATTGGCTTCCTAACATGATATTTGATTTCAATGTTATCTTCGACTCACATGCATACTCTAAAACCTAGACGGATTTAAATGAGCGACAAATCAATGATTGAAGCCCCCCTGCGCACAGGCACATCCTTGGTTTGAGAAAGGGTGTAATTGACCAAGATACATCGTCAAATGGTGATAGTGAAAAAAGCATAAATAGCGTCCGGAATACTCCTAATGCAGCTTCGAAGCTCGAGCCGCATCCTTTAGTAATCGGTGACTCACCGAGCAATAATAAACGCACATCATTCTATCTACCACGGAATTGCTAGATAATTGCTTTATTCCTTGACCCTTGTATAATAAAGCACGTGATGAGCAACGGCTGCGGGCGCTGGAATAATTGTGCGACAGCGAACAACCCCCAGTGCTAGCTTTGACTAAGTCCGTACCTTAAAAAGGTTAAATTATAGGAATTGTCCAGGGGATTCCACGTACGTAGTACGATGAGCCTGGCCAGGACACGCTTGGGCATCGTTGAGGGCGAGACCCTTGAACTCTTACCAGAACAGGTAAGACTGCCACCGCGGCTGTGTTCGAAGCTTTCCTATTTAGGCAATGAGTAGCGACCGGAAATTGAGAGTTTGCTAAAAAGGCTTCGTTCCTTTTCCCCCTGGGTTTAGCCGAGTGTAGGGATCAGAATCCATGAGAGAGAACGACGCGTGACTATTGGGTGCAGAGATTAGATTGAGACCGTTCAGCACTAGCCTGCTAGACTCCGTCCACTTGGTACGAGAAAGTTGTTCTCATTACCATTACGCAGTGTTATTATTAGTATTACGAGGCGACCGAGGATTTGCTGCTGCAAGGCTACTGGCCTAGATGCAAATGTCATTCTCCACCGCGCACACAAAGTCGAGCAATAATGTAAGTCTACGAGTGGCATGTGTCAGCGGGTTATTGGCATCAGCCCTTGCAAGAGACCAAGACTTCAGGCAAGACGAAAACTAAAGTGTAGAAATTACGGTCCTGTCCCCACCGAGGCGTACTCATTGCTTCATGATTTGATCGCGGACTGGAGAGCGATGATCCGGGGGAACATTAATCGATTTTCCCCTCCCCAAAACTTGCAAGCTTGATCCAACGTTGTTTTTTGTTTTTTTTTTTTGTTTTGCCCTTGTTTCGAGCTACTTTTTTCGCGTCCCGAGGACATGCATGGTATATTAACAGCGCACGAGCCCATCGAATTTCGCATTGACGGAATCGCCCTCTCCGTAATTATCAAACTGGGGAAACGCCAACCCATTCCCTCGGATTCATCAATCACGAGCTCTTTACTCAGTACTCTATGGTTTTCAACGCACGTGAGCTTGGGATATGGATGGGACCCTGACAAATTTCACCTGTCCGCATCCATTTCTCGCACGGGATGCCTTTCCGGATGTCGGTGGATGTACGTTGGAAGGCTAAACTCCTACAAGAGCCGCTCAATGCTAATGTCTCTTCTTTATTAGTCGTATGGGGCCGGTCCTGTAGAGACTTTGCTCTCGACACGGGCTCAGTATCGTGCTGCGTGCCCTGCCCTTGGTCGTCATGGAGGTACTCCGACGGTAAGATCAACGGCATCCATCGATACGAAAGCGAAAAAAAAAAAGAAAGAAAGGTGACTAAGACAATTTCTCAGGCTTTGAGGAATACCTAGATATTGCGGGCTGGTGTGGGATAGCTGTGGTGGTGATAGTGGTGCTGTTCCTGATCACATTTGCTGTCGTGCCGAAAATCTACACGGCCCGTCATTATTTGACAACTGTTCCCGGTGTAGGATTTGTGTTCTTGTCGGTATGAAATATCTTTTTGTGTTTGGGAATCCTGCTAGCACAGAATTAACGACCACCTTAGGTAGCATACGTGATGCCACTGGCCAAGGCGCCTAACCAATGTTACAATGAAATAACGCCCAACGACAATTCCTCGGACAGCATGTGCACGGCGACTTCGACGGTGTTATTCATTGGAGTATGGCTTGTCGTCATAAGCTGTGAGTGCCAATCCATTCCTTTTTCCTTTCTCGCACATATTCTCATTAACTCTACTTCAGGCTTCTTTCGGAGCGTGTCTCTCCACCTCATCGTCGTCTGGGAGCGAAAGCTCGGGAGGAAATTCAAATACATGTCGTTGACTTGCATATTTCTGCTTACTATCCTGCTGGTTGCCTTGCAACAACGTGTCACCGGCACGTCTTACCAACTGGGCAAGGTGTGCTATCTCAACCCTATCAACGGCTGGGTCACGTTCTGGATGCCTTTGCTGGGAATGGGCGTCGTCAGTTTTATCCTACAGGTCTGGACTCTTGGATACTGCCTTCTGAATGTCTTTCGTGGAATGTGGGAGGATCGAGTAATTGCTGCCTACAACGAGGAAAACAACAATGAGGACGGTGGCGGCGGCAGCAGCAACAGCAACAGCAACAACGAGAACGGTGAATGCCATGATGATAACACCAATGAGTCGCATCTGTCATCAGTCAGATCCTGGCGGGGAGAAGAAGGGCATGGTGGGCCTCGCCGAAACTCGCTTGCGACTCAGAAACTGTTGACCAGCATGCAGTGGCGGCCCATGTTCGCTGCTTTTGGTGTTTTGATTTATGTTGCCCTCATCACAGTCATTTTTATGATGCTGAGAGTAGAGGATAGAGATCCCGCGGAAAAGTTCGACAATTGGGTTTCATGCTTGATAGTATCCTCCGGTGACAAAAACCGGTGCATGTCATACCTTTCAGACCTGGGTCCGGATGAAAACCTTGTCGTGGTTACGTTCTTTCTTCTTGCTGTGAGTTCTTGTTATTCCTCCTTGACCCCCTTATTTCGGCCTTTTACTTCTTTTTCACACTTGCTCTTATGGAAATCTATTCTAATTATTTTTTGAATGACACAGCTAGCTGGTATCTGGGCTATATTGATTGTGATGCGCTTTGACATGATCGCTGGCTGGATAGACGTGTTGAACGGTCGAGCCAGACAACAATCTCCGTCGTCAGCCATTGCCACTGATCCCGAAGACCAACTTCCTCTTCACCAAGTGTCTACCAATACCTTATACGCCACCAGTTTCAACACAACACCCAGTTTGCCTGTTGCTGATATGAAGTAGCAGGCAACTTATCATGATTAACGGTTCATAATCTATCGCTTTTCGGCATAGAATCTTCTCAAAAAGGGGGAGAGGTTTATATTTTGCATAGCTACGGTGTTTTGGTTTATAGTTTACTGTATCATATTGTTTAATTCCAGAATTTCTGCTGTTGTGGCACCTGTACATGTATATGTGGATTGCCATCAATTATGAAAATATTCTAGCATGACCGACTAGCTAAAAGTCGAGCCATTCCAAGTTCGCACTGATAATTAAAGAAACCAAAAGCTATTATAACCATAGTCCACAATAGTCAATACGGCAGACGTTTCAGTGCTGCTGCTTTTATTAGATCTCGCTTTCAACGATGCGAGTTGATACACGGTGAGTAGTCGCCTCTTTAGTGTTTTTTGTGAATTCGTGACTTCTATATGCTTTTTTCCGGCTCATCTTTCTTCATAATAGAAACGTAAATAGTCTATTAAAAGACCATTGTAAACTTTTGAGAATTTACTATTTCACTAGTAGCCCGCATATGTCATTTCAAATATTGATTCTGTAGAAAGAGTGTATGGGTTAGATCAAGATTCCGATTTGCCAGTGCTCCTTTCGAAGTTCTCGTGTTCATCTTCTAAGCCAGATAGCCGGTTGTTCGCTTTACATCTAAGAATCACAAATTGGTTGAGTTTGTAGAAACTACATAATATCAATGGCCACTTGCTGCATATCGTTGCCGAGTGATGAATGGGACTGAGTGGTATAAAGTGTCCATTTCTCTGCAAATCACCAATGTTTAAGCTATGAATGTTAAATAAATTTAAGCCATGATATTAGTTTTACGCAATCGTTCATCATCTGTAAAACCTACACATAAAAAGCTCCGCCCAAGGGCCAAATTTATGGAATGCAAGCCTGCATGAATGTATAACCAACTTTGAAGATGATCGGTGAAACTTTTTTTTCTCCTATTCACAAGAGTTTTATGCAATTTTCATATCAAACAATGATCGCATTTCGTGATTCCTCCTAGCACCAGTTAAGCGACCAGCTTAGCTAGAAGTGCAAGCGACAAAGTCATCGCCGCTGGCTCCCGTGTGAGTAATCAAGCCGGCATAGTCACCCTGTTCGTTGAAGATGACGCGATCAGCACCAGGGCTGCCACCAGTGTAGACCTCGAACGAGCTCAGAATAGGGAATTCCTGGTATGGGCCGTCGACAGGGAAGTCGAAGCCTTCGTAGTCGTTGTAAGTGTGAGGGTAGCTGTCCAGCTCGCCGCCAGATTTGTACTCCGAGTAGCCCTTGTTCAGGGCGTCGTCAATGTCGGTCTGCCAGTAGCAGACGCTGCCGCAAGTCTCAACGCAGCTAGCACGCGCCTTGATGATGGCGGTAGCCTGCACCGAGCTGGCGAGGAGGAAGAGGGTAGTGGCAATCTGTTGTATTCGTCAGTACGGTGTTGGCAAAATAAAATTCCCATGGAAAACACACTTGACTGATCTGCATTGTTATTGATTCTATAGACTGATAAGATCTACTGATCGGCAGGATGAGAAACAAGATGGGGAAAAAAGCTTGCTTTTATAGCTTAAATTTGCTTATTCTGAGGTAGCATCGGACCGGAGTCCCCTCTGAAAGGGATGAATAATAGCAACAAGTCATTCGACTAGGAGGGCGTTGTTAATGCTCCAACATGCTCTAAATTGGACAATGACAAACAATAACAGCACCCTATTACGACTCGAAAATGTCAGACAAGCTGTCTAGGTGGTCGTGTTAAAATAGGAATGTAACCCTAGTCTTACCGGATTCAGTCAAGATCTGCAAGCCATACAGGTACACATCCGGGCGCGCATGAAACGACGCCCAATAATTGCAAGAGCCGATTGCATTAATGCTCCTGATCGTCTCCTCGTGATAAGAATCCTGCTGATGATAGGGTCACATCTTTCTTTCTTGCGTGCTTGTTTCTTCCGAACATCCGAGCCTGGCCTAGTAGAACAGCCACGCCTACTACTAATTGCACTCAATCAAATCTTGACCGACTAACTAGAAGACCTGGCCAGCTATGGCTACATGACAATACCCGCAAGACCAATCACCTAGCATATCAAGAATAGAAAGCGGCGAGCTCCGACACCCCAGATGACTGCGAGGAGCCCGCCAATGGCCCATCCACGTTTTACTTCTTCGCATTTTTGTGTATTCTTCACAATCGCATTAATATTTCCCCGCAGATACAACTACCTTCCTAATTCAGAAATATGATTATACGCGGTTATCGCGCACCTTCAATCGTCCGTGTTCTTGGGAAATACTACTAATGTATGATTTTTTCCATATCCATAGGAATACGAGTATAGGACTGTTGTATTTTAACCGCGGAAGCTCCCAGATGAAATAGGCAGCTGTGATAGCAAAAATATAAACAGTAGAGCATACATTATCTCCAAACTTATATGACCATATATGACACTATGCTAATAAAACGACGATTCCAAAGTCTGCCTTGCTTTCTAATTGATTCTTGAGCAATAAAACATATTTTCAGCTATCGTTACAAGGTTAATGTTGACCAATCTCTTGCACGAACCCAAACAGTTATTTTTATCCTAATAGTTTAAAGTTTATGGCAAGATACGGGGAAGGTGTTAAGAAAAGAGATCAGACCGTATATAAAAATGTGCTTGTTTAATAAAAACTTCAATTTCGAAAATAACATCTCATTAAGTCAGTCTAAAGAATAAGAGACGTAGCACTTGGCAATGCAGCCTCGGAAACTTCAAACACTCCCAGCCCCCGCATTCTCCTAAACATCATTTTAACAGTGGGTGATCCATAACGTTTTTATCGCGATTTGGATATGAGCTTTGGATTCGGCATTGGAGACTTTATCGCGGTCATCGAACATGCTAATAAGCTCCGAAAGAGTTTTGTTGGAACGCCAGCCCAGTTTAAAGCCCTTTCCGATGAGTATGGGACATTTCCACGTCTGCGTTGTTTACTAGTAGTGGCTTAAATTGACTTACTAATTGGCTTATCAACAGAGTCAGAAATATCGCTATCGTAGTGCAGGATGTTGAAGTCGAATTACCTGATGCAACCCTTAGAAGCTAACAACAAGGCGAGCTGCGAGATATCGCAGCTAGCTGCAGCAACGTCCTCGCTGAAATTGAGACGGTGATATATCAGTACCAGGAGCTAAATAATCAAAAGAATGGCATCAAGAAAGTATGGAAGCGACTCAAGTGGGAACCGGACGAAGTTCGCGACCTTCGAAATCGAATTTGCAGTAATATCAGCCTTCTCAATGCAATGAACGGGAGTATAACACGCAATAACGTCTTGGAGCTGGTAAATGATGAGCAGCGTCAAGTGTGTCTCGACTAGTTATCCCAAACAATATATGCAACACAACAATACGACTATATCAATCGGCGCCAACCAGGGACTGGAGCGTGGCTACTAGAATCACCCGAGTTCCAGACTTGATCGAAAAGTCACCACAAACCATGTTCTGTCCAGGTATTCCAGGAGCAGGTAAAACTATTATTGCCTCTATTGTAGTTGATGAGCTCGAATCTCGCTACGGAAACGAAAGTGATGACGGAATTGCGTATATATTTTACAGCTTTCAGCGCCATGACGATCAGAGCCAGAAACTAGAGAGCTTGATGGCAAGCATTGTTCGACAGCTGGCACAGGGTCTATCGTCGCTTCCAGAAATTATTGAATCGTTACATGAGAAGCATAGAATCAAAGGGACTCGGCCGTCGGTTCATAAAATTTCGATAGCCTTGCAGTTCATCATTGGCCGCTTCTCACGGCTCTTCATCATTGTCGATGCGCTGGACGAAGTCACACTCTCACCATATCACAATTACTTAATGTGATTTTTGACCTTCAAGCGACAAAAAACTTGAACTTCCTCGCAACGTCAAGATTTATCCCAGACATATTGGCCAGGTTTCGGAACATGCCGACTCTAGAGATCCGCGCAGCAAAGGTAGATGCAATGGAGTACTTGAGTTATAATTTACATAAGCCCCCTTTATTTGTATCGCGGGATCCACAGCTACAGCAAGATATTGTGACCAACATCACTAACTCCGTGGATGGAATGTAAGTGTCTGATCTTGATCCAATATCTTAAATTAACACTTCTCACCATCAATTAGGTTTCTCCTCGCACAGCTTTATCTGCATTCGCTAGTAGGAAAGATATCGCCAAGGGCAATTAAATCACGACCCAACGATCGAATATCAAGTTCCAAAACATATGATTCGGCTTACGACAATGTCATAGATCGAATCAATGGCCAGGTCACGGACCTGAAAAATATGGCTTGGGATGTGTTGACATGGATTACTTGTGCGAACAGACTGCCGACAACGGTGGAGTTAAAACACGCCCTTGCCGTAGAGCCTGACGAGTCCGAATTTCATGAGGATAACATTCCTGACCTCGATGATATCGTCTCTGTGTGTGCAGGTTTAGTTACAGTCACACCAGATGCCTCGGGAGATATCATCAGACTGGTTCACTATACGGCACAGGAATACTTTGAGAGAACGTGGAGCCGCTGGTTTCCTGATGGCCATTCCAACATTGCAGCATTATGCGTGACATATCTGTCGTTTGACTCTTTTCAAAAAGGCATCTGCTTGACTGACGCAGACTTTGAAGCCCGACTCGACGAATATCCTCTTTATTCCTACGCAGCAAAACATTGGGGAAATCATGCTCGAGAACAACGCATAAAGGAGAGGGTTATGATGTCTCTGTTAGAGAATACGCCCAAACGCCATGCTTGTGTTCAAGGGATTTTTGCGTTGAGGAGCTATTCAAGCTACGGTGACTACATTCTACAGGTCCCTTTGGGATTCACCGGATCACATCTTGCCGCATACTTTGGGCTGACAAGTGCGGTACGGATCATAACTTCTCAATGTGACGAATCATACATGGTGGATTCGATGGGTCGGGTTTCCTTGGAATGGGCAGCATATAATGGGCATCATGCGGTAGTCAAGTTTTTCTTGGAAAACGGCGTTAATCCAAGTGAAATGGACGGGGGGGGCCGGACACCTTTATCATTGGCAGCCTCAATGGGCTGGTTCGACGTTGTGTGTGAGCCTCCTACTGGAATATCACGTTAATCTAGACGCGAAGGATATAGACGATCAAACCGCCCTGTCCTGGGCAGCATATCACGGCCATTTCGAGGTCGCCCAGCTTCTTATCCAAAAGGGTGCTAGCCCTGACTCTAGAGATGCCAACGGTCAAACCCAGCTGTCATGGGCAGCTTCCAATGGCCGTGTCGGGATAGTAGAGCTTCTACTTGATTGCTGCGTTAACGTAGAATCTCAAGACACATCTGGCCGGACGCCACTTTCCTGGGCTGCTGAGAATAATCATGCAGCTGCCATTCAAATCTTATTGGACAAGGGAGCTCTTCCGGGTTCAATCGACGTAGAGGGCCATACTCCGCTCTCCAGAGCTGCTCAGTATGGCCATCAGACGTTATTTCGGCTACTCCAAGAGAAATGTCACAACTCAAGCTTGATATTCCGATAATTGATGGAGTAGATTGTATGATGCAAAACGCAGAGAAATCTCCAACTCAATTTTCCCTTAGTGACAATTTACAACTACCCTTAGAGAGCGGCAAAGTGACTCTAGATAAACAAAAACCTAAACCAAAGCCAACTTTCAAATGTTCTCTATGCCTGGGTCCCCCTTTGATGGGATACAGTCGTGCCACATTCGAGCGGCACTTGAATAATCGACACTTCCCCCGGTTCAGCCATTTCTATTTTGAACCATCTTGTTCAAAAGACGGCAATTCTGTCCCGTCTGCCAACGATCCATTGACTCCTGGAAAGATTTCTATAGCTGCGTTTTTGATCACTCTAAAATCATGTCACCGCCTAGTTGATTGCTAAATTTGGAGATGTATTAGCCATCTAGCAATCTGGTAGAAAATATAAAAACAAAAAAAAAACAAAAACAACAAAATGAGACTGCTTGATTTGACTTATTTGTTCAGCGCAATAGACCAATGAGCCACGGATTATCTTCTGAATTTGTAGAGGACTTTTTATATCTATGATTATCAAATATATCATATTATGGTCTACGCAGTTGGTTTAATGGGAACTTTGAGAAATTTTTAAAGGAAATAAGGGGTTGTATTGCTATGCTATCCTATGAATGATCCTAAACTCATATAGCAGTGAATCTATTATGTGTAAATAATAATAAAAAAAACAAGACTAAAAGATATCGCCTAATAAATCTATTTCAGCTCTCTGGAGCTTGTTTGCACTTCTTTACCCTTCTCATTGACAAATACTGGCGTCGTAGCACCCGATGGAGTCGAGGGAATTGTGTCCGGGCTCGGCGGCATGTTTAGTGAATCGGGCTGTTGTCCACGCGATAGAAGAAATTCTTCGCCAAAGGGATAAGTTGTCGGTCTCTTTGGGGAAGGTTCTTGGCTTGCAAAGTCCCACAGACGCAAGGTAAAGCTCTTACCCAGAGCCTCAATGGGGGGTGTCAAAAGTGGAAGGCTTGCAAATAGGACTCCATAAGAAACAATGGCTGTCAACAAACTGCACAGCCAGTATGGCAGGCCGTAAGAAAACAACGACACCATGGCCCATGAGCCAGCCGACCAGAAAACGAAACCGTGGATCAGATAGATACTAAAAATATGGGGGAAAAGCCATTGGAAAATCTTTGCCGAGAGGACCTTTTGCACCGAGGGGCAGATTTCGACGACACCTTGCATACACACAGTTGCGAGAAGAGCATTCAATCGTGGGATGAAATAATCCGGGTAGGTCGTGCCTTGGGCATCGGTGATGGTGCGGCCAGTGCCTGTATCAGGATGCCATCCGTACTCAACCGAAGCATATTGCACGCCCGAGTAAATCGAGGCAAGGTCCATTGTAAACCCACCAATGGCAACCACAGATAAAAGGAAGAGACAAGGGTAATAGATGTACCACGTGTTTTGTAACCACTTTTTGTACTTGAAGGTCAAGTCAATATCGGCAAGCAAGACACCGGCATAGTAGTAGCTTCCCCATGAAAGTGCATACCAATGCATAGCAATGCAGAAGAAATAAAACGAAAACCGCTTCCATGGGGTCTTGCACTCGCGGATCATTATCAGAGCGATCAAGGTTTGCCATGCACCCTGCAGCTGAATGGGAATAGTCCACAGGGAACCCGTACAGTAGTTGTTAGTGATCATCGGAGCCGCGTTGGGAATGAGAAAGGCGAGTTGCAAGATTTCCGAGATATATACACCAGGGTTTGGAGCAACGGTGGTGAAAGGCCAGGTAGACCAGGTCACTGATGGCAGGTATTCAAGCCAGTCGATAGCACCTGAATCCATGAGAAAGTAGATGAGGAAAGCGATCGAAGCAACCGGTGTCAATAAACGGAACGGTCGAGCAACAACCTTTTGGGCCATGTTGTCCAAATTCCCTGTGCGAATGTAATTCGACACCAGGAAACGAGTGGAAATCATCAGGAAAGGCCCAATCCAAAGTGGATCCAAAAAGTATGTAGCAAATGTCTTTCGTGCGACTTCTTCGCTGTGGTAGTGCTCATCAGCACTGGGACTAATGACAGCATCGAAGTACGTCTGGCCGAAATGGTTTGCAGTGACCAGGAGACAACTGATAGAAATAAAACCCGCCAAGTAGTCGATTCTAGGTGGTTTTGCACTAGCAGCGGCGGCGGCGATAGCTTTCGGGTCTTTTGCGGCTTCTGCTGCCTTGGATGTTTCCACAGTACTTGCCTGGGCCTCTGTTGGAGCAGCTGGTTCGTTTACTTCAGGAACAGCTCCACCCGTAGTTGGGGCCGGTGAGGTAGGTTCTGAACTACCTGGAACGTGGATAGAGGGCCTCCTCGACGACTCGCCGTTGTTCGTGCCAAAGGCAGGGTTGAGAGGGTTTGGGCTCATGTTGGAAAGCGATGGCCGCCGCGAGACCGCGGGGGTTTGATACTGAGGTGCCGGAGTCTGAGTGCCCTTGTATGGCGGCAGACTGAGGGTATTATAGGATGCATTTCGTGGAAGCTGCCCGCCAGAGCCATTTTCTTGAGAATGAGCAGTCTCACTACCGTCTAGCGACGCCGATTTCTCCTTGTTCTTTTTTTCTGAGGACTCAGGTTCTGAGAACGATTTCGGCTTCGATGCTTCCCGTTCTCTGAAACCTAAAAACACAAGAAGCTTGTGCCATGTGAATCGGCGGTAAAGAGTCTTGCTGGTCAGGACAATAAAGACG
Organism: Talaromyces rugulosus; assembly: GCF_013368755.1. Taxonomy (NCBI): domain Eukaryota; kingdom Fungi; phylum Ascomycota; class Eurotiomycetes; order Eurotiales; family Trichocomaceae; genus Talaromyces; species Talaromyces rugulosus. The sequence continues at coordinate 2,547,450 of NC_049566.1, read as the reverse complement.
ACAGCAAAGATAATATCGATAATAAGTGGCGCCCACTTAATTTTATATGGAGGGTGGTGCTGTTTCCAAGTATCCAGACTTTCAGGGGCGAACTCGGAGGCTCCTCGCAGGGTGTTATCACTCATCAGACAGGCGTCTTGAACGGTACATCTCGCGTCGAAGGCGGAATGGTCGTCATCAGTCATAGTTGACGAATTGAAGAAGAGGCGAGTCCACCCGATGTTGGCTAGGTTTGTATTTTCTGGGGGGCCCATCGACCCATACTTGTTGCCCTCAGACCAATGCTGGAAGTGCAGGGGAGCCGGCGTGGCTGGGATACTCGAGTTGACAGATGTGTTGAAGCTGACACGCAAAACATCGCCGATATAGTAATCCAGCCTGTCCCTAGTCCAGTCGACACGGTATTCGGTATAATACCAAGGCTGAAGGCCTTCGTTGGTCAGGTTGGTGAAGTTCGTTCCGAACCAAAGATCGGGGAACTGGCCCTGCATCAACATGGCAGTCCAGGCCTGGGTGTGGTTGTCTGTATTCATAACGTCCACTTCCCAGCTCTCGGTCTTGTTGTGTGTCAAACTCATCGATATCACAGATCCTTTCTCCACGGCTCGCGCAGGCCGGAGAGAGCTGCGGAATGAGCCGAAGAAGATGTCCTGCCGCGCAGTTCGCATGCTTGAGCCTACCACCAAGTGGTCATCGTCAGACGGTTCACACTTCATTTGCAAGCTGGTGCGGTTTCGCGCTGTCGTATCGTTTGCAATTTCGACATTGTCGATGGAGGCACCATGTCGGTATACGGCATTCCAGCCTCGGTCATATCGGTGGGCGAATTCCTCGACAACAAAATCCGTTGGGATGCCGCTGGATTCGTTGAAGTACACGATGGAAGACTCGGTGAACAAAAGCTTTGCATCTTCATCGTAGTAACCGCAAGAACAGCTCCCGACATCCTTGGTCTGGGTGTTGGATGTTTGGGCTTTGGCTGCTGGCGCCAGCACCAGCAAGCCCAGGAGCAGCGTCTGGCATGTCGACGAGAACATCTTGGGCTGAGCCTTAGGGAACCAGCTGTTTGCCGGTACAAAGTAAACAGAAACAACCAAGCGGCAGAGCAATTGAAGAGAACAGACAAGGGAATAATTAGAGAGAATATGCCTGTGCGGTAGGATCCGGAGCGGACGCTATCTGCGGTAGACTTGCACGATTATCAAGATATTTTCCGGTGTCAGAAAAGCAGCGGAATAAATTGATCGCCTCGCATAGCGCGAAATAGGAAGGAGTAACCCCCTCCTCCATCGATGACACCATGTTAGCCATGTTCGCGAAGCTCAGAATACTAATTCCTTATCGGTAGCGGCAGATCAGCAGTGCTGTGAAGATCGGCGCTGAGCTAGTTTAGAACTTCGGGAGGAAAAAAAAATACTAGTAGTATGTATACCACGGTCCACTGTACACGCATGCACGTAGATGGATCCGCACGGCACGTTCCAGGAGTTTCGGCCGCGACCACTTCTGGCGGTAGTGGTGCCTAAACTAAATTTTAAAAAAGAAGAAAAAAAAAACCTAAACCCGGCGGAGATAGGTCCCAAGAGAAGGGGATATAGTGGATCATCGTGCCGGTCTGCAGGGTTACAACGCCACAGGCCCCAACAGGAAGCTAAGAACAAACATTATTCACGCTTATGGCGCCACGGCCATCATGTCAGCCAACTACGTACTAGTCGGAAAACCCAGCTGCTACGGAGTATCGCTAGAGCTTAGCTGGCTAGCTCTCAGCAGCGAACTAATCAGTCTAATCGAGATAGGGGTCTAGGTCCCTAGGCTGAAAGTGGAACCATGATATGAAAAAATGAAAAAAATGAAAAATGAAAAATGAAAAGAGTGGCTTTAAATTAAGAATTACGTATATGATATGGACATTGGATAATGAACAGCTTCCCTCGTGGGGCGCTGTGATTGGCATGGCTTGTTCTGACTCCTGAGAGATGAGAGACTAAAACCTTGTTGGCTGTAGCTAGTCATTGACTAGCTCCTTTGGATCGTGATGCCGTAGAGTCGCAATTATGAGTGCCAACACGATGGAATCCCGATAGTGCAATTGTTAGACCATTTGACGCCTTTGGTTCCCGTTTAGCGTTGCATCTCTGTTTATCTATATCACCTTCTAGACAAAGTATGGCATAGTGGCTGTCATGCAGCAGCGCGGCCCACTTCACTGTGGATGGGTACATGGCTAAGGATAAAAACATGTGTCAAAGGAGGGCAGAGAAAAAAAAACCCAAAAAAGGAAGGAAGTCGGTACAGAACCTCCCGGTACTCGGAGTAGGTAGCTCGAGGATCAACCTTATCTATGATAATCTATAATCCAGAATCTGTTCCCCGAGCTTAGACTTGTTCTACTTGTGTCTCTTCCTTGCATGGTGACGAATGGTCTTTGATTCCTAACCCTTCCGTTCATTGTCATTGCATAAGTCACCATGGAGAAGGAGACCCGTATTCAGGCGATTCCCCTGGACAGCACGTCGAATGTGGACGCCGGATCTGACCAGCTGATGGTTGAGAGAGGCATCAACAAGCCAACGCGAAGCCGTAACTTGCAGTTAAGCTTGAAAAAGCTCATTCAGGATGCTCACTGGGCCTTCAAAACCACTTCTGACGGTGTCCAAGACTGGACACCGTTCTTTCTGGTGCTGTCGTACTTTGTCTTCTCGACGACAGTCTACATGAACGCGACCTCCACCATCATTGCAGCGTTCTGGTTCGTCTATTTGATGACCAACACCTACATCGCTACCGCTACGGTCGTGGAAGCGGTGACCAGCATGGGAGCTTTCACTGACTCCCGAAAGGCGCTGGCCAAGGTGGCCAAAAACAACTGGAAGTTCCCGACCCCTGACAGCGATCTGCTAAAGCTGGACATTATCATCGTGGCATACCTGCCCAACGAGCAGGACATTGTCATGGACCGTGTCAACTACCTTTTGCAGGAGATTGTCTATCCGCGAGACAAGCTCCGAATCAACTTGATTTACAATACCCCATACGAAATCCAACCGCTCGAGGACGAACTACGGCAGTTGGCCCTACAACACCCAGATAATCTGCGGATAATCAAGGTGCCCAACTCTACCTCCAAGGCAGACAACATCAACTACTACTGCGCCATGGACGGGATTGACGCGGATGTCTCGGCAATCTTTGACTGCGACCACTACCCACACCCTTACGCTCCTCGCTGGGCAATGGAGCGGTTCGTCAAAGACAAAAAAGTCGATATTGTTCAGGGGCGATGCGTTGTCCTCAATGCAAACGATAACCTAATGACTTCGATGATCGGAGTCGAGTTCGATAAAATCTACGCCGTCTCTCACCCAGGACGCGCGGCCATGTTCAAATTTGGCCTGTTCTGTGGATCGAATGGCTACTGGCGGACCTCGCTGCTGCGCGAGCTGAAGATGGACGACTCCATGCTCACAGAAGACATTGATTCGGCACTACGAGCTTTTGGGAGTGGAGCTTATGCCGTGCATGATCTTAATGTCACTTCTTTCGAACTGGCACCTCTGTCGATGTCTGCCTTTTGGAAACAACGACTGCGCTGGTCGCAGGGATGGGTCCAAGCCAGTGGACGCCATATGCACCTCATCTGGAGTCGATCGCCCGACCCGAACAAGACGCGCACTGCCAGACAGCGATTCGGCATTCTTTCGCTACTGCTGATACGCGAACTAAGTTACTACCTCATCACTCAATATCTCTGTCTCGTGCTGAGCATTGTCATTGTCCGGTTCCCGAAGAGCGGGCACGATCTATACACCCTAGTGTTCTTTCAATATCCGGTTGCATGGTGGCTGTTCATGTTCAGGTACGTTTTTCTTTTTTTGCTATTATTTGATTCCGGTCTAGGAATCCTAGTTTGGGGACCCTGCTAATGCGCTCTTCGTCTCTAGTATATTCTCATTTGCCGGCACGCTATACGTGACGTTCCACTTCCGCTCGGAATTCACCCGATGGTATACGATCCCCATCTTCGCAGTGACCTACCCAGTCCAGCTGGTGCTCACAGCTGTACTCGGTCTGTTCGGACATGCCCGCCAAGTGAGCAAGTATGTCAAGTGGAACCCAACGCCAAGAGGTTGATCGTTGTCCACTTTCACCTATTTCATTGTTGCTTTTTTTTTTTTGTTTACGCAATATGGGACTTTTACTTCCCAATAATTTCCGGGCCGGAGTTAGAGAATTTTATCTCTTTTGTTTTTATTTTTTTTTATTTTTTTAATTGGCGGAGCTAGTAAATGATAGACCTGACTATAGAATTTTTACGGCTGAATGATTATCATTAAAATTTTAATTTTGCCTAAGCACTGGATGGCGTAGCTGAGATCGTAATCGCGAGATAGCCCGAAAGAAATTAATATCGCCAGCCCTATTAATTTATTCCTTAATCAAAAAGACTGCAAGCTCAGCGTCGCCACAGAGATAACCAAACAGAGATAGATAACCAAAGCTCGGGTAATCGGAAAAGCTGTACAGACCCTACCCTGTAGTACAGGGTAGTTATTATCTGCGTTGATGTGTCAGATCGAAGAGCAATCAATCGTTGGTCTCCATTTCTTAAACAATACTACTACTAGTTCGTATTCGGTACTCCCTATCTCGGTACTAGTTGATCAACACTATCCACCTCGGATAGATCACGAAGGTTTGTTTTTTTTTCTTTTTTTTTTTCGGGGCTCGGAATCTCGGGCTTGTCAATCGATGATCGCCTAGCTTGTAGCATAAAAAATTCAAACATGTTTTTGCTTTACCCAGTTGAGTAATATCACCGTAAAGGACACGGAAATGTTTTTTTCCGCCAAGGTCCTCCCTGTCCGTCAGGTTGAGGAATCAACCGTAATGGCATGCTTATGTTTCGTTATCGCCCGAATATCACACCGACCTGGATACGCATGGCATAGAGTAGTAGTTGGCTAGTTCGTAGTCACACAAAAAAAAAGTGCCTATGTGCCATCAAAAGATACGCAGATGCCGCCCGGCACCCGCACTATTCCGTATGAGGGAAGATATATATAAAAAAAAACACACCAGCGCTAACGCGCAACGAATACGTAGGCGAATTAGGGCATTTGCGTACCACGAAGTGTTCCTGACGCCACAAACTAATTTAGCGCCGTGACCTCGTTGTCGATCCGCGCAGATAAGACACGTTTCCTCCCATTCAGCCTCTAATTCCCGGTCTCATGTCACTCTGATTGGACCTCGGCCCATAGCTCAATATGCAACGCGTAGCTGACACTAGCTGCCCTAGGATCTGGCGCTCACGCACTGGCCAAGCCCGTAGCCCTACTTATTGTATCCGTAGTTCTTCGTGAAACGGGCGACGTACTCCGTGGCTTGCCTCTTCCCGGCACTTGGCCGGGGTTAAAAGTCATGCTAAGACATTCCAACTACGCCTAGACTCGGTTGGGACGTTCTAAACGATTAGCTACACCCACCCCAAGCTAACAAGAACACAATTCCGTGTGTTGGTAACCGTAGCGTTCCATTTTTTGCATGCACTGCATTGTCGATCCCCTTTTTATCATGCGCTGTAAAATGGTGCAATTTCGTTGGTATTGTCATTGCTACTATAGCGCACCTTCTAAGTTCTTGGTGTCAGCTAATAGCTAACCGCAATAGTGGCGACTATATGGTAAATTTTTACTTCCTGGTCCGTATGGTGCCCCCGTGCGATTCTCGGAATTCGATATCATGGACAAATATGAAGATGGGACAAATCGGCTTAGCTTAAACTTGCTTTGAGGGCGGGCTTTCTTCATTTGAAACAAGCTTTTTTTTTTTATTTCCGTACTTCGAACACTGTTGTGATTCTAACTACTGATTCTTCTTTCTTCGCTTCCTGTCAAGACAGATCCTGCGAACCTGTCTCGTCATGGTCGACGTCACAGCGCTCCAAAAGCGCATTGCACAAGCGCCTCCAACGCAGTATGAGCAACTGTACCTTGTCGGCTTCCGCGGGGTTCTCGTTATCTCGACCTTCCTCTGGGTGTTTCTCCGGACCTTTGCGCCGACCACGGTATACGCTGCTGCCGGGGATGAGAATGGGCCTCACGGCCAGGCCATCGTCCGAAAGGTGCTGTCAGTGCTTTTCTGGAATGAGTATTTCCTCTTCGGATCCATAATCTTTCTGTCCGGTCGTTCGATAGCTATCCCATTCTTCCGCAACCCGGTCAAGGAGACCGTTGCGCGGGCATTGTTGAGTCGCAGCTTGACGCTCTGCATCCCTGTTGCTATCTCCATGGCCATTGTCAAAGGCTCATTCACCGATGAGTTTATCAATAGCACACTTAAGAGTTTTAAGACTGGCATTAGCAACCATTCTCTGATACTTCCATACAAACTGCCGACTACGCTTGCTTACTGGAACTCCGTTTTTGAACTCTTCTGGGTCTCCCACGGATTCCAGGCGCAGGCTGGAAATTATGCCTTTCCTACCCAAACGCTCTGGATGATCAACGCGGTTTATATCCAGAGCTATACTGTCTACTTGACTATGATCATTGCGCCGTTCACGCGCGCTAGGTGGCGTGTGCAGTTCTCTATTCTCTTCATCTTGGCTGCCTGGTGGTGTGCGTCCTGGGCCTGGTTCACCATCTCCGGGTTGATCATGTGCGATATGGTCGTGAACATGGACTTCAAAACCCATGCCCAACGCGGTATTCCTCTCCAATTCCGCAGCCTCATCTGGCGCCAGCAGGACGGCCGTCCCCAACGAATTCCAGTTTGGGCTGTCGCTGGCTTTGTTATGCTGGGCGGAATTGCAATGCAATATGTCTGGGTGGCCGCCCGGCCAGATCTCTTCACGGCCGAGTGGATGGTTCACTCGGACCCGTACAGCATTGGTGGACTGAATACCGAGTACAAAAAAAATCATATATCAGCGCGAAATGACGTCTATCTCACCCTGATGGGCTTCTTTTTGCTGCTGGAGACGTATGATGTTCTGCAGAAAATATTGCAGAACAAGTTCTTCGTCTACCTCGGACGTCGTTCTCTCAGTACGTTTTCTCTTCATTCCTTTCTTTTTTTTTTTTTTTTAATTTCTCATTGCCATACATGTCTAACAATCGTTTTCAGGCTACTTCCTGCTTCAGCCAATCTTGGCTTACCAAGTTGGTATCCGTGTATTCAGTCAATTGCGCGATAGCCGTGGTGTTGGATACTCGGGCTCAGTCATCGTCACCTTGATTACCTGTCTCGTGGTTACTGTCCCTGTGGCAGAACTGTTTCATCGTCTAATCGTTGTACCGAGCAGGTATCTTGGACATCATTTCTACGATTTCATTACATCATAAGATGCCCTTTAGGGGTATTATTATTTCTTTTTGCAGCAAGCCTTGAACTCTGGAACCATCATCAACGCGAAGTAGACACGTTGCTTGGGTAATGAATTTACGCAATTACACACATCCATTGCTTGGCATGCATATATGTATTTTTCCTCCCCTATAAATTTTATTTTATTTTTTTCTATTGTTTTTTTTTTCGGCTCGTTAAAGGCCTTCCGGCGATTCCGGAATACAGCGATCAGCAGGCTGCTTATGGCTTCTCGCCAACACAAGGCGCCGAAGAAACTAAAAGGATCGACGCCCTAATAGTTACTAAAAATCTAAAATATCGAAAAAAAAGGATTGCGGGAAAAATCCTGCAAAAGCTACAACACTAGGAGCAAAACAGAGATTTTGGCGTTTTCGAGGCCTGCAAGGTCAACTTTAGGGTTAGCCCCGCATGTGGCTGGCTGCTGCCTACCACGTAGTATCCCTTTTTTTCAACGGCTATCCAGACTCAATTAAAGTCTTCATTTCAAAACTCGGAAGGGACGGACGCAGAGGTCGGTCTAATCAAAATACGGTGATATGCATGCAGCATGCAATATCCGGTGGGATAATTCTTTCCACCATTCAATAATTCGGGCAGATGTAATCTCTATCACCGCCAAGAAAAGCCAAGAAGTGCTAGAAGAAAAAAAGGATAATCAATTTAAGCGCCAATGGCTACTCTCGACGCCAGCATGCACAGCCTTGAAACCTTGAGCGCAGTTGGTCGTTGCCAAGACGACCCTGCATCTTGTTTTATGTCTCGGCTCCGGCGACTTTCTCATTAGAACTATTAGCGAGATAGTACACGGAGTATACGAGAAACTAATATAAGGTGTCAGGGTATCTGCTTTGCATATCGTTGCCAATATCATAGATAGTGAATATTGTTAATACGAGGTTATGGCGGCGTAGCTCTTTTTCAATGAAAAAAAATAAGATGGCTGTGGCAATGACTTGAACTAGTTAGCACCCACCCATGCGAGTAAGCCTGTAGGCCTGGTGACTGCGATGCTAAATTGTAACCACAGTAGACTGTTATTATACAGATCCACTTCGATTTGAGGGGGAAGTGACTAATATGAGCAGATTACGATTACTATGAAATATACGAAGATACATTGGGGCTTGGCCAAAAAGTGCAGTTACTCCTGGTCTCCTTTTGATTATTTTTCTTGGTCTTTTCTTTTGCTCGCTTTCCTGTCAGTGAGAAATACTATGCATCAGAACATGGCTTACGACAGCTTAGTTAGCTGCAGGTCATCTAACTCCTACCTCACTCGAGTTTCGGCACCTTTTCGGTGTTTTCTTTTATAGATCAAATTACACGGTTGTGGTAAAGAGGTTCGCTAAGAATGTGTACTGGTAAAGAGCATTCTTCCTAGAAAATCAAAGCAGAACTGCGCTACATATGTGATATTACTACTACATCAATTAAGGTTGTTAAGAAAACGTACATTGTATCAATTAAGATACAGTTTCTTGTTTTCTTGTTATTTTATCAAAGGCCAATTAGACAAACTCAAATGTAGAACTTGAAATCAAACATACAAGCACACCTGGCTCATGATAAGCATTAACCAGCTCAACTCGGCCTATCGGTGAGCATGTTCTCTGAGACTCACACGCTGTTCCGTGCATACGCAGCCATCATATCGGCAGCCATGCGCGCAAGCCGCTTAGTTTCTTCGTCCATACCCGTATTCACCGATTCCTCCAGCAAACGTCTCCGCCAAAACTCCCATCGTTGTATTCCATAGATTGGTCCATCGTAAATAGATGGCTGCTGGTGGCGTCTACGGGCGATTTCGTGGGCTTCTCTATCAGAAAACTTTCTGGGCCATTTGACCACCGCGTCAAACCCGAGCTGCCCTGAGTACAGAACCCACAAGGCTGCTGAGCGAATTGCCCTTTCGGTGCCACCTCCTTGAATTCTCATGTCGCACTCTAGGTAGTCTAGAGCGTATATGAAGTATGTTGGATCGGTACCCCATCCATCGACATTCATCCCGTAGAGACGAGCGCAAAACGCCGAGAAGTTTACATCTTCATCATCACTGCAAGCGTCGCCCGGAAACCATTCTATCATCTCTTGTAAGTATATAAACTAGGAAAACTAGACCAAAATCTCAATTACTCAAGAGATTAAAGTGCAAGGGTCTTGGCTTACCACGGATAGTCCACCAGAAAGTTTCCCAATTATCCCGGAAATGATTCACGTAACTCTAATGTTAATATGTCAGTCATATTGTACTGTCACTTGTGCATATTTTAGATTAGAGGCGTCGAAATATAGAGAAGACATTGGGAAACCTTCTCCCGTCGCCTCATGCTTCGTCAACTCTTCCTCTCATCTTACCTCTCCACTATCGGAAGTATTCTCAGCAACATAGCCTCCCAGCTTCTGTGATTGCATCATACACTGCACATATAATACTAGCTTTATTTGGGAGGGATGGTTATAAGGAATCTTCTTAGCTATTGTCAAGATATGTTCAGCCAGCAGAAAGGATGTCCCGTTCCTAAGTTTTGGCTCTTCGTCTTTGTCGAGCAGTATCTCATCGGTTATCCTAGCAGCCTGCATAATAGAAAAATCACTATCAGGTTCGATACATCGTTCAATGGCTTTGACAACTTCAGGATAGTCGAACGGATCGGGTTCATCGGTATCGGTATCGGTATCGACATTGCTAGCAACATGAGTATCGATATTGGCATCGGTATCCCTGAGTTGAGACATTGCGATTAAAATATAACAGGAAACGATTATTCAATCAACTGAACTAGATCATAATCCCGAGGTTGATTATCCAGGTGCCGCTGATTTCGTATCCGGAAAAAATAATAGATAGAACGAGCGAATTATACAAAACTCGAAGTGAATCCGCCATATATATCTTGATGAAAATAAAGTTCCAATCATACATGTACTTCATTTTCATCTTTCTTTTAGAACGGCTTCCATCATGTTTCATCCACACATCACTCTTTGTACAGAAAGCAGGGTGAAACAGCAATCATCACCATCACAGGCTAGTGTTGTAGCTAAAAATGGCCATGGACAAAGAACACTAATGTCTATTAAATTACCTGTAATCATTTTCTTTGCTGGTTTTTTTCTTGTTTTCTTTTTTTGGGGGGTGGTATTTCGTTCTTTAATATTCAAAGTATCGTTTTAGGTATTTTTGTGTTGGCAGCATCCGTCACCAGCCTTTTCTTTTGAACATATAAAGAGCCAGCATAGGTTTTACTGACCTAAAAATAATTAGCTCGACATTTAAGCGCTACGATCCCCTCCTGCTTTTCGAGATCTTAAATAACAACACTTCAATATTTCTCTTGAAGCTTTAAGCGTTCGTTCTCATGTCCAAGTGCATATCAAATAGCCCATTTTTCTAGTAGTGACGAAGACCACTATATCTGGAAGGTGTTGTAAGCATCAGATTGATACATTTTTATTGGTTTGAAGAAGCCTCTTGATAAGCTAACAGAAGTTTAGATTGCTGAAAACATTAATGATACCTGGCACTCCGGCACATGGTACCAGATATTAAGAATGATTATGGGTCGTGGCCCCGTGCTTTTCTGGATATGAGGAATCTATTTCTCGAAGAAAAAGTTGGCTTGAAGACACTAGATGGGGCCACATATCCCCACACTGGAAACCTCCCAGTGTTGTGGCTATATTCTGCTTCTGGCTGCGATTTCAACAAGACCGGCTGGTCAAGAAAGGCACGGCGACGTATGGATGCAGGGCGCTATCGAATTGTGACGGATTGTTCCCAAAATATTATTGGTGTGATTGTACATCCTAGATGGAAAGGTCAATCGTTTTTGAAGGCTCGAAAAAATATTGGATGCACTGAAGGCTCCAGAGAGGTGGATTAATAGCATACTTACAGTAGGTTGCATAATCAGCTTGACAATCGAATGAACATTACTCTGAACTATAGACAGGAGCCAAGATATGCTAGTGTATAAATGGCTAGCACCAAAATAATTCTATATTCTGTAATTTTACGTTCGTAGTATTAGATAGTTATGGAACAGATATGCTTATAAATTACCTATATTATTTTTTAGCACTTATAACTCATCACCATCTATCGCCAGAGTTCAATCTCCAGTAAAGAACAATACTAGAGTCGTTCTAGAGTATATTATTATAATATAGTACTAAGACTTATACTATTAAAAATTCAACTTATTTATGATATATTGAGTAATAATAGGGTCCCAATACTAGAAATTACTAGTATTACTAAATATAACTAATAATCAGTTTATTATATACAATCGAATCTAGAACATTTTGGTAACACCAGGACCCTACTAGTTCGGGTTGGTCGACCACGTCTCATCATATCAGTGGTGTTAGAAGCTCTTTGTGATTATCTCATCAAAAAACCTACTTTATATTTACATAAAATGGCCATCTTCTTATAAGATGAGTTCAACATAAGTATAACAACAAACAGCATTAGCAAGGCCCTTATCTTAATTGATTGGTCAAAGAAAACAGCACGAAATAAGGCAAAGGAATACAATCAGGACTTGAGAAATAAATATAGATATTATATCTCTAATTTCCAACTAGATCAGCTAGTTTTTATAGATAAATCTAGATATAATAAACATATAATAGGGTTTAGATAAACTAGCTGGTCCCCCTTTGGTGTAACACCTTTGCAGATATACAAATCTCATTATAAGCAACATTATCAAATTTTACCTACTTACTCCTAAGATGGCATAATACTCTCTCAAATCTCTCAGAGGTCCATGTGACGACGAGTCGATTCCTATCCTCTAAGAGTACTCTGCAACGAGAAAACCAAACATGAGAAGGGAAAGAGGAAGAGAAAGAACCTCCCCCGCTAGTTACATGAGAAATATTCCTTTGTGTGCGTCAGTCTATTCCCTTTATGGTTCCGCATGAGGTTATTCCCATCTCAGTACCGCTCTCGGTTCCCTTTCCCTGGTGGTGCCTCAGGCCGCCACTGCTGGTTCCCGAGGCCTGGGTCAGGACCGTCACACTACCCCCCCTTCTAGGCCATGCTTGCCCTCAAGCATGCTGTCATCTCCCCCGTCTGGCACGAATCTGTCCTCCTCCGCTGCCTTCAACCATTCCTGGAGGTGTTTCGGTGGTCCTGGCTTCTCTGGGTAGCAGTCATGGTACTCCTTCAACATGACAGGAGCGTTCTTGAAATTTCCGGCTGGGTACCACTCCATATCGATGTCATGACCTAACCATTTTATCCGGTAATAAAGCTTTTTCCAGCGTACCCGGGCGTCCAATACTTTTTCAACCACCCACTCATCCTGTCCATTCACCTCGATAGGCTCTGCCGGCTCTTCCAGCTGTCCTGGTAATGGTTCTGTGGTTGCCGCTCGCCTCAGTTTCTCCGGTGAGAATACAGGATGCACGTTGATCCCGTCCGGCAATTCCAGTTCGAAAGAGTTGCCAATTCGCTTCTTGATTCGGTATGGACCATTTGCCTGGATGTCCAGCTTCCTACTAGGCCGCCCCGTTTCCCAGTGCTTCGTGGTAACCATGACATGATCACCTACATCGAAGTTGAGTGGTCGGCGCTTCCTGTTGGCCGTCAACTGCTGTCGCTCCTGACTCTTCTGGAGGTTCGTCCTCGCCACTTCCCAGGCGCTATGCATTCGACCTAGCCATGACTTGGCATCCTCTTCGTTCAGGGTTAGTTTCCTTGGTGGTTCAGGTGACTTCCAATCGAATGAGGTGCGTGGCTGGTATCCCCTCTCGACCATGAATGGCGACAGTCCAATCGACTCTTGAGGTAGGGTTGCTGCTGCGTAATCCATCATCGGCAACCAGTCTGACCAGTCGTCCTGCGCGTGGTTCACAAATGCTCTCAGCTTCTGTGATAAGTACTGGTTGGCGATCTCTGTCTGTCCGTCGGTCTGAGGGTGGTGGGCAGTTGACAGCTTCAGCTTGATTCCAAGGCAGCGGCACACCTCCGACCAGAATTCTGACACGAATTGACCACCCCTGTCTGATACAATAGAGTCAGGGGGTCCTGTCCAGCGGAACACATTCTCCAACCACAACCGGGCCATTCCCTTGGCCGTGGTCTCTTTCTGACAAGGTATTGACACTGGTGCTTTGCTAAGTCGGTCCACAATCACGAATACTGTGTTGTATCCTTTGCGGTCCTGCGGGTAAGTCATGAAATCCATTGAGATATGTTGCCAAGGTCGATCTGGGATAGGCAACGGGTTCAGCAGTCCGGGAGGCAGGTCCCTCCAAGTATTCGTCCGCTTGCACACCATGCAGTTGTCCAGGTAACGGTTCACATCCTTACTCCATGACTCCCAATAATAGCGTTCTTTAACCAAGCTCCGAGTCTTTGTCCTTCCAGGATGGGCAGTAGATGGTTGGCGATGGATCTCATCCAACAAACGTGTGCGCAGGTCTCCTTCCTCAGGAACGTATAAGCGGCCTTTGAATAGTACCGTCTCGTTGATAATTTGCCAGTCCTCTCCCGAGTGCTCTACTCGTTCCTTTGCTTCAGCTGTGGCAGCATATTGCTTATTAGCCATTATGGCGCGAGGCACCAGATCGGTCCCAGCCATGACCACGTGGACTTCTGCTCCCAGGTTATCGGCCTGTGGATACTTTCCGCAGTTCAGCTCCTCAATGATTCTGCTATCTAAGACTTCTTCTGGGAGTAGAATCCTCTTCCGATGGTCCAGATTGCCTGCCTCATTACCATGTCGTCGGGTCAAGGTGTCCGCGAGTACGTTGGCCTTGCCCGGTCGATACTTTAGAGTGAAGTGAAACTCATGCAAGAATTCGCACCATCTCGCCTGTCGGGCGTTTAATGACTTTGTGGACATGAAGTATTCAAGAGCTCGGTGGTCGGATAGGATCTCAAACCGCTCCTCCCCTTGGAGCCCTATCAACTCGGGTCTCCATTCTTTCAGGGCCTTGATGATCGCGAGCATCTCCTTATCATGAATGTCGTAGTTCCTCTCAGCTGGCATCATTGTTGCCGAGTAGAACGCTACCGGATGCCACTTGTTATCCTCGCAACACTGCGACAAGACCGCTGCGACCACCCCATCAGAGGCATCTGTTTCTACCCGTGTCGATCGCTCTGGTTGGTAGTGGCATAACACTGGAGCCTCGGTTAACAACTCCTTTAGCTTCTCAAATGCCAGTTCGCAGTCGCTGTCCCAGACAAAGGGGACATCTACCCGAGTTAGGCGGTTCAGGGGTTTGGCTATCCGACTATATTCCCGTATAAACTTCCGGTAGAAGTTGCAGAACCCTAGAAACGATTGCACTCCTCGCACAGTTCCTGGGGCCATCCATTTCAGGATAGTATCGATCTTAGTCGGGTCAACCTTGATTCCTTCTGGCGTGACGATGAATCCTAGATACCGTGTGGTTTTGACATGGAATTCGCATTTATGGATTGCAGCCTGCAGCCCAGCTGCTCTCAGTCTTTCCAGCACGAATTTCACATGTGCCTGATGCTCAAGCTCATTCTCACTGTAAATCAGTAGGTCGTCGACGAACGCTACTAGAAACTTGTCAAGACAGTCCATAAAGATGTCATTCACCAGTCGCTGAAAAGTTGCTGGTCCATTTGTCAACCCAAAAGGCATCACCTTGTACTTGTATGTTCCATATCGACATCGGAAGGTTGTCAAGTCCTCTGACTCCGAGCTCATTCTGATGCGATGGAAACCTTGCCGTATGTCCAATTTGGTGAATATCTTTGCCTTGCTCAGCCGCTCAAAGACTTCTTCAATTAGCGGCAGTGGATATCGGTCTTTCTTGGTCAGAGCGTTCAGCTTCCGGTAATCCACGCAGAATCGAAGTCCTCCATCTGGCTTGGATGCCATGAGAATTGGCGATGCGAAGGGTGCGTTGCTAGGCACAATAAAACCTTTATTCAGATTGTCCAGGATATATTCTCGCGCAGCCTCAAGCTCTTTCAGGTTCATTCGGTATAAGGGGCTGTAACCTAGCTCTTGCTCGCTGGTTAGCTCAATCCGATGATCGTAGCCTTTATGATCTGGAAGCTTGTCTGATTCCCGTTTAGAGAATACATCCGCGTATTCCTGATACCTCTCGGGTAGTTTCTGCCTAATCTCAGCAAGCTCCTCAATTCCTAGGTGGTCTTCCTGTTTATCCTGTATGACCTTTTCGATTTCATGGAAGCTCGTCATGAAGGTGGTTGTATTCTTATCCTTCAAGCACCTCACGAATCCTGTGGCCCCAATAAGTGCTATCTGCACCTCAGGCTTCGGTTTCGCAGGCTTGGCTTGTTTCTGGCGGTGTACTGGATTTGCCTTTTCCTCGGAGAGGTCATTACGCGCGCTGCTCAACTGTTGGTTCATCTTTGCCAACGCCACGAGCTGTTCCTTTCGGTGGCTGGTCCAACGTGATCTGATAGTATCCACAGGTGTAGTCTCACATAGTGCTTCACCAGTAGCCTCCTGTCTGATTTCTTCATTAAAGAGACCATCTCGTCGATCGGCATCCTTCTGATGCTCTGTGGAAACTTTCTTCGGTCGGGAGAGGATTGCTTTGGGGATAAAGAGGTCTTGCTTGGACAACAGCTCATCCTTCAGGGAAACCTCTTCTGGCCAGAGTAACCGATGATGGCGACAGTCTATCAAGACACCGTGCTCTGCCATCCACATTCGTCCAAGGATGACATCATGTTTCCCTAGCTCTACTATCAGGAAAGGAAGATGCTGCTGTACTCGTCCTTGTATCTTCAAAGTCAGGCGTATTAGGTGTGTAATCGGTGCGGCTGTCTTGCCGTCATACCCTTTCACTGCACAGGGTTGTTCCAAGGGGATTACGTGAGTTTGGAAATGGCGTGCGAGCTTCTCGGCAAGAAAAATATCAAGGAAAGCGTAACCATTTGCTCCAGTGTCCATTAACGCTTTGGTGGCAATAGAAAGTCCATTCTTAGCTAATCGAATAGGTGAGACTAGACTATCCTGCTCTCTCCCCAATAACTGGGAAAGGTCCAAAGATGATAAATCAACACTCGCAATGCCTAGAGAGGAGTCTTTCCCTAGGCATGGTCGTTTTCCGACTGACTCTCCGGTGGGCTGACTTCCTCAAGATTCTTCAGCTCTGGTGCTTTCTTCTTCAGAGGGCAATCAAATGCTCTGTGCCCTGGCAACTTGCAGTTAAAGCACTTGTTCTCCTCCATCAGCTTCTTTCGTTCCAACCACGGTAGGCCTTCTGATCCATTCTTCGCTTTCGGAGTTGCTGGATTTGGGTAGCTCTCGCCAGGTCTAGGGTATGTATCGGTCTTACGTGGGCGTGCACGCTTCTCGCTGGTGTTGATCTGCTCGAGACGATTGGCAGTGGTGCTGCATTCCTTGACGAATTCCTGGTACGAGACGCGTGGGTCGTTACTCTCTTTGATCATTGCGCGCTGCAACTCAAAGGACAACTTGTAGAACAGGTCCTCTTTCCACTCGCTAGTGGCCAAGCCTGCATCCTGAGCAAGCAGTACGAATTGCGAGAGAAAAGGCTGGAACTTGGTGTCTCTCATCATGAGGCGTCGCAGTTCCATCTTGGCGTTGATGACCCTATTGGCGTCCTGGTACAGGGTACGAAGGTGGTCAAAGATGTCGTCCACATCATGATATCGATCAGGCGAGTCCTTTCTCATGCGAGCAAGCAGGTGATTCGCTGCTTCTCCTTTGCACATGCTCTTCACATAGGCCATGCGTGCCTGGGCAGTAGGATAGTGGTCAGCGTTGGCTTCGAGCTTCCCTTCGACATCGATAAGCCACGACTCAAACTTAGGGTCCTTCCCATCCACCAGCACCTGCCCATCTGGCAACTTGGTACTCTTGGTGTGCTTCCCTTCTGGAGCTGGAGTACCCCACCCAGTCCTGTCGGCTCTATCCTGAGCGGTGTCGCGCTCCTCAATGAGCTCCCTCATAGCAGCTGTCTGGTCACGGATGGTCTGCTTGAGGTTGGCGACTTCGACCATCAGGCTCTGCTGTTCTTTCTCGTTCTGGATCCTCAGATCCTCTGCTTGCTGTGCACTCTTGTCCTGCTGTTCGTACATCCGGTCGAACAACCTCTGGGGATCAGTGCGGCAAAGCGACAAAAATTCTTGTTCGTTCATCTGTGTAGGCGACAGATGTTCATCCAGCTCAAGGTCCTCCAGACCAAAGGTCAAACGACGTCCCGGTGCTTCGCTCGACTCGTTTGCCCCCATCGGGTCTGCCTGTGCCTCTTGCACTGGCCCTTGGCGATCCTCACCCATGCTTACTGGTCGTACCATCTTGGTCTTCCAGGCTCAGCGGTGATACAATAAAAGGATCAAGACGTAGCTTGAGCGATAGTCAGATTGCTGACACTGCTGTACAAGCTTTGCAGTCTTGAGTAAAAGATAAAGGAAGTGATGTTTGGTTTTATGTGACGACGAGTCGATTCCTATCCTCTAAGAGTACTCTGCAACGAGAAAACCAAACATGAGAAGGGAAAGAGGAAGAGAAAGAACCTCCCCCGCTAGTTACATGAGAAATATTCCTTTGTGTGCGTCAGTCTATTCCCTTTATGGTTCCGCATGAGGTTATTCCCATCTCAGTACCGCTCTCGGTTCCCTTTCCCTGGTGGTGCCTCAGGCCGCCACTGCTGGTTCCCGAGGCCTGGGTCAGGACCGTCACAGTCCACAGATGCTATTATATTCAAAGATTTCATCAAGCAGCTTCTTCAACATTATAGAAAATAACCAGAACCAAATTCGGTTCTTATTTTAGATAACACATCTTTTTATCACTTAAATTAAATATAGGATATATGCGCAACTATAGATATTAAACTAGTATATTTACCACCATACTCACCAGAATTAAATCTAATTGAAGAATTTCTCGCTAAAGTCAAAGCATTTATCAAACAAAACTAGAAAGTATTTGAAGAGGATCCCAATCAAGACTTCAGTCTCTTCCTAGAGTGATATATAGATACAGTCGGTGCGCGAGAAAAAAGCGCGAAAGGCTATTTCCGACACGCTGGTCTAGTACTAGATAAGACGTGAGTTAGATGGTGGCTCATTAATCATATAACCATGTACAGTCGCACCAGAAATCTCCTTCCCAAGCAAGTGTACATATATTGTTTTCAAACCCTAACCCGTATACGGATAGTAGTTGTTTTGGTCTGTGTTTCTGACCTGAATAGTATGATACCATACGGAGAACTAGCCCAAAATTGGAAGAATGTCAATAGTAGAAACCTGTTTGCAATACTGTCCTAGACTCATCGATTACATGTAGTCTTATTACCTAAAACAAAATCTCTACACTCGTGCTATTTATTGCCTTGTGATCTTCATCCTTAGTGGGTTCTCCGACACCCCGTCACCGCAGACGTACTTCTGCGCCTCTACGATATTTTGCGGTTCCTCAAAGTCAAAGTCAACTGTATTTTTCCCAATTAGTAGATCCTCCCATATGCTCTCGTTTATTCGAGGGTCTTTTGCAACAAGCTCTCCGCCATCGAGGCCGCTAAATATCAGCCGACACCGACCTTCTGAGCATCTTTTTGCGACTTTCTCGCGCAATATGTCTAAGATGGTGGCCCAACTGCCATCTTGCAAGGTTACTCCGCTCAAGTAAACATCTTCCAAACAGTCTCCCAGACCATGGCAGAAGGACTCGAGATCTTCTTGATTTAGCTCTACATGCAAGAACCTTATGCGGCGAATCCGAGGCCACCTCACATCAGACAATGATGGACCTATGCGCGAGTGCCCCTTTCTGCTGTTTTTAGTGCCGTCATTTATACCCAAGACACGGAGGTTAAAGTCCACTACCTCGAGATTCGTGCTCGACAGAGCAGCGCCGAGATAATTTGTAATACGTCGTTGTACCTCTGCGTCCAGATAGTCGCGTCGAATCGGCAAATTGGACATGCTCCCTTTCCCAATCTCAAACACGGTGAGATGCTCGAACGCAGTACCAAGATCAGCCCATCCAGCGCCTTCAAGATGGGGAGTAAGAACGGAGTAGTCGCCAAATAATGGGAAGCACCCAATCACCAGCTGTTGAAGGATTCCGCCTGCTTTGTGAATACCGATCGGAAGGTCGGAGAACATCTTCGCAGGCAGGATTTCGGCTCCTTCATACCCTAATTTCTCGAATAATTCCCACGTCACGGGCATGACCATCAGGTCTCGAAGTCTTTCCTTGTCGTTCAAGATGGTAGTAGGGTTGTCATCCAGCCGACGCATTCTATTTCTATCATCATAAAAGGCCAGGCTGTGCGCATTTGGCATGCGAGCAATACATGCCGCTAGACGTCTGACGAAATCGCCACTCATAATAAGCTGTTGCTGGTCCAAGTGTCTTTGTCCAATCTCGTCGAAACCCTGCTGAAGGATTTCCTGGTATTCTTTTTGCTTTTTGTCAATCTCGTGTTTACACTCCGGGTCCACATATTTACTCCATGCAGCTACGATGGACTGACAATTGCCCATCGCACTATCATATACTCGCTTAGGCAGTGCACATATTGTCTCGTCGTCCGAGTCATACCCGCCAAGAAACCATGTTTCCGCGTAATAATCACAATGCCTCGACAACTCTTGCAACTGGTTTCGTCGAAAATCCGCGAATGCGGCTATGTCTTGGGCAAGTTGCGCCGGGTAGTAGTCTAGAAACACATGCACAGAACCCACGCCCTGCCGGATCCATGGGCTCTGAGAGATTGCTTCCGCAATGCTGAGAGACTTGCTATCGATGCTGACTTTGAGAATAGGAAACAGCAGCGGCGAAGCAAGCTCGCACAAGCAGCGGCACACCAGGCGCAAATTTCGAATGCTCTGTTGGCGGGCGATGTTTTCCTCTTTGCGCCAGACGTGATCCAGGTCGAAGCTGGCCCCTACATCCTTGAAGTAGTAGAGGATCTGATAAAAGATGTCCACAGGCAGATCAAGCAGGGTAAGTGTTTGGACCATCGGTACTGTCGAGCGCGATTCGTCTTTGATTTAAGATAATAGCAATCTCCTGGTACCTAGGTAACTTCTGAGGGTCTCCGAGTCAATGGGACACTTATTTAATAAAAATTTCGACTCCACTCACGATGGATGCCTGTTCATGACTCACGTCGGGTGGTATTGAAGGATCGCACTAGCACCTCGACTAGGTCTATTCCAGTCATCGGTCCACAATTTAGATAACCAACCCGGCACTAGATTAGCTGAGGCTGAGCATACAACACCTTGATTCGCTGTTTCATTACCAGTGCAAGTATACCTCATAGATTCTAGTGTTCTAGAACTAAAATTATTTAAGATAGAAATATATAAAATATTACCATTCTATAAATTATAAAACTAAGGCAATATATTTTTATTATAATAGAAATGGCCAAGGCCCTGCCTAAGGAGGAGCGAGAGCGGTTGATGAACTTCATTGTGATGCAGAAAGAAGATGACCTCGTCTTTCAGATGCTCGGCGTTGCTGGCGCTATTTATGGCCCTTTAGTTGGTGTGTCTTTACGTCCATTCCCATTATGCATCGTTCGTTCTGATGCTGACGACCGAGTTCCACTAGTCTGCAGCATGATTAGCATGCCTGCCACAATGGGCATGTTGGAATTGGCAAGCTCTTGTTCACGCCCGAACTAGTTCTCAGTAAGTGCTGTGTCTGCCGTCCATTAACGTTCCTTTGATGTTGACTCTGGCGGCCGTATCCAGGCCGGTCGCTGATGGCCTTCTTCTCGTCCCTTCGAGCCGGCGGCGCGGCCATGGAGGTCGAGGCGGTTGTGCTAGACGCCGCAGCTCTCGAGACGGTCGAGTTGGCGTCTGTCGAGGCCCTTGAGGCGGCTGAAATGATCTCCTTGGGCGGCCGCTTCCTCGCCATGACAGGCGTGGGTCTCGCAGTGTTTGCCGCCGGCATCGCCATCGCCATCGCCATTGAAGTCGCTCTCAACCTTTGGAAGAAGGACGAGTATATCCGGTACGTAGACCTTCAGGATCATAACTGCTTGCTGTGGTTGCGCCTGCACTCCACTGCAGGCAGAGTTTTCGACTCTACCGCGGGGTTTGGAAACCCAATACCCTACTCCGACTTTGGAGGAAGGACTAACAGAGGTACAATTATAGCGCAGAGCATGAGGCTGCGATTGCACGCCTGCAGTGCCGCTACCAGCTACGCATGTTTGAGGCGCTCAGGCACTTCAAGGAGGACCTGTCACGCCTCCACAACTGGTACCGCATTCTCGACCGCATTGGCGACGTCGAGGGCCTGCAGAAGCGATGCGATGAGGAGGGTCGGAAGTTCGCCGACAGCATCATCGAGGTACGTGGCCCCAATGACCTTGCAAACCGGCTCTGGTGCCGGCTCAGAGCGTGCGTGACGGAGCTGACGACTACGTTGATCCACGGGGTGTAGCGCTTCAAGAGCGTCACGTACGAGCAGGCGTGGGAGGACGTTCACAAGGAGGACTTGGACAGTGGGCCGGTTTATGACCTGGACGAGATGGGGAAGGAGGAACTGATTGAGCGCACCAAGGAAGCTGTTCATGAAGCGGCGGAGAAGGCCAAGGAGGAAAAGGTGATGGCTCTTGCTGCAGCTGAGAAGAGAGAGTGACGGAATGATCTGTCGATGTTCATGTGCCGTTGCAGGTCTGCCACGTTTGTTGTCTTGAACACTTTGGAGAGGAGGGATAGTTTATGCCACAGTAAGTACGCGATGTGATGCGAGTAAAGGAGTACAGTCTACAATCTGAGCACACAGTATACGCCGAGGAGATGACATTCCACTGCACCTACTACTACTGCACCAAGGGTTCTCCGAAAAGTCCTTTCTTTCCTCAAGGCATAACTATTGGGAAACTTGTTCAGATTAATGCAAAGTCAGCCTATGGCTGAATAATCAAGAGGCTGTGTACTGCTCAGAGTTACAGGAGGCTACCGTCTACCACGAGGGCATTCACGACAAGTGGTTTAATCTAATTATTTAATTCTAATTAATTTACAGAGACTAGTAAATTATACTTCTAAATAGGATAAACTATTTAATAAGATTATCTATAGATATTGTGGTGGAAGATATGGCCGCCCCGTGGAATGGGCCAGTGTGAGTAGTGGCAGGGTGTTTGTCGAAGCAGCACTTACTTACAACAGACAGGGTATATATAAATCTCAAGCAATCACTGTAGTCTCAATTCCATTCACTATCCCAATTTCGCACTTGCTCGCGCGTATGTACATGAAAAGAATCCTGGAGCCTCCCCGGGAACCATATGGTTTCCGAGCCTGGCACTTCATAGTCCAATGCAGTGGGAAACTTATAATATAGAAATAATATAAATTAAAGATGAAAATATATGTTAAATTAGTATAATCTATAGATATAATATTCTAATTTATATAGTAATTAGATTAGTTTATGTAAGTATTTTCTTGGTAGTCTGATCTAATCACTCAATTCTACTGAATTCAGGAGGATCAGCAAATTACACTCCCAAGCAGGATAGACAAATTGGGACTGATTTTGTTAGTAAGCACCCTGCAGCAGCCACTTGGCTGAAAGTAAGTAAGATTGGCTGTTAGTTGCAGTTCGCTCTGCCTGCGACAGCCATTGACAAGGTGCCTTGCTGCACCAAGAGGTAGATCCCTACAGGATATACCAGTCTGTACGCTCTGCTACAAAAGATCCGGGGCTTGTGCGTCCTTGTGACCTTGCTCGCAGATCTACTCTTCCACCAAAGCAACCTGTCATCTTCCCCATTGTCATCTACTCTTATTATCTTGCGGCACCCTCATCCCCTCCAGCAACATGTACATATATCGCGGCCGATTCCAGTGGAGGCCGTCCGATGACACTGAGCTGTTTGTCGTCATCCTGCCGTTTAGCGAGCCGGACTTGGACGACCCCATCCACATTTACTGGCAACGGCCCTCCGCCACCGCCGGCCAAGACGACGGACATGTCTTATACCAGACCTTTGTCACCGGTACCATTCGCAGCGCAGAGACGGCCCAGGTGGTCTTTTCGTGCGGCGCGAGCAATTCGATGACTCTCGAATTCGAGCTCGTCGAGGGCGTCACGAAGCTCAAGGGGCGCATCCGTAGTCCCGGGGGAACTGTCTCGGAAGAGATGGCTCTATTGGGCTCCTACTTTGAGAAGACCTGGGTGCCCGGAAGCACCGACAGTCCCATTCCAGTCGTGTATACGGGTGTCAAACCCCACGGCACTCCCCAGCACAAGGATCTGATGCTGCTCGTCCTGCCCCAGGGATTCGGCGATGACCTGCCCGTGCTCGCCTACTGGCAGCAGATTTCCAAGGTCAACGACAAGAAGCTCAGCTACAGCGCGCGAAAGAAGCAGCTCCCGTCTCGCCTAGCGCCTGATGCTGAAGACGGTGACAACTATGCGGACGAACTGTGCGCGTTCTTCATGGAGGAAGATGGCTCCTGGGAAATGGACTGCTCTGCCTCGGCTACCAATAACTACGATACTCTGCAACTCAAAGTTAAAACGCAAGATGACGGCCAGGAGAATACATTCTCCCTGACCAAGCAACCCTTGCTCGGCCCAGAGCGGCGTCGCCGACGTAGAGCTATCAAAAACTCGCACACCAACGTGCAAAACAACACAAACCACGTCGTCGTCTGCACACTGTGTAGCAGCGCTAGCGCACTTGACAGCGAGGGCATCGCGTGGGCCGGACTGGCGCTCACGGCGCTCTTGCTCCTCCCGCTCACGCCCACGACTGCGACGGCGGTGGGCCTCAAGAAGATGTACGACGTAGCCGTCACCTCCACGTCGGCGGCCCTCGCTGTGATTGGTGTCATGGACGTGAGACTCAAGGGCGGCGCGTCCAAGGTGACGACGCTGTGTCCCGGTGACTGGGCCTCCAACATTTCGGATGGCGGGTTCTTCCATTCGGTCAACAGTCTTGCCGTAGTGTCAGCAACGATTGAGCCTAGTAATATGCTCACCGTGTGGACGGGCACGGCGTCGGAGCTTGGAGCTAGGGATGTAATGCTGGCTGACCCCAGCGTCGTGACGTGGTCCAAGGCCTTTCAGATCAATATGCCTCATGGCCATCATGTGGTTATTGAGCGAAATCTTCGCATCCCGGGTCTGAAGCCGTATTCCGCGGGTGAGCCGCTCGACTCCAAGACCGGATTGACGGTGGACCAGTTTGCCTTGGGAATTGAGAATAAAAAAACACCCGCCGCCTCGAGCATCAAGTGGTACCCCACTAAGCTTCCCAAACTCACCGAGCATAAGCGACTGTTCTCTTACCACCCCGACTGGACCTTTGTCATCACCCAAGACTTGACCAAGGGCAACCCAAGCCACGGCAAGGCAGGAAGCTTTGAGGTCGTCTCCTGTCTCAACGGCCAGGCGCTCGTCAAGATGCACTCGTCCGGCGTGGAGAACGACATGGCCTCACACGGTCGCGGCCAGCTGCTCAGCGCCAACGTGTCCACCCAAGACGAGGTGTCGACGCTGATCCGTGCCAACCCGGGCTTCTTTGCATATACTTGGCACTGGCGAGGCAAGATGTACGAGAACAAACGAAGACTTGTGGCTTGGCAGTGGAACCAGAACAACCATATTGAGTTTAAGCAGCCGACAGATACCCCAGGCAGCCAGCATCGCAAGTATACATACTTTTTGGTGGGCAAGGAGCACATCACCACGCGACAGATGATGATGGAAGGGGCTTAGACGTCGACAAGGGAGTACAAATCCGTCTCAAGGGCCTGTGTAAAGAACTGAGAGAGTTCATGATCTTGTATCTCTAAATAACATGACGTTACTCGCGTTGCCCCATGCACACGGCGACAGTGAGGGTTTGTCAAGGCGCGTATGAGGGTTCGAAGAGACAGCGATTGGATCATGATCGTCTGCTTTTGTGTGTCATTTGCAGTTTCCTATTCTTACATATAAAACTCCAATGTTTTACGGCCTTTCAGTCTCTCTGGATTGATTATTTGCTATCAAGCAGCTTGTCTATAGTTTGGTATATTGTAGATATGTGTAGGCCTGCTACGTAACTGCATATCACGCCTGCAGCTTCTTACTCGTGCGTTCAATAATATCCAACATTTCGCATTTGCAGATTGGCTCCAAGCCATCTCTTGAACATATTTCCGTATAGGGTATATTGGACACCAGAAAAACTTTCCCGAATCGGCTTAGTCGAATTCGAGGCAACTCCGGTCCGAGGTTGATCCGAGTCCGCCTTATGTTTTTGGCTGACTGGCTGAACCTTTTGCCACACGTCAACAACTTTCTTCCAACATGTTGGAACTTTTTCGCCAAATCACGGTTATTATGTGAATATCTGGACCCCTAGCGATATAAATCGAAATACCTCTTTCTATTTTTCACTTTGACCCTTTTTCTCTTCTACCAATCCTCTCATTCGCGACGCAAGGTGGAGTGCAAGGCGAGGTTCCATGCCTTGAAATTCCTTTCTCTTTTTCTCTCTCTTTCTCTCTCTCTTCCTCCCTCTCTCTTTTTTTACTTCTCTCTTGTATGCGACGATAACTTGTTATCATAGCAGAACGAGAGAGAGAAAAAAGAAGAAGAAGAGAAGAAGAAGGAAGAAGAAATAGAAGAAAAATAGAAGGAATAAGCTCTGTATTCGATGCGATATATCAAAATTACACTTCTCATCTTTGGCCACCGTAGCCAAAACCCCTTTTTTTCCCTTGTCGATCAAAAAAAATAAAAAATTCAGCCCTTCTTTTCTTTTCCACTGTTTAGCAGTTATCCCTTATTTCTTGCCTGATCTTTTGTGCTATTCAAGCACTAACTCTCACATCAGGCAAAGGGGGTCTTTGCGAAGCTTTTGGTTAGAGAGGGAAAAAAAAGGTTGAGATTGACACAGTATATCGTTCATCTCCTTTTTTTTTTTTGAGATGGCGGTATTTGGGGATTGGGGTGGGTGTTGCGAGTTGTGCTAGATGGTACATTTTTATTTTTATATTATTTCAATCCATTTAATCTGGCCTCTTGAACAAGATAAATGCATTCGTTTTTCTGCTATTCATATTACCAGTTGACCATTTCACCCAGGCCATACGTAGATATTCTTAATCTTTTTCTACCAGTTTCGAACCTTGCAGCATCTCTTGATGTATTCGGACATTTCTATTTTGCCGATAAAGAATGTAAGCCGTTGACACGCGATTAAAAAAAAAAACAGGCCTTAGTTCTTCGTCATCATTCAATACCATCATCATCACATAGATCCAACAAGATATTCCATTTTTTGATCAATTCTACTTATATTGAATATCTATCACAACTCGACACCAGGGCCGCTCAGGCACTTGTCGTCTTACAACGGCTTAAGAAACTCCCGCCTCCCACCAATCTATCCGGCAAAATCCAAGCCGTCCAATTCTTTACGCACCGAATCCTCGGTTTGAATCTTCTTCATCTGCGTGTCTTCCAGCTTCTCGCCAGTGGCCAGACGCATCTTGAGCTCGTCGATGGCACGTAGTTTCTTCAGCAGGCCGCGCACTCGCTTGTCTTGCGATGTGCCGTTGGCTCCTATCGGTGATTCCGGACGGGCGGGAGGAGCAGCAGGAGGAGGAGCAGGAGGAGGGGTGGCCGCTTTGCCATTGCTGGCAGACTTGTTACCGTTCCCTTGTCCGGCCGAGGTACCATTTGTGCGGTGATTGTTGTTGTTGTTATTGTTATTGTTGACATTGCTCTCCGCGCGGTTGCGATTATGGCTCTTGGATCGGGGTCGCTGGTGACGGTCCGGACTAGCAGTCAGATGCTGTGATGGAGCAGCAGCAGCTGGGGGTGCAAGTTCCGGAACAGCGGTGCCGTCCTTCTCGGCAATTTCTTTGGCCTTTTTGGCTTCACGCTTTTTCTTGTTTTTGGCGGCTGACTTGGACAGCTTCTCATCCGCGTTTTCAGCCCCGGGAGGTAGAGCAACGCCACCGCCGGGGGCAGCGCCCTGTGGTACAAATTCAACGGGCTCAGCGCCGGGAATTTCCCGTCTTCTCGACTTGCCAAATCCATTGGCAGGCCCGAGAGAAGTTGCTCCTTCTCTCATAAAGGCGGCACCTCCTTCGTCCTCCCTCTTGAAGGCCAGAGACGTCGTCTGTCCGCGAGCGCCGGGCGGCCGGTACGCACCAACGGGCTTGGATGGGGTCTTCCTCTTTGCGAGGTAGTCCAGGGCAGACGCATGCGGGACTGGAAGAGGGTGGAAAGGGTCGCCCTGAAGTGCTTCCGTGGACCCTTGCGGTCGCCAACAAACTTGGTACAGCTCGGTCATGTCTTCATTGTATTGAAGAGCACCGCTCACATGCCAGATGCGCACGCCGTTGTCGACTCGCAATCTAGGGCTGGTGGTGGCCGTCAGAATGTGTCTCCCGTCAGGAGCCCATTCGCACACGGTGGCATTCGACCCTTCAATCGTCGTCACCTTCTTATGACCCTTTTCCAGATCATAAATGTCCATCTGACCTGCCAAATTGCCAAATCCAGCAACAACGACAAAGCGGCCATTGGGCGAGAATACGATAGTGTTTCTCGGAGCCAAGGGGTAATTTTGGGTGACAGCACCGCGGGAGTTGAAAATCGTTGTCTTGGCCGGCATAAACCCGTACACGACACCAAACTCCTTCGAGTTTGGAGACCATGTCACGTCGTGGATAGGTCCTTCTCTGTCTGTAGCGATTATTAGCTATCAGTAATTATTAATGTTGTCGTTTGCACACATACCAAGATCAATGCGGGAATCAAAAGCCCCCGTTGCGCTCAACAAGTAAAGAGTCGTCTCGCCGTAGTAACTCTTGCCAGACCGGTCGACATCAGTCTGGGCCAGGACAATAACCGAGGTACCGGAGTTGTTCCACTTCAACTGGACCTTGTCGCCTTTGAAAAACGTCTTTTGCGAGACTGGGTTCTGAAACTGCGGGACGACGTAGACCTTGACCGAGGCTGGTTGGCCCTATATTGGTATTAGTGAATTCGATTCAACTAGACATCTTGTCACATTTGCACGACTTACCTTGCGCTCGGGCACAAACACGGCGAGAGCCTGAGTCTTTCCGGGCGAAAGCGCAAAGCCAGAGACACCTTCCACACGGAGCTTGTTCCACACAGTTGCAAGATCGTGACTCTTGTAAAACTGGACCTCGTTCGTTACAACGCGGCCGCAGTATTGCTCGTCGGACGTGTACTGCAGGTTCCATCCGGTCTGCGACTTTTGCACGAATCGACCCACAACTGCCTTGTCCCCGACTCCGCCTTCCTGTGCTTGGACTGCCACGTTCCACACCTTTAGGTTTTTCACGGCATCTCCGTTCTCGTCCTTTGAGGATCGCTGCCAGGTGATGATGTAGGTGCCGAGTGGGGAAAAGCCCAGTTCGAACACGTTGTCGGCAGGAAGCGTGGTGATGACGTGGCCAACAGAGGGATCAATGATGGTGACACTAAAAAACGAGCGTTAGACAAGACATTCACCCCCGGAAGTCATTGGACAAAGACAATAAATACCTCTCTGGAGACGCCCATGCGAAATAGCGTCCACAAGGGGAGTAAGCGCTGCAACGAAGATTGCCTTCAGGCCTAGTACGGTGTGTTAGTTTGAAGTCGTGTGTGTGTTGTATTTGTGTAGCGCATACCTCTCGAAGCCTGAAACAGGCTGGTACACAGGCGAGGCGTCCAAGAGACCGATTCCCTTCAGGGTGCGAACTATATATCAAGTCAGGCGAATTCGACTACCAATAAATAAAATAAACTTACATGCAATCTGTGAAGTCGCCATAACTATTCAAAGTCACAGCTAACTGCCAAGATTCAAGTCGAGACTGATTTCGTTGTTGTTGTTGTTGTTGTTGTTATTGACGGCGAAGGCTGAATTTTCTCCACGAGCAGGATTTCTGTTTGCGTGCAAATCGTGCAAGATCGCGCAAATCGCAGGTAGGGAAGATTGGAGAAAAAGTATAAGTTCTCAAGAAAAAGAGAAGAAAAAAAAAATAATTTTTTTTCTGCCTGTTTATAAGGCAAAGGCGTGCGCGCGTGCGGGGTGTGTGTGTTTTTTTTTTCTTGTCTTGTCTTGTCTTGTCCTTCGAAAGATTCTGTTTTATTTTTGTTTTTCTTCGTCTTCCTTTATTTTTTTTGCAATCAGGTCAGTCTTTGTTTTGTTCAAAATTTTGCGATCGACAATGGATGAGGGGGAGAGAAAAATCATCAACACACGCACAATAAAGCTGGAGAGAGTAACTCTGCGAAATCGGAACTCTTTTTAAATAAATAAAAAAGAGGCTTGAACAGTCCTGGAGGAGATATTCCCGTTTGCTTGACAAGCAAATGCCAGCGATGTTGAGGGGGAAACGGGAAGGTGACAAAAAAAAAGAAAGAGTCTTGTTGCGGCGACAAGGGGAGGAGTTGTGGAGGAGGAAGACGAAAGAAGAAGACAAGAAGAAGTTGAGGTCACAGAAGGAAGTGCAAAAAATTCGGCTCAGCCACTGGCGGCGGCGGCGATCCCGTCGGCCCAACTAACGGTTAGTTGGTTAGGGCCCGGCCTAGAGCTACTACTACTACTACTACTACTACTACTACTACTATAAAATCTGCCTCGTGCATACTTCCAAGTTGAATAATTCAATTCGTCAAGTGAAAACATGAATATGAAACCTCCAGACACTAGTAGCAACGCTGTCCCGCGAATCCCATCTTACGCCCATTATTAATCATACAAAAAGGTCATCAAGTCAAGCAGCACACGAGCAAACTTTTACAGTCTTCATCTCGAAAAGATCCCCGTGGTTACCACTCAAAAAAAATTAAGAAGAACTGTCCGGTCCTCGCTGTCCTACAAGGCGCGGAGTGCGGACAGTAGTGTCGACCACGTTTGAATCATAAGTAACACCGTCCAGCATTCGAGCATCGTCAGATGGCTCCGGAGTGTTGGATCCAGCGGGGGACGGAGAGGACTGCGATGGCGCACTCACAGAACTGCCTGCGACATGCTGCTGCTGCTGCTGCTGCTGCATGTACGCAGGATATTGCCCACTGGCATTAATATTGCTATGATTTCCGCTATTCCTGTTGGCACTCGGGCTGCCGAAAGACGGGGTACGTCCCAAGCCAGTAGTCGTAGACTGTTGCTGCAATCGACCCAAAGTGGCACTCGACACAGGCCCACTGATGGTGCTGCTGGCGCCTTCACCAAACCCGACCAGACTGGCATTCCCCTCATCACTCATACCGCCCATGCTAGAAGTGCCGTCGTCGTGATCCTCGAGACTCATCTTATCCGGATC
The DNA here is from genome assembly GCF_013368755.1 of Talaromyces rugulosus. NCBI lineage: Eukaryota > Fungi > Ascomycota > Eurotiomycetes > Eurotiales > Trichocomaceae > Talaromyces > Talaromyces rugulosus. The sequence continues at coordinate 2,516,798 of NC_049566.1, read as the reverse complement.
ATAGGCATCGCTTCCGCTCGCCCAGGTTGTGCGCCCGCCGACACTTCCCGTCGCGCTGGCGCTGCCCACTGTGCTTCGCTCCTTGACCATGTGCGGATAGCTGTCGAAATAGCCCTGGCTGGGGGTTAGATTCGGGGCGCCGGAGGAGGATGAAGAAGGGAAGTTCTGCGCCGCGCCGCCTGCGCCGCCGCCGCCACGAGCAGTCGCAATTCGTTCGAGCCCGGCCAAGCGCGAGATTCGGTCTGCGCGTTCTGCATCAAGAGTCGAGGAGGACACGGACGAGGTCGACGAGGACTGGTGGGCGTGTCGCGCATACGGATGGGTATGGCCCTGGTGGCCGTCCTTGATCGCGGTCGTCGACAGGGCAGATAGGGATGTGGTGCCAGAGTTGGGAGTGCCACTGCAAAAGGACTCAAGTTAGTTCTATCTCGCGCAAAGTTGTGCCACCAAAGAACAATCATCTTACGGTCCCATATCAGACGGCGTGACAGGATCCGAGGGAGGCGGCGGCAGATTGATCAGAGTAGGTGTTGTCATTCTGTCTTCAGTCATTTGGCTGCGGTGGTGAATAGAAAATAGCAAAGTCAACAGTAGACTAGCGACGAGGACGACAAACGCAGTCGCGTCGATCTGCCAACGTGCCAAAGAAAAAGAGGCAAATAAGAAACAAAGACGAAAAAAAGCCAGTGAAACTAAATGTCAGGGAACGTGATCGGAGCAAAAAGTATACAGAGGAGACGACGACGGGTCAAAGCCGTTTGAAGCTTGAGGATATGCGCGTCGAGCGTGTGTGGGTGAAGGAAGAGTACTGGTGATGATGCTTTGATGTGCATCGAATCGTCAAGTGGAGGTGGGGTGCGACTCAACTGGTGGGGCGGGCGGAAAAGGGCCCAATCTGAACCGACGTCATGCTCGGGTACTTATCTTGCACATGTTGGTAGTGAATGTACTTATGTACAATTTGGTGGATTTGCCTATACTAAAGAAAAATAGGACAAGGCAAACACAACTATAAACAGGCCAGCAAATGCATGCAAAAAATTCAATGCTCCAATCTCGTTCGTTCGGCATGTCGTGAGACTCGGCCCAGAACGCAAAGCACGATTATATAGTATATACTTGTAAAAGAAAATAAACAGAGTCGCTGAGATGATAAGTGTATGTATGTATGATAAGTGCTCGGCTTATCAATGGAACGGGTATTCATATATATCTTTTAAAGAAAAAGAAGGAAAAAACATGTCTCATAAGTAAGGCGTCACTGGCTGACCTTTCGGTTCTCGTAGTGTCCACGGAGGCTGTCGACTTCTTGCTGAAGCCGCGAGAGGTCTGCGAGAATGTCCTTTGCATGGGACGATGGCTGCGGCTCGCTCTCTGCTTGGTCGTCGGCCGTCTTGGTCTGCAGCGCGGCTGCTGGATTGTTCAAGCTACTCTTGCTGGACGTTCGAGCCCGTCGCGGCGGCGGAGGCGGCGGCGGTGCCATGTGTGTTGCAGACCCAGATGGGGTTCTCTTGATGGACGGTTGCCGAGACGGGGGAGACGATGATTCTGTACTTGATGGATCCTCGACGACGGCAAAAGTAGGAGATGGGACAGGGTGGTCTTGAGACAGGGAAGACTTGGGCTGAGGCAAGGAATCCGCATGGGAGCCCGCCAGCGGTTCTCCGTGTCTTCGCGATGGAGGCCTGGGCGGCGTTTTGAATCCCGGGCTCGGTGGCCCCGGAATCTGAAGCCCCAGGCCGCGAGGAGGCAGGGAAATACGATGTAGATTATCCCGCGGACGTGGTGGTTGTGGTGTCTTATTGGGCTTGATCTGGCTGTGTCGCCGAGCAAGAGGCGGCGTGGGCGGCCGCTTCGATTGAGACGAGGTCCTGTGTAGCGAAGAGACATCGTCGGTGATACCAGAATCAGAAGAGTTGGACGACGGATTGGCTTCCAATGCAGCAGCCATCTCTTCGCGATAATTCGACGGCGGTGATATTGACGTCGTGGGGTATATGGGCTTCTGGCTTGATTCCCCAGAAGGATAGCTCTCTGCACTGGACTTTCTCGACTGTTGGTATTCCTCGGCTTTGATAGGCTTCCCATGGCGAGTCTTTGGCGGCGGTGGCTTCGGCCGCTTCACACTCGCTGTCCTTTGGATACTGTCATCGGGCTCGGCTTTGAGAGACTGCACTGCCGTTCCGAGATTGTTACTCGTATTATCAGAATAGGTTCGTTGCGAAGCCGAAGCCGCCGGATGCTTCTCAGTTTCAACATTATTATTGTCATTATCGATCTGAGACGGAGGCGTCGACAGATCCGAAGCTGTATCAATCCTCGTCGTTGCCGTCTTCTTGGGATCCGATAGCTGATCCGCGTTGCCCGTGAGAAGCAACCTCGTGAACGCATCCACATCGAGAGTCGCATTATTACTTGACTTTTTGCTCGACTCCATACTACTGGCCTCTTCTACCCCGCGACCCTGCGGTTCCGTAGCCACAGACAGACGCGAACCCGGGTTGTTCAGTACCGAAGTATCGTTTTGTGATGTCGTCCGCTGCTGATACCTCGGTTCGTCATTGATGTTATTGCTGTTGTTGTTTCTGGAAGTGTCGACTGCGGAAGCATGCGGATTAAAGGGATCAGAGGCAGACTCATCGGAAGAGTCGTCGCTATCACCTGCTCCCAGCGGTGGAGGACTATGTAAAGTGCGCGTCGTCGTTGGAGCTGCGGGGAAGTATGACCTCGACGACTCTGCTGCTGGTTGTGGTGGGGAGGGAACCGGAGGCGTTGCGATTCGCACGCTCTTAGAATAGGATTTCGGTTCTGCTGTATTCAATTATATATATTTAGCTTTTGAATAGGAGAAAGAAGAAAAAAAGAGAGAGGAGAAAGGAATCAATGTAAAACACGCACGGTCAAAAACGCCCAGGTTGTTCAAGTTGGGCGCATCGCGGCTGTCCGGAATCGACGGGAGGCTCTCGCTGGCAGCTAGGATCTTGCTCCGGCGGAAAGGATTGGATCCAGACATGGCGAGGCACAGGAGCGAGTGGTTTGAGGGATTGCATAGAGCGAGGTCAATGGGAGAGGTGGAGAGAGGGAGACATGGCAGCCTGGGTGACGGTGGGATGGTTTAAGCTGCTGCACGTCGGAGGGTTCGGGTCCACAAGGCGCCTGTGCCGCTTCCGGTAATTTGCATTGCTACCACTGAATAATACAACATTGCTACCTTGTGAATAAACAAAATAATATAATAGAATCAATGTCTGGTAATTTGCCTGACTATAACTGCTAGATTGGCTTGAAAATAATAATAATAATAATAATAATAATAATCGCTCCGAAATATGGTACAATTTGACAGATAGATGTGGTCGAGTGCTATGTTGGCTTTAGATCTCTAAAAGTCCATCATCCCACCTGATGATAGATACTATATGATACCATCCATCAGTCTGCGACTCGCGCGGATCAGGTATATTAATTTCACTGTTTCTCATTATGAGTCAGAGAAGCTCTCGCTATATACGTGCCACGGCTCGTCCACGCCGAAAAAACACTTGGCCAGACGGCTTCCACTCTCGGTGGGCTGCGTAAAGGCAATCTGCTCCTTGGGTATGTCGAGCCCGTAGATGAAATTGTTGATGACACAGTCCAGCAAGTCCATGGCAATTCCCCGCCGTCTCGCCTCGCCGCACGTCCAGATGCGCGACACCCCGACGATGGCCGGGTCCAGGGTATCTTCCACGCTGATGGACGAACTGTGATGGTCGCCGTTGTCCTTCTTTTGTGCTGCGTCCAGCTTCACGGGATTTGCTTCCCATATCCGCTCGGCGAGACAGAGCCCCATGCACTTGCTGTCCTTCATGTGGAGGAACACTTTGTATCGATCGGTCTCTTCTTTCTTTCCATTCTTGCGCAGCCGCTTCGGGGGCTCGACTTGGCTCCACAGCTGGTTTTCGTCAATTACAGGAGACGACAGCTCTCTGTTGACGACGTCGAGAACCTTTTTCGCCTGGTTTCGAGCCGAGGGAGAGGCCTTGCGGTCGACAATCACTACATAGCCGTCGTCGCATCGCGCAGCCTCATATACCCAGCGGGACGCGTTCGCTTTCACAAAGGCCTTTCCGAGATCGATGCCCACCGAGTTCATCGAATGGAACTTGTCGTGGAGATCCGAGTCTTCGCTATTAGACGGCACATATTCCATGCCACATGAGTTGCAGCTTTTTCGCACAGTGATGCCAGCATCGATCTGGAGCTGCTTCAGCACGGGCGGCAGCTGCTGCTGCTGCTGTTGCGGTTGCGGTTGCGGTTGCTGACTCTTCTTGTCGGTCAGCAGCGAGCGGACGCTGTTGGAGTTCACCTCTGCCAACGGCGCCCCGTTGGCAGGCTGCTGCTGCTCTTTGAGGGCAGATTTCTTGCGCTTCAAAAACGAGAATGTGGGTTTGCGCGTGTTTGCTGGCGGAGGAGTCAGACGCGGCGGCGGCGGCGATGACGGTGGCGTGGAGAGCAGGTCGTCCTCCTGGGTCGCTTCCGAGAAGATGACCGAGTTGCGACGCGACGGACTCGACATGGCCACGACGGCTGCTGAACAAGACTCGCGGATGGCAGATTGCAAGTTGGTCTCGGCATCGTCGGAGTCGTCAGCGGGCTCTACGCGTCGCTTCTTGGCTGCGTGGTGGTGGGTGTTATTGTTGTTGTCATCGTGCCCGCGACGGACCGGTCTCCCGTAAGTTTTCATGAGGCCCCTGGCAGAGACGCGACCAGTTAGAAACCAGCACAAAAAGGACGTCAAAAATGAAAAAAGGAGCACACTTACCTCTTGAACGAATTAGTAACAGTCCACGGCATCTCACTGGGATCGCGCGGGCTAGGTGTGGGAGCACATGAGCGAGCAGTTGTCGGGGGGGAAGACGCGACAGTGGTGGTGCAGAGAAGATAGATTGCGCAGGCAGCAGGCAGCGAGATGGAGCGTCCGTTGACAGAGCAAGTGCAATCGGTGAGTCAGTAGAAAGCAGGTCGTCGCAGTCCAAGAATTCGAGGCTGTTTACGTGAGTATGTTTGGGTAACACACAACACGGCGGGCGCTGGTGGCCCAGTAGGAACGCGACGCGCGCGCTAGGCCGCTTTGGGCTATATTGCTCTCGCCGCCTGGAGAAAAAATACTTAATATTATTTATTATGGAGCATCCCTCGTGCTGCTGGCGAATCGCGCCTCTGCTGGCTCCCCTTGCAGGATTAGGCTGTGGCTCTAAGCCAGCAGATCAAACGGATCTGCGAGCATTACGGAGACACCGTTTGGAAATCCTCACGTTAGGCAGACAGAAATAATCGCTAATATTCATCGCCAAACGGCCAGTCATCCTGAGGCTTTTAGGCGCCAGCCTTCTACTCCTGCTATTATTATCGCAAGGCGCTCTTGACCTTGTATATCCCCCGCTCTCAGCTCTGACTCGACGACTCAAGAGGCAGGACTGAGTCAGACTCTCGATCGCTAAGGCGTATCACATCCTCAGCCTTTCTTGTCGCCCCTGTTGGTTGGCTGCTATAGCTAACGTGGAACCCTGCAACCCAGTACGCAGTACAACATTGAAGACCCTCCCCCCTTTACGACTTAGCACTCAGCACTACGGATCCGGACGGAGGACTTGGGAAAGCTCTGACCAGCTGTCTTGCCAGTGTCGCCACCGCGCTACGTCCAACGGGTATACCGAGAATGTACTGGTACGTCGTACTGAGTGAGCACTGAGCGGTGCGTGGTCAGGGGGATTGTTTAGTCTAGTACTAATAGGGCTAGAGGAGTCATGTGATCCATCTCCCTAACGGGACTAGTCTGATACTCTAATTCCCTATTATTATTATTTTCTTTTTATGGATTTAACACTCAAGAAACTAGGCTGAAGATAGCCTCTCAAGAGCTTCTTTGCCTTTCCCGTCCAGATCAGGATATGGTTTGAGACTGGTCAGGTCTTTCCACAGAGCTCTGGCATCGTCATATGCGTCACCATGTGCAGCTAGACGCTCTCGAAGCACCTTCTTCCATTCCACGTCCATTTCTGTGAATGCAAAAGACGCCCCGAGGTACTCGTACCAGATGGGAAGATAAGCAGAATACTCCCAGTCCAGTGTACTGACAAGCTGCCCATCCCGAACCATGATATTGCCCAGGTTAAGATCACAGTGGGTGAGCACAAACGGCTCACTTTTGGGAAAGCCCTTTTTCAACTTCTCAAAGATGGGTTGAGGGATATTTCCATAAGATACGGCCAGGGCATCCCAGAGCTCCTTGTCGGAGTGAAATGGACTATATGGCTCCATGTCCAGAAATAGTAAGCCTGGATAACACGGGCCTTGGTCAACCGTTTGTATCGTGTTTGATGTGAAATTCAATCGAAGCAGTTTGCGAACTTCCACAACCTGATCTGCAATGGAAATCCTTTGAGATTCCGATAACGACGGCCACGCTTCCTCGAGTGTTTTGACCATCTATTCGTTCGGTCATGATAAAGTATCGCCCATCACGATCACCCAGTCGCGTATGTGTTTTGGGGCGGGGATCTCAGCAGTAGATTTGGCAAGAAAATCCAGCGTCTTTGCTTCGATTTTTGCTTTGGAGCCCTCGTCTGGCCGATCTTTTAGGATTATATCAGTACCGATTGACCAGACACCGCGCTGAGATGCGCCGTAGAAGAGTTTCACATGGCTTTCATAGTGGCACCGCTTTCGCTTGAGCGCTGTCCAGCCACATGCGACACAACCACTGTCGTCAGTATCTGATTGTTCGACCATTGTCAGAGCGGGCTATACAGAGGATTGGGCTTCTGAATAAAAGTAGATAAGAGAAGGATATTGAGTCGAGTGAAGGCGGGGGATCATTATGGCATATGCACGGGTTTCCCCGCTATCAGTACGTGTCTTGAACCCAATGGAGTGCTTTGCCGCCGTGCGTTGGTCGTGATCAGACACGATAGACAATGCTCTCAGCTAACACTGTTGTCTGTCTGATCGAGTGATATCCTAGAAGCATATACGTATTCGATAAGAAGGTAGTGAAGGCAAATAACAATAGATTAATTGTATACAACTTCAGGCACTTAATCCAACATGAATCAATGAATAATACATGTACTTGGGCTATCATGCCAGTATCTACATATATCATCATCTACTACATGTACTAACCCCTCTACATGAAAGGCCCTTCAACAAAGTTGCATGTATAAGTGTTGAGTTCAAAAACTGCTTAACAAGGTTGTTCCCATAGTTACTGTATACCTTTACATATATATCGTACAAATATCATAATAAATGTTTCCTTTCTCCGTTCATCTGGACTTTTAATTGTCATCTCCGCATCACCTCACAGCAATATTCGATGACCGGACATGGAATGACTGATCGGAGAGCTGTTGGTCAGCCAATCTCCGACAATCAGCTCGGCGAGTCGGGGATACTTCGGCATGGGGTCAATAATCCATATTCAGCAGTATAATTAGTCCGGCAGTAGTCGAAATGGTCTAATTGGCGTATTTGTACCCATCAACCAAGATGCCTTTGGAAAATTAACGACTACTTTATATATCAGGCGGATTCCGAACATCCCGCAAAAGTCTCCGGAACTAACTCAGACCACACACACACACAAATACTATATATACTACATATACACACACAGAGAACACGTACACGCCATTTCTTGCAACTTACCTTCACAACCCATCCATTTCCAACTTGTTTTGTGTCCTGGTTGTGGTAAACAAGCAACTCGGTCTCGTGATCTTTCTCTCTCTCTCTCTCTCGGAGAATTAATTGCTCCCTCCCGTCTCTTGTCGCCGGCGGGTTCCGCACGCCCAGAAGACAAAACACAATTCGCCCTTTCGCAAACAACCAAGCCCAATCCTGAGCTAAGACCAAAAAAAAAACAACAAAGAATAAACAATTCGCGAATCATGTCGAACGCCAGTAGCAACAGCAACAACTACCCGACCAGCCCGTCCGAGGACGGCGGGAAAAGAAAGCGGCCCAGTAAGTCTCTTGCGATCTTCCCGATAGCCAAAAGTCCAGCAGAAAAATCCCCCCCCACCTCTCTCTCCTCAGTGCAAAAAAAAGCCGTTTCCCACCTGCAAACCATCAACCCTCCGGTGTCTTCGATTTATATTTATATATTTTTTATATATATTATACCTGCTAATGCGACCCGTCATGGAATCACCAGGGACTCAATCGTGCCCCCCGCCCGAGCTCCCCCAGCTCGTCGCCGAACAGCATGCCCCCATTCCCACCAGCGACAAGGATACGCAGCGCTTGATCGTTGTGCTCTCGAATGCCAGTCTGGAGACGTACCGCTCATCGCACGGTGGTCGCAATGGCCGCGAGGAAAAGTACTCGCTTCTCAACAGTGACGAGCACATTGGAGTCATGCGCAAGATGAACAGAGATATCAGTGATGCGCGTCCGGATATCACCCACCAGGTACGCCGGACTTGAAATGTTGACTGCACTTTTGGCTGATTTGGGCTTTTTCTTTTCTTTTTTTTTGGTCGCTTATAGTGTCTTCTCACCCTTCTCGATTCGCCGATCAATAAGGCTGGTCGTCTGCAAATCTACATCCACACCGCGAAAGGCGTCCTGATTGAAGTCAGCCCGACAGTGCGCATTCCTCGAACATTCAAGCGATTTGCTGGCCTGATGGTGCAGCTGCTCCATCGTCTGTCCATTCGCTCGACCAACTCGCAAGAAAAGCTGCTCAAGGTGATCAAGAACCCCATCACCGACCATCTGCCGCCCAACTGCCGCAAGATCACGCTCAGTTTCGACGCCCCCGTCGTTCGCGTCAGGGACTATATTGAATCGCTCGACAGCAAGGAGAGCATCTGCGTCTTTGTCGGAGCCATGGCCAAGGGCCGCGACGACTTTGCCGATGAGTTCAAGGACGACGCTATTGGTATCAGCAACTACAGTCTCAGTGCCAGTGTCGCCTGCAGTAAATTTTGCCATGCCGCCGAAGATGTGTGGGACATTATCTAGCAGAAAACAAAGAGGAAAAAACTATCGCCTGCTACATAACGCAAAGGTAACGAGGTCCCGGACTGCTCCCAGTCGCTAACCACGATCCTAGCCATCATCACTTGTGTGCCTCGACAAACGTTGCATGGCCTTTCCTTTTTTTTTTTTTTTTCATTTCTTCCATTTGTTTTATATACAATTTTCCACCATTTCATCTCCCCGACAAAAAGGCACCGGTTTGATGGCTATGATAACAACATCTGGGCCCTCTCCGACACGGACCTTTTGCGGAATATATCGCGTTGAGGATTTTGCTTGGATCTGATCTGTTTTTACAACCAAAACGTGGTGCAGGTTCAACAACCTCAAGGCGGGTTCGGAACCTTTTTTTTTCTTCCTGGAAATAACTTACTTCTTCTCCTGGGAACAAACGACTTAACTCATGGAGGGCAATATGACAGTCCACCTATACCCTTGATTCTAGCTCGCCTTTTAAGCTAGAACATCTCGACCGGATTGTTGTCGCTCCCATGAGACAGCGCATGCCAGTGAGGCTATTCATTCCAGGATAATTGGACACGGAAGCGGTTGGTATATAAACAATAGGTCATAATATCTAACGAGATTCATACAACTTCGGGGGGGTTTTTTTTACTGTAAAATAGGGATTAGCTTGACCGCCTCAAAGGAACACGAATATACCTTATCCTCATGCCCATACAGAGTAGATCATAGACGGTGACCTGGTAAACCACCCCTGACTAACGTGGTGTTGGGCCGGCATCAACCTGATTTAGTAGTCTATCACGCTTTGTGGATCTCTTCGTCAGTCGACTATTCCCTTTTGGATTACGAGTCCGCGCTGTCGAGGTGTAAACTTGCACCTTGTTAGTGAAACTGAAACAGTGTTACTGTTGGCTATTATTGGAGGTCGCCGACTGGGCGCCCTTGTCGACGTGGCACGGGTGGCATGCGGTGTGCAAACCGCCGAGTGGATCTGGGCTAGCATTTGGCGTTGGCATCGCATCACTCTGAAAGGGCGGTTAACCAGTTGAGCTGGATCGTGGATTTCTGAAGTCATTGTTGTTTGATGTCTTATTGTTGTTGTAGCTGTTAAGATTGAAGTTATTTGACGTCGCGGTTTGTCGGAATCGTGTGTGTACTAAGTGTAGGGAAGGAAAGGAAGGAGGCCTTCCTTCCCCGTCCAGCACTTCAGTAGAATTAATCAGTTGTTCTTTCTTACACCTCACGAATCTGTCCAGCGCGCATTGATCGCGATACAGTCATGTCCAGGTTTCCAGCACTGCCAGTGGGACGCAGTTATGCTCTCTCAGTCTGAACCCACAGCACGAATGCCCGACGGCCATCAATCATACGACACTAATTACTCTTTACTCAGGGAGTCAGTCTCAGAGTCAGGCTGTTTCGGGCATGATGGTCTTACCCACTTCTCACCGCAAATCCATTGGAGAAAACCCACGATCGAGATGATTGATGCCCTTCGTTGCGCTCGCCGCTCGCCTCGATTAAACGTGACACCGGTGTTTGGCTCCACCGGTTAATGCGATGGTTTTTTTAGCCAGCCAGTCCCGTCATGTCATCGTGCCTAACTAACTAGACCTATTTCTACCATTCTAGGGTTAGGCGTTGTCCCCTGATGGATCTTGTTCTGCATGAAAGGGCAGCCTATCAGATCGTCTGCCCGTTCAATGAATTGGATGTCCTCGCACCTAATTAGAGGGGGCTCCAGTTTTGGCTCCTCACGACCCTCTCACTTTGTCCCTTTTCTCGAGCCTGAGAGTCACAGTATTTCCCTTTTAGCTCGCCTACATACCTGCTAAATGGGTCCAGAACACCGGGTAAGTGTCTCTTGGGGCCGGAGGAAATCGCGAGCTTTACTCTTCTTGCCTCGTGGATCCTCGGATAGCCGTCCACGCATGTTCATACTACTATCTAGCCAAGTTGGCAAACAACACTGAATGGGCATTGCTGTCTGCTGACTATTTTCGGCCCGTTTACATAATATCTCTCTGAGTACGCATTCTTGCTTTGACCAGTATATTATATCGCATGTAGACTCGTTTCTCTATCGCGGATATCTTGTTACTCTTGTACACAATCCTCTCTACTTTTGAGGAATATTCAATTATTTCTTCGCTGTATACATACATACATTTTTGTCTTATTTCGGATCACATTCACTTATTTACTACCTCTCGATTCCTCCCTCTACAATGCCTCTTTCGCACCTCACACTCACAGTCTCGCATCTTCCCACTTCGACGTCCTTCTTCCTCGCATGTCTCCAGCCGCTGGGATACCAATTTATCGGCCGGCACGATGAATATATTGGCTTTGGATCAAAGGCCGACGAGCCAGCTGACTTTTGGCTCTCTCAAGAACGACCAGGGTAAGATAGTTTCGGAGGTTTTCAAGATTTTCAATACTGACAAATGATTGAAAAAGCACGCCTGCCGGCGCAGTACACATTGCCTTTCCTGCGCCTTCAAAAGAAGCCGTGCATGCATTCTTTGTGTCCGCGTTAAAGGCCGGTGGTAAGATTCATGGCGAGCCCAAGACTCGCGATCACGACACCGGATACTTTAGCGCAGCCATCATGGACTTTGATGGGAATAGCATTGAGGCAGTCTACCTCCCTGATGGTACTGCGCGCTCTCAGATTGGGGGGCCTACTTTCGAGACAGTCAAGAATGGCTCGGTCGTCTCTAGGGTCCGGTCAACTAGGACCGAGACAGTGCAGCATGCAAAGGCCGTCTATGCTATTGAAGATATCCCTTCTTCTCAGATCAGATCGCTTCACGAGCAGCAGCAGCAGCAGCAGCACCTGTCATATGCGGCAGAGGCGCAGCAGTCTGGCGGTGAAAGCACAGGCTTATCGGCAAAGGCGATCATTGGAACTCTGCTCGGCGCCACTGCAGGAGCTGCAATTGCTTATGCTATGGTGAAGGGGGACTCCCCTTCGAATTCTCAGGCTTCAACACCACCGCCGGCGCCCGCTGCACCTGTTACCCCCTCACAGTACATTCCGCAACAGCAGGGACAGCTCATGCATATGGGGATACCCATGTCGATGCCCATGCTAGGACCTGCCCCGGCTGTGCAAGAACCGCCAACCTACCGCGCTCTAGAAGCACCACCACCCCAAGCTCCTCGAAGTACATACACAGCCAACGATGCAATATCGGCTTATACACGATCTAGCACCTCCAAGAGCCCTCGCGCAGACACCATCTATGAGGAAACCGAATATTATCCTCCAATAGATGGGCCTCGCAGCGTCTACTCGCAGGAAAGCAGTAGTAATTATAGCGCAGTTCGTCGTTCTTCCAGTGGGAGTATCTACGCAACTCGCGATATACCTATCCGTGCAATAGAGTATCCTGGAGGAAGCGGCTCACAAAAGAGCCGGTCAAAGTCGTATCCTTGCGATCCTAGCACTTTGATCAGTAGCTACGCGGACAACAACTCTCGCGTTCAGCAACAGCAGCAGGGCCATATTATCGGCGATGCAGAGACGGAGTTTTCTTCAATATCGACTATCAAACCTCCCAAAACCTCCCATCGGCCATCGGTAGTAGCATCATCCTATCACAGCAACGGCACCAAATCATCATCTCATCACCACCATTCCGTGGCCCAGCCATCGGTTGTGTCTTCCTCGTCTCACCGCACAAAATCGCACGTCAGCAGCGGAAGCAACAAGCACCATCATCATCATCATCATTCTGGTGGTAGTACTACTAGTCGTCAACATGTAGACGACACACCTGCTTATTCATCTACTCTATCGTCGTCTCGATCCGCACACAAGGTCCCGCTTCCCGACAGCAGACCAACCTCCGTGGCATCCCATTCCCTCCGCTCCACGACATCGAAACGAAGCAGCAAATCTCACAAGGACAGTTATTACGCTCCTCCTCCTCCTCCGCACGATATCCCACTGCCTGCATCCGCAGCACCAAGCACGGTTTTCCTCGACGCCGTCGACGCGGACACAGCCATCACACCAGACGATAGTATAAGCCAAGTAGGCGTCAACAACAACAATAATACAACAGCAGACCACAAATCATCATCCGGCCGCTCGCACCGCTCAAAATCAGGCTCATCACAACAACACTCCCACGCCTCGTCCAAGCTCAGAGCATCATCGAAATTCGATGAACCCGTGAAACCGAGCGATAGTATCAGTCAAGTGTCCCGTGCGAGTGAGCGGACGGTCAAGGCTGCTGGATCGAAAGTGCATTCTTCGACGCATTCAAAGAGTGGTTCGAGGGCGAGTCACCACTAGATTCTTTTTTTTTTCTAGCATTATACTTTACGGTTTATTACGACAGTGTTGGTATTTTTTTTCTTTATAAATGCCGGTTAACAGGACAAAAAAAGCAGGGTTTATTTTTAGAATCCAGGGCAGGTGTATGCAGTGTTATTGCATTGGTGGGAGTTTTCTATGTTATACATGTAATGCTTCATTTTTTTTTTTTTAAATTAGGTTCTCATATTTTCAGATACATCTTTTTTTTAGTCAATATTTGTTATACATTCAGTTTTACCAGTCGTCCATATTTACTATATTTCTTAAATCTTTAATGTCCATTTAAAAGTTTAAATCTTTCCATAAACGGCGAGAAAAAAATCTCTACATTCATAAATCTCGACTATGATTAATCTATATGCTAAACCCTGACCTCTCACATTCTAAATCTCGCCAGAGCCAGGCTGACCAGACTTAAAAAAAAAAAAAATCAAAACATACAGTGAAAATTGTCTCTTTGGTCAAAGATTTGATATTTGTGATAAGTTTAGTCCAGTTTAATGGAAAGGAAATCCCGCCGATGATGAACAAAACGACTATTTTGCATGGGAAACTACACACGCAAACATTTGGAAAAAAAAAAGCAGAGAAAAAAAAAAGTTAGGAGTTGCACACAGAAAGGTTTAGGAACAAGAGAATATAAAAAGTAAAGCAACAATTCGGATCTCCAAAAACCACCACGGTACGCCAGCGCTACCTCCGATCTGATCTCCTCATGGTCATTATGGGGAATTCGTTTGCAAAAAAAGAAAAGATGCACAGGGGTTGTTTTTTTTTTCTGCCATTGAAATGACCGAATTTAGGCCGTAACGATCGTTTTTCTTTTTTTGCAATTGCAGGGTGGTGGTCTAAAAGCGATCAAATTGCATATTTGCGAGTCCATTCCCGGGCTGTGGCGTCGTATCGAGGGCGGTCTGTCTTGTAGACGTGCGCAATCTCTGGTACCAAGGGGTCATCGGGGTTGGGGTCTGTGAGCATCGAGCAGATGGAGAGGAGAACTACAATTATTAGCACAGAAGACAACAAGAGGGGAAACCAAATAAATACCCTTCGAAATGGTAAGAGCCGGACTCCACTGGTCTCTCAGAATGTCCAAACAGATGCTGCCGTTGGAGTTGATATTGGGGTGGTAGATGCGAGTCGTAAAGTTGACCTTGGGGGCCTTGAAAGGGTAGTCGGTAGGGAAATGGATCGCTAGGAAGAAGACACCGCCAGAGTATGGAGAGTCGCTAGGACCCATGATGGTTGCCTGCCAGTGAAACTGTGATTATTCTTGTTAGCAAACGCAAAATTTTGTCAAAGAAAAAAGTCGGATGAAAAAGTCGCCACACATACCAAATCATCACCAATAGGTCCGGCAGAGCATGACGAGGGTGGATCACTAGTATTTATGTTAGTTGTCTATTTTCGACAGAAGATAACAAGTCGAATATCGTATCGAATATCGTCGGTGATGAGCATCCCCGTGGTGGTGTGGTGATGTTGGGCCACGATACACAGGCTGAGAAGGCTGATGATGCCCCGCAGCCGTGGTGGGGAGTCACACTTTGAAAAGTCGACAGAGAAAGAGAAAGAGACAAGGCTGAGACGCAGCAATGAACACACTCACCGTCCGAGATCTGTGAGTTCCTTTTGAATACGCTTAAGAGCCATGGCGAGAGGTGTGGTGAGAGTCGAGAGCGAGGGACCAAAGGAGGGGCGATCAGGCAGCCTGGTCGAAGACACAAAGACAAGAAAAAGTCAGTTCTCAGTCGGACGAGACGATGCAGAGAGGAGATAAATCCTTTTCTGACGAGATTCACAGAAAAGGGAAGCGAGCGAATACGTACCAGGAGGAAAATCCGTGGAGTCTCGTGAGTATGACGATGACAGAGAAACTGCGAGGAACAGAGAAAGAGAACTGGAAGAAGACGGAAGCGCCAGAACTGGAGCGGGCGCGCCCCACCCGGCGGAGGTGCCGTTCCGTATCGGTACGGTATCGTGCGCGTAAGGTACCCATCACCTGATGCGGATGACGTCGGCCCGCCGCAGACTGCGAGGGGCCGCAATACACGAAAATTACAGCGACGCAGGGAGTCGCCGTGCTATTGGCCGCCCGCTCGGTTCGTTACCGGTGGCTGTATCAATTTTACCCGTCACAGCAGTACGGCCGTATTGTACTGTCTTATTCATGGTGATTCATGCTTGATAATACAATAATAATCTCACATCACATTGTCGACTTTGTCTTACAACTACATATATCTAGTCACCAACACACCATCCAGCAAACATGCCATATACTACCATGTCACGCCCTACACAAACGCCTGGATGCCCGTGATGGCTCGGCCGAGAATGAGGGCTACGGCTCAAGTCAGTCAAAGAAAAAAGAAAGGAACCGGAAGATATCTTACAGTGGATATCGCTTTGGCCTTCGTATGTCTGCGTGACGAATAGATTGGCTACGTGGCGTCCAATATGGTACTCATCACTGGTTGCGTTACCGCCAAACACTTCCTGCAGTCTATCGAGGGTCAGCATAAAAGCAAGGGAGAGAGAAAGAGAAAGAAAGAAAAACATACACACGAGCATTATGCAATGCTCTGTCGCAGTTCTGGCGTTTGACCATCGAAATCATCTCTGGCGTCGCCTTGCCTGCATCCTTCAGGCGCGCCACCTGGGTGGCAGCCAGAGTGCCGTAGGCGGCATCTGTGGCTGCGTCGGCCAGCTTTTTCTGAATGAGTTGATACTTGGCCAATGGGTTTCCCTTAAACTGTTTCCGCTCTAATGCGTATTCCCTTGCACGGCTGAGCGCATCCTCTAGGGCGCCCGTGACGCCAAAGGAAATACCCAGTCTGGCACTGTTGAGGCACGTAAACGGACCAGCCAACCCCTGGACTTCGGGCAGCATGTTCTCAAATGGCACGGGGCAGTCGTCCATCTGGATCATGCCCGTGATGGATGTACGGAGAGCAGTCTTGTTCTTGATGGCCGGTGTCTCCAAGGTACCTGGTGGACACTGGCTGCGTTCAATCAAGAAGCCCTTGATCTTGCCAGTACTCTCGAGCTTCGCCCACACCAGAAACAAATCCGAAATAGGCGAGTTTGTGATCCACGTTTTTGACCCAGACAGTGAGTAATACCCTTTCTTAGTCGGGTGCTCACGCGCCACCGTTTCCATCGAGCCGGGATCCGATCCATGATTCGGTTCCGTCAGACCAAAACAACCCAGGAGTTTCCCCTTTGCCAGCTGGGGCAAGAACCGATCCTTTTGTTCCTGTGTGCCAAACTCGTGGATACCGGTCATTGCCAGCGAGCTTTGCACGGACATTCCAGACCGATATCCCGAGTCCACGCGCTCGACTTCTTTCGTGATGAGTCCCGAAGCAACGGTGCTGGCGCCAGCGCATTCGTAGCCCTGGATGGAAGCTCCTAGTAACCCTATCTCTCCCATTTCCAAGAGTATTTTGCGGTCGTAGTCTTCATTTCGGTAGGCCTCTGGATAGAAATATAATGTCAGCATGCTTTTCATCCATGATATATACTCCAATAGAAACCATGTCAAGTATATTTCAGGTAGGCATCCCTACCGAGTACTCGAGGCTGCAGTCGCTCCTGGCAATACTGCCTTGCCGTATCCTGAATCGCCAATTCCTCCTCCGTATACAGCTCCGACGCAGCCAGAGGATCTTCCCAGTTAAAAGCCGGCGCCGAAGACGCCCATCGGCCTTTTTGAACTCCAACAGATGCTGCTGGTCGTATGCGGAATGCTTGGGACTGCCGCGTGACAGCTCGGAGCATTGAGCGATTCATGACGGCGAGTAATAACGTAGTATTTAAAAGAACGATAACGAGGATAGCGGCTTATAGTTTCATCTCATTAAATAAGTATGGTCACTATTTCCTGTAAAGAGTCAGTTCGGTCGTCCATCGGGTACAGTACAGCGGAGGTGTAGATAAATGCGGAGAAATGACGACAAAAAGTCCATGTGCCTTTATGCATTCAATCGGCCACAGTGGGCCGTGATCTCAATTCAAAGGTTGGAGATACTCACAGTCATCAATCATACACAACATATATGCAGCCAAAAGAGAAGAAAGAAAAGGAAAGAAGAAAGCGAAGCAGTGAATTGATTAATTGTTGTCGGCGCATCGCATCGGGTTCGGAACCGCAGCCGATCGTGTCCCGCACAGCCTGCGCTTTACCTCGGCCCTGTCAGCCAATCATGCCTCGTCCCAGAAGGGAAAGACAAGGAGATATAAATTGTACAACTATGTAGAATTTATGTATAGGAATAATGATAATAAATAAAAAGACTGCTAATTATTTCTTTAGACATTCCGCTCTGACCTATTCGACCATCAAAATGACTTCTAAAAACTGTATACAAGACATAATAGATAACTACCACTTCCACTCTCAAAAGTTCTCCTTCCCCCAAACAAATTGAAAGCCCGGTTCAGAATACTGGTTACACTTGACATGCAACTGACTGCCAAGTCCCTTGGGACCGCAGAAAAAGACCCCAGCCTCTGCAGGAGCATGGATTTTACGCACAGACCGAAAGATCGTGTCCCAGTTCGGACGGCCAAAGTTTGTCGGTGCTCGCAGGCCGGTGATGGCGTCTCGGTCTGCATCGGCGTCGTTGATCATGATGTTTGTGGCATCGTCGGCCTTGATTTTGGCTGTCAGGTACTGTCATAGGCAATTAGTATAAAAGCCGGGAAAGAAAGAACAAAACTAGCTTACAGTGTGTATTTCAATCCGACTCTCCAAGTCCTGGGCCTCGATTGCAGCAAGTAGCGATTTGAACCACTCAAAAGACCCAAAATCCCGACATACCCAAAAAAAATACACCTTTCGGAGCCGAGTTCGCTGTTGCGGGTAGTTCATCTTGTACCAGACACTCTTCAGAATAGAAGCAAAGGGCGTCACTCCGATGCCCGCGCCAACCAGCATGGCAACCTCGTATTTGAACACGTCTTCCGACGCACTGCCAAACGGGCCGTCAATGTATACTCGGGGGAGGACCCGGCGGATAGAAGAAGGGTCGTTGCTGTCACTCTTGTTTACTCCGACAACGGCAGACCGACTGGCATCTTTGGTGCCCCTGGCTGCGTCAAAGTCACAGCCGAGTGTCGCTGCCAAAGCCTTGGTGAAGTTTCCGACGCATCGGATGTGAACGGATATGTAGTCTTCTTCGGGAGCACTGGTGAGGGTAAACGGATGATATTGCCAGAGCGAGACCTGGGGGCAGCAAAGGAAGATGTACTAAAGAAACGTCAGCTATACATCACGCTCCTCATAAGAAACAAAACACTCACCTGTCCAGCTCTCGTTTTGGTTTTTGCCTTTTTGATCTGAATCTCCACAACATTACTGGGATGCTGAATCACCTTGGAAATATAGGTCTTGTGCCGTCCGCGAATCTCTCGCGCAATTCTCTCGGCCAGATAGATGACTGCGCCATAGATCCAGAACTGATAAAAGACCCCGATCCCCGAGCAAAAAGGCGCAAAGTCCGTGGGGATCATGCAAAAGACCCCATGCATGGACCAGAACACGAAGAAGACGATAAACAAGTGATGTGTATACCAGAATCGCTCAAAGTTCTTTCGGCGAGGGGACTCGAGTGACGTGAAAACCATGGCCATCAGACTGATAAGCATAATCCAGCCCGTCCATGTTGGTCCTGTCAAGAATCCGGCTCGCAGGAACCCAACAAAGCCTTGGTTGTTTTTGGCTGATAGCTGTGCGACATTGTTCAAGTGGGCGATTGTATGTACCCAGGTGAAGAAAACGATTGACCATGCAACGACTGAACAATCAGCATAAATTCATATCTGGGGATGTTTTTCACTTACGTTTGTGGAATGTGATGTTTTTGTCTGCCAAGTTAGACTTATTTTCCACATATCAAAGAACTAGAGACTCACCAAATTGGATGATGCCATTAAGAGGCGTCTGTCTCATTAGAGATATCAAGGTCCGGCAGACCGCTGTGTATCGTCAGTGTCCAGTATCCGCTAATTTCTCGAAGATAGCTCACGGAATAGAATCAAGGCGACATCGGTATGTAGACAGAGTGCGGCAGCTCTCGCCACCATGTACGTCCATGTGTAGGTTGCTCGTGCGTTATTCAGGTTGTCCTATAACACCGTCAGTGGAGATACATACGTCGAATAACGCTCGTCGCTACCTTGAAACCATAGTTGGTAAACCCAAACACGAAAATCATCACATGCACAAGAATAAAAACAGCCACGGTACTAATTTCATCAGTAGAAGTACTTGGTGGATTGGGATCCTGCCACATACAATCTCCTCCATCCTTCATTGATCATCCTAATCACTATTAGTGGTTTTCGGCGTCAGGAAGAAAATCCCAACTCACCAGCGATCAAACTTTTGCTTGGCCGTCAACTCCTTGGCTCCAGAACCGTTCATCTCCCCGGACATCAATATTCTGGTGAGGGGCGGAAATCTTGCTCGCTCTGCTTTGAATTCGATGTTGTTCCTTTGGAGAAGCTTCTCCATTGGAATATGGAACGACATTGTAACAAAGTGCAAGTATCTACCAGCGATACTGCCTGCTCGCGATTAATTATCGAATATATGAAAACCTAAATACAGGTTGAGTATTTATGTTATGATTTGAAGAATCCTCCAACTTACCAGCGTCACTTCGATATATAGATTAGAGATCAGGGACTAAGTCCATGTAAATAAAGGAGAGACATTGTTTTAAATAGACAGCCAGACATTCATCCATCGAGAATGTAACTGCCCTAAATCTGTAACTGGCGCACTATGGTTTCAAGGCGTCGAGGAGACTTCAACCGCCGGCATTAGGGGCGCAACTATTCGAACGTGACAACGCTCCATACAGCCAGAAAAATGATCATCGTCAAGCTATTTCTGAGGTCAGAATATTCAGGCTCAATCAAGGCGAACTGCCGGCAGTGATAAGCAGAAATAGTGTGTTGCGGTGTCTCACGACTGCTTCGTGGCGGTTTCATCCCGCTGGCGGCCTGACTCTAGTCACCACACTGCTTACAATCTTAGCCTTGCGCATTAAATCCAGCATTTAATTATCTATTCGGTGCCTTTTTACTGCATGATCGCAGCAGATGATACAAATGCGAAACCCAGTCAAAAGAACCATTCGCGGCCACACTCCATCAAAGATCAACCACTACCCTAGCTCATGTCCGGCTTTCAATGTTATTCGACTTTTTTAGCCTTTTTTATCAAAATATCATTTGCCACTGTCTATTTCATCAGTGAAAGAGTGTTAGAGAATTTGAGGCATCTTTTTTTTTTCATAATAAATATCACTTGATTTGAATATTTTTCAGTATTATTATATGAGGCAATAAAGCCATAAAGGTTAGGCACCAAGTCTCATCAACCTTCCAATATTAGCAATCCAGAATAATTCAAAACTTCAGTAACAATATGATTTTATTCAAAGTAAAGTTGATATATTTCTACTAAAAGACTTACTATTATTAGCCAAACAGCTGGTCACACAGAAAGTTGGTATTTACATTAATGCCAGGAACTTGCTAGCGTACAAAATAAGAACAAGGAGTCAGGATCCACAGTTATGAATTGGCCAATTAATAACTGTGGATCCCCAACATCCTACGACTGGCTATTTTTCCTTGGGTATGTGTTAGACGTTACTCATAGTTCCTTCAGTTTGCTTATGTCAGAAGTGTCTCTCCGGAGAGACACTTCTGACATAAGTATTCATTTTTAGGTAGTTAGTTAACTAGTTAGTTAATAATGTGTACACAGTAGTTAAAGAGCTCAGCCTTCCATCGAGTTTTCAATTGAACCGTTCCAGAATAATTCAAAGCTTTAATAACAATATCGATTTATTTGAAGTAAAGTTGATCTAGTTACTTCAGCTTCACTGTTCTGTCATACTATGTAACATTCAATCGAGCATGCCAGTTTTTCTAATTTTCTCTGTCTTTGTCTACATATGTAAACCACCTTTAGGTGTCGCCGCAACGGGAAATCTCCCCATCGCCATTTGCGGCGAACCGCCCGGCCGGCGCTTGGACCCACCCCGCGCGACTATATAAACCGCCATCTCTTGCCATTTTAACGACACCACATACCCAGCGGAATTCTCTCCCCCCTCCCTCTCTTCCTCCCCCTCTCACCCCCTTCCCTCGTCCCTGGTTGTTTCGGGGCTTGCCCAACTAAACTGTGCCTGCTGCAAACTCTCTTGTCTCTCTCCTCGACCAGCCAACAATTCGTTTCATTTTCACGCCATGATGGGATCGCTATCGTGCAATCCTTTTCGCAGCGCGATGTTGCTTCGTCGAGTCGGTCTTTCTCATTGAGCTTGCCTGTCAGCTGCTTGATCCTTAATTCAGAATACTTGCTTGTCGATGTCATGGTGGTGCATTGATCAGACTATCTCGATTCGGCGATTCCAGTCCAGATCAACATCGACCTCTCAGTGAACATCTTCCCTGCTCAGTCCTCGTAACCTTCCTGTTTCGGCGTTATCGTCATAGCGGCCATTCGCTGGGTATTATCCTAATTCGGTCATTTCTTGACCGGGCGATTCTCGGTTCGTCGTGCTCCCTGCATTCGGTTATCACTCACGGACTCACGGACTCGCCGACTCGCCGAAGGAGGCATTGCTGCGTTCCAGTGGTGTCATCGACACGTCACGGGTCACGCAGCTGAAGCCGACAGAGCCATCGCTGATGAATTATCAGTACGTGAACAATGACACCTATGATGCAGGTGACGAATGATAGCGGCCGAGCGAGCGTCTTGCCGCACGCCAGTCTGCAAGACCTCCGCAGCTGAAGGATAGACATTGCGCCTTCAGCAGCTCCATTGGTGGTGTTTCGGATGAAGGAGGGGGACGATATTCATGCGACCGTCA
Source organism: Talaromyces rugulosus (assembly GCF_013368755.1). Taxonomy (NCBI): domain Eukaryota; kingdom Fungi; phylum Ascomycota; class Eurotiomycetes; order Eurotiales; family Trichocomaceae; genus Talaromyces; species Talaromyces rugulosus. The sequence goes on along the minus strand of NC_049566.1, from coordinate 2,494,571 downwards.
TGCTGTCTGAATGGCGCTTAGCTGTTGGCTCGCTGAAAGTGATGGGACCGCCACCAGCGAGTTTCGTCGGCTGGTGGTGATGCAACCGGCGTCACATTGCGGTGGAGCGTGAACCTATGAAATGGCGCACTCGTGTATCGCATTTTCATGGCGAGCGTACGTGGCTTTCAGCTGAAGGTCATATGAACCATGATTTCGAGACAGCCGCTCAAGGCGACACAAAAAAACATTCCTTCTTTTTGAGCCCTGGCGGAGATTGGCTGGTGTGACGGCAGCTTCTCGTTTCGACAACTTGATTGGATTCGACGACTACATCATTGTTTATGATCAATGGACCGGCAAAATTTCTGTCTTCATTTCTGAGGGGCAGCGGCGCAATGAAGCAGCCAAACTAGAGATCTAGAACATAGAGAGCTGACGTGATGAGAGGGAACGGTCGCAAAAGCCGTACGGCTGATAGCGGCGTCGTGAAGTATAGATGGTCCTTGAGATAGACGAGATAGATTTACGAGGTTATAAAAGCAAGCATTTCGACCGGTTACATTGCCAATCAAACCTCTACGGTGTACACTCCTCCTTGGAGACATTTTTTCCTGTACAATGAATACGTTTTTCTTCTACGAACCAAATGGGTCGGCGAATCGATATTCAAACAAGGAACGGTTTCGTCCACGTCCCAATCCTCAAGCTCATGTTCCTGTTCATTCAGGTGTCGTTGGCGTTTCCGATCCTACATCGGACAGCAGCTGTACTATCAAGGACGCTGCAAACAAAGCCCTTCAGGCCCTGCCGCCGGAACCTATGTTCCAGCGAGAGACCAGTTCTTCTCCTTCTGCGAAGAGAGACGACTGTTTCGATGAGGATGAAATGAGTGACGGTGGCGGCTCTCTTCACAGTCTCTTCTCCGATTTCACGGATGATCCGCAGGGGGATGTTGATTGCAATTATGTCAACGGACTCCTCGTGCCATTGAAGCAGCAGTCTAATGTGACCGTATCTCACCCGGCGACCCATCGCGATGCAGCCCCCGCGCCTGGAGAATTTGGTGGTTCCAGGCAACCTCAACCGGTTACTGGCAGTATTCGATCTGCCGGTGGCCCCGGACGACGCAACGATACTGCTCACATCAATGCGCAACCCACTTTTCCCTTGCCCGATATACTGCCTATTCGCAGCTCTGCGGAAAGTCATGCCAATCATAAATCCTTCGCCGATCCCATTTGCCATGACTTGGCTGTTCTCGACCCGGTCAACATCACGTACACTGAAGTCGGAACACAGACTGATCCCCCGGACGCCGACGCCGCACGGAGTGACAGAGAAACGCAGACAGATCCAACCAGCGCGGAAACCACGAACGGTCAGGATAAAAGTCCATTTCCCGTTCTCGTCGAGAATCGTGAAACGGGCAACTTTTCTGGGCAGTTTGACGAACACGTTGGCAATCAGCGACGTGTCCATGCAGCGGATTCAATTTATACAAATCGCCCAAGCATACCTCATCTAGTTCCGACCCTCGGCGCCTGCCCACATCGCCTCTTTACCCGTCCTGTTGTGGATGCGACTCACCGCGGCTATCCTCTGCCGATACATGGCGTCTTCACCGTCCATGGAAACGCCGATCAACTGGCTTACAGCTTGACCTTCTTTGAACCGAAAGATGAATTTTGGTCGGAGTCTACAGACGGTCGAACTTCGTCGCTGGCACGAAGCGAGGCAACCGAACGGCTGTCAGCTGCACCCGATCTCGCGGTCAACGGTAACAATGACACTCACAGTAACAATGACACTCACAGTAACAATGACACTCACAGTAACAATGACACTCACAGTAACAATGACACTCATGGCTTGCCCTTTCTTGATTCCACCCTGAGCGACACAACCGAACGGTGGTCAGCTGCACCCGATCTCGCCGTCAACGGTAACGATGACGATCAAGGCTTACGCATGCTCGATCCCCCTCTCAACACCGACGAGGGTGTCTGCCCAACGTTGAGAGACGAAAGTTTCACACAGAACCGTCATGCATCCAAGGCTCAAAAAGGTGACCGATTCTCGTCGGAAGACGACGAGCTCCTGAAGCGGTTAAAAGGTAAGCATCTATCGTGGAAGACGATCGCTACATTCTTTCCTGGTCGCTCGGAAGGTTCCCTTCAGAATCGCTACTGCACGAAATTGAAACGGAGTCTTCTGGAGAACGGTCGCGATCGGAAGCGAGCACGGTCGGCTAGTCTCCAATGCTCGGATGACGACGAAGACTCACAGCAACTGCAGTGCGAGCTGAATAGGGTAGCCATGCTGAGAAAAGGCTCCGCGTGATCTGGCTCCAGTCAACATCCAGCTGACTAGCGGGGATTTTGCCCTTCGTGGTATATAAACCCTCGTCCCTCCCGTCGACGATTTCTCTTTCCTTTTCATTTCCCTCTCTATCTCCGCACCGCGTCAGTCTCTGCACTCAGCCCTTCAGCGATACAATGGAGCCCCAACATTGTCATGATGCACGCCTCAGCGAAACCGTCGATTACGACGATGTCCAGCGACATCGCGAGCATGTCACTGTTATTGACGAGAATGATGATCATCGTCCGTCAGACTATCGATCGTCCGACATGGTATCCCACGGTCGGCATGCTTCAGGACCGACCATCTACCGGTGGTTGTTCTACAAGCGTCAGTCTTAGTTTGATACGTTGTCATGCTTCTCTACTGACTGTCGAAAAGTGTGACTCAAAGAAGTACCGAAAAATGTGCGAATCCTTCTGTAACACGATTGCCCGACTCCGAGAAGATATGCGTTACTGGCGATCGGAGACTCGCAGGCTCCAACGCCGTCTCGACGAGGCAAAGGCTCGTAAAAGTCTGCAATGTCTAGTCTGCTTGGAGGAGAAGGAAAAATGGGTGGTCGTCCAGTGTGGACACCTCATCTGTGGTGGCTATGTCCTAGATCTTATGCAGTGGCAGGCGCTCTTCAACAAGCCCTACCCTTCGTGCCAGGCGCCCATGAAGTCTCTTGCCGAATGCTACCCGAATCTGAGATAGATTGAACTTTTATGTCATTACCATGTTGCGGAATATATACCAAACTGTATCAACTTATTTTCCAACATCCATTACTTCAGTAAGACACACAAGAGACGAACCCACAAGTTCAAACAGATATCAGCTATTTGAGAAGCAGACAACTAGAATCATCGGAATTGCGCGGAATCCATTTTAGCTGCTGGTCTCGTCCTCAACGATACTCCGCTTGAGTATTTGTGGACATTGCGATTTCTTTTTGATCTAAAAGAGAATTTGCTCCTTGTACCGCCGCTTTTGTAGCTGGGATATCCCTTTTCCAAGATCGCTGACTAGTTGTTGTGAGCGTCTAATTGTTGCTACCAGACCGCTGCCCTCACGATTCCAACGTCCCAGCTGCTCTAGTTCTCACTGTCGTCGACGAACCTAGGCTTGGATTTTTTTTTACATAGTCGACAATCATGGGAATCGTATTCTGTTCGGTTGAGTAATTTCATCCCACAAGTCTCACCACTGCGGTTCTCATAACTGCACTGGTGAGCAAAGTGTGTCCATTTCCAATCCCCACAAGCGAATCTTTTCTGGTCATAGAAACACATCTTTGAAATATTCAGCATTGTCATGGGGTAGTTACGTCCGTGGCTCGCTTACCTAACAAATTCTCGAAGAGGGAAGTGTTCGAAACCCGTGTTTTATTTTAATTCTTGCCAGTGTTGAGAGAGGAGGATCACTCTGTCGATTTGTAACGTGATTCAATTACAAGTACTTGTTTTAAGGCTTATCTCATTGAGCCTTATCTGACAAAAGATGTATCTGTTGCGTCTATACCGTGTTGTACATCGTACGAATTTCGTAGCCTCGTATGATGCGGTGGTCTATATTAGCTCATACCGTCTGTGTCCAATGAATGAGTGAGAAGACAAATTTCGAAGCTTAGGTTTAGAATCAAACAAAAACCAGCGGACAAATAAGTAGAAAAAGAAACAAGACAATCTCGTGAGTAACTAGGGGACTAAGTCTAGGATTGAGTGAGACTAATGTCGCTCAAAGAAAACGCGTAATCCAGTCTACCCACAAATTTTTATATTTTTTCTTGCTATATACTATTTAATTAAAAAAAAAATAACTTTCTAAACTATACCTATGAAATTTAAAATATTATCTTACATGTAAAAGAATAAAGACTTAAATGAGATTATTCCTGTCAAACTATTGAACAATCTCGTCACCATGATGTGAATCGCGGTGGATCTTATTTGTATTATTATATAATTAAGCAATTAGTTCAGTTTTATATTTACTCTTATTTTAGAAATATATTGGTATACTGGTTGGAAAATATAGTCATATAATCTATTTTCTGAATAAGATACCGCACTCGCATATAAGAAATTTCTCTAATAGCCTCAATTTCTACCTTACAACAATAATCATATAATCTTCTGAGGCTTTACATGCCCGCTAAGCCTGCTTTTAACTAACAAATATAGCCTATTAAAGACAACTAGATCCATCGTAATCAGTAAGCTGACGCAGGCCAGGGACAACCCTTTATATATTCACAGTCATAAACTTGGCAATCATTCGAAGGATCTTAATCTTTAACGAAACTGTGAAGGGAGATGTATTCCCACCCATGTCCAGGCTTATCCATCATATTGCCTGTCTCATCCATCGAAAAGAGTATCGAACCCCAAGAAACACTTTTGTCTTGGTCTGGTCGTGGCTCCAGCTTATAAGCCTCATAGTTGCGCCTCTCTTCATCAGGCTTAAGGTCTGAGTCCAGCATGATCTTTTTGATTGGACTTGGGCGTTCCTTCTCTCCTCGAGAATCTTCATCTATCCTTGGATCGGAAAAATAAAGTCGAAAGGGTAAACGACTACCACGCTGATCATCTTGTTAGATCATCAATGTTGAAAATTTGAAGAAAGAAAATGAATCTTGGATAGGATTGACTCACTTGATTTCCTTGGAATCCTGAGACTATTGCTTTCAGAGTCGAGAATTTGGGGTTGCCATGCATGTGGTGCGAGCCACAAATGATATAGACTTCAGCCCGGAAGATCCTGTAGAAATCACTGTTCACGGTTTCATTCGAACCGTGGTGTGGTATCTGTGGTAGGATGTTAATATTAAGCCAAGAAAGATATATACAGACGTATAAGCGCTTGGTTACCTTGATAACATTAAAGTATTTTGGTTCATCCCCTGTTCCTGTTCCGACGTTCCAGCTGGCTATGGATCGCTGGATATCGCATGGCTGATCAAATGCATCCCCAGTGAATAGCATACTAACTGGGCCATTGTTATAGTTGCTTATGAGATCTTTCCGGGCAAAAATGGTAACAACAGA